>NC_084468.1:68211000-68840750 GCF_027409185.1 Cynocephalus volans | reverse complement strand
AGTACTCAGCACAGTACTTGGCATATAAGGAGTAATGGTTGAACATGAACACAAAGGTAGAACAAATTATCTAGGGATGCCCTATCCTATTTCATAGGTCCTTTAGTAAGCCCACATACAATGGGTCTTCAAAAAGTTCATAGAAGGATTTGTATTATCTTTTAACTCAATATTTCCATAAACGTTTTGAAGTACCCTCTTAGAGATTGAAAGCCTTACTATGGAAAGTTAGTGTCTGAATTAAGAACAAGTTAGGAGACAGCAAGAAAAGAAGTCTTATTTTCTAGAATTTAATAACACCATGTCAGACCTGAAATAGAGAAGAATTTTAGGAATGAATCAGCTCTCCCCCCACCATGGAAAGCAGCTGGTAACATAGCAATAAAAACAACTTAGGCATCGGAAGTTATTGCTCCAAATCACAGTAGTAGTAAACCCAGAGGTATCTACTGGTAAATCCTTAAAATAATGGAATTTATAAAGGATTCCCAGATCTTAGGCTGACTCTGGTCAAAGTTAACAACAATAGTTACCAAATCTACCTCCTCTAGACCTGTTACTATGTAGATCTCTCCTTTCTTTGTATGAATATGTTGGAGAAGTGGTTGTGTTTGTGATGGTAAGGTCTATGAACTTGTAGTAACACATATTCAATCTTTAGACAAGTGGAATAAAGTCTGTTGTAAATAGTTTGTGTTAATTAGCCTAAATATTACATCAAGCTCTGCGGTAGGTTTGCTCATCTTTAATTATATCCATTTTTAGACCAGTAGTAACTTATGAGATTTCTGGAATGTGTTTAGTAATCCACTGAGGAGACTGACTCAGGCTCATAGAAGAAAGATATCCAGTGTGTCCAATTGCCATGACTGTTCACTTCTATCATTTGTTACCCACACTTTTACATGAATAGGGAATGCATCACAAGTACATAGTTCAATTAGCACAATAGCAAGTATGAAGCTTTTATGGAGATGTGACATATTTTATATTGAATCATACAGTGGTCATAACTTCTGCTAAAAATATGCATGTCATTTTTCAAGTGCCCTTTCCTTTGCCCCCAACTGTATTTTGAAGACAAAACAAACCATCTTTTGTAGAATTCAGCAGTCTGATCATTTTGTTATTGTTTTTGATAACAATAGAGTTCTCATTTCTCCCACTCAAGATAGGTGGAAAATTAATCTTATAAAACCTCTTAGAGACAAAGTCATAAGCTTTCTGAATGAGTACTTTACTACCAAACGTGTGGTTTGTCACTGAAATATTTAAGCACAGCTTAAGGTCAGTTCTTATAAAGACTATTACCATGATCGTCCACTTTAGCGAGCTTTTGATCAAATGACTTAAATTATAATTAATGTAGCAGCTGACCAAGCAACATGTTTACCTCTAGTGAGTAAGTTTTATGTATTATTTTAAAGTTTCAATTTAGATAGATAGTGCCTCAGTAGCAATTTAGTATAACTTCCTATGTCTTCGTGTGTACATTTCTATCTTTGCCTTGGTTTTTGGTCATGTTTGCACAAAAGCCAACACAAAATTCACATTATGCTCAAATTGTTCCCTAATATATCAATTGAGTTAGAACAAATTAGTGTTTTCAAAACAAGTGTTGTGGAAGAACTGTCTGTACTCATTCATTCAGTCAATGAATATTGGGTGCCTGCCTTGTGGCAGGCACATTGCTGGGGACCAGAGATATTGCAGTGAACAAGCCAAACAAAGTGTCTTCCCTCAAGATGCTTACATTCTACTGGGGGGAGACAGACTACTTACATGCCCCTGGGAAAGCCAGTAAACACAAAGTATACAGGATAATTTAATGTAAAATATGCTGTGGATGAAAATAAGGAGGGGATGAGATGGAGTAACTGGGGGAAGGCTTCTCTGAGGAGAGAAAGAGTGGAGTTGGTGAATAACTGGAGGAAAGTCATTCTGGGCAGTTGTGGTTAAAGCAGAGTTGCTGAAGTAGAAGAGAGTAATAGATCTATCGGGAGAGTAGAGAAAGGATCAGACCCATTCTAGTGGGCTGGGAAACCACTGAAGAGTTCCGAACAGGAAAGTGACGTATTTCTGTTTTAAAATCTTCACTCTGACTTCTCTGTAAAATCTATAGGAGCGAGAAAAAAGGAAACCAGTGAGGAGGCTGTAGCAATAGATGAAGCTAAAGATGAGGTATCAAGTAGAGATAGGGAGAAGTGATAGGACTCAGGATTTATTATGAGGATTTAGCCAAAATGAGTTGCTGATAGATTGAATGAGGGTTATGAGAGAAAGAGAAGGCACAAGAATGATTCCTAGATTTTTTGGCTTGAGTTACTGAATAAATCATCAGGTTGTTTATTAAACTGTGGAAGTTTGGAAGCTCAACCGGTTTAGGAACAAGAGTTGAGTTTTGGACATGCTAGGTTTGAGATTCCTGTTAGACATCCAAGTAGCAATATAGAGTAGGCAGTTGATTATGTAAACCTGGAGCTCTGGGAAAGGTTGAGGCTGGGAATTTAAACTTGGAAATTATCAGCACACAGAAGGCATTTAAAGCAGAAGTGAGATCATGTGGGGAGTGAGTTTACAGAGAGAATAGAAAAGGAGTAACAACTGGTCCATCAAGGTTTAGAGGTCAGATAGAAGAGGGGCTAGCCAAAAAGACAAGGAAGGAGCAGCCACTGAAGTAGCAGAAAGACCAGGAGCATGTGGCACTTTGAAAAACAAGAAAATAAGTGTTTCACAAAGGAGGAAGTGATCAACTCTTTGAGAGACTTTCATAAATGTTGGTGATAAGCAGTCCATGTGCTTTAGTATAATACATAAGAACATACACTCACAGCTAATGTTTTCAGAAGTGGAGTTAATTCCTCAAGATCGCACTTTGGATCCACTTCTAGATCCTCTTTGAATCCTCCTTGCAGTTTTATTAGGCAGTCCAGGGTATTCCCTTGTGTTTACTGACCATACTACCTTTTCCTAGAGAATGGGTTGCCAGAAACACTCTGAGGCTAAGAGTATTTAATACACGGAAGGTATACTGGAGTCTGCTCTTGAGAGTTATTCTTGCAGATAGCATGATCAGATTTAGCAAATAAAAATATAGGATGCTCAGACAATATTTAGAATGTACTTTTACTAAAAATTATTAGGTGTTTATCTGGAATTCAAATTTAACTCGTGTTTATTTTATCTGTGTCCTACCTGTAAGGAAGTGAAAAAGGCAGGGTAGAGGGAGAAGGTGATCTTCCATATGATTACAACTGAGGCCTCAGCTGATCCTAGTGGTACATCGAAGCTGGTATGGCCCTTCATATTTATTGAAAATTGTAGCAAGGGGACCAGGCCACTGTATTTCTGAATCAGCTAGTCATGGTCTCAGGGTGCCCCTGGAAATGGGTGTAACCTTGGTCTTGGTCAAGGAAGTTCCCTAAGCCAAGGGGCACTTCTATGAGCAGTTGCATTTCCAGCAGCAGGGGGATGAGTGTTACAGCACTGAAGAGTGAATCTAAACCAAGCACCAAAGTATCCAAGGTTTAAATGCCAATGCCTTAGAAGCTATTCATTTCCTTTTAGGTGGTCTTCCTTTATATCTAAATTAGACAAGGTAACTAAATGTATTCTGAAACCTAAAGCACTAAACTAAAACTAAAAAGGGCCATTGAAATGTAAGGTAGTACAGGTTGAGCCACCTTAGCATGTGTGGAGCTTATTTGTTTAATTGTCCAACTTCCCATCTTGGTCATAAGCTTCTTGCGGGAAGAAACCATGTCTTATTGTACCAAATACTTAGTACCACATCTGACATATAGTAGGGTCTCAACCAATACCTATGGAAAACAAAGAGGAAATAAAAAGCCATCCAAATTACAATTTACAACAGCTAGGCTCACCTCGTTAGCTTAGAGGGAAGCTGGACATTAGGACCCCAAATCAATGTGAGACATCATTTTCATTTTCCTCCTATTTCCATAAGCGATACAAAACTGGCTCTATTTTCCCTGGCCTTTGAGTCGCTTTATTAAGCAATTACACCCTTGACCAATCCCTGAATCATTCAATTCAATAGATGTTCACTTAATGTATTATTGTTTCAATACATGACTCATGACATGTGTTAAAGATTTAAGGAGATGTGGGCCCTTTTTCACTTGGGTACCTTTTGGAATTTTTGGAACCTTTTGGAAACTTTGAAAGTCTCCTTCTTAAAGGGAGGACAACATTCTACATTGCCTGGTGAGAGTACAAGAGGCCTCTATTTCTCTCTTAACCTGCAACCTCACCTCTTATGAATGCTTATTTCCAATAACCCTTGAGTGAGTCACACTGATGCTTAGTGATAATCCTCTAGTGGACATGCTTCTCCTCTCAGAATGAGTGTTGACATGAAGTAGTCTCCAGATTCCCTAAAGCTAGACTAGTGATCCCAAATTTTAACCACATTGGATCCTGTCTGCACATCCTGCCTCTGGCTCCGCACCCACCTTTCCGCCCACGGCGTGAAGCTGTGACCACAGATGCAGACACTTGCAGGGTGGTCCTCTTAGCACACCCTCGGGGAAAGAGAAATGATATATTTATTGACTGCAGGCCAACATTACTGGAACACTGGCTGCAACCACTGCAAAGGTGCCTCTGTAACACCCAAGGTAGACACAGCAACACTTACCAACCCTCTCAAAGGTCCTGGGGGAGATTCGTTTGCACTAATTCTAGCAGTCCAAACAGCAGCAGCTGTTCTCAAAGGGAGTCTGATATATATATAATCCTTTGTTTATGACCAACAGTGGGAGCTGATGTTTTATTAAAAAATGTGCTAAGCTGTTAACAATTTTCTTGCTTCCAGCAAACAAGGTAGAAAAAGAGCTGAAAATTTTGTTAAGCAGGACTCAGGGCCACATTTACATCTTGATTTTTTAATTCACACAATTGTTTCTATGCTGCGGTCATCCTTCTCTTGAGAAATAAATTAGACTCTGGGAAAACACAGGTCAGTTTTTCCAGTTTCTGCACTATCCTGAAGTCATATGGTCATTGATTTTCCAATTCCAGCTTAAGGTCAATGTTGATTATAACAGATGGAATTTGAGGGTTGCCTGGAAAAGCCTACATACCATTTTCCTATGCTCTATTGGATTCTTAATTATTTTAAATGAGCATAGAAAAATCTTGCATCTTTGACAACATCCTGTAGGTCAATAACAATTAATAACATACTATATGTTTTCAAAGGTTGTGTCAAAGAAGCTTGTGAATTACTTCTAAAATATATAATGTAACCTACAGCTTAAGCTTTTGGGTCCATTGTGGTAAACAATGTCCTAACATATTAAATTCCTTTGGCAAGAGTAAGTGTCATTCTTAACTTACTGAGAACTGGATATAACAGTCAAAAAGATGTGACTCACTTTCCTGGTAATATGAGCAAGAATCTAAGTTTTCCTCAAAACAGGTGCTGTGTTTAATTCTATTCCCAGAACCCCAGCACAATACCAGGTATATTATAAGGGGCTAAATTAACATTGAATGCTTTTATTAGAAAGTTATTAGTGGTTTCTGCTATAAGTTATTAGTGATCAAGAAATCATTATTCTTTTAGTTTGAGTTGGCTCCTTTGGACCTCGGAATTTTGCTAGACCAAATTGCTTTTGCATCATTAAACATTAAACTGCCTCAACTAGTAGAGAGATCTTGTGGTCTGTGCTTTGCACCAGCAAGCGGGGATGTGTGTGTACTTCTCTCATTTGGTCTCTTGCTTGCTAGGTAGCAAACGCTGAGAATCCTAGGCAATATGACTCCTAAGGTAAAGACAAACTGTTTCTCAGAGCTGACCCAATTTTATTACACAGTGATACAACTAATGTTGTAACATTAGAGGGCATGACTTTCCTTCCTAATCATAATTTAGAGGAACTCCAGGCCTAGGAGGGGGATTTATAGTAGTCATTGTGATGACTGTTATTCTTTCATTACTTAAACAGAAAACATGTTTTCACCCCTTTGTAACATATCCTTTATGCAGAACAAGAATTGACTGAGAACATACTACTTTTATGCTACTTTTTGTTTCCAAAATTTAAACTCATTCACTCACATGCCTTACTAAGATGGTGACTGGTATAGAAGTCTTTGTATATTCTCCTTGTACATTTAATATTCTAATATACAGGTACACTTACTCTCAAGGGTCCTTTATTGAGACAAATGTAGGACAAATAACAAACTTTAAAAAATGTAAATATATAACCTGTGTTATGTAAACAGGCTGTAGAATGCACACACCCAACAAAGAGAACCCTGTTATAAAACGAAGGTCTGCTGTGGAGGCACAGCCATAACTGCACTCCGGAGAGTAAAAGACATTGTGTTGCTTCCTCAGTGGAAATTCACCTTTCTGTATAAAAATCTGATAAATTTTCCCATTTCCCACAGAGGGAACGACAGAGAATTTAATAAGAAACACATTGGAACAGGACCTGTCACTGTGTGATTATGCATTCACTAATCTCTCTGTAGGGTACAGAAAAAGTCAGTCTTCTGTGAGAGAATTTATCTGAGGAAAGGGAAAAAAAATGCATTTAGAAATAAATTACCAAAAAGAAATGTCTTCACTCTCCCACTGATACCTACTGACATCCCACTGAACTGATTGTTTGGCCTACAAATAACAAAACCATCAGGATTTACATAGTAAACTATTTTTTAAGATTGCCAATGAAATCTAAGTGTCTTATGATTTCTAATGTATTGATATTTAAATGCAGCTTGCAAGTGGCAAATATTTTCAGTTTGATCTCAAAATTAAGAAGTCAAGTACAGTGAAGGGGTAGGGGGTGTTTTTACTCTTATTGTAGGAGCTATTTCATATCAAATATGGAATTCTCTTACCAATCATCATCTTCTTCATCAAGTACATCTTATTCAGCACCTATACCCATCCTAAAAGCATTTCTGAGCAATTGACATATGCCAGGGGCCTATAAATATAATTATAGCCTAAGTTCTGTGAATAAGTAGAATATCCAATAGCCTCTACAATCTGTTTAAGTCAGACAGACACATCATTCAAGCACATCACTACTATCATCTTAGAGCAAGGTGGGACCTCATAAAATACTTCCTGAATGACTGGGAAAGTAAGAGGACAGTGATAAAAAAGTTTGGTCATGGGCTCTCCTTATTTGGAGTGATGATGTCAAGGAGAGATTGCTCTATCTCATCATGAATTTCTAGAGGGCTGAATGGATAATGTGGAATTTTAATCACAAAAGAGGTCTTCAAAAATTACATGTTGTATTAACATCCTAGAACTATTTATTATTAACAAAGTTACTACTTTGACTATTCCTCTGCATTAATTCAAATTTTTTACAACCCTTGTAAACTGTAAAACCCAGGGTTGATCCCCATTTTGTAAATCTCTTGATCCAATCTCACACTTAGTTTTGTTTTGTTTTGTTTTGTTTTTTAACTAAGAGCTTTTAAAAATATCTGTTTATTACTTCATTGACAGTTATTTCATGTGGTTGTCTAGTTTCATCTGGACATAAATTTTTAATTTCATTCAAGGAGAAACCATGTTCCTTTTTTGGTCTTCATAGAACTTTCAACATTTTAAGACTCATACACACCAAAGTCATAAGTTCAGATCCTTATACCAGCCAGCCGCCAAACAAAAAAAACAAAATGAAGACTCATACAATCATTGATAATAAAGCTGGAAATGATGTTAGAGATCAAATGGTGAAGCACAGAACAAGGGCTAGAGAGTGACATGTAATACCTATGGCAGAGTCATAAAAAACAATTTAATAAGCTAAAAGTATATAAGAGCACCTGATTTATAATCTAATATTATTTCTATCACATAAAATTGCTTAAATAATGATTGATGATTTATAGCTCAATTGGCTGATTTAATATTGTGTGTAATTCTTACATGTAAAAATGCCTCTGCTGACTTGGCTCAGGTTGGGTTCTTGTCCTTTCTCTCCCATGAGACCTTCCAATAGGGCAAAGAGCAAGACGAAGGAGGTTAACTCTTTTTCTCTGCTAATACCTAATCATATAATAATCTTATTTCAAAAACTGGTCAGTACAATTGAACTGACTACCAAAAGAAAACTAAATCAGCATGTTCATTTGTCTTAAAGTTTTTTTCTTTCAAAGCTTTTAAAAATGATACTTGGCTTAAAAATAGATTTCACATGATCAGAATTTACATGCAGCAATGAAGTAAATCTTAACGGAGGTGGAGAATTCCTTCAACAAGTTATTTTTGTTTGCCTCCCATTGCAGCAATGTGTACAATACTGTTTCTATTTTTAAAATTAGCCCTATAGGCAATTTGCTGCAACTGTAAAAATGGTCCCAGAATTCAAGTTTTTGGTTAGTGCAATACTTTCATTTTGTTATCTAAAACGTGAGGAGTCATGACTTAGTCCCTGCCTCCTTTAAAAAAGGTAAAAAATGATAAATATATATATCTGTGTATATATATATAAGTGATATATATACACATATATGTGTGTATATGTGTGTATATATGTATGTGTGTGTGTATGTAGACATTTGTAATTTGGAAATAACTTTTATCAGTATCCCTTATTATTGTGACACAATTTTGACCTGCTGGACCACTGTGACTCAGCTAAAAGAACTAAGGTAATTTATATACACCATACTCTCAAATTAGTTTCTTTAGAAAAAAGTAATGGTAAACTTTGTGAAGTAAAAACCACAATATTATTATATTTTATTGGAAACCTATATTTGTCTCTATAGATGTTTCAAATAATGAATATCTTAAATTAAACATAATACAATTAATAAAACTAAAATGTCAGTCTGAAGATGTGTGTCATCTATATTTTAGGCAAATTAGATTTCTAGGTATTAATGTAAAATTTATTAACATTTTTCAATTAACAGAATCATAAACAAACAACTTTACTTGATGTAAGATGGGTCTAGTTACTTAAAAATAATAAAAATCTTCATAAGAAAGAACCCTCTTAGAAAGTTGTAAGTATAGGTAAAGAGTTATATTTATACATGTTTTCTGCACATGAGATCATTTAATTCTTTAATTCAGGTAACTTTATGATTCACTGGGCAATAATAAGCATAACTGCATATGGCCAGTAAACTAAAGATAAGTGTTATTAATAATTTCTATTCTAGTGTGGCTTTAAATTTTGAAATTAACAAGTCTCGACTTTCATAATATTTGGTAGCTATCTTATGTTAGCTTTCATATTTCAATCAAATCAAACTAGGAGTATAAGATAAACTATTACTTTTTAATTTGATGTAAACTACAAGCAGCATTTAGCCTATACAATATATGCATTAACTTATTTTGTTGTTAACCATCATTATCATCTTTTCTTTGCCCATTTAGAAACATGTTTACTAGTCTCCTATTTTATAATTCAAATTTTTCATGTATATTAAGAACTTGATATACACTGCAAAATTCTTAACAAATAAATTAGAATAAATGAGGAATATTTTCAGCTTTATATGACAAGACTTCAAGAAGTTCATGGAAGGATTTGTATTACCTTTTAATTTAATTTTTCCATGAACTTTTTGATGTACTTTTATACTATGTATACAAGGTGATATTCTTGGTGGGTAAGAGTTTGACATATCTTTGTTTGCAAAATGTCACTGTTTCATTTAACCCAGCAGTATTTTAAAGTATAAATTAATTAAAATTTTTGTAACATTTCATTATGTTTTTTGTTATGCATTAAGTACAATGTTTACTCAGATTATTGCTTTTAGAACAAATACTAGAGTATACACATGATGCTTTAGTTGATGGATGGGGTTTTTTTGTGTGTATTATATATTTTTATATTTTGTTCCCATTAAAAAAAAGGAATCTGCTAATGTGGTAGTAAGTTCAATTTTGATAAGTTTCCACTTTGCATTTGTGCACCAAAGTAAATCATACTATGTTTTAAGAAAGAGTTTGTAAGTATTCTTTAAACATGTTTAAATGTAAACCACAAACCTTTTATGAACTCTTTTGCTCTTACTATAAAAGACATACTTTTAGCTATAGCTATATCTTTTTTATTGCCACATTTCTGAATATAAGATAAATATTCATATTTCACAGAAATCTATAAAAATGATTACCCAAGAAAATAAATTTTGTAAATTTCATCAAGTTAAATTTTCTATAATTTATGTCCAGCATTCAGTATTTGGGTTGAGAATTAAGTGCGATTTTCAACTCACCAGATTCCCAAATTAAGTTTCTCATATCACAAGGCTAGCTTTTTAAAATAAACATCAGAAAGTTTCCTTACAAAAGAGCAGATCTATTCACTGCAATGGCTGCCCTCAGGACAGGAAGTTCAAAGGGTGTTTGACTGAGTAATAAGAATATTTTTGACAATGGAACTTGACAGGGATAACTGTTAAAGGATTCATCTCCTTCAGTTCTTCACCTTTTCCCTACAAGGGGTTGCTTCATATGGATCTATACAGTGGTGATAGCAGAGGGTCATGAAAGTATTTTTAAGCACTCCAATTTCATAGTGTATGTTTGACGGACAGAATAAAATGTATTCCTCCAGCTGTTCAAGAATGAGGGCAGGGGGTAGATAAAAAGAGAAATGAAAGCAAGACAGAATTAGATCTCAAATGCTGCGAACTCAGTGTACTTTTACCTCTAGTTCTTTTCCTTACCTTCAATTTTAATTCCATCAAAAAGTCCTCATATTTTCTTCTTACTTCTAACCCTTTATAGCCCAGGCACCAAAGGAGTAGGATTCCACATACTGCCATAAATTTACACACACATACACACAAATCCAAGGTGAGCCTTTGTTGCTGTGGAAGAGAATTTAAACATTTTAAAATGTAGGACTAAACTTTTATTATCTGAGGTATGGCTAAAGACAAAACAATTTTTAAAAGTGCAGTGAATAAGAAAAATGTTAAAGAAATCCACATGTTACAAATGGGCTATAAACACATTTATAATTCATAAACAGCATTAAAATGATTGCTTGTGTCATATTAATTAAAATAGTAAAAGTAAGAAAATATGCTCAATGCAGAGGTACTTAAAAAAAAACCCACAAAAGTTAATAAAATATTTTATCTGCATCAAAATATTCTTTGGAAATCAAAAATAAAATGTGTCATGTATGTTTTTTTACATTGATCTGTAAAAGTCAGAAAAATACATCGTCCATGCTGTGTAACTTTCTGAAAATACAGAGTTCTAAATAACCCCTAAGCATAAAGCAAAAGGCTTTATGTCTTATGGAACTGAAGCACTGTACTGCCTGTATTGGTACAAAGAATTCCAGTTCCATTCATATCAAAAAACATTTTTGTTTCAGTCAAATTGAAACAAGTGACCTGACTTCAATCCAGTGTACATATAACTGAAGCTGTATCCGAAAATTTTCTTCAGAACCCTGAAGACCTCTATAGAAACTCCTGAGGGGAATGAATGGTTTCTCACAAGACCAAGGTAAATATTATCCAAAGCGAAACTTGAGTCTGTATTTTACTGTATTGGGACTTTTCCGAGGTGCAGAAAGGGGAACCTTTGGCTTGATAGGATTAGGTGGCTTTTTCTTTTCAGGAACAGTAACTGTGAAGGATAGTTCTGGCTGCTCCAACTGCTTGAATCTTGGTAGGAAGTGGGTAGAGACGTGCTGAGGTTTAACTCGTGGGCTGCACCCTCGTTTAGCTTTCCCTCTTTTATTCAGGGCCACATACCACTCTCGCCCTGTTTTTTCAGTTCTGTGTATTGCTGAGGCATAGGTATTATAGCTGTTTTCTTGAAATCGCTCCCTGAATTTGCAGTCATCGGTAAATTTTGCCTACGGGGAAAAAAGAGAAAATTTAAGTTGTGGTAATATTTTCACCATGTAGCAAAATACGAAATCTTATACCAAAAAGAAAAACCAAGAATTCTATCGATTCCCTATGCTCTTTTCATTTTCTTTTATAACGCTATATTTGCTTCCTTTAGTGTTGCTTTAAAATTACCACCTTTGGTGTGTGTAAAAAAAATAAAAATAAAAAATAAAAAATGACCACCTTTGTTTCCATATTCCTACTTTATTCATCTTTGTATCACTGATTTTTGTTCACTATGTACTTGGTAACATAATGTCAGTGAATATAAAAATGATAACCAGAACTCTTAGTACACTTGAATACTGCTACTGTTTTTTAAATACTTTGAAATTTGTAGTTAAAAAGTCTTTTAACAAAATAAATTTTTCCTCCTTTTAACAAAAGATTTTTTTCCTCCTAAGTCACCAAGAAAATAAATTGAACTGTAGTACTAAGAAACAGCTGCCTGGTAAAACATGAGTTTGTGTTTGGAGAAATGGAGTCAAATTATTCCTTTGAAAGCATGCATGTGTCAATGTTATCAGTGTGATTTACACTGCTGAGAGAAGGGTAGCATATAGCCCTATTAATATTGCATGTGTTAAAATTCTTCAGGAAAAAAAAATATAGATATATGATAGAGTACATTGGATGCCAAGAAGAAAAAGGTCATTGGAGTCACTAACAACACTTCAGCCAGATCTTACACACACACACGCACACACGCACACAAACACACACACACACACACACCAAATATCTGCCTTTGAAATGCTCTCAGAATAGTGGAAAAGCAGACCAGCAGACATGCATCATAGTGCAGCTTGATAAATGGAAATACGGCAGCAGCTTGCAGAGGGTACGATAACAGCACAGAATAAGGGCATCTGAGAGGTTTGGGGTGGCGGGGAAGGGGGAAGAAAGTCTTCCTAGGAAAGGTATATTTGAGGTGAGTCTTCAAGTACAATTAGACGTTAGGGAGGCAGGAGAAATGAGAAAGGATTTTCAAGGAGCAGGAACAGTGTGTTCAAAGATCAGCATGACACTTTTGAATACCTGTAAGAAGTTCAGTGTCACTTCCACTTAGGATGCATGGGGGAAGTAACAAGAGATGAAGCTGACAAAGTAGGCCAGTACCAGCTCTGAAAGGGCTCAGTCTGCCAAGGTGAGGAATTTGAAGGAGTGTAGTATGGCGGGAGAGCATGAGTGTGGAGTCGGACTGCTGCGATCAGATACCAGTTCTGCCAGTTGAGCTCTTAGCCTTAGGCTTTATATCCACAAGCCTTCCACAGACAGGGCTCTTGTGAGAATCAAAATATCTTTCCAGGGGAGGGATCTGTCACTTTCATCACACTCAAAAGAGTTCATAAGGCTCAAAGAACTGAGAATTCCTATACTAGTCCAGACCACCAGGTTTCATAATTTCAGAGAGCACCATTTGCCTAGAATTCCTATTCTTGGGAATACCAAATATTTTATCCCATTTTAAATTAAAAAAAAAAAAAAAAAACACTAAAAGCTGTAAATTTCTGTCAGGCCAATAGGTTCTATACTGGAATAAAGGCCTTTTTTCCTTGCTTTGAAAGTCTGAATACTGCAAGACAATCTACATAGATCCACTGTTGAAGTCCACACGGAGTTTTGGACTTGTGCAAAGTACAGACAATATCAGAAGACAACAAGTATCAGAACATTTCTAGCTGCATATTTATCCTATGTACAATAGTTCACCTGAGTTATTTACATTTAAGTGTAGTTTGATCAATAAAGCTCTTTATTTGGGGGCTATGAAGTTTTAAGAGGGGTGCTTCAAAAAATTCATGGAAAGATTCATATTATCTTTTAATTGTATTTTCCTATGAACTTTTTGAGGTACCCTCAAAGATCTAGATCTTCCACAAGTCTACTGGTGAATCTCTGGATTTGATCTTGAGAGAGCTGGAGGCAGGTATGTTAAAGAACCACTACCTGTGCCTGCCATTCCTCTCCATCTTGACTTACAACCTGCCAGCCTATGTCTAGACCAAGAGTGCCATGCTGACATCACTTCAGAAGATCATACATTTATTGTTCCTATTTTTTAATTAAAAGGACTTTCTTACAAGTTAAATGTGGATTTGTCTACAGCTGATTAGCTCTTTAAAGCATTCTTCCATTTAATTAGATAATCCCAAAGTTTTATTTTAATATAGATGCTACAGCCATCTGGGATGTTTCTGGCTCCATAAAAGTATAAGCATTTTAGAAAGGTGTGGAGCATTTCATTAAAAAGGATAGTGAGTATACTCACTCTGCCTTGGATTTTTTTAAAAAACGTAGTTGAATAGCATTTAAAGATATATATAATACATTTAAAAATATATATATAATACATTATACCGTGACCTGACTTCTACCTCGGTTTCACAAAAATAGCAGTGATTGCTTTACTCAATTTTGACAGGCAAGCTTTTTAAATGTACTGCATTATTTAATCTTTTTTTTCCTGATAGTGTCCAAGAAAACAAAGAAAGAACATGACATTTTTTAATTGATGTTGCTGAAAAACCTGTGTTCCCAGGGACACACACATACACAAACACACACACACACACACTCTACAGCATATTGAAAAACCTATAGCAATTCCATCTTAGGATCTTTCATATGAATGAAAACCCACCTACCTAATTCCCTAAAATTATTCTATCTAAAAACTGCCTCCCGTTCTCAAGATTCATATTCAAAAGTTTTTTAAAAGAGCCTTTTAAGGAGAGGGCTCTTCAGGCTCTGGATTTTTTAAGGGTCATCTAACTGTCACATAGGGTAGAAATGTCCAGAGTGCTGAGGACCCTCACACTACATGTAGCTCTTTAATCATTCCAAATCCTACGTTAAAACAGGAGTAAAGGCAATCAGACTGTTTTGGCTTTCTTAATTGACTTCTAACTTAATGTTTTGTCTGAAAAATTCTTCCAGCTATGATGAAATAGAACCATTTGAAACAAACATTTCAGTGAATTTTCTCATCAGGAGATCTAGTTTCTTCACGAAGGATCGACTGTTCCTGTCAGTATTCACAGCCTTGCTCAGACAGGGTGGTGACCCTAAGAAGTACGTCTCTGTAGGTAACGTCATGTATGGAGACTTTTTATAGCAGAGTCACTGAGCAGCATAGGTCTTAGCTACAGGTGCTAAAATAAATATATACACTTACATTAAACAATTTGGGATAATAAGTTTTCCTAAATAAGTTTTCATTTTTAAAATTTCCTTTGAATTATGAGAAGTCTTTTAATAAAATATATACTTTTTTAAATAAGAGAACTGCATTATTTCCCTAGAAAACATAAAGTTGACGTATAGACTTTTTCTGCAGTTCAGGTGTGAACTAGAGAAGAGAATCAAATTTCAAATAAGCTATTGAAATAAAGACCCTCATCATTTCAATGCCCTGCCTTCAGTAACTACAACAAAAGCAATCATTAAAATGTTTGTAAAAAATCCCTATCTTTGTTTCAAATTCATTTTTTCACTAATTTATCCAACAGATGTTTATTGACTACATATTACATGCCAGGCATTATGATAGTTGCCACTTTTACAGAGGAGAACAATTCAGACATGGCCCGCTGATGTTCTTTGTTGACTTAAATTATTTGTGTTTTTCTCTTTAATTTCTCCTTGATCTTGCAAGCGTAAAAACAAGTTCTATTCAACCAGCCATAATTGCAAAATTTGAATGAAATGTTTAAATCATCTAATTCTATATAGTTGAGAGTACTCCTAATTGACAAAACGAATAAAACTTAAATGAGTTGAACTATTTTTGCTCAAATATTTAAATTATTCAGAGATGGGGAAACACAGACTTTTTCATTAGAAGGACGCTGTCTTGGTTCTCTACTCATCTCTTCCCACAGAGAAGGATCCGTTTTAAACAATGGATGCTTAAAAGAAGGTCGAGTTCAGCTTACAGGAAGCAAAACTAGTTAACTAGAACATTCCATGAAAAGACTAATTCTGCCAAATTGAAATTAAATAGAGGGTCAATTAAACCAAATAGAAAATTCTTTCTGGAATGATTTTGTTTGAAAAACTCTAAAGTCTCTTAGCATAGTTTTTTTCTTAGTAAATATCATGTTCTACGATGACTGAGGATCCTGTAGTGAATGAGCTCAGCTATGCAAATACCAATTCTCTTTATGTGCAACTACAGAAGTAAATATGCAGTATATGAGGTATAGAGACAGAAGTAAATTTGGAGTGATACCGGTGTACACCTTGAAGTCTTTTATTTAATCAATATTAATTCTTTATTTCACTTTGTTTTCTTTGATTTGCCTTTTTCTCCTGAGAAACTTTATAAAATTAAGAAATAATGCAGCAAATCTGAAAATTAAAGTAATACAGACTATAATATTACTAAATCATTAAAATGTTATGGATGGTAACGTAAACAATTATAGACCACATTGTGCTCTAAGCAACGTTTCCTTGCTGCATGCATCCCTTTTGGGTCTCCTACCTTCTCTTAGTGCTACTTGGTTCCCATTCCTGCTCCCACCAATAGCGCTGCCTGGCACAGGTGTCCTAAGCCTAGGCCATATTGTATGATTGTGCCCTGATGTAGGGTAGTATGCAGCCAGAGGGCTGCCATTTTTACTATTTACCATATAAGCCCCATGTGGGTCAGTTTTAGCCCTGCCATGCTATCTCCAGGGCATGGCCACATATCCTACTTGGTGCTGGACATTTCTCCATTCTATATCTCAGTTCTTCATATTGAGCAAGCAAAGAAATATGAGGTAAATTATTAAGGAATACCAACTACAGGCTGTCTCCTAACTTCATGAATTGCCTTAAAATTACTCAGGAAGCCAGCTCAACAGGCAGATTCCCCAGGCCACATCTCCAGCAATTGAGACTCCAGACTTGTATTGTTAACCAGCATCCTGTGTGATTTTGATGCAGGTTAGGTAAGGACCACACTAGGAGAAACATGGTATAAGATAGGAGCTTTCTTTCTGATGCCTGCAATAACCCTGAAAAGCTGAGCTATTGAAGGCTACTATATGTCAGGTGGTTTTCATATATTATACAATTCTCACAATAATTCCATGACTACTTTTGAGGGTACTATTATCTAATTTTTTAGTCAGAGAAGTAGAGAAAATAACTTATCTAAAGCCCCATATATACCAATTACCAGGATAGGCCTATGGTTTAAATCTCATTTGCTGATTCCTAGACTAAAGCTCTTTCTATAACACTATACAAACAAAGGCTGTCTCACAGGCTTTTATATAGTCTTACTTGCTTTAAAGTTGTTCCACGTTAAAACACTGATGAACAAGTTCCACTCCCTAAACGATCAGAGAAATGTAACACTATCTCTCCCTGTAGGCCCAAATGCATCTCTGAAGCAACAAGTCAGTTCACCAAACTCAGATTTGCTCAATAAAATAGGCCCTTTCGCCAGGCATCCATAGTGCAAAATTAAGGGAAAACTGGCATTTGCTGCAAAGGCAGAGCCTAAACCCATTTGGGGGCCTACATTCAACTTTACTATGTAAATTGAAAGCTCTTAGAGGGCAAGGGAAGTTTCTACTCAAATGCCTGGATATAGCTCATGGTCTTGACTGGCAGAGTGGGGTGCTTAATAAGCTATTTTTTAATGATGATAAGTATTGCTCAAGCCTCCATTTCCCCTTTCAGTAAACAGGCCCAGCTCGAGGGGCTGCCGACTCCTCTTCACTCTGCCCCCAGCGCAGGAAGTCCAGTCCAGATTCTCATCCCAGGCAAGCCAGCTGGCACCCTCCAAAACCAGCAAAGGAGGACGTTCTCGTCCTTGCTTAGGGCTGATCAAGCACACATTCCATGCCTGTTTCGTAAACTGTGCAATTAGCTTTCCTTCCAAACATGATCCTCTAAAACCCTGAGAAACAAAAATAATTCCACCACATGCCTCTCTCTGGTTCTTTAAAATAAGCTTCTGTATTTTTCCCCAATGGACAATAAGCTATCACGCATACTTTATGAAAAGACTGTAGAATACAGGATAGCCACCTTTTCCAAGATTTACATTTTTAAAGGAAATAACGGACAATAAGGCTCAGAAAAAAATTACAGGATCATGGCCATAGGAAATCCTTGACTCTTTAAGAGCCTAAGCCTGAGAATTTTGCTTTTAAATTAAGTTCCTTGGACAAAGGAAAACCCAGTACATAAGGGGCTACTGTATGCACGAAAAGTTTGGACCCAAGGAAAAAAGGTCAATGATAAATAGGATTGGGGGCTGGTCTACATAACTGAAGGGTCACAGCTGCCTGACCCCAAAATCAGAAAGAAGGAGGCTGAGGATCATCAAACAGCTGCCGGAGAGCAAATTTAGGAAGATGTATAAACATTAAGTGCTGAATACTTTCGAAGCACTACTCTGTTTTATATGTATTATCTCTTTAAAACACTTCAGTATTACAGCAGAGTGCTACTTTATTTTTCCTCCTTTTTTAGTCGATCAAACCAAGGAATAGAAAAGTGAGCACAATGACACAGTCAGCAAGCGATGGAGAAGATTCGGCCATGGGCAATCTAACCGCACTCTTCCCCAGCATACTCAGGGCCTTTCGCTCCTGCTCTGGGCCAACTTAGATGAATCCAGAAAGAGGCTTTCAATAAGGTCACCACACCAGAGGAGCAAAGATGAAGAGACAGAGAGGTAGAGACAGAAAGAGAAGGGCACTCAGTCTCAGAAAGTACCTCAGCAGGGAAAGGTCAAGAGAAAGAGTGGAGGCCACAGCGATGGCTGTCTAACCCTCATGATTCTTGGGGAAGCGATTGTCTCCTGCTCTCCTTGATTCCTGACACATTTTGACAGGAGAAAACCATACACCTTCATCCTTGTACAGAATGTTAAAAAAGGCTGCATGGTAGAAATCTGGCTGCACTGTATTTTTAAACTGGCAAAGACTTTAAGGAGAGCTGCATGTAGATTAGAGGCTTGAATGCATGCAGAAAGCTCCACACATTTAGATGGTTGAAGTTCAAATAAAACATCTCTTATGGAATTAACAATCTTAGCACAAAGATGAACTTGGCATCAATGCTACCCAAATCTAACTGCTCTGTGCTGCCATTTGTTTGCCCTCTCTGTGTCCACTGATGATGAAACATTTATTAAATAAAGATTTCTTGGCCGACCCCATGGCTCACTGGGAGAGTGCGGCGCTGGGAGCGCAGCAGCGCTCCCGCTGTGGGTTCGGATCCTATATAGGGATGGCCAGTGTGCTCACTGGCTGAGTGCGGTGCGGACGACACCAAGCCAAGGGCTGTGATCCCCTTACTGGTCACATAAAAGAAAGAAAGAAAGAAAAAAAAAAGATTTCTGTAAACAGAACCTATCTCTCTTCTCTTTTGAAAGTTCTGATGGATACATCCCCTCCTCTTTAGATTCTAAAATCAAGCACTAAAGACACAAGTAAATGGGGGAAAAAGTCCAAAAACTACTTTGAATCAGAGAGAGAGGGAGAGAGAGACAGAGAGAGAAGCAACTAGAAAGAAAATAAAGGAGGAAATTAGCAATTTTAACTACAAATCTAAATGTGTCTGTTTATTTAGCTATTAGAGTGCTGTAAATATTCTAAGGATATGCCACAGTATTCATTTTTTACATGTAATAATTAATGAAAATATTATTAAATCATGTTCATTAATTTCTATAAAATAATAGGTAAAAACAATGTAATTGGCACTAAACAAATCTTCTTTCAAGCTTTTCTCTACCAAGCATTATAGTATTTAAAGAGAAAGAGAGAAAGCAAATTTTAAGAGGATATAGTTCTGGTTCAAATCACTTGTTAACTATTTAACTTAAGGAAAATAATTTAACATCTCTGAGACTCTTTCCTCACCTCATTATCTAATGAGATAATATGAGTAAAAGAGCTTTCAAAGAACTATGAAAGTACATTATCTCTGCCTAGTAACTAATTTTTAATACTCTGATTGTTACCATAAAAACTGAGTTGAAAAATCTACAATTATCCACGGATATTTCTCAGTGCAATGGGGGATTGCTTTCCCCAGAATTATATGAATTCTTTACATTTTTAGTTCATATTACTTTGCAGATATAACCCTAATGGTATAATGGTACTCTTTAAATTCCTCTGCACAATTATTAATTTAAAACAACTCACAAATTACATATCTCATCCTTAAAGTATAAGAGTTTTTAGACTTTTTGATGATAATGTAATTTTGTAAAAATCCAAACAAAATCAAATCATCATATTTAAAGTTACAAGAACAATATTTCAACATGTCTAACTAGAAACAAAAGAGGAAAGAAACCAGCCGGGCATAAAACTGATAATTGCTAGGATTAATACTATTTCTAAATTCAACTTCTTCAAAATAAATCACTTTATAATTTAATTAGGTTTTCATCTAGAGAAAAAGGTGCTAATAAAAGCTCAAATAAGAAAAAGCTGGCTTGGACAATTGGTTTAGAAAGAATCCACATAATCGTGGGGCTTAATTTTTTTTTTTTTTATCTACAATTCAGCTCAAAGTCATCAGAATGACTTTTAAATCAAAGAGCTTCAGTGAGTGACAAGAGCAAGACTTGCTTTGTACTGTTTAAAAGTCATTATTCCATGAAATAACTTTAGCCTGCCAAGATGAGAAAGAATAACAGATGCTGTTTTTGCATTATCTGCATTATTTCAACCAGCCCTCCTTAGACATTTGGGTCAAATTTCTAGAAATTTGTTACTTGCATTTGACAGAGGAATCATGTATCCTAACCTCTTAGCTTGACCTTTCTAATTGGCATCCATTTGTAATACTTGGCTTTCTGTGGCAATTATCCTTAAGCTGGTCCAAGTTTAGTCTCTTTTTTCTGTGTACTAGGGCATAAATCAGAATATTTAAAAAGCTAAGATTTTTCACTGAAGACAAACAAACCAATAAGAGAAAGTTTCTTTATATGCATTGTGTATTATTAAGAAGCTTAGATTTCAAAGGTGCTTCAATTGTTTACAACCTTAAGGTAGAATGAGGAAAAGTTATTCTGTTCAGATATGTTTAATCATTGTTTTCTATCCTGTATGCAGATTTTTAAGTCAATTTTTAATAAAATGAAATGTTCTACTTTTGTAGGATGATGCAGAATTTTGTTCCTTAAAATTATTTATTTTAAAAAATAATTTATTATTTAATAAAAAATCAAAGAGCAGTTATTTTATGAATAGTATATTATAGCTTGCTAGAGTACAATAACCAGCTCAGAAAATGAAACAGGCAGATTGTTTTATAATTCTTGCAATGGGTAATTGAAGAGTTTAACAAAGATTTCTGTTTATCTTAATAAAATAAGAATTTAGTAGTTTATTATATTTATAATATATTTAGATTATTACTGAGCACTTACAATATACCAAATACTGTTCTAAACATTTTACATGTATTATCTCATTTCATCCTCAAATAACTATGGAAATTGCTTGAATTCTACTGTCTCCTCCAAAGGATATTAACAAGTCACCTTTAGATGTTAAAAAGGAAAGGAAAATTGTGAAAGTCTTACACATTGAACCAAGTGATATTCTCACTGAATTTTTTTAAAGGTTTATAAAGTAAAGATCACAAATAGTAAGTTTCAGTTATTTGCGCTTTTGATTAAAAACTCCTGTATACTTTGAAAATTGGAGAAATGATATTTCAACTATTCTTTTCATAAGAACTAAAGAGATTAAGGATTTAAAAAAAAACTTTATAGAATAATTGCTTTTTTAAATGATTTAATGTGAAGAAACTTAGTATACCACCGAAAAAGCATAAATCATTTTTAAGTGCTGTACATACATACGAACACAAATAAACAGAATTTGTGAGTGGGAAAACTACTAAACATATTTCACTATCTTTAAAATGCCTTAATAATTCACAGGTAATGAGCATTTGCATAACAAAGCAAAGAATTAACTTACAAAATGTGTAAACAGTCTGAAAAAAATTGAGCGCAAAATTAGTCTTCCTTGTATTAAGAAGTAATTATTTTTAATGTGAAAGCTCCTCAAATTTGTCAAATAAAATTTCTCTATGGAAGGTCAAAGTCTTCTCATTATTAATGTCGTCCTTCCCTACTTGGTAATATGAAAATATGTTAAATTACCTAGGCCCAATTCATGACATTGTGAATAGCTTATAAAATTAAATAAGAATTTCATCTACTAAATACACATAATCACCATAAACATGTAAATTTAAATTGTCATGTAAAATATTATTGCCATAATATTTCTCCTTACTTGGGCCACTTCTAAGAAATAAATGATGACAACCACTTTGAGAATGCTATTTTCAAATACACTTACCCTTAAAACTTTTTGTAGACTCCATAATATCTTTCCAAGTAAATAAAATAATTAAATGATTACCTACAAAAACATACACAATTCTCTTTGTTAAATGTACATACAATCTTACCAAAAAATTAAATTCTAAGTAAATTGTCTTACCTATCAACAATTTGGAAAATCACTTCATTCTGTTTTACAAATGTAAAATCTCTATAACACCTTTAACAAATATAAAGTAATTCTACTTACACTTGCATGGAGTTTTCCTTTTTTTGACATCGCTAAAAATTTGTTGCTGAAAACTCCTCGTATTCCTACAATCCCCTGAGACACAGCAAATATTTCCAAAACACCTAGGATGACAGAAATCCCAAAATAAAACACAGACTCTTCTATATATCATTGTGAAGAATTAAATTTCTGCATAGATTCTTTCCATTCTTTATTACTGCAATTAAAAAAAGAACTTAGTATTTAACATCTTTGTTTTTTGTGATATTCACTATGTTACAAAAGGCTAGTATTCAAGTGTACATTTAAAATGATTAATTTCAAGTTTTAAAAATTTGATTCTGCTTCATCAGTAATTCTTATTTGTTTTGACAAATAAATTGCTTTTAGTAAACAATGTTTGACAGTAAAATCATTTCTAATTCTGAAGGAATTGAAAAGATATTTTTTCTGAGTGTTTTTCAAAATAATTTTCATCCATTGTTTTTCCATCAAAGATAATACACTACTTTGAATATTAAAGCACATAAAGTCTGTACTCAAGACTATATAAATCTTTCAAAAGCTTGGAAAATGGTACTCATTTATGTAAAATAAATCCTTCTGTAATCACCACAATTATAAGAGCACAAATAAGTATATACTGTACTCAATCATTTATTGTGTGGCTTATTTAAAACTAAACATAACAAGATACAAAAAGTATTATACATAACTTGGGATTATTGACTCAATGAAGTGTTTAATGGATTATGCTTTTAGACATCTTCCATTTTGAATCATTTCCTGAAAAAAAATTAATGAGATACTTTATTGTCTTAATGTTTATATTTTGTATTTCATAGTTATCATTAAGTCCATGTCCCTCCCACAATAATTTCAAAGTCCACATCCACTGCATCAAGGGGACCACATGCCGCAGTTCACGGAGTATTTTAAGTAGATGAAACTCATAGTCCACATATAATTGGAAAGCTTGCCTGTTTATCATAAACTCACATATATTTTTTGTATGAACATGAGGAAAGCATAATGTTTTTTGTTACTTGACTAAATTATCAAACTGAAAAAAAAAACCACAATAATACAGTTCAGTAGAGCTAGAAAGGGACCTGTTCTAGAAAGAAACAAAAGAAGGAAGAAAAGAAGGAAAGAAGGAAGCAGAAAGGAAGAAAGGGAGGGAAGAAGGGAGGAAAAAAGAACATCTCAATATTCCAATCTATAATATTCTGAGTATATATACTAATTAGGATACTCAATAGAACTGCTGAATAGAGAAATTCACCAGATTTCCTTAAAATACCAATCTCCCCCCCCAAGAAAAGTACATATAAAATTACTTAATTTACAAAAAAAGAAGTATATTATAAATACGGATAAGTACATATATATGAGCAACTTTTTAGAGCACTTTCATTGCACAATGTAAGCTAACATTTACAATTGCAGCAAACAGGCTGCTTATTCAACTTTGTTTCATAAAAATACTTGATCAGAAATTCATGGGGAAAAGGGATAGCTGAACAACTATTTTTTTGTTATAAATATTCTTAGCCCAGAATAAATAAAACACATCTCAGGGAAACTGCAGCTACTAATTCATTAATGAAGTTTTCTTTAAAACAAAAACAAAAAAATAAAAATAAAGAAAACAAGGAAAAGACTAAAAACTCTCAGTAAATGAATTACTTTTACTTTTAGGAAGAAACTGCTAAAGAAACTGGTGTCCCATAAGCCTTTTCCTTCAAAATGTTTTCAAAATGCTGTTTACAATAGACTTTACTATAAGAATTATTTGATGGTGATATACACCCAAACAAAGGTTTAGAAGCATTATTGTTTTATCAAATAGTAGCAAAGCACACAGAATGATTTGTAAAGTTCAATATACTACACAGATAAACTATGCTATGTCAATATTATTACTAAAGCATGACTAGAATACCTGAATACAAAATTATACTTCTATCAGAATTACAGAATGATATCGAGAACAGCATTAATGATTTTAGATACTTGGGAGATGGAGGATGTGATTTTAAATATTGTGTAAGCATGTGTGTTCAAAAACAAGAAAGGGAGAACATGACAAATTGTGTATGTGTGGAATAATAGACATAAAAGAGATAATATGTAGTTGGTAGAAGAGGAGACTTGGTTGTATGTTTCCCCCAATTTACTCATGGTTCCAGATTGCTAGAGGTGTTTTATTCTATTCTCTGAAAAAATACCGGGTGTAAATGGAAATCTATTGTACATTAATGAAAAAAAATGGTAGTGTAACAGATAAAATTCTCATAAGCATATGCGTTTTGCAGGTTAACTTGTAAGACATCAAGATAAAAGGGTTTCATAAATATTTGTTTAATGGAAATATTAGTGCTTTGCCAAAGTGAACTATTGGTTTCTGACAACTAACATGTTCGATTATTTAAGAAAGACCCATTTGATTCATTTAACTTGTATTTCAACACAGTGTACATTATGTGTGCATATGTTATGTACAATTTGCATTTAAATGAGTTTTAAATATGGGAAGATGAAGTAGTATATGTTGAAGTGTTATTATTTTATTACATACTGCATGGTTTCTTCTCTTGTAAGTTTCAACATAAAAATGTTGTATTGCCTGAGAAAGAAAGGATTTTATACTTTTAAGAAAATTATATTTAATTGAAAGCTTAAAAATACATTTTTACATATATCATTCTATTAATATTTTGAAGAGTGCAAGAGAGAGAAAAGATGAGATTAGATGAAAGAAATATTTTACACATAGGCAACTTTGGTATTGATCTTCTTCATTATAATGTAAGTATGGCTTAATATTGGGAATGCTGTTAAGATCATAATTTTCAAAGTAATGTTAGCAGTGATTTCACAATGTCTTGTTTTCTAGAGTAATGGAGCAGATTCTACAAACTTCAAAATTCACCTCCCTGCCTTCCCCCCCCAGAACCCTCAATCACAGGCCTATGGATTTTACTATGCCAAATCTCAGTAACTCATCAGAGAATTCCACATAATATTTTAAACCCATGTGCATTAACTACACATTTATAAAATTCCAAAAATCATTTCTCTAACACTATTTTTTTTTAATTTCAGTAATTTCCTGACCCTTATCATTAGAAGTCAGTGATAATAAATTTGATGGGAACTTACAATTAACCTTATGGATGCCAAGATGATATCTTTAAGCAAAACTGTGGAAGGCCAAGTTTGTCTCACAGATCATAGCCAATGACTTTGCTAAATTGGATTTTCTTTGATCCTCTCACTCCCTCTCTTTTGCCTTGTCAGGAAAACATGTGTACTAAAACACGTGTACACATGTATGGACACATGTTTTACTACTCTTCTGCTATTGTGGCCCCCTCCTGCTTGGGAAGTAAGGGAAGGAGGGTCAGTATAAATTTATTCACAGTAAAGTGCTGGTGACTGTGTTATCTTTCCTAAGATGTTCATGTTTAAGAGAACTGAAAGAAGAGGGCAATGCTTAACAAAATTAATTATTCTCTCTTGGTGGAATTTCAAGCTTAGCATCTAAATTGAAGGAGTCAAGAATTTCTTGATGTCTCTCAGATTATACACAGTCTGCTTAATCCACTTACAAGGATAGTTATGCATTATGAAGTAAGTTACTTCAGTAAGAGAACATATATCTAGATTTTTTACTTAGTCCTCTCCAGATTTTTTAGTATACAAGGGCCCTATTGATAGTGGTTGATACAATGATATCAACATCTCCTTTTTCTCCCTTTTCTTAGTGATTAAAATACAGATATTCCAAGTGTTCCACAAGTATTCAGAAGCTTTCAACAACCCATCTAAAAATCCCCAAAGAAAAATATTTTAAAACTGAAGTTTATCTACTTGCATCCACACAGCAACAGCCATGCTGTGCCAAGTTATCAAATGTGAGTCTTGAAATATACAGTTTAACAGTCTTTGTTGATTAAATTAGTGACAGAAATTTTCCATTTGAGTTTTTCTTCAGAGTAGATACAGATATCTAGGCTTGAGGGATTGTCTAATGACTTTACATAACACCAAAATTGATAGTGAACTCAGTTTTTTTTTTTTTTAAATTAGTAAAACTGAGGGTTCTGTTAGTCAAAATATGTGATTGAAATTTTCACATTGTATGTGAACACTTCTGCCTTGTGTATCCATAGCCTTAAACTTTTCCATCTGAAATTGACAATTACCTGATTTCCCATTCTTCAATGGCCCAACATAAGTAGACAGAAGCAGTATATTGAAACTAAATTTGCAAGCATATAAATTTAAGTAAACCCTTTGTTTCTATGCAACAGTTGAATCTTATCATTGGTCTTGTCCATTTTTCATCAGTCCACAGTATTTCTTCACAATAAGGGTTTATTTGCAATGAGCTTGATTTCATTTCCTGTCTTCAAAACTTAGGATAACTATTATATAAGAGAAGCTAAGAGTATATTAATAGGTGCATCTAAACTAAACAAATTATGTTTCAAAATCTGTGGCTGGAGTGTCTGATGGTGAAACTAAAAAATATTAACAATTGCAAAAATATTTAATGTCAAATAATAGTTGTGAAAAATATATTTGTCTGTTCTATCTAACGAATATTAGACTATTATTGGGTTTTAAAGAACCTGTTAGAATGCAGTTTCATGGCAAAGTTTTGAAACTGAAAGCTTTCTGAAGTGGCAGGCTCGTAACAAAAAATATTAGTTTTCTGTTATTGCTATTTCACAGACAGTAGAAGTAGACAGTGAGATAGAACTGATGTATCCTCCATGGCCCTTGATTCAACCCTCTTGTGTGATAGACAAATGCTTCCCCATATACTCTAAGCAACAACCTGTGAACAACACCTTAGTTTACATAAATGTTAGGAAACCTTCAAGTGCTGCCTTCAAACAAGTAAATGACGACTGAAAATAGCCTACTGTTTCTTTTTCACAGCGACATAAAGGCACAAACCCATTTTAAATTTCCAAATTACATATTATTCTACTAAACATAAGTCATTCTATAAATTCTTCATCCATCAATAGTAGCAAAATTTTATGAAGTAGTATTGAACACTCCAGACATCACAAAGCAGAAAAGCGCTATGATTTGAATATGATTGTTTCCTCTGTGAGAAAAATCTATGGAAGTCAAAAAAGGAAGGGAAAAAATAAACTAACACAAAGTAACCAAAACATTACACTTAGTGAGGGAGGTATTCTCTATTGGGTGCATGAATGAATAAGGGAACAAAAGCAAGTCATGTAAAAGACACAGAGACCAAACTGAAGGGCTGCTCTAAACACGAATAAATTAGAAGTTAGTGAAATTAAGTTTTATTTAGGCACTGTTTAGGAAACGTCTCCATTCTCTTGTAGCTATCTTTCAACGTGGATTTTAAAATAAAATGTACCTTGGAAATAAGGGAGAGTGGTCAATGTCCTCTTTAGCTGAATGTTTTCTCTTTTGATCTGTTCTCACTTTCCTTCATTTGCTTTTCTACCACTTCCCCTCTAGCAAGGCCTATGCTGCAAAACTCTTTGTCTCTTAAGGTGTCTTTGCAGAGAAGAGGGTGAATACCTAGGAAGTGAGCCTTCCTTTCAGATATTCCCAGAACACCAAAAACCATCCCAGACACATTCCTTTAGCCCTCTGGGCTCCAACCTACGGCCTGCTAATTTGGGGTCTTCCCTTGGGCACACAGAAGTTATGGTCTGTTGGTGCTGATTTTCTGGATAAGCTTACAGAATAGAGAAAGGTCTCCTGTAAGACCGAGAAGGAAAGATTGCTGGAAGTGGGGAATACGCCCTGATGTTTGATGGAGTAGAATTGGATGGGACAAAATATGGACAATTGGAAATACTTTAAATAGATGTAACTCTTGGTGTTCCTGCAATCTTAGAAAATTTCCCTTCACCCCAAAAGACCTTGCCCTTTATCCCAAAGGTGGGCAGTTATTTGATAAGAGTGAAATTAACTCTAAAACATGAAAAGGCTCCTCTAAGGAGCTTGCGGGAGGTCCTGGGACTTGCGGGGTTTGTGCGGAGGGCCCTCTTGCGTTGGGTGCCCCGACCACCTCGCCGCGTGCGCCGCAGCCTGCTGAAGCCGCACGGCCGGCAAGACAGGCGCAGGGGGCGGCCGTGGACCTGCTCCTCTCCCAGCGCGAACCAGCGGGTCTTCCACACCAGGCCCCCTGAACCCCCGGGAAGAGGTTTGCCAGGCGACCACCTCACCAAAGTGCGCACCTCCAGCCCGGCTCCGGAGGCAGCTGCCAGACTGTCAGACGGCGGTGGCGCCCACGCTCCTCCGGAGCGTGTGTCAGAAGCCAAAGGGCCCGTGGGGTCGTTAGGCTGAAACGGAGCAAGTTAGGTAGACCTGGGAGCTACCAGGCTGATGCTCGAGGGCCGGCGACTATGCGCCCCGCTGTCTTCTGGCCACGTTTCCGCTCTCTCAGGGCATCTCAGAGGCCTGCGCTGTGGCTCTACCTGGTGGAGTAACTAACCCTCGCTGATTGAGCGATCTGGCCCTACTGAAGAAAAGTCCCGCAGAGATCGCCCCAGGACCGCACACAGCACCAAGTCATCTCTCCCCTCAGCTGCCCAGAAAAGGTGAGAGGAACCAGAGGAGCGGCTGTGATGGTCTGGAAACGCAGATGGGTGGAAGGGAAAAGGAGCGAGAAAGCAGGAAGAGAGAGCACGCTAAAGAGAAAACTCAGGGAGGGAGAAAATTGAGAACTTGCTTTTTAAAAAAATCCTACACAATTTGCACCTGTACGGAATTGAAACTCCTCTGCGTCTCTTCTAAAATGAATTTCCCCTAACTGTCCTTGGGGAACAAACGCTTAAACAAGGGATTGTCTCAAGAAATTAAACGTTGCTAAACCCAGCTCTGGAGTTAATAATACCAATGTTCATCACGTCTCCCTCTATAAACGTGCACAGTTTTCCAGATCACTGTCTTCTTCCAAGCAGAAATGTCTGGCTCCTCCCAGAAATACATGTATATTCTATATGTATATGATGTTTGTATATGTATACATAGCTATGTGCACAATATACATATATACACACATATAGGTATATGTACATATACAATATTAATTTGGGGTTTATGGTAGCGGTGGAAAGGGGAAAGTGTTTGAGATTTGATTCTTCTAAAAAATAACTTCAGTTATGGACAGAGAAAGGGATTCACTTTGACGGCTAATGAAGATGTCAGCCTAGTTCATGAGCAGAAGGTAAACAGAAATTGGACAAGGAGAAGGAAAGAGATTTTTATTTTTTTCTCCAGGCATGGCTGGAAGCTTTGGGGCCAGGGCCAAGTGGAAACAAGGTGCCTGTCTGGCCAACCCCTGGGTAACCCTACACCTCAGGAATCGCCATTCCTCATGCCCACGAGAGGGGTGCGCGTGTGCGCATCTCCGCCTAACCAGCCCAGCTGTTTCGAGGACCAGCTGGGTCCCAGTGGCAGGGGCTCCGGAAGGTGCGCCTGTGGCCCAGGGAATACAGGCTGTCTGTCCCTCCCGAATCTACCGCCGACGGCCTAGGACGGATTTCGTAGGAGAGCGAGCAACTTACTTAACATATTGGCTTCGTGGGAGCCATTGACTTTGCCATCCGGGTAGATCTGCAGATGGAAACCGATGCCCACTCTGCAGTAGAGGCTGCCGGTCCGGCGCCCCGAGGGGCTCCACTGGAAACTGCCCTGCTCCAAGCCGCTTCCTTGGCTGCCCAGAGAAGCTGAGGGAGAGGAGGAGGCAGAAGAAGAGGAAGACGTTGTGCTATTGCTGACCTGGCTGCTGCTGGAGCCTCTCGGGGGGGTCCTATCAGTGGCAGCGGGTCCGGGTTGCCCTTTGGGTGCGAGGCGCTTCTCCCCGTGAGCCCAGGCGCTGAGGATCAGGTGGCTGAGGAAGAGGAGGAGGAAGGACAAGCTCATTCTTCCAGCCGCGGGGGTCCTAAGCGCATCTTGCAGAGCTGGTTCTGGGCTCTGTAGCCCCCGCGCGGCTGCGTGCCTCTGGCGCTGCCCCCCTCGCCGCACCAGGTGGACATAGCCTCGGGGAAGACAGAGGGAAAGGAGGAGAGAGAGAGGCCACTCGAGCGGATCTCGGCGCTGGCACCGGGATATTTATAACGTCAGTGATCTCACTGCTCGGTGCACGCCTGCGAAGCTTCCCCTCACCCGCCGCTTTGTGTACTCACTGGCCGGTGCGGGGTGGGAGCCTCGCGGTCCCGGGGGCGGGGGCTGTGAAGGAGGGAGGAGATGGGAGAGAGAGAGCGGGAGGAGGAGCCGGGCTGCGAGACGCTGCACCCCGGACGCTGGGTGCGCCCTCCCCAGGGCCAGGCACCCTAGCAGTTCTCACGCGCCACAGGCAACCGCCCCCCCCCCCCCCAAACTCGGGCCAACGCCGTGCGGAATTCAGCTCCGAGCGAGCAGTTGAATCCTTCAGGGGCGGCGACGGGAAAGGGGGATTGAAACGTGGAAATGGGTTCTAGTCCTCTCCTACCTCTACCGCACACTTGCGTCCCAGCAACGCACTCTTGCTCATCCAGGGCCTGATTTCCAGGTTCTCTTCCCTTTACCGCTATCTCATCCCCTCCCCCAGGAATCCTTCGGGGACCGCGTCCAGCCAGCAGATCCCACAGCTTCAAGTGCTTTCGGCGGGGAACCCAACGGAGAGTCGTAGCCCAACTTGGGAAGGCTTTGGTGTGGCTCGGCTAGGGGAAAAGGCTGTTTTCGTAGTTGTTATTGATTTATTAAAGAGCTTGAAATGGGTTTTTTCAGAGTTTAGAAAGCCACCCTGAGCCATTATGCCACGACAGGCTGCTTTCCTGTTGGAAACTCCCAGTCACGCTGAACCTCATGTTGGATTTGTTTTTCCTCCTGGGAAGCTCTCGTTCTGTGTTTGCGAAGGTGAGCGCGCACGAACACCCGCGCTCCGACCGGCCAAGAGGGGCTGGGACTGGGCACCAGCACACGTGACTGACTGCCCAGTTGTCTTCTCGCCCCAGGATCCCTTTGGCAGGAAGGATTAGCTAACGGCTTGTTTCAGCTTACTCAGAGCTGCCATTGACTGAAGGACCGACCCCAGTGAATGATTTATGACGCGCTCTAGATTTCAACCTCAGGAAACCTGAGAACGGAGAATTTCCCTGTACGCAATGCCCCGACTGTTATTTATCTGAGATATATACCTGACTTGCATTCTTGGAATATTTCTGCCTGAAACATATTTGAAGCTTTAAACTAAACTCTGATTCATTATTCATTGGTCACTTTAATGAAAAGGCTGTGATATTGACCTTTAAGGTCAATTCACATAAACCAAGGATGATGCTAAGATATGGCCTTATCCATTATTGAGTACCTGCTTAAGGTTTCCTATCTCAATAATGAAAAGCACATAAACTCATGTACATTTTTTCAGGATCGGAAATCTTCCATGGCCAGAATACGTAACATCCACGTAGCTGTAAAATAGAAAATCACCTGGACAACCTAGGGAAGCCTCTGTGAGTAAGAAAGAGCACATCATACACACACGTGCATAACGTGGGGCACGATGCCCCTGACACACTGCCCCGTGCTAACCACCCTTCTCTTTCTGCTATTCTAAGCTTAAACTCTGTGATTCTGGCTTAACTAGGGTGGATAGGCAGATCCTTACAAGGCAATCCTGAAAGTGGATGTGGAGAACAGTCACAGAGTCCCTCAGAATGGTCCACTTGACTGAAGTCACCTCTTTCTGGGGTGAATGATTGTAGGATGCTGAACCTGGGTGCTGTGTCTTCTTCAGGTAATGCCCTGTGTTCTGTGACAAAGCTGTCAGGGTTTAAGCCAGTTGGTGCTGCTGGACGCTACCAGTAAATTCCTGTCTGTCACAAAGCCTACTGTGCACGCCTAAAATGACAAAGATTTTCCAAAGTAAATCCGGTTGCTTGTTGCTCCTCTCCTCCTTCCAAGCAGTCTGCTGGAAGAGCAGGAGAGGGGCTCCTGGCCCAGACGCACTGTTAGCTCCCTCTCCAGATCTGGGAATCTCCAAACCTGGACTCCGGGGTCGGTTTCTGAGGCTGAGATTCGGCCTCTAATCTTTTCTCCTTTCTTTCAGTTTCTCAAGCCCACCTGCACTGAAACGACGTCCCTTATATCTGTCTGGTCCCATGCACAAACCTACTTGGAGATCAAATCCTTGTCTAGGGACTACCCAGGAAGGCCAAGACACCTATTTGGGCTTTAGTCTCCTTCATCCTGGAGGATGGCAAGATGCACCACTCTTCTGGGGTTCGAGAGTTTAGGAAGAGCCGCAGGTTCAGTAAGAGGAAACAAGAAACCAGCTGTTGCAGGCAGTGATTGACTGTGCAAACCAGACTTCAACTCTCTTCCATACTAAGGGGAAAAAATGCGCGCACACGCACGTGCTTAGAACTGAATCCCCATCGGTGTGCGTAAGAAAGTAGGGTGGATGCCCTTAAACTTTTAAAACTTAGGACAAGAGGGTTGAACACGTTTATAAGGGTCATTTAAAAGAAAAAAAACTGCAAAAACAGAACAGGGAAACTGAGAACACAACACTGCGCCTGTCCCGTGAGCTGAGCCCGCACAGCTCCTCTAAGACAGAAGCGGGTCGCCCCACGCTCCCGGGCTGCTGCCCGCCCCGGCCTGCGTCCTGCCTACCCCGCCGAGGGGCGGGTCTCCGAGAGCCTGTGCTCACAGCGGTCGGAAAAATATCTCATTTCACTGTCTTCGCTACTCCGGGCTCTACTCCCTTAAACTCCACCCAAAAGAGAACTCAAGGCTGTACCACATTTTCTCTGGCGATTTTCTGAAAAGCGAATCACCAGAGACCCCCTACTGCGGACGTTCCCACCATCCGCTTTCAAGCCGCGGGGCCTGGTCAAGGTCCCCAGGGCGTGCGCAGACACACTCCCACAGCCCGTGCGCAGCGCCTAATTCCCGCGTTCGCCCAGCCCCGGAAGCGGGGCCGGGTAGAAGGTGCATGCGCCTGACTCTCTGTAGAGATAAAGCAAATGGTCCTCGAAGACTAGTTTCCACTCATCGCCAGTTGACAGGGGGCAGAAAACTATAGATTCCACCAGTCATCTAGGCGGAAGTCAGCTCCCGTCTTCTGCAAACAGCCTCCCTCCATCCCCTGGGGCCCACCTTTCGAAGCTCCTCATCCCCTAGGCTTCACATTCTGTAGCCCGACCCCCCCCCCCCCCCCCCCCCCGACCCCACCACACACCTCAGGCTCACCTTTCCTCTCTCCCAGCACGTGAGCTTTCGTTCCAGGCCTCCTCTAGTTCTCTGGAAAGCCAGTTGGTAGATTTCCCTTGCCTCTTTTGTAGCTGCAGCTGAGATCCTGTTACTAGCGACAAGAATCAATTCAAAGGAAGACACAATTACCTGTATCCTCAGGCTGGAGCTCAAAAGTGTAAGGAGAGAGAGGTCAGGGTAATAGTATAGAAGTTAGTGCCCAGGATTTTCACCCAAGGGGAAAACTTCATCAGGTAGTAAATCGAGGCCAGGCCTCACTGAGAGCAATGCTCTGAAGGTAAGGCCAGGGCCTGTGCATCCTACAGTGCCTCATGCTGGGATGGAGAGAGGAGCAAGAGGTAGATAGTGTGATAGGGTGAGCACCCTGGGCAGCGCAGGCCAGAGTCCTGGGAGGCTCTTCAACCTGCAAACCTGGCTGCTGCTGTGACAGGCGGGCCTTGCACAGGCTTTTGGTCCAAGAGCCTCAGTCGCTGCCAAACCTCTGTTCCTGCAGGTGCAAGCACTCTGAGATTTGCCTTTCTGAAGTTTTTTATGCCATACAATTAGAAGACAAAGGCTTGTTTTCTTTGCTTGATCCAAGCAGAATGTTTGCCTGGGAGAGCTACTTCGAACCTGTTCCGTAAAGACTGTGTGGCCTTCCCTCTGTATTCCTACTTCCCTTCCACACATTCAGAGGCTATATCCAGACAACAGTACTGCTTTTTGCTAGCCAGGTCCCTGGTGACCCCACAGTGGCCTCTAATCCCATACAATTTTTAATGGAGCCTTCTATGGACTAAATGTTTGTGGCCTCCCAAAATACATATGAAACTCGAATCTCCAATGTGATGGTATTTGGAGATGGGGCTTTAGGAGGTAATTAGGTCATGAGGGTGGAGTCTTCATGATGGGATTAGTGCCCTTATAAGAAGAGACAGGAGAGAGCTTGCTTCCTCTCAGCACTGTCTCTTCCCCCAAGTGAGGAAACATGGAAGAGGTCCGTCCATGCTGGCACCCTAATCTCAGACTTCCCTGTCTCCAGACCTGTGAGAAATATGTTTGTTACTTAAGCCACCCAGTCTATGGTATTCTTATTATAGCAGCCCAGACTAAGACAGAAGCTCAGTTGCGTTATGGGAGGAGTCAGGAGCTGACTGGGTTGGGGCCTCAGTCCACGCTCTTGCCAGAACCCGCTGTTTCCTCCAGTCCTGGCTTCTTACCAGCTAAGTTGGCAGCAACTGTAGCAACAAATGGCCTGTGGCTAAAGGAGCACTGAGCAGGCTGAGAAGAGTGGGAAGGGCCGGCTGTGTGAGAAGGAAACAAAGATTAAGGGGGCAGAAGAATAAACATGCAGGGTGCTGATAGTGCAGCTAGAAACTCCACAGGAAGAGGTTAGACCTCTTCCCTTCCTCTTGGGACCACTACTTCCCTCTGAGGATGGAGCTGTTGGGAAATGGCTACCAGCAACTGGTCTATACATCTATGCAGTTGGAAAGAAAAACAGACTTTGCTACTAAAAAGAGGTCTCTTGTGAATTGAATTGACTCAATGAAATCAGTTACTTTTTCTCACAAAGCTCAATTCCTGTGTTTTGCAACTAACCTAGTGACTATTTTTGTTTCAGCTTCTGGTACATTCATGCACTGAGTCTCAAAGCACTACAGGGTCCCAGTTATCTCAGCACACAAAATCCAGTTGCAAGAAGTAACTGTTCTGATTGCACATGGGTTCAAAAATTATAATTTAAGATTATGGCATCATCCCTCCTACCAAACAGAGCCCACTCAGCCCTTTCTAATAGGTCTGATTGCTTGCACAGTCTGTATCTAGTAATGTCATGATGTCAAAGAGGACATTTTGAGTATACGTGGCAAGTTGCAGTACTTCCAGTCCTAATTCTCCCTATGAAGTGCGCTGGCTGGAGTATCAGAGACTTTCTCATTTCTCATCTACAGGAAAAAAAGAAAAACAAACAAACAAACAAACAAAAAAACCCAGCATCATCCCATACAGGAAAAAGTTGAAAGCTTTTCCTCTAAGAACAGGAACAAAACAAGGATGCTCACTCTCACCACTCCTATTTAACGTAGTATTGGAGGTACTAGCCAGAGCAATCAGGGAAGAGAAAGAAATAAAGGGAATCCAGATTGGAAAAGAGGAAGCCAAATTGTTCCTATATGCAGATGACATGGCCTTATATATAGAAAAACCTAAAGATGCCATGAAAAATCTCTTAGAGCTGAAAAACAAATTCCGTAAAGTTGCAGGATATAATACCAATATACAAAGTCAGTAGTATTTCTATACACCAACAATGAACTAACAGAAAAAGAAATCAAGAAAGCAAGCCCATTTACAATAGCTACCAAAAAAAAAAAACCTTAAAAATAAATCTAAACAAGGAGATGAAAGATCTCTACAATTAAAAACTATAAGACACTGATGAAAGAAAATAAAGAGGATACAAAAAAAATGGAGAAACATTCCATGCTCATGGATTGGTAGAATTAATGTTTTGAAATTTCCATACTATACAAAGAGATCTACAGATTCAACACAATCCCTATCAAAATACCAATGAAATTCTACACAGAAATAGAAAAAAACAATCCTAAGATTCGTTTTGAACAACAAAAAACTCTGAACAGCTAAAGCCATCCTGAGCAAAAAGAGTAAAGCAGGAGGCATTACACTTCCTGACTTCAAATTATACTACAAAGCTATAGTACAAAGCAGCATGGTACTGGCATAAACACAGAAACTTAGACCAATGGAACAGGATAGAAAACCCAGAAATAAACCCGCATACTTAGAGCCAACTGATCTTTGACAGAGGTGTTAAAAATATACATTGGGGAAAACAGTCTGTTCAAATAAAAGGTACTAGGAAAACTGAATATCCCTGTTCAGAAGAATGCAACTAGATCCCTATCTCTCACCATATACAAAATCAACTCAAAATGGATTAAGGACTTAAATGTAGGACCTGAAACTATAAAACTTTGAGGGGAAAACACTCTAGGATACAGGACTAGGCAAAGATTTTATAAATAAGTCCTCAAAAGCATAGGCAACAACAGTGAAAATAAACAAATGGGATTTTACCAAACTGCAACCTTCTGTATGGCAAAGGAAACAATCAACAAAGCTAAGAGACAAACTACAAAATGGAAGAACATATTTGCAAACTATGGTTCCCACAAGGGGCTAATATGCAAAATATACAAGGAACTTGAACAGCTCAATAGTAAAAAAAAAACAACACCTAATTAAAAAATGGACAAGGGAGCTGAATAGACATTTTTCAAAAGAAGACATACAAATTGCCAACACGTATGTAAAAAAATGCTCCACATCACTAATCATCAGGGAAATGCAAATCAAAACCACACTGAGATATCATATCTCCTCAGTTAAACTGGTTATTATCAAAAAGACAAAAAAAATTTAAAAAGCTGATGAAAGAAGAACACTTATACATTGTTGGTGGGATTGAAATAAGTACAGCCATTATGGAAAACAGTATGGAGGTTTCTCAAACAACTACAGATAGAAATGCCGTATGACCTAGCAATCTCACTGCTAGGTATATACCCAAAGGAATAGAGATCATCATGCCAAAGAGATACCTACACTACCATGTTTATCGCAACTCTGTTCACAATAGCCAAGATATGGAACCAACCTAAATGTTCATCAACAGAAGATTGGATAAAGAAAATGTGGTATATATACACAATGGAATACTACTCACCCATAAAAAAGAATGAAATTCTGCCATTTGCAGCAACACTGATGAGCTTGGAGAAAACTTTTAGGGAAATAAACCAGGCACAGAAAGAGAAATATTGCATGTTCTTGCTTATATGTGGGAGCTAAAAGGAGAACAATACAAAATAAAACAAATAAATAATAATAATAAGTTAAACTGTTAAAAGGAGAGAGAAGAACCGTGGCTACTAGAGGTGGGAAATGGGACTGGGGAGCGTGATAGAGAGAGGCTGGTAAATGGACACAGAATTACAGCTGGATAGAAAAACAAGTCCTACTGGTGTACAGCTGACCCAGACATCTATAATTAACAAGGACTTACTGCATGTTACCAAACAACTGGAAGAGAGGAGATCAAATGGACACACCACAAAGAAATGATTAAGTTATGTGATGATGAATATGCTAATTACCCTCAATAGATCATCACAGGTTGTATACATGTATTGAAATATAACTGCACCCCATAAATATGTGTGATCAATATGTTTCAATAAAAAAAATTTAAAGATGAATTAGAGTAGCTGCTATTAGAATAGGTCTAGCATTCTGGCTGTTTGGTTACCCAGAGAGATAGGTCATAAGCAAATGGGCACCTATTTAAGAAAAAGGTCGACAGAGTATAGAGAGAAAGGAAGCACAATGTCCTCTTCTAGGATATCCTTCTTGTGCCAAATGGAAAAGGTGGGAAGAGAACAGAAGTGAGACCAAGGCTGGTACCAGCAAGAAACAGATACGAAGCTGCTGAAACCACAATGCATGTGCTATCTACCCACCAACCCATTTAAAGGCCATTTGTTCAGAAAGTAATTTGATCAAAGCTGACCTCTCAGACTTAGACTGACAGCCAGTATACACATACTATGTTTTATTTTTTTCTATAATAAAATGATTATTTTTCTTCAGTGTTACAGGGTAGAGAAAACAAAAGTTGGAGATGCAACTGTTGGGATGGGGAGTGCTCAAAATTTGAGAGATGTCTTCAACACTAGCAAGTGCATGTTTTACTTCAGTTTTGGTTTCTTGTTCTAGGAAAAATTTAGGCATCACATCCTAGAAAAATATTCTTTGCATATTTTTTTTAAAATCAGGCACTTTCTGGGAACTCAAAAAAGTAATTTTGTCTTAACCAAAAGCTGTTAAATAAATAAAAGAAAAACATTCCTTTATTTCAGCCTCTAGAAAAAGAATTATTTGTAAATCACTCTTTTCATTTCTTACAATTTTTTTCACTCAAAAATCTTGGACTTTTCACTCAGTAATCACAGTATAAAAGCATCTGATGATCACAGTATGTAACAACTACAATTGAATTTTCCACATGCCCACACCCCAGCTCCCGTGCACAAGTATACAAAATAAGATTAAAAATGGAAGAGACCTAACACCTAATTTTTTTTTAATATTGTGATCATATATACACAACATAAAAATCATATTGATAAAGTTCATGACAACTACTGATGTATCTGATGTGTCCATTCCCTCAGCCCATGTGTTTTTTCATTCCAGTGGTTGGCTCAGATCAGAACAATGGGAGGATCCTACCTTAGCTCCTGAAAAGTGAGTGCCTAGTCCATGTTCACAAATTAAAAAAAAAAAAAAAAACAATATTTACCTTATGCAAACCACTCTGCTGTCTGTCCTATCCTTGAAGCTCTTTTATAATCCTTAAAGGAGGGGTTGAGGAGCATACAGCATATTACAATCAAGACTTTTCTTGGTTGTAAATGAGGCAGTTTCCTGCTGGGAACCTGAAGGGCACACAATGGAAGTCATTTCTGTAATGAGGGTCACCACCAAATGTATTGTGATTTGATTATTGCTTAGCCAGTTCACTTTTCTTATGGGTATATGTATAGTCGCAAGTAAATCATAAGCTCCTCCTAGGGAATCTCCTTTTAACATGTACTGCCTCCTTGAATTTCCCCAAATGCACAATAATGTAAATCCTAAATGAGGATTCTAATGAGGAATGGCTTCAAAAGATGATTTAACAATTGTTTATATTTCTCCCCAAAAGAAGTGAGAACTTTAGCACTTAAAAATTTATTGTAATGCTGTGTGATTTGTTGTCTGTCATCTCCTCTATGAAGGGGACTGAGGATTGGGGAGAGTGTGAGCATGTGTGCGTAGGTGTTTTCATCAGCTGCATTACCATAGCTCTTAATTACAGTAATCATTTTCGCAAATGGGCTTTGTTTTCTGATCCGCATCCCTGGCTTTTGGCAGGCAGCACTGGGCAAACACCTGTTGTCTGGTTATACAGAGAAACACCTGTCAGTGGAGCCACTAAGTGCTAACGTAGGGGCTGTCATGGGGGTCTTGGGAACCTTTGCTATTGTCAGAAAAAAGGAAGGAGCACCAGCTTAGGGCCCAAGAGAGCCAATGACAGCTTATTGACTTCTGACAGAAGACATCAATGAATCCGTTTCCCTTCCTCTGCCTACTCCTGAGAAATGTAGCCTGGGGCCTCAACATCTGTTAATGAGTGGATGAATGTGGTCAGATGTGAGGAAAATTCCTTTTTAAAGGAGACTGCAGTTTAACGGATGTGAGGACTTTGAGACATCCAACTCTAAATGGCTTTTATGGGCAAATAGAATACCTGACTGATAAGAGTGGGGGAGGGGAAGTAAGAAGAAAAGGAAGAGGAAGCAAAGAAATATTGACACAAAAAATGGGACAAAGGAAATTTTTTCTATGTGATAATTTCCCTCTGAAAATGAACATATTGATTGCATCTGTGGTATTGGGCTGGTTCTATCTATTGAAATAGGTAGATCCAATCTAACAGACATCACTGGAAAAGTTAGTATCAATTCCTGAAGTAGTCAATCTTTCTTTGACAGCCTAGGTATTTAGACATGGCTTATCTCCACACAGAAAAGAAAGAGCACAAAATGGAAACAAACAAACAAACAAAAAAAGGTTTGGGAAAGAGAGGAAACAAAAATCTCACATTTTTTCAAAGATGGATTTTAATACCAATATTTATTTTTAGATGTCCTTTGCATTCCACATGCTCGAGATGTATGGAAATCCATACTGGCTCAGGGAAATTTCTTGAACCTCATCCTGTGAAAGATGACCCACAGAGCCAGGTATTACCAGGACTGGGCAGCTGACCCTCTCCATCTGTATCTCTCTCCAGTTGGAACTATTCTCCACGATATTCTGTGGGAGGAGATGCCAGCCTGAACTCTTCCTCCAGATGGATGTTGCTTCTCTCTTCTGCCCCACTGTCTCTCATCAAACCACCCTCTTTTTCCTTATGGTATGATTTTTCCTATTCGTGGGAGGAGGGGTTCTCTTGGCATTACATACAAATGGAAAAAGGAGGTGAATGAAAAAAATTGTGGAAGAAAGGAGAGCAAGCAGAAGAAATCATTAAGAGAATTTTAATTTTGGATTTATCCTTGGTTATTCTCTTTTCTGCACTACCTATTTGCAATCCATCAGAAGCCCCTTTGGGCTTTATCTTTCAAATATCTCCAGAATCCAAATGCTTTTCATCTCCACTGCAACCATCATTACCAACCATCATTACCTCTCACATGGCTGACAGCAATTACTGGTCTCCCTGCTTCTGGCCTTGGCCCCTTACAATTTGTTCTCAATGCAGTAATCAAAGTAATCTTTTTAAAGATAGAAGTCAGTTTGTGCCACTCATCTTCTTAAAGCCATCAATCACTTCTCATTTTACTCAGAATGAAAGTTAATGTCCTCCCAGTGACCGTCCAGCCCTGGCCTGATCCCTGGGCTCACTCCAGTCAAGCCATGCTGGCTTCCTTGCGGTTCTCCCAACTCAGCAGCCACACTTTCATCTTTGAACGATCACAAGGCCACTTCCTCTGCTGGGAGTGCTCATCGTCAATATGTCTGTCTGGCCAACTTCTTTCTCTCCTTCAAATCTTTGCTCATGTTTTCTTCTCAAATGTCACCTGACCACCCTACATAAAACTAAACCCTCCACACACTCCTTAACATCCATGTTGCTTTTCTTCTAAATTTTTTTCCACAGCACTTATATTTTAATAAACAGTTACAGTACTCTTACTATGAGCCAGACATTCTGGCCAGGTATTAATTCATCTAATGCTCACAACAACCTGAGGGAATAGGCATTATTGTCTTGTCTGTTTTATAGGTCATAGGAAAATGAGGCACAGAGAGGGTAAGTAACTTACCCAAGTCACACAGTTAAAAAGTGGTGGAGCTGAGGTTGAAACTCAGACAGTCTGGTTCCAGGAGTAATGCTCTTATAACTTATCTTCTAAACTACTATTGGATGTATTTCCATATTGTATTTATAGTTTATTGTCTGTTTCATCCTGCTAGCATGTGAGCTCCGTGAGGGTAAGAATCTTTCTTCGGTTCACAAATATTTCCCAAACATCTAGAATGATGCTTAACACATTGTTGGTACCCAATAATTTTTTTGTGGCATGAATAAATAAACTTGATGACTAAGAGTCTGCTTCCTGGCTTGAGATACATTATTTCAGGCTCATTGCCAACACATCCCCTTCTCAGGCATCTCAGTTTAGACTCTATGAGTCCTCAGGCAGAGTAGAGCAAGGTGAAACAGCATTCTAATTCAGACATTTTACTTTACATTATAACTTTTGAATTTGTGAAAGTGCTTTTGAGATGCTGCTTTTATTTTCCTCTGCTTTTGTTAAGTTTCCTTTACAACTCCACCAACTCCTCTCTACTCCATAAGTGGAGTAACTCGGGAAGTGTGAGAGAAACTCGGGAAGGAAAGAAGTAGTAGGGTGTTCATTCCTGTTCTTACATAAACATACCAAACACCACTTAGCCTTTTAAACCTTACTTCCGGTATAAATTTTATAGTAACAGCAACACACAGACAGAGAGATCTGGAACCAGAAGATGAGGACTGTGTGTGAGAAATGTTGCCAGTTCTTTGTAGTATACCCACATGAAAACAAAACAAAGAAAACCTCGTACATCCAGATCTCCTTAAATTCCAACAGAGCAGAATAGAAGCCTGCAGTGCCTCAAAACTTAGTTCTTTTTGTAAAGACAGCAGAGGGAGTGGTAGAAAAGATTTCCAATAAAAACTGAATTCTAACTCCATGGCCCACTCCCACGTAGAAACACAAACACATACCCACACACAAATTGTGTAGCCCTGGTCAAACTTCAGAGGCCGGCTTTTGTTCTTTGTAAAAATGGGGGCAACAATTTCTGTTCTGATGTCCTTTGTTTTGAGAAGAAAATAAAACACAGGTGTGACTATGAATGTGTAATCATTATACAAATATAAGTTGTACATTAAATGTGTGAAAATAATGCACTTTAACATACCAAAAAAGTCTAATGTGTGTTTTAAAGTGTTTTGATCAGTTTATCTTGCCTTGGAGAAATGCAGACAATAAAACAAATGAAACTAATAACCTTGTATGTCATAATTCATGGAAGAAGAGCTTGGTCTAGTAGCTTTTCACAAGATTGGATTATGATTCCCTACAGGTATTTGAGCAGCTGAAAGACAATCCAGTAACCATTTGTGGATTATAGAATGAATGAGATTCATCTGCCTCATTCTGAAGAACAACACTAAAGGGAAGGAAGATAATTGAAGTAAAGAAGCCCATCTGCATTTTCAACTATCTTCTTCAAATATCAATCCTTTCTGTTGCCAGAACTATATAGAGGCACCAAGTATCACTGGTGTGCCATCTTTTCTAATTCTGAGGCCTCCAGCAGGTGCAGCAGTTTTCATGATGTGTGGATCTGTGGAAATAACTTGTCCACTCCTTAAAAGAAAGGGATTTCGCTTCAGATTTCTGTCTGAATACCTTTGCAGCAGCCACCTTCATACCATGGTGGTTAAAGCTATGTGTCTTAAAATAAAACAAATACCTTCAAACTGAGTTAGCTGAATAAACTCACAGTGGCTAAGTTGCTAGAGAAGATTGCTTGGAACAAACTAACCCACTTTCATCTGTTTCTCCATTAGTAAAACTGAAATACAAACTTATCAACTTTAACAGTTTTCCTCCTGTATGATTAATTTTTAAAGTTTTTAAAAAGTGTGTTAGGGTCTCTTAACTGCATTGTTTTGTCTGTAATGTGCTTTATTTGTTTGAAGAAAGATAAGCAACAGGACTGTATGTTTAATATAACAAGTCATTTTAGTGAAAGTTTTTAGCACATCTGAGATTAAAAATTTTAAAGACCAATGTGTTTTAAGGAAAAGAAGAATCATAAAGGAATTGTCTATTTTAATGTTAAAGATCACAACAGTGGCTTGTTACTAACATTTGAAATTATTATTAAGAATCGTTATTACCATTTTATTTTTTAATGAGGAAGAGGGAAACTCTTACACTGTTCCTTTGCAATTGTCTCACCCCTACTACACTGCCTTTGAAAGAAGGATTATTAACTAAGCAAAACTCAGGCATCTCTGGTTATGGCTTCTTCAACGTAATCATAGGAAGCTGCTGTGTGTATAAATGCTGGGAACCAGGAAGTAGTAAGCTCCTAAGGTGAGTGGACACAAAATTGAGGGATCCAACAGGAAGAAACCAGCATACATCTAAACATCAGCATTAGAGGCTGCTGGGGTGAGCTATCCATCATTATTCTGCTCTACCAGCACACCTCACCTGGAAACATAAAGTACGCAATTCTGTGACAAGCACAAGTCTTGGAACACTTTCTGGGTCTGCAAACTGGAGCAGGTTTCTTAACCTGTCTGGGCCTTAATTTTCTCATTCATAAAATGGAGATAGCAGCAGTAACCTCTGCCTCAGAGTACTGTTTTAATTACTGTTGTGAAAATTAAGAAGCTAATGCACATCAACAAATCAGTGCTGTCAGTTGTTGGCACATTGTAAGCCTCAATACCATTAACCACCAAAATGCAATTCCTCTTCTTCCTCCTCATAGATTTTGGAGGAAATCATTTAGGCGGAGAGGGGAATTTATATTTTGATGAAATTTGAATTTGAATGCATCTAAATAAACTTTCTTTTTCTAAGTCAGATTTCTTTGATCCAGTGAAAGTTTATAAAAAAAATGCTATTTAACCTGAGTCCTAAAAATCACAAGGGGTTTCCTTTGTCATTAATAATGGCATTATGTAATGTCATCAGATGACATGAAGAGAAATGACAGGCCTCCAATTTAACAAAGGTACACAAGTTTTTCAGGCTATGAAATAATGATCTTATGTGTTCCCATTACTGCATGATGACTCTCATGCACTTGTATTATGTGTTCTATCAGTGAGTGTAGCCATATCTCTTCTAGATAATAAAGTCACCTGCCATGTAGTGCTAGAATAAAGCCTTAAAATGACACTCCATTTGTCAAATCAGCATGTTACAAAACATATTTTTCTTCTAGGGATTTCTGTAGCCTGTCTACATATTAAAGTCATATTAAAGATTTCTTCTGGTGTTAGAAATGTAAAACAATCAGACAAATAAAAACAAGAGCAAACATTCCATTCCCAAAGGGAAAATTATTGTTTCCAGGAAGCACACATAATCAAGAGCATGCTTACATGTCACTTGTCACTTTTCAACATGAAGCTAAAAGAGCAACTGGTCGACAGTAGGCAATGCTATACTTCATTTGTACAAGGGGTCTTCAGAAAGATTCGTACTCTCTTTAATTCTGTTTTTCCATGAACCTTTTGAAATATCCTTATATTTTGTTTTATTTTGATTTTATTTATTTTTAAATTTATGTGCAGTAAAACTCATTCTTTTGGGTGTACTGATAGGAGTTTTGACAAACGCTTAGTCATGTAACCATCACCACAATCAAGATCTTAATTTGCTTTTAATTGGCCCTAAGAAATAAGCAATGCCATTTAAAGGGCAAAGTGTACGTGACTCAGTCCTCCAAATGGAAAACATGAAGAATGGGTGAAAATGTTAGTGGAAGGATACTTGTGTACCCTCTGAAATGAACTTCTGAAATGAAATCTCCACTTCCCACAATTTTCCATGACTAATTTCTTCATTTTTTTTAATTTTTCTAATATTTCTACTTAAAAACTATTTTCTCACAAGAGCCTTCCCTGATTCATCCTTTACCCCAAATCTAGATTATGTCTTCTCATGATGTGTTTTCAAAGTATCTCATTCTTTTAAAAGTATCTTCACTTACCACAATTGTATCTATGTAGCTTTTTGTCTACATAGCTTGTTATTGGATAATTTGTCTACTGTCTGTCTCCCACGCTGTCTAAGCTAAAAACGGAGTTGAGTATGTGATTGTTCTTGCTAGTCTCTCTAAAAAAGAGCATTTGTTTCAACACTTTTTTTCCAGGCATTGTGTTAAAATAAACCTATTTTTTTCATCAAATTCTAAATTACACTACCCAGCCCTCTTCTAATGATTAGATAAAAGCTGTGCGAAGGGTCAGTGTATACAAGTGAAAATTGGCAGTGTGATTTATAAAGTCCATAAATGATGTTAAATGTGGAAACTGTTTTGTATGAACTTATTTCCCAACCAATGAATGACACAAGACCTGCCTCCAGTCTCACTCCCCTGGGCTCAGACTCTAAAGTTAGCTACACTTTTGAGTACAGCAGCTTTCACCACACAATAAGCTCTAAGCTAGGTTTGTCTAAGTTTGAAAACTGGCAAGAAAGGCAAGCCAGACACTGGCAAAGGTTTCTTGCACTCTGCTTTACTGTATGTATTAGTCCATTTGTGCTGCTATAAGAGAAATACCTGAGACTGGGTAATTTATAAAGAACAGAGGTTTATTTGGCTTACAATTCTGGGACAGCTGCATCTGGCACAGGCCTCAGGCTGCTTCAACTCATGGCAGAAAGCAGCAGGCAGCCGGTGGGTACAAGCAGATCACATGGCAAGAGGAAGAAAGAGAAAGAAAAAGAGGGTAGGTGCCAGGGTCTTTTAGACAACCAGCTCTCATGGGAACTAATAAAGCAAGATCTTACTCAGAACCCCCACCCTCCAGAGAGAGCATTTAATCCATTCATGAGGGATCTGCCCCCATGACTCAAACAGCTTCCAGCACTGCCACATTGGGGATCAGATTTCCGCATGAGTTTTGGGGGTACAACACATCCAAATTCTATCACTATAGAACCAGCAAACAAATAGAGTAAAAGGTATGCACCATGAGAGTTTACAAGGGAAAGTACATGGCTGCTCACTTCTTCCTAGTTCCTCATGTTAGTGTGTGCAAAGTGTATTGATTTAGTCAGTCCTTTAAAAAAAAACAACCAGCTAAAAGGAGCCAAAAAACCATAAGTCCATCACCATTTATTCTTTTAGGCTAGGAGAATAGGCCACAGCAGCACTCAAGGTTCTATAAACTAGAAATTCTTGCTACTTTACAATTAAATGTTCCAAAGTTCTCTTGTTTACATTATCATCAGATATATAAAAGCCCAGCCTTGGCCTACCATGAACTTCATGAGAATGGGGAAGCTGTCTATTTTGGTCCCTATTGAATAGAATCCCCATTACCTAGCACGATGCTTGTAACAGAGAATGCACTCATTATTGCAGAAACAAAAAAATGGATGAATTAATCAGTTCTGCTTGTGGCACTGCCATTACTAACCATGTGGCTGGGCAAGTTACTTATCTTCTCCATGTGTCAATCTCTTCTCATCAGTAAAAGGTAAAATCTGTAAAAGCAATTTAGATTAGATGATCACTAAGGTACTTTTAAAAATTAGACAGATGCCATAGACATAGAATCATAAAGAAAAAGTCACTTATGTCTAGTCAATCTCAGGCTTTGTTGAGTATATTACAGCTTATTTCACTAAAACTGCATGAAATGACAGAAAGAGCATGTTTTAATTCTGGTGAATGCTGATTATTGGTATGTGGCATTGGACATATCACTTAAACTGCATGAACCCTCATTTTCTCATATATAAACTTAGGAGAATAATTAAGATATTTCTGATCTTTTTCAGCACCATTGGATAATCTAGCTTATTTTATATGTTTTATTTAAAGTTGTGCTTTTTTGTGAAAATCCTTAAATTAACATCTTTTAAATGTCAGTTTCCAATGATCCTCTTTAAACTTAAGTTAAATTAGTAAGTCTTCTAAACTTTATAAAGAAGATAAAATTTATGGAAAGAAGTTCTTTCTAAAAAAGACAATACAGTAGGTATAAAGTTGGGAGAAACAAAGTATAGGGGGAAAATGATATCCCAGGAGATGGGGATCATTGTGCTTGCAGAAGGATTAGTATTAGGAAATATGATCACAACTTCCCTTGCCACAAAAAAAGGAGGAGTACTTTGACTTACAAGAGTATATTAATCATCATTTCATCTTCCAAACTTTTTATTTTTGTTCTCTTTGAGGCAACACTTTTGATTCAAGCAGAACAATTTTACCTCTCCCAGGATACAGACAGCTTTTATTTCTGCAAGGATTTTTTTTTTTTTTTAAGCCTTTGGACAATTGCCAAAGATCCAGGATTTCTCCAGATTTCAACCACATTTCTGACACAGTGCATCAAATAAGATATGACACATGGATTGAGTAGGTTCCTGGAGGTATTTTTTTAAAAAGAAAGAAAAGAAAACCCACCTCTTTGTTACAAGGGTAAACTTCCCTCAGACTCACAAGATCAGTCAGGTCAAAATATCATTCACTTGGTTCTTTCACATTCTATTTAAAAGACACTATTTTGCATTTGATGAAATAAGGTGCAGAGAAGCTAGGAAACATACTATTACTCAGAGCAATTAGATTGAGAAAGAATTATGCCCCTATGGCCAGAAACTCAATAGGGACAACAAAGATCAAAAACAGAATGGATCAAGACAATGGAAAAGACTGTTACTTTTCAGGTGACACTAATCTCTAACTTTCTAATGAACATCTTCAACTAAATCTCCCAAAGACTCCTAACACTTTACATGTCCTAAATATCACTCAATGTCTTTGTCTCGGCTTTAATCAGAACCTGAGACAAGGATTGGGTATAAATAGTTTATTTAAAAGATGATCCTAAGAATCAGAAAAGAATAAAATCACAAATGTGAAAAAAAGGCAGAAAAGGGGGCAGGTGCATTATAGAACTGGTTACCAACATCAGCGACTGGGGTTCAGACCCACTGGGAACATACTGGACACCCTGCAGAATCTGCCTCAAAATTGTCTCACAGAAGGATGTGGAAGTTGGAGCAACTGATCACTAATTTCTCTTCATCCCACTTCCAGGCTGCATCCTGGAGAAAGCACTGAGGTAGAAAAGCAGCCATGCAGGTAACAAGATTTTCTTCCTATCTAAAATTTAATAATAGTCCACTGTATGTGTATATACCATATTTCATTTATCCCTTCATCCATCAATGGCCATTTGGATTGCTTCCACCTCTTGGCTGTTGGGAAGAGTACCACTATGAACATGGGTATGCAATATGACACAGAATTGTGATTGCTGGATTGTAAAAGGGTGCAACAACTATGGGAAACAGTGTGGAGGTTTCTCAAAAAATTAAAGACAGAACTACCGTATGATCCTTCTACCCTTGTAATAGCTCCATAGCCCCTCTCCCTTCCTGCTGCTACAGACTTATTGTTTCTCCATTCAACCTAATTGCTCCAAATTATTCTCCCACTTCCAGTTTGTTCACATCCAGTTCATTTGCCACAATGCTGTCAGGGAGACCAAACTACAAATCTGATCATGTCATTTCTCTACTTAAAGTCTTTCAATGATTCCCCATAGCCTTCAGAATGTAGTCCAACACTTCTCATAGATGTAGAATAAAAAGCCCTTCATGAACTGGTCCTTGCTCATTTACCTCTCCAATCTCATTGCTTCATTCATAATAAACTAATTTTACTTTCATGAAATCCCGGTCACATTCTCTCTCATCTCTTTAACTTTGCATTGACTGTCTCTTTGCCTACAACACCTTTCTCAATCCCTTTTGCCTCATTATTCTGTCTCATCTTTCAAGATTCCTAACATTTATCTTTTTCTCCAGAAACATTTTCTAGTCCTCTTCCTAGTTGTGCCACTCCACTGTCTCTCACACTGTCACACTGTCTGGTAATCATGTATTTATTGTATGTTTTCCTCTGGAGATAATACACTCCTTGAAAAAAAGGTGACTTTGGGTAACACCCAGGAATTCTAATACAGATGCCTAGGACCGTATTTGTAGAGATTCTGTTGGATAAAACTTATCTTGAGTGCAACAAGATATTTATCAAAGCTTTTCATAATATGTCTGTAGCCAGGATATGAAAAAAAATACGTCTCTGCGCTTGGCTCTACACCACTCAACATTGCAGCAATTGCTTTATTAATTGCACAATGCCATACTTACAACATTTCTGGATGACCCAGAGCTTGAAAGAATAGTTAACCATAATTATTAAAGCATACTTATTAAGTCTAAAGAATCAACAACTTGAAAATAAAGAAGATGAAGGTTTTGTATTAAAAGTATTTTTATTAAAAATAGTGTGACTTTTAATTTAAATACCATTAAAGAAAATAAGAAAAGTACCAAAAGCAAATTACCTCTGATTCTAACATCTAACCATACTCACAGTACATAATTTTGGTCTGTTTATTTTCTTTTTTATTTATTTTAACAAGTAGGTGTATTTTTCACATAGTTGTAACCATACAGTATATACAATACAGTTTCTTTTTTTTTATTTTAACAAGGTGAACATAATCAAATTGAAAATAGATATTGGTAAAGTTCTTCATTAAGCTGAAAAATATAAGTTGCTCAAATAAAAGGTAGGTAATAGAGAACCCAAGGTAGTTTGTGTTAAAGTATTCACAAATACAACATTTGTGTATACATTTGCTACAATTTCTGTGTAACTCTCTATTTAGATAAACCTTTTAAAAGTCAATTGCAATATTGGAATACTTTAAGAAAGGTATAAATAAGTGTCTCCAAAGCAGAATAACGTCTTAAAATAGAACCAGAAAATGATATAAAACATGGTGTAAAAGATCTGAGAATACTATCATTTGGTTGAAAAATCTGGAGATGTTTAGTATAGAAAATAGAAGAATTGAGGAGACTATAGCTTGTTTTTGGTGTTGTAACTTTTTGACAACATTTACTTGGATGCATTTCTAATTTCAACTAAAATGTAAAAATGTGTACTTCAAAAATGACAAAGATCTTATTACCATAACTTTGTTAACTATTAACAGGATCCCTAAGGACTGATGTATGAAAATCAAGCATCCCTTGGACATAAGTTTGTCACTGTAACTGGGAAAATGAGCACACAATTTCCAAACCAGAAGAAATCCTAGAAGCAACTACAATTTCGTGCACAGTTGTAAAACAGCATAGATTGAACTTTACTTTTAAAAATGTTTCACGTTTTTAGGTATTAGATAATTTAATTTTAAAAGAAATGAAAACTTATTCAAACAAAAAAAGATGTATATTTTTAAAAACTTACTCAATGTTTACAGTGTGTAGCATGTTCTACCATGCCTTTTTCTATGCTCTTACAGACACTTATCTCCATGTATGTATTTGGGCTGGTTTTTATTAGTTTTAAGAAATGTTAGTTTTAATAAATGTGGTTGTACTTTCCTCACACAAACAAAAATACCCTTTTGACTATCTCAATTCATATATACCTAATTCCCTTACTTAAATATTTGCTTTATGTTCCATAGGATAATGTATGATAAATATATATTATTTTATAGTTATTCAAATTGTTTCCAATTTTGTTAAACATTTACTTACAATGCATTAATAAACATTCTAATGTACCAATGATTTTATTTCTGTGACACAGATTCCCAAAACTGGGATAGCTGGGTCAAAGCTTATGTGTATCTTGTATTTCACTGAAAAATTGCCAGATTACTTTTGAAAAACTTGGGTAGCTTTCCACAGACCCCTCGAGCAATGCATAAAACTCTTGACTCCCTAGTCCTACAGAAACTAAGCTATTCTGAAATTTACATTTTTGTAAAGTTGTCTTCAATTATTTAAAGGGCTCTACAAATAGGATTAGACTATTTTGTGTCATTGAGAGCACAGAACTGCTATAAATGAAAGTAGCTTTTGGTTTGGTGTAATTTTTCTAGCAATTATAGCTACTAATAAACAGAATAGACTGCCTTTTTACGAGGTCAGTTTATTGTTTCTGTAAGCTGGCTTTGGAAATAGCCTTCCTAAAAATAATCCTCTTATTGGCATAATTTATTGTTTACATAGCACATGCATATCTTTTCATTTATCTTTGAATATTTATTAATCTATTATTCTATAGATATACATTTTAAAAACAATCTTTCTCTAATTTATATTGATATAAATTAAGATGTGTATTAATCCCAAATATATTTTCCTCTTATTTTCTCTCTCTTTCCCTTCTTCTCTCTCTTTCTCTCACCCCTTGTCTTCCCATTGGCACTTTGGAAAAATGGAATATTATGAACATATGATTCATCCAGAGTATGTGGTATAGTTACCAATATCCTAATTAGTTATCTTTTACAGATTATTTACCAACTTAATATTCACCTTAAAATCTAAATGCTGAATTCAGATCTACTTGAAAACATAATAAGGCTCTTTGTTTTAGACTTATTTCTATGATCCAAGCTAATGTCAGTGATGTTGTAAATAAACTTTAACCACTTTTGCATAGCCTTCCCTTTCTCCCCCATAACTAAATTTTGATCTGAGAATCAAAGGAGAAGACATTAAAAACAAGACTTAAAGGAGTAGTTTTAACTAACAGTTAGAATTTATTTTGGTAGAGGTCACAGTTCTTAGAAAGCCAGGAAAAGAAAGTATTCTTAGAGCAGTAAACACCACAGACCCCGGGATTTGGTGGTTAAATATCTTGGCAACAATGAGAGAAGCACACCATCTCAAGGACAGATGACTTGATATTTCCCAGATGTCACTGTTTAGTTGTGTCACTGTCCAGCAGCAGCTACTGATTAGAAAAAAGTCCTTCCTTCTCCTGAAGGACCATGGCCAGCACTGAAGGCAGTAGGGGAGATGTTGGCAAGGTACCGGAACAGGTGGCAGCAGCAGGTGTGATAGGCTAGAGATGACAAGGGCACAGAGTGTGCTGTTGGCAAGCTGTCAGTAACCAGAGTTCAGGAACTACTGATAGCAGAGAAATTGCAGAGATGGTGGCATGAGGATAGAGGAGCAGGGCAGAACAGACTGTCATAGCAGGATGACAGGTACCCCCTGAACAAGCACAAACGGAACATGATGAGAGTGGAAGTGGCGGTCTGCAGCCCCAAACTGGCTTGGGAGGATCACACCATGATGACAGGGAAGCCTGTGGTACTCCAGCAGACCTGAGAGTCACCCAGAGCTCACACACCAGAAGGCAGAGGATACACTGCAGCCACCGTGGAGAGAGGAAAACAAAGAGAAATGAACCTTAGTAATATTTTACTTTTCATTTATTGTTGATGCTTTCCTTTTCTTCCACTCAAAGAACTATAATCTGAGAGGAGCTCTTAGGCATCCCCAAATACTCTAGGAACCCAGAGTTTCTTAGACTGGGAATCAGAGATTGAACATAATTTTAGAGCCCCAATTCTAGCTTCTCTATAGCCGTGCTAAGACCATATATCAAGATGGTTAACCATAGATGGTAGTAAAATACTTCTCTCCTATGATTCAGTTAAGTAAATATTTACTGATGCCAGATTGCTGCATAACATTTCTATAAAATAGTGAGTCACTGAGGACTGCTGCTATGCTGGTTTTGGATACTGCCTTGATACTATGTAACAATACGGTGTGAAGACATTTTAATTCAGTGTGATAGAATTCCATCAATATTTTATTATGTTTACTTTTACAAATTGTCTCACACAAGAAAGTAGTCCTCTAGGAGGATAGTATTCCAAAAGTGTCAATCCTGCTCAGGGGAGAGCTAAGTTGCAAAGCAGGGCTTAGTTTCAGTACCTTACAATATATTATGTTTTCTGATACACTTAATAATAATTTTAAAGGTGATGGTTTAAAAAAAGTCAACTTGTAGTAATGACGAAATTTTTTTATTCATTAAAAATGTTTTCTTTAGTGTTTACTTTGCACCAGGTGATATTTTGGGTGCTGGAGATATAATAATAAACAATAACAAAACAACCAAGACTTTTATGAAACTTTCATTCCAATAGAGGAAGGCAAATGATAAATAAATAAAACACTAAAAAAAATAAAATATTATACATAGTAAGCAGGATGAAGGTATCAGGTTGGAGGAGGAAATGTTGCTATTTTACAAAGCGTGTTCAAGGGCAGCCTTTTTGACAAGTTGCCATTGGACAGAGACATTAAAAGTGAGGAAACAGTCTGTGTAGTTAAGGAGAGGAAGAACACTCTGGAAAAAAACATGCTCAGTGCAATCCAGGAAGAACAACAAGGCCAATATGATTGAAATAAAAAGTGAGAGGGAATGTGAGTGGTAGGAGAAGAGGTCAAAGGGCAGGGGAGTGCTCCTCATGTGTGACTTTATAGATGATGGCAAGGACTGTGAATTTTATTGTAAGAGGTAAAAGAAACCATTGAAGGGTTCTGAGCGAAATTACCTCATCTGACTTCATTTTCAGAAGAATCACTCTGGTGTTGGGTGGAGGATATACCATAAGGGACCCAAAACTGGAAATTTTATTAGGAGATTATTGAACTAATCCAGTCCTAAGATGATGTGGCTTGGACTAATGTACTTGCATTGCAGAGAATTGAAGGAGTTGGATGTTGGATACATTTTGAAGATGGAGCAACAGAAGTAGCTGATGGACAAAATGTGTGGAGTACAAGGGAAACAGAAGAAACCAAAAATGATACCAAGTTTTTTGAACTAGGAAACCTGGCAGAATGGGTATGCCATTAACTTAGATAGAAAAGACTGCTGGAAGAGTAGTTTTTGAGAAGAAAATTGGGAATTGTTTTGGTTATCTGTTAGGTAACCATGTGAGGATGTTAAATAGGTGTTGATTATAAAAATCTGGAGGTCAGGAGAATTTGGTTCTAAAGATATAAATTCAGAAGCCACCAGCATATAGATGACGTTTAAAACCATGATACTAGGTGAAGTCACCCAGGAAACTAGTGCAGTTAGAAGAGAGATCTAATGACATCGAAGCTATGCTATGAATAACATGAAAAAAAGAGAGACTGGATAAATCCTAGCCAGGGAGGTAAGAGATAAATTGGGAGAGGTGGCCAAAAACTAAAAGAAGAAATTATTTCAAGAAACAGGAAGTGATTAATCATGTCAAATGATAATTAACTGTAAAGTCAGATGAGAACTAAAAATTGACCATTAAATTTGACAACCTAATACACTATTATTGTGTACAGTGAGAAGCAAAGCTTGATTGCAATGGGCTCAAGAGAGAGCTAGAAAAGATTTGGAGATATGTAAAGCAGAAAACTCTCACTCATTCATGCATTTTGTTGTTTAAGGAGATCAGAGAAATGGGGAGGTGACTAGAGAGAACATGGGATTGAGAAAAAAGTTTTTAAAAATAGGAGATATTGACAGTATGACAGTATGTTTGTATGAAGAAAGGAATGATCAGGTAAAAAGAAAAACTTGATGATGTGAAGAGAGGGGGAAATGCTGGGGGGAATGCAGATTCAGTGCATTAGCATAGGACAGTGTTTCTCAATCTGGGCTCTGCTGACATCCTGGGTCAGATAATTCTTTGCTGTGGGGGATCTCCTGTATATTGTAGGATGTTTTACATTATCCTGGCCTCTACCTACCAGATATGAGAAGCACCTTCTCCGCAAAGTTGAGTTGTGACAACCAAAAATATCTCTAGACTTTGTCAAATGCCCCTGAGGGACAAAATCACTCCTGGTTTAGAATAATTTGTGCAGGACTTGGTTTTAGGTAAAAGTACAGACAGTTCATCTACTGTAACAGAAGGAAAGGCAGAGTAAATGTCATGGATATAGATAATCTTGAAGATGTTATAATGGGAGTGTATGGAATCATTTCTGATTGATTCTGTTTCATCTGAGAGTAAGAAGGGGGAAACATGCATTGGAGACTGGAGAAGAGAGGAACAGTATCTAGGAAAGTGAGAAGGAAAATAATCTAGGGAGGTAGTGGTTATAAAGTAAAACCAGTCAGAGTGGTTGAGGCACTATGACTATGGCTGTGGGTAAAGAACAAGATCATTAGAGGAAAGGAGATCAAGGAACTGAGAAGCAAAAGTGATGAAGGATATAAAATACAGATATGGAAATAATTACTAAGAGAAAGACAGAAATAATGAGAGAGAGAGAGAACCAGGAGATAACATCTTCAAGAAATAAGGAGATCTCGGCATCTGTAGATGTCTTCCATAAGGAGGGTAGCAAGAGGTATAATCTGATGGCATGAGCTCCAAAACTGGGGGTTTTAAAAAGGAATGAGTAGCAATGGTCTGGAAGAACACTTGGTCCACTTCTGGCCTAAATGGTAGAAGGAGCATGAGAAAAACAGCTGTGAGTTGGGAAAACTGTAGGAGAAGCAAGGTCATCAGGGGACAGTGAAGATTAAGTCAGAGCAAGAAGATGCAGAAAAATATCAGGCCTTTGTGGTACACAAATAAAATAGTCATTCTAGGTTTGTTACAGCCAGTTCGGCTGGCAGCCCACTGCAGTCAGTCACAGTCTACAACCACAATCGAGTACAGTCGAGTCCTCTGTATACATAGATTCTATATTTGCAGATTCAATCAATAGTGGATGGAAAGTATTTGGACCAAAAAATAACAATACAACAATAAAAATAATACAAAATTTAAAAATACAGTATAACAACTGTTTACATAGCATTTACATTGTACTAGGGATTATAAGTAATCTAGAGATGATTTAAAGTATCCAGGAGGATACGCCTAGGTTATGTAAGGCATTTTGATATCCATGGGGGGTCCTGGAACCAATCCCCCATGATACCAAGGGAAGACTGCAACTTTAAAATAAATTATTCCAGTACATTTTTAACTTTCCCTGTGTTGTTTCCTAGGTCAAATGTAGAATGTAGCGTAGTAAGAGGGAACTGAGTAATAAGACCCAGGCCTATTGTAGAACCTTCTGATGTTAAGCAGTACTCAGTATTTTATTGTTACAAAACATGGGCACAAAAATATCATAAAACCAAGACCAAGCCCCCAATTTTCTTGAAAATGTTTCATATGTTGTCTTCTCCCAAACACAAATTATGTATATTCGTTCTTGAAATGATAATTGCTGCAAAATATTCTTTCTTACTATGGCAACATCCAAGTAGAATTTAGAGAACCATTCAACTTTAACTTCTGGTCAAGTGAATCAACATTCCCTGTTTACACAGAAGCAGAGTTAGTGGAACCCTCAACACAGTCTTATTCTGCTTAACTCTCCTGGGAATTATTTTTATATAATGTATAATATTTATAATTATGTAATATATAATTATAAATATGTCTTATAATTATATTTAAAATAACTTGATAGAGCCTCTTAGTTATCTGTCTTAAGTACATTTTAACAAAGGTCTCATTGCAGGCTGCCTTCTTTAAATTGTATTCCAATGACCAATTCCTATTTTAAATTCAGATTTCTTTTCCTTCTGCTAACTTTCCATGACTTTAGCTGCGACACACCAATACTTGGAATACCTTTTAACAGCCATACTTCCTCTCTCTGTGGTTTCACTTTCCTTCCTTTTCCTTTCTCAGGTGTTCAGTTTCTCTACTCACAGGTCCTTCCAGACCCTCCCCTCCCTGCTCCTTCCTTCTGGTTGGTGTGTCTGAGTGGGAGTCCTCAGATCCCAAAAAGCAGGAGGAGAAGGCATGTTCATATCCCATACTTTTCGGTTACTTTCCTGCTGTTGCTTGTCCTCTACTTCTCCCACCTCTGCAACCCAACCTCCTTTCCAACTCCATAACCTCCCACCCTCTTCTCTGTGGCTGTTAACTCCTTTTTCAACAATTCTCTCTATTCTTCCCTTCTTTGGTAATTTCTTGTAAATGCTACTGGGAATTCTTTAATCATTACTTCTCCTGATCCTTCCCTGTAGTAGTAGTCATCATGTTACAGCTTAAGGATAAACATAAAAAGATACAATTATCATTAAAAAGAAGAAACTTCAGATGTTGTGGTCACTGAGCAAGAGTCACACCACCGGTTAATATCAGAGCTTGGGCTGAAGATTGGCAATCTCACCCAGGCAGTTCCAGGATTCTCGTACTTCTTGAGTGTTATGAGTCATTCTAGTGGGTCCCGGCTTGCCACTGCCAAAATTCATATTAGAAGGGACTGCACTGCTTTTGGTGTGAAGCTAATCATGTATAAGATAATTATACACCACAGAAGAAACAGAATTTTTCTTCTGTTCTCTCCAATACCTGTGGATATTATCAGTGTCTGAAGAAGCATGCCTATGGAGTACCCAAAGAAGACTTGAGGGTGTACATTTTTGCTTTGATTCACAGAGACAAAGACACCTTATACTTTATTCTCTAGAGCTGGCATAAAAGTGGTTCACACACACACAAAAATCCACCAGCATGTAATTGGGGATGATTAACTCAAAAAGATTAAGAACTAGAAGGATATAATAACTTTCTTCAAATAGCTGAAGAGCTATTAAATGGAATAGCAATTAAATAAATAATTAAATTTATTTCCAGGGGATAGTAATTAGACCAAAAGTAGGAGAATATTTTTAGTGCTATAAAGAAAGTGAGGAAGTTTCGTTGCTTACTTTTTGCCTATCACATTTCCCCCTCTATTCAGACTGTATCTTTTTTATGTGGCTTAGCTGTTCTATATGAAATAAGTACTTTCTCCATCCAATGGGAGATTCTATCAAACATGTCCTTCAGACCTGGTTTAATATACTAAATAAAGTCTTTTTAAAATTATTAAATCATCTATCACTATGATTCTACACTAGGGGTGATTTTGTTCTCTGTGAGATATTTGGCAGCATCTGGAAACATTTTCGGTTGTCATAATTTGGGGAGGGGTGTTACTAGGCAGAAGCCAAAGATACTGCTGAACATCCTGCAATGCACGGACAGTCCCCCATGGCACAGAATTATTCCTTCAAAATTGTCAACAGTGCTGAAGATGAGAAACTCTGCTCTATCAAGACAACAGACTGGTTTGCAAAGCTGATCTTAATTAGTTCTGCTACCTAATTCTATTTTTGCATGTTAGAAGCCAAATATTACTTCATTCTCTGTCTTCATGTTTTCTATCAAATCCTTACAATCACTTTTCCTTCTCAGGCAGTTGAATATTTTGGGCAAACTTAGTATAAGTTCTCAGAAAGATGAAGGAGAAAAGTATATTTACAATTTTTAAAATACGATCCTTGTTGGAAGTGTCTCACTATTAGAAATAGTCACAAATAGCTTCTTGTTATGGCTGTATAATTGTTTGAGCTGTTAACTAAATTTCTTTAGCTCTGTATTTCCTCTTTCTCTGATCTCCATTCAAGCAAGTGGCTGACTCTGAGTTAGAGGAACTATATGGTTGGGTAGAAACAGAAACAACATACAATATTTTGGGGTACTAGAAACCCAAACACTTAGGAGAACTTAGAGGGTTTGTGGATAAAGATGAAGAGACAACGGGATTCTCAGGTATCAGCAGTGTCTTAGAGACTCAAGGGTAGAAGTAGGCCTTTCCCATTCACAAACTAAAAGAACAACACCCGATGTTGGAAGCAGATATTTGAAAAGAGGTATATCCTGGGGTTGTGAGGCTCAGGTAGCACTGTCGGGGAGGAAGAACACCTTGGAGAAAAGTGTCTGGTGGATTTATGCTACAGATACAATATACACATAGCAGAGGTTTAGTAATTGTGAAGAGATATTTCAGGGGAACAATGGTCATTTCAGTGGCAACCTATATTAACAAATGGCTAATAATCAACATCCCCTAGGTTATCTCAACCTTGTTCCAAACATAGAGAGAAGAATGGAAAGCCCAAAAATGGCTCACCAATATTTTGCCAATATGACAAAATAAGGACTCAGAGAAATAAACTCAATTGTTACATAAAATTATAAAAGTTAAATTTCTTGCACCTATGAATTTGGAAATTCATATCCATTATAAGAAAGTTGTACTTAGTTCTCCACTACAGAAAAGTGTTTAAGAAAAAGCTGCTCTCCCCAACCATATACAACCTTACCTCTACACAATCTGTTTAAGATAGCATTTTTCAACCAGCTAAACATGGTCTATTAGTGGGTTGTGAAGTCAAATTAGTAAGTTATAAAATTTTTAAAGGAATAGTTCAGATGAGAAAAAGAAAACAGAATACATTAAATGTATCACACATAGTTAACTTAAGTATTCCATATTGAAAGTGTGTATTGAAAGCCACATATAATGTATTGCTTAAAACAAAATGTTTTAAAGACACTGTTTCAAGAGACCATTAGGACTAATGTCATCATAAACTATGTTCCAGTTTACTGCATTACCATAAGAAGCCTCTGATCGCCACATAACTATGCATATTTCCGCCATCTAACCATTTTTTTCCTTCTTCCCTCTCAAACGTTTTCCACTGTGCCATCTGGAAATCATGTTTCATCATGAGAAAAATCCATTATGTCTTCAACTGCATATTAAGAAAGAATAAGAAAAAATAGACAAACAATAGTTTCGTTATAATGTGCAATGTTAATAATAAATGATTTTGAAAAGATGGGGAAGTTTGGTAAAGAGACATGTTTCAGATAACTTAGATGACTGGTGAATGACAATGTAAAGATAAATTAAATTAAGACAACATATAAAATAAAGTAAAAGATCAGTAAGCAGTGAAAACACTGTAGCGATGAATGTAAGGAGAAAAGGAAGAGTTTCTGGATAAAAAATAGATCCTTGAAAGAATGAGGGAAGAAGAGGTGACATAAAGCAGAGCAGGTTTTGCTTACTGCATAGGCTAGCCAGGCTTGTGCCTGACTGTGTGATTTCAGAAACATTTGAGGTAGGGTCAGTTTCACGAACACATGACCCGAGCAGTTGCACAGGGTCCTAGGCTCCGAGAGACCCCATGCTTAGTTTAATGCTCTGTTGTTGTCATCTTGAAATAATTTTATCTTCAAAATTATGTTTTGAAAGTGAAGTCTAATGGGACAATGGAGCATATGAGTGAGCAGAGGAGATATGCTCACTACGAATGTCTACCACTGTTCTCTGTGGCCCCATTCATGTATTTGTGATGCCCCATGAGCGTAGAATCCAGTGGACCCACAATATGTGGGAGTTCAGTGAGACTCAAAGCCAGTACAAGATCAGTTTGTTACATCTCAGGCTGAGTAGGGGAAGAAGTGAGGGGAACTTGACGACAGTCCTGGGAGGCCGTCAGTCTGAACTAGAACTTGCTTTGAATACAGGAAAAAAAGGCAATGGTGTTGTGCTACTTTTCTGTATCAGCCAACCACTTATGCCAAAAATAATGACATAGAAGGAAAGGGAAAGATAGGACAATCCACAATTACTTTTTCTTTCCTTTCTTCTTTTCAGTAAGCCAAAAGTAGAAGGTATTGGTAGAATGCGTGGCTTTGAAGAAAACAGAAAAACAATTAAGTTAGTTTTTGTGCTGATTTCCATTGTTCTGGAAAAAACAAAATACTTTCAGATAACTGTAATTTTGGTGATTCTGCATATGAGTTAAGTGTTCTTAACATTTACATCCAAAACTGTCATTGCGTAATATGAAGATAAACAGTAAAATTTGTGCTAGCAGTTTAAAATTTTTACTTAGAACAACATTAAATAGCTAATGGAAAACAGTGTAAGTTGAGAGAGAGAAGAAGAAATGAAAAACCTTCATACTTGGGTCCCTTAATAGCACTTTTTCTGCTTTTTTAACAAGAGGATTCACTTTCATTTTGAAACGGGCTCTGCAAATTATGTAGTCAGACCTGTCTGCCCCACCTCCCAATTGTAACCAAAAACCCCCTTCCACTTACTCAAATTCTGTTCAGATAACACAAAGTTGCCATTCAACAATTACAAGGAAGCTTAAAATACTTAAAGAGGTGTAATACAGAGAGCAATGGACTTGATTTTAAAGGAGGGATTGTGTCCCAGCACTGTTACCACGTGTATTTGGGGAAATTACTTACGTTTTCAGGCCCTTAATTTTCTCAACTAAAGTGGGCTAGATTGTCTATCTGTAAATCCACTTCAAGCTTAAAGAAATCTGTAATTAAATTCATGTTAAGCATGTGCAAATGGAGAAATTACAGAACTCTGTACAGATTTGGGGATTATTTGAGAAAATGGGCTCTTGATACCTGAAAGGGGAAAGAATTACAGCTGCAAGAGATGAACTGCTTCACTTTTTGCAGGACCAGTTCTCTGAATAAAAACCTCAAGTAGAAGATCAAGGAAAAAATAATCAGAGAATAGAAAACAATATCGAGTAATAAACACCTGCTGAGTGCTAGGCACTTTTCATATTATTCCTCTAGTATCTCACAACAAGCCCATGAAATGCATGATAAAATTGTCATTTTAAGAATAAGAAAATGAGGCTCAGAGGTTAAGTAAATTTTCTGCAGCCACACTGTTAGTAAAGTGGTAGGATTTAAAATCTAGGTTTGGGTGCCAGCAAAGACCATATTCTTTTTCTTTTTCTTTTTTTAAATAAAGTTTCTTTTATTGCTTTTTCTTATTATAAAGCACCACTGCTCACTACAGAAAAATCAGACAATATAGACAAGTAAAAAAGAAGTGTTAAAGTATACATAATCTCACTTACTTTAAACAATCACTGTTAACACTATGTTAAATCATTAGAATACCCTCCCGGGAAGAAAAAAATTACACACACACACACACACACACACACACACACACACACACACACACACACACACACACACACACACACACACACACACACACATATATGGACCATACTCTTTTCTACTGTAATAGAAAAAAAAAAAGATTTTTGGATAGACTGAATGAAATTACAGGAAATAAAAAAGTTCAAAAGTTAAGTGTGCAAGTAACACGAAGTAGGAAACTCATGATCGTTAGACTTCTTAGGTGATAAATTGTAATCAAAGGACTAGGGAATATTAACTGCATCTGTAATACAATTATATAATTTTTAATGTTTTGAATAACAATTGAAATGAAAATACATAAAAATTAGAGTCAAAAGAAAATGTAAAATCTGTATATGTTTTTGGATATTTTACAATACTCATTTTGGGTGTGTATTCATGTTACCTTAGAAAATGTTTTAAAACTTAGAGTTAATTAGAATAACAGCTATGATCATTTTGAACACATTAAATGATATTAAAATATCATGATTGTGTTGTTACTCTTTTCTAAAATTAAAGTTCTCTAATCCTATAATTCTTTCATTTATGTTATTTCTAAAATCTGTTCTTTCTAAACCAGCCCAAACTAATTATACTAATTTCCTAAGTTAGTTTCTTTAGAACAATGGTTAATTGGGTCTCCTTCTAGCCTTTCAATCCTATAATCAATGTAAGATATAACTGAAAAAATTAAAGCTCCATTTTAAAAAACATTCATAATTTCTTCATTCATGGTCCAGTAGGAAAATGAAGGAGGATCCAGTAGGAAAACGAAAGAGGGACCTGCTTTCCTAAATTCTCAAATCAAGTCAGGAACAGACTTCTAAGTTTTATGCTTTCTGTATTACAGTCTGAAAATTGTTTCTGCTTGCTCATTCCTACCTCAGTTATATATCCTGTGGCCCAATCCTGGCTAGTTGACATTCAGAATATTAGGTGAGCCAAATTAGCAATGATTAAGTGGTACGGTGCATACAGATCCTTTGACTCTTCCATTCCTGTGTCCACAGCAACACAACTGTGAACACTGACCATGCAATAATTATTTATAGCTAAATCAAACAGCCTTAGTTTATTGCTACTTTATCACAGTTAATTTTTTAAAACTATTAAAGAAAAATATTTTTGGTTTCATCGTTTGTAATTTAGAGCAATGCTACTTAACCAGACTACCTCACCGTGTTGTTCTGAGGTTTGAATGAGATATGTGAGGAAGAGATTTGTAAACTCTGGAAGGAACATTTCAACGCAAAATAATGTCATGAAAAATCAACAAAATTGCAAAGCTTACAGTCACATTTGACATTATGAGACTACTAGGAACTATAAAGTTTCTGTATTTCATTGGTTTATAGAATAAAGTGAATTTGGTATTTTCTGACAGTTTTCAGAAAAATAAACTTGGATAAACATCCAATTGTACTATTTCCTTTGATTACCAAATAGTCTCTCTTACTCTGCTATGTTCTTGCTCTCTGTTTGTATTTAGGCTAAAATCTCCCCATCAAGAAATAAATAATTTCATTATATTGACTATTTTTTCTCCTTATTATTAACTATTTTATCTCCTGGAGGTAACATCTCTTTTGCCTCTCCTTGCTTTCATATTCTGAATCTACTGTCTCTGCTTCCCTGATACCCATTCACTTCTTCTTTCTTGGCAACTCTCCTCTCAAAACTCAGCGATTATATGATGACTTTCTAATTGCCAAATTTGAACTTTTTTTTTTTTTTTTAATCCAGCATTGGTATTATCAGGTTACATTGGCTATTCAATCCTTCTGGAAATGCTCTTCAGCCTTGTTTGCCAATGTACTCTCACATGACAGTCTTATAGATGTACTCTCACATGACAGTCTTATAGAAAACTCAGCATCTTTTAAGATTTCTTTTTTGACCTCTCTGCTTTTTCCCCCTTCCAAGGATAAATGTTCTTTGAGGCTCTACCGCAGTCCTTTTCTCTCCTTCATTAATTATAGTATAACACAGTGAGAAGAATTGACTTCTTCATAACAGCAAATCTTCCTATCTGATAACTTGCTATATTTCTTCATTTCTTTAGGTTTTCTCATATTTCTCAGTAAAATTTTATAATTTTTCTTTTAGAGGTCTTCCACAAATTTTTTTGTTTTCAGATATTTGATATTCACTTGGATTCTTATAAAGTGTCTTTTAGTTAATTAGATTTTCTAGCTTTTTGTCACTGGTATAAGCTTGTAGGAATACTATTGACTTTCTACATATCGTTCTGAAATCTAGCCATTTTGCTAAACTCTCTTATAAATTCTAGTAAGTTATCTGTGGCCTTTTGGATTTTTTATATAAATGTCTATGGTTGAGTAAAGGACCAAGAATAGTCAAGACACTTCAGAAGAGTGAAGAGGAATTAGCTCTACTAGATAGCAAAATTTAGTATCAAGTTATAGTAATTAAGACCATGTGGTACTGGCCCAGGCATAGATAAATGAAAGAATACAGAGCTGGAAGCATGTATGCATATATAGCTTGTACTCAATTCAATTCTACTTGCATTTTCAACACAACACTGAAATTTCTCTTCAGATCACTAATGATGTCAAGTTGCTAAAGGTACAGAACAATTCCTAAGCCTGATCATTCTCATCTTTTCAGCAGCTCTTAACACATTGATCATGACCTCCACATGGAAACGCCTTCTTCACTTGTCTTCCAGGATACCACACTGCTTTGCTTCCTAAGTCACTGGACACTACTTCTCATCTTTTCTGGTTTTAGCTCCTTTCACCGACCTCTTAATTTTGGGGTAAGAACTGTCTTTGGGGCTCAGTTGGTCCTCTTCTTTTCTCTAATTACATTTTCTTTGTTGATGAGTTCAACAATTCTCATGGTTCCAAATACTATTTATGCACATGAATCCAATTCAGGCTCCTACATACAATTTCATATCCACATTTGAGTTTTTAATAGAATTACAAATTTGGCATGTTCAAATCTTAGCTTTAGCTTTACTCCCCAGACCTGCTTGACCTGTAAACCTTCCCATCTCACTTGATGGCAGCTTCAACTTTCCAGTTAAACAAACCAAAACCTTTGAAGCTATCTTTTATTACACTCCTTTTTGTTCATGTTCCACATGCAACTTATCAGGAAAGACTGTTGCATCTGTCTTCAAAATATATTCATCCCTAGTATCCAAAAAGTAATCTCTAAATGCCATTTCTTATTAGAAGAACTAGCACTCCTTAAAAACAAGGCTGATTGTAGGTCTGGAGCAGAAATCCTGCTATCTTCTTAAATCAGAGTACAAGGAAGATTTCAAAGACTATCAAAGATTCAGAAGCCAACTTGAGGATGTAATTATTGGCAAAACTTAAACAGCAATTTCTCATCAATAAGAATTACACACACAATGAATGTAAACCTATATAACATGCTTATATTATCAGTTCATTATGAGACTTCAAAAAAAGCACACACACACACACACACACACACACACACACACACACACACTGACACTTCTTGGTCAATCATCTTTAAACGATGCTAGGGAACAACACATTATTTTGAAAACTAGTAAAAATAAGGGGGTAGAATCAGTTTGCCTTTCCTGCACCTTGAGATTATCACATAGTTAACTGGGAAAAATTTCTTTTTATACACGGTTTTTTTGTACCACCTCATAACATCTTACTCTACCTTCTATTCTGGCCGTTACTTAGAACTTCTTTATGCAACTGTAACCTGAAAACGCATTGCCTCAGCTGCACCACCAATCTCTTTCTTTCTGCTCTGCGGAGACAATCATTTCAGTTTGGACCATTTGCTGAGAAGGGTGGCAGCAGAGAGAAACATCAGAAAGTTTATTATAATAATGCAGGCTTGAGGTCATCATGGCACGGACCAGACAAGTTGGTAATGGCAAAGATGATGAGAGACAGATCATATTCTGATATATTTTTGATATAGAACCAACAGGATTTATTGATGGATTGCACATGGAGTGGGAGAGAAATAGAAGAATCAAGGGTAACTCTAAAGTTTATAGCATAAGAAATTTTGAGAATAGAATTTATATTTATTTTGATAAGGAAAACTACTAGTAAAGTAAGCTTGGACACAAGGGCTACAAATTAAGAATTATGTTTGGATCATGTTAAATTTTTGTTATCTATTAGACAACCAAATGAGATGTCAAATAAGAGTTGGATATATTCATGTGTGGACTTGAGGAAAGAAATCCAGGCTGGATTTATCCATTTGGGAGTTATCAGCCTGTGGATGATGTTTTAAAACATGGGACTAGAAGAGTAAATGGAGATAAAGAAAAATGTGGTCCAAAGGTGGAGCCCTGGAATACTGCAGAGAGTTCAGGGAGATAAAAAGAAGACAACAAAAGAAGATAAAAGGTTACAACCAGTGAATTTAAGGACATACTCAGAGAGCAGTGTTCCAGAAGACAAATTTTAAAAAAATGTTTCATGAGGGATTCTTTCTTGAACAGAAGAGGAAACACAATTCATATATGGGAAAAGACCTTTCAAGAGCCACTCATGATGGGCACCCATGTCCTGCTCACAATTTGACCTAAGAAAATAGCAAGAAGGTTTTAATGCCTTGTGAATTTGTTCATTTATGTCGCAGAAACAGACTTTTAAAAATTATCTGTCACTAAAAATAAATTGAAAAACAGAAAGAAAAAGTTTTATGAAGAAGTATAAATAGTGTCAGTAGCTTAAGTTAATTAAAAACTGAGAAATAACCATTGGATTTTGCAATGTGGTGTTCATTAGAGTCCTTGCCAAGAGCTGTGTCAGGGAAGTGGTGTGGAAGAAAGCCTTATGGAATGGAGTCAAGAAAGCATGTGAGGAGACGGAGTGAATAAAGACCGGCATTTCAAGGAGTTTTGTTGTAAAAGAGAGCAGATATGGGGCAGTGTTTAAACGGGAATAGGGACCAAGGAAAAGTGTTTTTTAATTTTTACTTTTGAAGGGAGATATCATGACATTTTTCTTTGCTGAGGAGAACAGTCCAGGAGTGAGAGAAATTTTGATGATGAGAGAGCAATAGGACAAGTTCAGTAGCAATGAGGCCCAGGACATATCTAGAGAGTGTGTACTAAGACTGATGCATATATTGCATAGTTTAAATTAGCTGGAAGAGAGGATCTTGAATGGTTCCAATACAAAGAAATGATGAACATTTGAGGTAGCGGAAAAAAGTAATCAGTGGTTGCCAAAGTTTCAGGGGAAGAGGGAGGGAGTGAAGGAGGGAGGAATGAATAGTTGAAACACAGAGGATTTTCAGGGCAGCAAAACTATTCTTTATATTATAATGGTGAAAACATGACATTATGCATTTGGCAAAACTCATAGAACTGTACAACACAAAGAGGAATCCCTAATGTGGAAATAAGTTAATAATATGTCAATACTGATTTATAACTGTAACGAATGTACCACACTAATGTAACACGTCAATAATAGGTGAAACTGTGTATATGTGTGGGGAGGGTATGGGAATGATCTGTACTTTCTGCTCAATTTCTTTGTAAAACTGAAACTGCTATAAAAATAGAGACAAAAATAAAAAATGAAAAAAGATAGATGTATGGATAGTTCACCAAAAGAAACAGCTACAGGACTGTTTATTTGACCACAGAGGCAGGTAGTTTACCTAAGACAATGTTCATATGCATGAACCACAGACACATACAGGATTGCTGGGCAGCACTTAGGCCACAGGAGATTAATGGTCCTGAAGTCAAAGTGAGATCAGTCAGCATGGTTGTGTATCCTTTTGCCTACCATGTTTGGTTGTGTATGTGCTGGCATGTAAAATGTGAGAACTGGATTTAACAAATGTCTATTTCTCCTGGAATATGGGAATGACAATTAAATCAATTCCTTCTCTTTTCAGAGGCATAATTTTCCTCCAACTTCCAATATTGATTTTCTATGCTTGGCACAAAATATGCATTCTTTAAATGTTTGTTGAATAAATTACACACTCCCTATGTCGTCATTGGTTAGAATTATTCATTACAGCAACATCAAGATCAATATTGGACTACCTATTAGTTGGTAAATCTTAAGCATTAGTGTTCTCAGAAAAAATTAGACAAAGTATTATGTCGCTTTTAAGTGTGTTTTATTTGGTATTTTAATTAACAGTAGTGGTATTTCTTTATATCTTTCAACAAATTTCACTGACAAGCAGCCTTAGAAAAAAGAATTCCCATTAAGAGAGGATCTAAAGGTCAGCTCTTTCAGCTATCCCTGAATATTTTTCTAAGGTTAGCCCCAGCTTCACTCACGTTAGATGTCTAATAGACTAACTCATATTGTACAAGATTTATTTGAAGTACTGGGCAACAAAATAATCCATTATAGCTCAACATTTTCAAAATAGCAATTATTCCATTTGCCAAGAATGACATTTCATTATTATGTGCAAATTAAAAATTAATACAGCGTTCTCTGGCTAAATAAAGGGTGGTCGTCAAAAAACTTCAGCAAAATCATAATTATGAAATATTAAAATTTTTCCCATTAAAGTCAATAAAAGACATAGGTGCCCAATACTCCTTTATTCAACATTTTTAAGGTCCTAATTTATACAATAAATCAGGAAAACAAATAAGAGTTTATCTTAGGAAGAAGATATTACTTCCTAATATCTCGGGAAGAAAGAAACAAAACTGTCATAATTTGATGATGATATAATGGCCAACATAAAAACCACCCAAGAATATCATCTGACAAACTATTGGAATTAATAATTAGAATTAATCTGTTCAGGTGGATATATACAAGATCGGTATTTAATCTGTAGCTTTCCTTTACACCAGCAATCACCAGAAGTGGAAAAAAGATAAAAGATTCCATTTACAATAACAAAAACTGTAGCATGAATGTAAACAAACTTTATGAGTCCACTCTATTAGAAAAACATGTTAACTGAAGAACATATATGACATGTAAATTCAGAGAAACATGATATTTATTGGTGAGAAGATTCGATATGCCATTTCTCCCCTGGATTATAATATGTGAATTCAGTGAATTCTCACTTTCAATAGATTTTTTCATTAAACTTAACAAGCTGAATATAAAATTAGTATAAAAAAGTAAACGAGCAAGAATAGCAAAGATAATTTTGACAAAAGTTCAGAAGAAAGAGTTTGATATACTAGTTACCAAAAGATGTACTAACTTTTAGATGTGGTGTTACACAGGAATACATGAATGACGATAGTAATAATAATAATAATAACAAATTAGTAGTAAAATGCCCAGAAATGACCCTGTGAGCATAAGGAAATTTACATTATAATAAAAGTAGAATTTTAAATCAGTAAAAAATATGAACGGTTCATCAAATGGCATCAGAAATATTTGTTATCCATTTGGGGAAAAAAGATTAGATTCATACTAACACATGAAACTAATCCTCAGAAAATCTGAAGACACAATAATAACAATAAAACTACAAGAGAATTAGAAGAAAATATAAGATGTATATTTCTTTTGAGGGCAGAGATGCTCTTTTTTAGCAAGACATCAAAACAAAAATCATACAAGAAAAAATTGATATATTTGACAGCATCAAAATAAAAACTTCTTTATATCAGAGAAATCATAAACAAAGTTAAAAATCAAGAGATAAACTGGAAAATATATTTGTGGAATATATTTGCAAAATATATTTAAAAATAAGTACTTGATATTCAAAATATGTTAAAACAAAGATTAGTAAGAAAAAAGCAAATGATGCAATAGAAAAAATGAGCAAATATATGAATAAGCAATTTTCAGAAGAAATGCAAATACCCAATAAATGTATGAAAAGATAATTAACCGAAATGGTACTAATAACTGGGAAAATAAAATTTCAAATATGAGATACCATAGAAATGACAAAAGTTTAAAGTTTGATACTGAATGCCGGCAAGTGTGGGAAACCTGGTGTCCTTCAAGCACTGTTAGTTGAGAAGACCTTGGTGCAGCCACTTGGGAGAGCTATCTGGGGGTATCTGTTAAAATGTAAATTGCTTTTTCCCTATGATCTAGCAATTATATCACAATATGTATTGTAAAGGAATGCCTGATCATGTATAGAAGGATATGCACAGCCACATTGTTTGCAAGAGGGAAAAATAGAAATGAACAAAGTGTTCTTCATTAGGAAAATGGGTAATTAAAGTATGGGTACATCCGTTCTCATAGATACTATATGCAGTTCAAAAGAATGAAAGGGTTTTATAGGAACCAACATGTAAACATCTCCAACATCTATTGTTGAATAAAATTCAAAGACATAGATAGAAGACTTTGTTCAGTGATACATAACACTTATTTAAAACATGTATCCGCAAAATGACCAAATACTATGGTATATATTCTAGGTGTACACATGTTTAAATGTAAATGCTTATCACAAGATTTGGAACAATACACGAGAGGAGTTACCTTTGGGAAGGTTTGCAGTTTAAGGCTAATAGACAAGGGAGGCTGCAGCCTAACTGTAATATTTCAATATTTTCCATGGAGAAAGTATTCATGCATGAAAATAATTTTAATAAATAATACTGTTAAAAATAGGCTTTATATGTACAATTATTTAAAGCACACCTGATGTTTTAACTCTCTTATTTTTTTCAGATATTAAATATTTTCTCTCCAAAAATGGTAGAAATTATGTTAAAGTGGCCTCTGCTACAGGATATTTAGATAGGTGAGTGGTAGATGAATGATAGGTCTCTAATTTTTCTGCTATTACCTTCGTTTCATAAAGAAGTGAGATATACTATTCTCAGTTTAAAAACTGCCAATTTGGGCTGAGTTAAAAAATAGCTGACAAAATGTTTAAAAATAAATACAGTTATGGATATAGAAGAGATATAGTGAGCATTTGAAAAGCCAGGAAATTGTAACGTTATACCAAATGGCCTAAAAGAAAATACACAAGACTATGTTTGTAACGCTGCTTTTTATGGACAAGTAGTGAAACTGACAACGTAATAGCAGCTTGTGAACATCTTCATGCTAGTCAAAACCTCAAGAGCAAGGGGAAAAATGATAAAATGACCTTTAGTTAGAGAAAGTACAACAGGCATTCACATTTTAGAGTCATTGCTTTTTTTAACAGTGGTTCAAACATAGCTCTAATGGGTCACTAGGGAAATTAAATCAAGAATGATGAATTTCAGACATTCAACTCAACAAGTGTTGATGCTGGACATTTTTCAGCAGAACTGGTATTTGTAGCAAGAAGCAGAGAAATTGAATGGATGCTTCTAAGTCTTAAGAAGGCTGTCCATCCTCTGGTTCTTTCACACTAATGGAGCCCTGCAAGTCTGTTAAAACTTTAGGAAATAATAGACACACGTTGCTAGTGTTCAAATAGTGACATTTAAGGAATCAAAAATAATATAGACTTAATTAGGTACCCAAGAAGGTCACAATAAAAAGTATGCTTGAAAAATAAAAATTTATGACTCCAAGATATAACTGAGACTTCTTAGGAGCAGTATCAGAAAGATTTTAGAAAAAAAAAAAAAAAGGCTTGAAAATAGCAAACAGGGGCTGGCTTGTTAGCTCAGTTAGTTAGAGCGTGGTGTTATAATACCAAGGTCAAGGGTTCTGATTCCCATTCTGGCCAGCCATCAAAAAACGAAAGCAAATATTTTTCTGGGAGGAAACAAGACTTCTAACATTGGGCACAAGATTTAATGACAGGAATCAAGGCTGAATTTTTCAGTTATTAAGGGAAGTAAGTTGAAAAAGTGACCTCTAGTGGGCTCTTAGCTTCACTCATAAAGTTGGCTCTTTTTATTTTGGAAAAAATAAATCTTTTTATTATAAATATAACTTGTTGAGGGTATAGAATCTGGATAACATATTTTAAAACACAGTAACATAATGCATTTATTTTGACTGTTCTCAAATTTTTTAAATCATTAACTCAAAAGGATTTCACAAATTCTCCTGATTTAATCTGTTTAAAATAAGGTAAACACTAAAAAATACCTTTTATACACAGCTTGGCGTTTTTCAGTCAAAAATGCATTTCTGATCAGCTTGCAGCAAACAGAATTTAGACTCGTGAGAAATGAGTGATGGGATCTCATTGGCACATGCATTTCTGGGCCTGATTGTTCCATTTCTTTCCCTCCCACGTAGCTTGTCTGTGGTACACCTTTCCAAGACTGACCAAACAGCACATGCTGGTTTCTTGAATTCTAACATGAGGCCAATCCTCTGCAACAGCCCAGACCCTCTGTTGATCAAGTGACATAAGCCAGCACCAGTTGTTTCCTGACTCCAGGATATTGAAGGAAATTCATTTAAAAAGTATACGTTGAAAACAAGGTGTCGATTAATGGTAGGGTAAACAAACAGTAAAAGAAGAGATCTGCACCAAGTTAAAGATGTGATTTATCTTAAAAAGCACCATAGAATACACACACACACACACACACACACACACACACACACACACACACACACACACACACACACACACACACACACACACACATAAAGGATAGCCAGCTTTCCGGAGAATAAAGAAAATTAAGATGAAATTTATTGAATAAAAAGGGAAATGAATACAGAAACTATGTTTCCATGTAAACAGAAATTCTGTGTAAGTTCCAAAGAGCATATACACATAATAATCATTTTACTCTTTCTTGTCTAGGAAAATTGTCAAATCAGTAATCATCTTGAGGTTAGGGGATTTTTAGAAGCAAAATTTTATAGATCTTCCCCAACTGATGTGATATTGCATAGGACTGATGAGACTTCAGTAACTTGAAAACCTCTGTTGGTTCAATCCTACTCCTATTCAGAGAAGTATGAACATGGAACAGGGGTGTGTGTTAGTATTTTTTTCATTTACTTTTTATATACACTTCAAACTTCATTCAGGCTGAGACTGAATTAAACAAGGATTGAATTTTACCCTGTCTTCTGTGGTGGAGTTTTTTTCTTTTGTTTTGTTTTTCCTTTTTACTAGACTATCTTTTCAAATGGAAACTACAAAACCACGAGTTTTTCCTCATTACGAATAGCTACTTTAGTCAGATTCTTCTAGCACACAGGTAATTTAGAAAAGAGGATATCTGAAGGGCTACTTTAAGGGACTGGTTAATTATTTCACAAAGTCACATAGATATCTGAAAATATTCTATATACAATCATTCTTAGGGCTTTAAAAGGATAATATGGTAATGAAATTCATGTTTTTATTTCTTTAGAATAAAGTCTCCTTAGTGACCATTTGACAACTTGTCTCACCAGTGTATACAAATGTTCAGAATGCATCTTACACCCTTAAGTGAGTAGCCAGCTTATCAGGACCTCCCATGCCGTTCACTCCAAGCCTGAGTGAGCAAACAGGTCTGGCGGTGTGCCCTAAAGGCCAGCATTCCTGGGTACACCAGACCACCAGGGAAGGGAGCTCCAGAGTGCAGGAGTGTGGAGCTTCCAAATGAGTCTGGGGGAATGAATTTTTATGCAAGATGTTTAGAGAAGATAAGGAATCTGAGGATTAGAGGAGTCGTAGTTCAGACCCTGACTTTATTTGTCTTAGTTAATTTCCCATTAACCTTTCTCAAGAAAAGGAGCAGTCTGTATTGCTGGAAATCTCCTTTCATAGTTTCCCAAAGACATCCTCTTCCTTATACAGAAAGGGCACAGGAAATGCAAAAGGAAGGAGAGTCTTTATAGCCCTGAAATTGAACCACAATATAGTGGAAACTTTATAAACACCTACAAAGGAGGACTATGAAAACAGTAATTTTTATGTGTCTAGTGCCTACTATATGACTTGGACTTCCATACTTTATTTCCAGTCTTTACTAAACCCTATATCATTTTCAATATTCCAGTTTATAGGGGAGAAAACTGAGGTTCAGAAAAGTAAGGTGACTTGCCAATAGGACACATTGTAACAGAACACAACCACTGAGTGGTAGCACCAAAATCTCCAATATCTGTTTTTGCTTGACCTCCCAACACAGCCTAGAAGGTCAAGGAAGGGCAATGGTCACTCCTTAAGTTATCGGGAATCTCAATATCTCAACGATCATTCTTATTAGCTGCTTAACCAATAATTCTAAACCCTGATTTAAGTTCTGTCCTACCAATGTACTAGAAAGAAAAAAAGGCAAAAACAAAACAAAACAAAACAAAAACTTGTGACTTTTCTCACACTACCTAGAAGCCAAATACATCCACTCAAGTACACAAAGGAATTAAAGATATCAGACATAATTCTCAAACGAAGGCTCTACCTTTAAGGTAGGTATAGAAAGCATTTAGGCAACTCTTGTAGCTGTCAACATACCTTTTAGAATGCAACAAGAGTACAAAGAATTCTTATGCTTTGAGGTATTGAAAAATAAACAAAGACTTTGAATCTCTGAGGCATTTGTTAGACTCTTAGAACACTAGAATATTCTAGGCTGCTTGCCAAATGATGTTTGGTTGAATATTAATAAGCTTATCATCATGCATATGTATAAATATGTACAATAAGATGGAGAGTTAATAAAACATTTTATAGCTAAGCAGTCTGATATTTTAACAGAAGGAACCATTTGCAGTTTGCCTGTACTTCTCAGACATTTTTCCTTCTTAACACTCTCTGAATGTAGCAGCAGCATTTCCAAAGTACTTAATTATACTACAACTTCTTTCTATTAAGAGCCATAGAAAATGCCTGGAATTTAACATGTATGACTTCAGAAATCTCTTCTCATTCATTATGACAAAGATCTCTACATTTCTACACTCAGCTTCCCTGGAATGTGTAGCAAATGAGTGTGCATTTGGGTAATAAAAAGTAATAATAATAACACAGTCAGAATAAAGTTATCTTTTAAAATACCCATTCTGTGAGTCTGCACTTAGGATACTTTCTCTGACCGAAATGAAATATTTTAACTGTAAGTTACTAGGTAGGGTATCGTCTCATTATTAGGCACGTTATTTAGAACTGCTTCACTATAATTCAGGGAAGAAATGCTATCTTAAGGAAAATAATAATGATAATCAGTTGACAGATGTATGTGTTCAAAGGAACAAATACATCAAAATATGTTAAAATTTAAGACATAAATCAATCTGAGAGTTTTTTTCAAACCCATAGAAATTGTTTCCCTAATGACATATGTCATGACCTTTAATTTGTCCTTGTCACATACAACCATTGTTTCAAGAATGTAGTACCCTTCTCCCATATATTATTGCTGAAGCTACTTACCCAACTGAGGAATTAGAAAATATATACTATAGGCTGGTGATATTGATAATGAAAGTGATGTGAAGCAACCATATAAGCTAGTAGAATGTACTCACATTACAAACTGAAATTTTTACCTCTGAAACTAGATGATCCTGGTTACTAAATTGTTTGTACAAAAAATGCAATAAGGAAGAAGCAATTATATATACTGAGAAGGCAGATGGTTTCAGCTTCATATTTGGAACTTATAACTATACTTTCCTGCTGTTTTGCTTGTTCAAAAAGAGAATAGGTAAAACGGCATCGACTACTACAAAATGCATCTAAAAATCAATTGTTACAAAAGAGAACACACAAAAATAGTTTTTAGGAAAAAAAAAAATGAAATCCTGGGTATTTTCTCTGTTCTCCTCAGCTATCAGAAACAATATTCCCAGACATTTTTCAGAATAAAAGTAATCTGAAAAATTAACCAGTTTTCTCTCTTTTCCTTTTCCTTTCTGGTCTTTTTCCTGGAGATGGGATAGAAGAAGGGAGATGTAAAAGAAGTTACTAGAAATATAATAATCAGCCTTCTTGTGTGTCTTGTCTCTGGACAAAGGTTCAAACAGAAGTTTGATATCAATCTTTTCTAAGTCCCCTATTTTATGAATGCCCATGTAATATGCAGCTTCTCACAACTAATTATTTAAAAGTTGAGTGATTATAGAAAACTATCTATCCGTAGTATTTTATGACACCTATATACGTCCTTATTTCCTATAGACTTGCTGAGATTTTCACATTAAGCCCATTCTATTTGAAAGGGAAGCCTTTCACTGAAACGTCTATCTTAATGCTGTACTGAAGGAAGCTGTGTCCAACAAATTGAGCCAAAACAATTTGATAACTTAAGCTCCCTGTGTTACATCATCTGAAATAGAACCTTTTCAGAGGACATGCACGTAGTATGGTTAACTAATTAAGGATTGTGACATTCTTGGAACATACCAAGGGCTACTAAAAGGAAGTATCTTTAAACTTCCCTTTTCTTTCTTGGTCTATAGTAACAAAGGCTCTTACAGAATTACCACAGAGTTAATATTATCTTCCATACTTGTTAAAGGTCAGCAACAGTTAGTTAGTTAATAACAACTTCCTAAAAGTTGAGGACAGGAAACAATAAAGGATGCTATGTTCAAATAGAAGTTGCAAGGATAACTTAGCTGGATAGAATGCAATTGCTGAAGTTAAAATTAGCCAGGTCACCTTACTCTTATGGAAAAAAAAACCCTCTGGGAACCTGGCAACCAAATAAATAGATAGGAACTTCCTTCCCATTAATAAGCTTCTTTTAGTTCTATGCTGAAATGTTATTCCAAAGATACACACCCTATTAACTCACCAACTCTACTTCCTAAGCTAAGTTTTCACACTCATCTAATTATTAAAAAGATCCTGAGTTTAATATATAAAAGTGTTCATTAAAAATATATAATCTGATCATATTAGAATTGCAAATATACTATAAATCATGTAGTCCAACACCATTTTTTCAGGTGAGGAAACAGGTCCAGAGAGGTGACTTGCCCAAATTCAGTCAGCTATATTTACATTGGCTACTACTGACCTTTTGAGGGTGGTAAATATTTTTATATTTACCTGTATTTTTTTTTATCATTTTAGCTAAATGTTTTTGAGAAAACTATGTCCAGCTTTATCCTCACCATACAGCAGTAGCATATGCATTTAAGTGATTGCTAAATAAAAATAAAAATATATGACTCAAAAGTTAAAAGTGATGTATCAGCTAAACATGAAAGACAGCCTTTAATTAACAAAGCATAATTATTCATGATCAAAAACATTTAGAACGTTTCTTGTACTATCCATTTTGTGGTTAAAAAAAAAAATCTTGAATTATAATCAGATGATTCTGCCTGTTTTCCACTAGGTGGCAATATATCTTTTTCTTTACAGTCTAAATGTTTTTTCCAGGGTAGACCCAACTGAAAATAAAGATTAAGGAAAACTTAAGAAAGAGACATGGGACATTAGAGATGTACAAGGAGAGGGTACAGTGTTGTCCTTATGAAACGCCCCATCGAAAATTAAAATAATAATTCTGCTTCACATATGCTCATAATTACTATTTACGTTAATCTTACATGATCACATTAAAATTTGGTAGTGATCTGTTATTTCAATTGAAATACGATTTGTAACTCATTATTAATAGCAAAAAGTGAAGAAAATTTTCTTAGTCCTGCTCTTTCTAGTCCTGTTACTTAAAACAACATCCTCAAGATTAGATTACAGTATTTTAAAATGCATTACTTATTTCCGTAGCCTATATCAATCATGAATTTTGGGAAGAAAAAAAAGCCCATTAAATTGCATTCCTTATCATTGTACAGTTAAGGCTTTTTTTGTTTGTTTATTTGTGTCCATACTTGGAGATATGTTGTTTCTGAACTAAGATGAACACTATTTTCTTTAAAGTCAGATAGGTTTCAGTAAAATATTCAAACAGTGTGTTAGTTTGTTAGGGCTGCCATAACAAGATACCACAGACTATGTGGCTTAGTATTGTAAGAAATATATTTTCTCATGATTCTGTAGACTAGATGTCCAAGACCAAGGTGCTGGCAGGTTTGGTTTCTCCAGAGGCCTCTCTCCTTGTCTCACAGATGGCCACCTTCTCTCTGTATCCTCACATAGTCACCACTCTTTCTGTGTTATATTGTTCAAATCTCCTATTCTTATAAGTACATCAGTTATACTGGATTAGAACCCACCCCAATGACCTCATTTTACCTCAGTCAGCCCTTTAAGGGCCCTATCTTCAAACATAGTCACATTCTGAGGTACTGGGTTAAGACTTCAACATGTGAATTGGTGGAAGAGAACACATGATTCAGCCCATAACAACTAGGAATATGCATGCATAGCACACCTCATATTTATAAATGGAGGCATTGTGTTACAGAATCAAGAACTCTGGATTGAAATTTGGAGTTCAAGAGCTAAGAAGAGTTTTTAGTCCACTGATTCTCAAGCATTGCTACACAAAAGAACTTTTGAAACACACCAATGCCTGTACTCCACACCCACCTATTGTGATGAATTAATTTGGAATAGGACCAGTCATGAGCACTTTTTATTTTTTTAACTTTCCAGATGTTTCTAATACGAGACCACAATGGAAAACTACTGATATAGACAAATATTTCTCAAAGGTGGTTAGGGAATTACCCAGAGGGTTTATTAATATGCAAACCCCAATACCTGGCCACTGCCGTCCTCATTCTGAATCTCCATAGATAGAGCCGAACCTATTCATCATGTTCCCTAGTAATTATTATGAACCCTAAAGTCTGGGAAGCTCTGATCTCATATAACTCTCTCATCGTACAGGTGAGAAGACTGAAGCTTAGAAAAGTTAGATTATCCAAGGTCACACAGTTAGGGAACAGTTGAGTCAGAAGGAGATTAGGTGTTAGATCTCCTGACATCTAATCTAATTTTTTACCAGGATTCTCTGTGCTTATAAAGAACTAGGTGAACTTTAAAATAATCTTGTTGCTAATGGCCCCAGTATTAGATTGCACCTAACCTTTTGTTCAGACGTGTCATGACATACATATCCACAAGCCTAGTAAGGCAGGATTGTCAGAGCTATGTTTACATAAAGATGCCTTCTAGAAGCCCAGATTGTGTTCAGGGATAATGGGCAACATCAGAATTGATGGTTGACTGTGAATACTGTTTTATATCTGGTGCTGCCAGGCTCTTCTTGCCTGCCTCCTCAGACTCAGGCCTGAGTCCCGGCTGGAGGGAGACTGCAGTGAACGATAAATTAAGTGATAGGAAGTGAATGGAGGAGGCTGTTTCCCTGGCACCAGTAGCTTCTGCAGCAAGAGTCAGCGGCTTCTGAATCCATAGAGGCTTAGAATCACTTACCATCAGAAAGTGGAAGCCTCTGTGCAGGCAACGGCTGGCAGAGAAGCCGCAGTGGTTGATTGGTGGGCTGGAGCTGAGAGCAAACTGGTAGTTCAAGAGATTTTCAATTCTGCTTCTATTATCCATTCAAAAAACATGGCTAGTGGGGGAAAGCAGTGTCTTGAGAGCTTGGTGTATGTTGGTCAAGTTGTCAGACAACTTTTGAAAACTAAATGTGTTAAAGTCCAAAAAAAAAAAGAAAAAAAAAAACCCTCCTCAGAAGGTGATGATATATGAATACTTAAATTTTTTTCATAAAGATTTAGCTCTAATGTTTTTATGTATTTTTATTTATTTGTATTTTTCCCCCAAAGTGCACAGAATGCCATTAACTGTTTTCTTAAACAGGAGTTTCCTCCTGCATTTACAATTTTTTTGTTCATAATAGTGACTAAGACTTGAGTGGGAAAGGAAGAGAAAATGTGAAAAAGCACTCTGAAGCAAAGATAGAACATCACTGAAACGTTAAAAAAAAAAAGCTATATTTATAAGAAATAAATCTAATTTACCTTCAATATTGCAGTAACACAGTTTTCTAGACTGATGAACTCCTACATTTTGATTTAAGTCTTTATAGGGCTGGTTCTAACCTCTTCTCAGTTTTTCTCAAAATGTAGATCAAGAATTATCCCTAGAAACATCTGAGGATTACTGCTGAAAATGTAAAATTCTAGGCCCACACATAAAATTCATCAAATCTCTGACAGTGCCTATGGGAAGCTACAGGTTTAAAAGCTATCTATATGATGTAGAGAGATTTCTTCCTCTAAAACCTCTATAATGTCCAAAAGGTATTATTACTTTTTCTTGTGAGCTGTTAATATTTATCATTTATAATGAAAATTTCTGAGAATGGGAATCTAAGGGAAATTATCTTCTTTTTGAGTCTTTTCCTTACTGAGCCAATGAGACTGTGAAGTCATTATCAGAGATCACCTCTTTATAGCATCTTTACCTGATTTTCTAGTTAGCCTTGTTCCTGAGTCCCTGAGGAGAGCTAATATGACAGGTACTCAGAAACTGTACATATTAAGCTTCAAATATCTCTCCTAAAATGTGCTCAAAGGAAAGTCCCCATCCCAGAGAAGAGAGAAATTTGTAAGATGAATCTATCTATATCTATCTGAAATCCCAAGTTTCTATTTCTGAGTTGTTATAAATAAATGCATTTTGAATACTTAAAGGATTTAAGAAATTCAGATGTGAGTTGTTGGCAATCATGTAACTTGATGAGACTTGTTTTACCATGTTATTATCTTTACTATGCATGGAATTAGATTTTTGAAAGCTAGGTTTTTTAAATATCTCCCTGGTTTTAAGTTTAGGCATGTTTGGAGGCTTAATAAACACTTTCAAATGCTGCTTCAAAATTAAATACCTCTGATTTGGAAGCAGTTTTAGGCATTATCACCCTGGGTGGACAAGTACCTCTGCATACCATTGCTTCATCTTTACTTAAACTGTTCCAAAATTAGAAATTAAGCCCCCCAAAAGCAAATGGGGGAGAAAACACGTTAATGTAAATTCAAATCATGTTTCTTGCTGTTAATTTACGCAGGTGGAAATTTTGAATACCACCTATTTGCTGGAGGGAAAAGGATTAAGGGAGATCTAAGAAAGCCTAAAGGTAGGAGGCAACTGAAGACAAGACGGGAGGTTCTAAATGGAATTCAGAGGCAGATTAAATGAAACTGAGATAAGTTTCATGACATTCACCATTTATCTCTACCCGGCCTTGCTAAAGCAAGTAGTTGAACTTGCACTGTTTCTGAAAGCACTTTAATGGAAAAGTTAATTTACTTCTCCCTAAACATGACTTTTATCTTTCTAGGAGGATCCCTGCATTAATATTCCCTTCGTTTTCTTCCTTTCACCCTCATTTGTCTCTTATGCTGGACCCCTGAGCCTAGAGAAGGAATGAACAGTATGGATACTAAGATTTTTCTAATTACATGATTTGCATCAATTTCTGGGCTGGGTGTCGCTGTTTGGCTATGTTTGTCTTTCTCAAAGATCCAATGAAATCTTGCCAGAGGGGACAACAGAACTTAATTAATTTGATTGGGAGAAAAGAAGTCATCAAATGCTTTTTAAATAAAAAAAGTTTCACACTTCACAAAAAAAAGTAACAAAACACACAAAAAGCTACTTTTAGTGGCACAAGCAGTGGTGTAACACCACACACACCCACCAAGATGAATCCTCAGAGAAAAGTGAAGTCATGGTACATTTGTTCACCTTTCAGCCCCGGAAGCAGGTGTGTACAAGGATCATGGTCAAGGCTGGGACTGATTTCTGGATTTCTCCCCTGAAGATCACAGTCATGCTTTTGTCCAGAGAACACATAAAAAAGGGACAGAAGGAATTTGGAATTTGTGGCTAGACATTTCTGGGAAGAGAAGTAAAGGGACAAAGAACTAATAGTTACTTTTATCACATCACATAATTTTTTTCTTCCAAATCTCTCACCCTTTTTGTTGTTGTTGTTTTCTTTTATTTTGTTTTGTTTTACAAAGGATCTTATTTCTCCCCAAGAATTTATTCCCTGCAGAATTTGGGAAAGAGGGAAAGATGTTGTATGTATTCTTCAAATCTCCATTTTAACGGAGTAATAGAGTTATTTGTGATAAAATAATGCATCATAGCTCAAGGTCCATTTAAAAACACTAAAAAACTTGAGCTGGAGTAAGAGGTCTCTTTTGATAATATCAACTGATGGACGAGTATCAATCATTGACCACCATCATCTGCAAAAGCAGTATTGTCTTCATTAAGCACTGGGCACAGCATAGCTTTCTAAGCAAGGTGCCATTTGTCACACAGTGACCAGGAATAGAAATGGGCTACTCTTCTGCATTTTGACCATCCTTTCTACAGCATGGCATATTCCAGGTAGGACTCTTCTTATAGCCTTTTTCATACTTGGCATTATGCTGGTATAAAATTTTTAAGTACTGGAAATACTGTACTTGTAATTTAGGATTATTACAGCAAGCCAATTAAAATTACATATACATGAGTAGACCTATAGGCTTTTATAGCTCAGATATTTTTTTCAGTGACTCTCCTGTAAATTTCAGACACAAAGAAAAATCCTGAGTAGTTACATAAACATCCACAAAATCCTACCAGCTATTACTCTCATCTCTGGTTAAAAAACAGCAAAGATTGTTAAAGGAAGTCAAGGCCGAAAACGATTTCTTGTAGAGGGGTTAGAGTATCTTGGCCACCTGAGGAAAATAAGTTGAGGCTAATAGCATATCTCTTTCAACAACAGAAAAGGCAATCATATACAATACTATAAAAACTTCTATATGCCTGACTTTATTTGCTTTTCAAGACATTACTATGTGATAATCACACAGGTGGTATTATTCTTATGTTCAAATAAAGGAAACAGATAGACAGAAAAGCCACAAAATTTGGAGCAGGTCCCCTGACTTAAAAAGCACTACTTTCTCCATTACACTGTATTATATTCTCATTTTTCTGTTTTAGCATGACAGCCATACTAATCACCAATGCTAAAACATGGCAGAGTGGAATCCTTAGTAGCCCTCCTCTTGGGTAGGTTGTGACAAGTAAAGCAAGTCAACACATGAAAAGTACTTAGAATAATGCCTGTCAGTTATGTGCCTGTGTGTGTGTGTGCATGTATTAAAATGTGTATACTGGGTATGTTTGTATGTGGAAATATGTGTGCATATATATGCATATGTTTGTATATGTAAATATGTGTGCATATATATGCACATGTGTGCTAACATGCATAGATATATATTCCAGCACACACACGTACAACTTGAAAAGGGATAAGTAAACAATAATTAATATAACCATGTTGGCTATTCAGATAGGACCACTATACCAGACCTCTAACTCTAGAAATTTTTTTTTAAGTTTTTTTTTTTTTTTTTTTTTAAGCTTTTCTTCAGTTTCTGCATCCACTAGTTTTGGGTAATAGACATGTTTCTAAAAACTTCTAAATCCCAGATCTATAGTCGGAAAAGCAGAACTTGCCTTAAGCATATGATCTGTGAGGCAGAGAGGCAAAGAACTCCCCTGCTCCTTGCTCAGCCGGATCACAAAACCAGAAGGCATTCATTCAGGTACACCAGTCTAAGGCATATGTTTCTGCCTCAATATTATGGGCCTCACGGCCCTCCTGTCAACTAAAATGCATTTGGAGGAGGAAAAGGACGTGTCCCAGTTTCACAACCCACTCCCAGTTCAGGTGTTGGGCAGGTCAAATTTTCTACACCCCCTGAAGGTCGTTTTTCACCTTCAAAGGAAGACAATGAAATTTCCAAACTAGGAGAAACTGTGCAGGAGGGGACGGGGTGTGTGTGTGGGGGGGGGGGGGATTGGCACTTGCCCATCACCTCCTCCAATCCCTGGGTGCTGGCGGAGCCCTCAGTGCCCAGTGAACTTACAGTGCAGTCGCCCGCTGGGCTCGTGCGGCCACTGTGGGAGTTTTGCTGCCTGGATGGCGGAGAGTCACCAAGGACACTTAATTCATACAACTGCGGGAAGGAACGAAGAGCTCCAGAAGTGCTTAAGAGGCAGAAAAGTGTGTGGAGGTGAGGAGGAGTTGAGGGAAGGGAAGAGGAGAGATATCATAGAACAAGCCAAATTGATTCCAGAACTTGGGACTGGGCAAAGGGAGAGGAAAGAAAAAAAAAAACCTAACAACTCCCGGCGGCCGCTTGCTCGCGCTCCGTGCGCCCGCGTTGCGCCGCGAGCCGACCTCATCTCTGCTCCGGACCCCGGAGCTGGAAGCGGCCGCACCGTCTCCTCCACCTGACCAGGCTGCACCGCCCCGGGCCGGCGGAGGGGAGTGCTGGCCGACTGCGGGTGGAGGGAGGAACGGGAAGCGCCAGACCCCCGAGGCCGCTCTGGGACTTTGGCCCTAGGAATGGGGTCGACAGGGGCGAGGAGAGGACGGCACTTGCCGGCCTCTTTTCTGTATGTCACTGGTTCTGGGCGTGACCGGTCCTGGGTGCTCAAGGTTTTCCGGTCCTGGATCGCGCTTGCTGGGCAGGGGAGGGAAAATTGATGGAGAACAGGCAGCGCGGTTCGGAGGGCCAGCGGTGCGGAACCCGGGCGCGCGACGGCGGCCGCGCGCCTGTGCTGCAGCACGCCGAGCTCTGGACATCGGAGGGCCGCAGAGCGCAGGAGTGGGCCGCCGGGACCTTGAGAACTTCCCCGGGGAAGAGGCCGATTTCGGTCTCGGCTCTCCAGCGCCTGCGACTCGCGCAGAGAAGTGTCCGCGTCCCTCTCGGGCCCTCTGGTTCCCGCAGGCCTATGGGGAGTAGGCTGTACCCCGCAAGCACTGCCTGGGAAATACAAGCACCCACCCACCCCCGCCCTGGAGAAGAAAAGAGAAAAATGAGGAGGATTCAGAGACCAATCCGAGAGCAGGCCCTAGGCGCCGTTTCAATCAAGGCATTCTTCCACTGCTTGGAACACCACAAAAGCGGGTGCGGCAACCGGTTGGCTATCCTTTTATCCGGCCTTTAGGACCTGTGGTTCCGGCACTTGAAGTTCGGGCCACCTGCCCGGACTTCATCAGACCAGTTTGGCTTGATACCTGCATGGCCCTGTGACCTTGTTTCCTTGGCAGCTGACGTTTACGCCATGGCCACAGCAGGCGACCTCAGCTAGCTCAGCAGATGGGCGTTATTATGGAATCCTAGAAACTCACCTCTGAGAAGGTTCAGACACAGGAGAGGGTTACAATACATCTGAAAGCTTGCAGATGCAGCATTAAAATAAGACATTTCTGAGTTTGCCTTGGCCGAGGGCAAAATTAGCTTTGGGCATCCGTCCCCTACTGCTTCTCGCCAAAACGGTCTTGTAGGCAGATTGCTCAGCATAGTACCCATCCCTAAACTGTCTGCCACGAACACACCTACCTGGATCACCTGGGCAGTAGCTCAGCCAGGGCTCGGCTTTCTTCCTGATCGTGTGATTAAGTTAATGACCATACAAAAGAAAACACAGGGGAGGCTTGCAGAGTGTATACATGCATCCCCCAGAAGATATGATTCCAGACTATAAGGAAGCCCTTCTCAAAAAGCAATGTTTGTTCACCTTTTCCTAAACCTTAGTTTACCCATGTCTGAATCCCCGACAGATAATGAAGCTGCATTAGTAAAAAGGAGATTCCAGAAGGATGCTGTAGGGAGCAAAAGGGCATTCAAGCTTTTGGGTTTTTGTTTGTTTTTTGAAAGTTAGGCCCCAGGACAACCTGTAAGAGTTTGTTTGTTTGATTGTTTTCCAGAGATTTTTGCTCCAGAGATCCACTAGCATCTCAGGTGTGAACAATTTAGTCTGCCTGTCAGATATTGTGCTTTAAGAATCTGTAGAGATGCATCTCCCATTTGCCCCCAAATAGCTTCCTCACTTCTTGCCACCAAATTTTCTTCACAACCAATCTTGGGCTTTCTGTAGAAAGCCTCCTTTAACTTCAATTGGAGCCTCATCAACTCATCAGAAGAAGAAAAAAAAAAAAAAAAAAAACTCCCCAGTGCTAGAAGTAATTTTAAAATAGTAGAACCTGCCAAATAGTAGAACCTGCCTCAATAATTTTGCAGATGAGAAAACCAAGCTGCAGGTAAATCAAATGATGTCAACAATAATGTAGGGTCATATTTGTCATGAATAGCTGAGGCAGGACTGGAATTTTGGACTCTTATTCTCACCACACTTTGTTGGGGAAGAGAGTATAATATCATCCAACTATTGCCTAAGAAAACTGAGAGCAGGCCTCAAAGAAATGTAGCATGAAAAAGCATTTGGATGATCATAAGGAAGACAACTTGTTTTTTCACCAACCTGGGTCACACTTCCCTTACACCGAGTCTTTACTTCTCCTTGCTCTAATTATAACTTATTTTGTAGTAGTCTTAAGATAATGAAGACTTTAAAATCCTTTTAGGGAAAGCGACTGAAAATCCTGTAATGAGACCTTGTGTAAGTTTCCCATTTCAGACCTGTCACAAGTGTCCTCCTTGAGAAATAGGGAGGACTGGCAGAATGTGAAGGAAAGAGGAGAAAAAGTAGAAAACTACCAATGACAGCTAAACTAGTGTAGGAAATGTTTCAAGAGCATTTACAGAGTGACTATGGAGATGCCCACAGATTAAGTGCATACTACCCTAAGACCTAAAGGATCAGCATTTCCTTTTATGCCTAATGGTTGCTGGGCATACGACATACACCTACACATGTATAGTACATTTAACTAAGAACTGTTGTCAGCAGATGAAGAGTACAGAGGGACTTTTCATTAAGGGAATGTTGGAGAGAGGAGGAAAGATGTCAGGTTTTTCTGTATTATAATGTTTCAGGACTAGTTTTGTCCAGAGGCTGTGTAGCTGTCGAAGCCGTTAGAAGAAAAGCAACGCCCTGCAGTACATAGACTACCTTCAAACCACAGACATTTCACCCTGGTATCTAGAGAAACTCTCTGCAGGGTCTCTTAATAGGTAATGACAGAATGCTACAGGGTTCTAGAATACAGGATACTCTTCCATGTAGTGTAGGCATCACTAGTAGAACCTAAAATGGGCTTTCATCTGGTCTCCCAGATCCAGGCCTGAAAGTTACTTGTGTCTGGCCTTTTGTAAAGGTGCTAATTTATCCTGCTGCTGAAAAGACTGCTAGCATCCTAGTGACAGGTTAGCTGCATGGCCAGCATCTTTTTCTGAATGATTTGTCTTTGATCAAAACAACAACACAACAACACTTTTCAGTTAAAGATTTTCCAAGTGACAATCAAAACATTTTCTCACTTTTAGGCTCAAAATTGGCTGATTGCAAATGGGACAAGCTTTATCATTTTTCTCTTCTGCTATTTCTTCCCTTCTTTTCAGAGATTCAATGAACATAAATGGTATCTACTCAATGTATAGCCCTTAGCCACACACACCACACACACAAAAATTAAAAACTTTCCAAATAGTTGCTTTGAAGAAAATAGTCATTTATTGTCAAAGCATCCAACATACCCAGATAAACTATAAAGTTTAATAAATCTTTCCAGGGATAAAAGAAACACATAACTATTCAGACTCCATTTCACTGGCACAAAATTACACTTTGTATTAAAAGGAAATACATATTTACATAATTGATGACATTCTTCATTGAAGTCCATAATCATTTCATGATACATGCACTTCCCCCTGGAATCTTAAATTGAATGAAGACTCCCCTTTTTATTCGTTTTGTTTATTTTTGTAAGAACACAAACTGTCCTCAAGAAATGCAGAAAGCATCTCACCCTCCTCATTTACTTTATATCTAAAATAAATTTTGCCCTTACATTTAATTATTATGTCTAAACCTTAAGTGCTTAATAATTTAAGTAGAAACGTATGACAAATGCATCAATATGTTGCAATATATGACATTTTTAAAAATGTACCTTTGTTTTTGGGAAAGTGAAAATGCGTGCATTCAAAAGAAAACCCCCTCAAACAACCCGCCCAATCAAAAATCCACCATCCTGTCTCGTGTGTGCGTGCGTGCGTGTGTGTGTGTGTGTGTGTGTGTGTGTGTGTGTGTGTTTAATTTTGTGGGTGAGTGCGTATGTATTTCTGGGTGCAGTATTGCAGTGCGCAAACTGGTGGGGGATGTCCTCGAGTGTTTGTTCCTGCAGGTGGCTTGACTGTGCGTGCGCGAGCGTGGAAAGCCGGGGTCCTTTCAGCGTCAATTATGCGAGGTCATGTGCCTGGAGAGGTGGTGGCGCTCCCTGAAGGACTCGTTGCAAATGGGGCACTTGAGTTTCTCCTCCCGCCGTCGCTTCACCAAGGGCTCCATTGCATACTCCTTTTTGTGATGCGACCTCATGTGGTACACGAGGTCGGAGGTCATGCGGAAGGAGGCGTTGCACTTGGCGCACCAGTTCTGCGCCGGCAGACACAGCGAGGTGAAGGAGGGCGGCAGCAGCGTGAGCGCCGATGGCAGCTGCAGCTGCAGGGGCCCCGCGGCCGCCGCCGCCGCTGCGGCCGCCGCCGAGCTCTTGGGCCAGAAGGCGGTGGCGTAGAGGAAGGGGCTCTGCTTGGGCAGGCCGCTGCCGCCGCTGGGCAGGGCCCCGCAACCCCCGTTCAAGTCCGCGGTCCCCTGGAGCTTCACGGCCAGAGGGTCGGCCGCGGCGGGGTAGAGTCTGTTGGGACCCACGCCGTCGCCGGGGTGGCAGGGCTCGAGCGCGCCGAGCTTCTGGCCCAGCACCAGCGGGGACAGCTGTGAGAAGGAGCGCGCCGGCTGTGAGAAGGCGCTTTTCCGCTCGTCCGACGCGGCACCCTGACCACCGCCCGCGCCGCCCGCCGTCGCCGCGCCCGCGCCGCCCGCTGCGCCGTTGCCGCCCGCGCCGCCCAGCTGCGGCACCGAGGTGAAGGCGCTGCCCCGCGCGGGGCTGCCACTCTCCAGCCGGCCGGGCAGCGGGCCGCCGCCGGGCCGCGGGGCCAGCAGTTTGTCGGCTCCCGCGGGCGAGGCAGCCGCGGGCGTGGAGGAGCCGCCGCCGCCCGCATCCTGGTCCTCGGTGGCGGCGCCCCCGCCGTCGGCAGTCGCTTCCTCCTGCAGGCCGGCCGCGCGGGCCGCCTTCTTCACCTCCACGAAGGCGCTGCGCTTCGCCTCTCCAGTCTCGGGGCTGGGCGGCGCGAAGAGGCGGCCGTTCTCTTCCAGGCTGTAGTAGCTGCCCGAGGCGCGGTACTGCTGCGGCGTGCACACCAGATCCTCCTTGGAGGCCGGCAGGGGCCGCTCAGCGAAGCGGCCTCGGCCCCCCAGCAGCCCTGGGCCGCCGCCGCCCTCCGCCGCCTCCTCCGGGAATTTCCTCTTCCCTCTGCCGCCGCCGGTGGCGATGCCTTCGGGACTCAGTTCCGCCTCCTGGTGGCCGCCGCCGCTGCTGAGGCTCTGGGCTGGGGAACAGCTGCTGCCTCCCCGGGAGTTTTCCAGCTCGCGGGCCAGGTTGTGAAAGTCCGTGGATGGCTTCGCGCTGCTGCCGCCGGCGGCGACGGGTGGGTTGTTGCTCTCGGGGGAGGCGGCCGGGTAGTGGTGGATGGGGCCGGCTTTGCAGAACTTGGGGCCCAGGCCCAAGGGCACCTCCTGATGCTGCTGCTGCTGCGGCTGCTGGTCTTTGCCGCCGCCGCCCCCGTGGTCTTTGGTGCCCACGCCGCCGCCTTGCTCGTCTTGGGGACTGAGATCAGCGCTGTGAAGTCTCTTGGGGCAGCGGAAACGCAGATGCGCCACATAGGGGAACTCAAACTGGAAACGCTGGCTGCATTCCAGGCATGTGTAAGGGGACGACCCTGCTTAGTGAGCAAACACCATACACACACACGCACACACACCACATGATTACTCAGCATCGCCCCAGGCCGGTTTGCCACCATCCCCTTCACAAATTCTCAGGGCCTGAGTGCCCGAGAAAAGAATATATTGTTCCACCTGATCTAACTTTCCCTCCTGATTTGGAGGGAATACAGTAATAAAGACAAGTGCCCACTGATTTATCCTCACCTATCTGTCCCAGCTTCATTCCAACTACATCTCAGAAGCTTCCTATGAGGCACCCAAAAGGAAGAAAGGCGCGCCAAGGCGCCGGGTGAGCCCCCGCCACTCTCTGCATCCCTTCCCAGCTAGTGAAGGGCCCACACGCAGGTCGCGAGCCAACCTACCATTCATTTTGTTGTGGGATCTAGAGGGGCAGAGCAAGAGTAACTCAGTCAGTTCTTTCCCGTACCAAACTAGTAACTCCTCGTCTTTGGCGATCCTGCGGAGAGAGCGGTAAAAGAGCTGTCCGTTTTTGATATAGGCTTCGAGGTTCTGCTCTTCTTTATCTCTGGCTGATTGGACCAACCGAAGCCACATGAGACCTTCTGAGGAGCCATTTGCCGCTGAGGTGTCTACCTATAGTTTAAAATAGAAGAAGGAAGGGGAGAGGGAGATCTATGTGAGAGAGTGAACCAGAGGAACCAGGACCATTTCCTCTATGTTAGTCTTTTCCAAAGAGTTATCTGAAATCAAGCTTCCAAAAACTTGATCCAAGTTGGGACGCAGCCTCATGTTTGTAAACAGCAGGCAAGATAACCATCCTTTGAAATTTTACATCAATCAGACATTATTTAAGTCATCGTTTTAATATAATGGTTGAACACCAAATGAGGAAATTTCTTCTTACAGATTAAATTAGTTTTAACCCCTTGGGAATTTACTTCTAAATTATCCCACATTATAAAAATATAGGGAATTTTGTTTATTTCGGAAGTAAAAAGCAAGCTTAGATCTCAGAAACTATTCTGTGGAACCCATCTTCCTAACTTTGGCTTACACAATTAATAGCTTTTCTTGGTGAAGAAAGAATAGCAAGTGAGAAGCCTTTTATCTCCAAACTCAAACATATGGATTTAATGTTTTACTGTCAAAATCATCAGCATGTTTGTTTAAATACAAACTCTGGGCACTAGCTGATGTTACCAAACAAACTAATATTTAGGGGATAAGGATGCCTCCTAGGTTGGAAGGCAAATGTACCCAGTACTTGTCAAAGTACTTACAGAGAGAACTTAGTATGCAAATAGTCTCAGCCCCAGTGAAATCTCCCAAAGAGTTTAGGAAGTCATATTCATCACTAGGATAATCCAGAACTGAGGCACTGATTTTGACATTTCTGGCATTCCAAATCAAATTTTGTCATTTATTCAGGAAAACCAGTTGACAATAATTTGAGTTTAATTTTCCTTTTCTAATTTTTGGTGTGCAAAACAGGATTGTTTGATTTATTGCATTTTCTATATTCAAAACCTGTCTTCACTTGTCATTAGAATGATTCTTAGTCCATTTTCAACAGGATATTACCCTCATATGCCTACACAGCACCAGCCAAAACTTACCCGGAAGATGTAAGGTACTGTTCTCTTGTCAGTAGACTTGAGAGCTATGAAAGCTATGCTGTCATACAGGGAAGTATGGCTCAGGACACAGGGACCAAATATAGCATTCTCAGGAATGTCACAGGTGGTGTAAACACTGGTAAAAATATCTGTCAGACATTGTTGGACAGCCTTGGCATCTCCATCCCAGATGCCTCGCTGGATGCCCGAATCTTCCATCACTGGAGACAGACACACAGGACAAGGAAGCAAGTTACATTACTGCCTTTACTGCTGTGAACCCAGGCAGAACATTTCAACTACTGGACAGACTGTTCTTGAACTTGCCTGATTTTTACATAGCTCTTATTTCAAAAATAAAGCAGACTGGTGTATTTTAAAGATGCCAACTAAGAAAGAAGTACTTTTTTTTTTTTTCCCTAAAAGAAAATAATAATAGGAATAGTGGGAGCTGACTGGGTGAAAGAAAAGAAAGGGCTAGGAAAGATTACATTACTTTGGATTACCTTGGTTTTGGATGGGGTAGGCTTTTGGGGTGAAGGTGGGAAGACAATAATGCCATATTTTTTAAAAAATCAGACTTTTCTATAAGAAACTTCTAACCCTTGGGAGAAAGCGCTTCTCCTGCTCTGTATTGAACTGGGTGCCTGGGAGCTGATTTTTTTTTTTTTTTTTTTTTCCTTCCAAAGAGGGGAGTAGCGTTAGTGAGCAGGCGGAGACAGTGGAGCATGGCGAATGGATTTCAAGTGGAGTGTCAGGGCCACTAATTCCGTGTCAGCTAACCTTTCTCTGCAGCCTACAAGAAGGGATGTATGTATGCTCATTACCATAATCCAACACTGTCCCTCTGAGGCTTTAATTAAAAGCAGCAAGCAGAGGTAATTATTTTTTTTCTCGACATGCTTATTTATGGATGAAGGTGCATCCCAGTTACCTTGTTATACAAGGGGGTGGATTGAGTTGCATGTGGCTTATGTAGTGAACAGGTACAGGGCAAGCCTGAAGTGTCCCCTGTCTGAAATACCAAGTGTAATGACTGATGAATTCTCGCTCCCCTATATATGACCCTGTTTGAGCAAGAGGGGGCAGCCCTGCTTGAGTAGTCCTCAGTGGGCCCTCCAGCTGTTTAATCCACAGCAATTTAGAAAGTAATGCCCCAATGGAGGGATCTCTATTAAGCTGTCATAAAGGGACTGTTCCCTTCCTCTGCCACTGGACACCCCCTACATGACATCGTTTGAGAAAACAAAACAGGTATTTAAAATTTTAAACAAGCTTTGAACTAGCTATATTATTTACTCTTTCTAACTGATGAAAAAACTTATCCAAGTTGGTTTTTCCCTAGTAATGTTACCACTGTCAGTAAATGTATGTTTTGTGTAATTTAAGTAGCAGGGAAAAGTAGAACTAATTCTTTTCTGCAAAGCTGTTCATCATGGAATAATATTAGCAACATCCATTTTTATCTTAACGTCTACTAGCCAATTAATCTTACAAATTTGATTATAAGGTAATGCTTTTTCTTTTTCTTTCTTTCTTTTTTTCTTTTCTTTTTTTTTCTTTATGGCCAACAGCCTGAAACTTTGGTCAGCCTCTTTTTTTCATTCATTCTCCTGGATCCCCCAAATGTCAAGTGTTGGGCTGTAACTGCCAGACAGCAGAAATAAGGAAAAATATCCATAAAGTAGAAACTTTATTATGCTATACTATCTATCCCTAGGCATTTTTATCTCCCACAGTAGTCTTTATCATTTCCAATTGCAAATTAAGATACATTTTAAAACAAAACAAAACAAAAAACAAACAAACAAAAAAACCAAAAAAACAAAAACCCAGAACCACTCATCTCCTTTTCAAGGGAATCCTATTCTCCTCTTTTCAATTTCTTCCAATTCAGTGTTTTATGCCCAATTTTTCTCTTCCTTTTAAAAGTCTCTTTCACACAAGCGTTTCATTGTGCCGGGAGGTCGCCCCGTCACTTCGGGCAACAACAGCAGGGACGCAGTCATTAAAATGCAGTTCTACCTAACAATACGGTGAAAAGGTCCTCGCTACGCCGCGCTAATAGCGGTCTGCGTCGCCGCGGCGGCCGCCACGAGCCTCAAGCCGGTCACAATAACCGCCGGGCAAGAGCCCGGGCTCGCCTGCCCGTGCGCGGTCGTCTTTGCCACCCAGCCTTTCACTGCTCTGCGTCTTGCTCTAGGCCCGGGTTCTCATCTGCCCGGGGGATCCTCCCCAGAGCCGACGGAGCTCGCTGAAAGCCCGTCGCTGCTGCCGGCTGCCGGCCGCTCGCCCTCCCCTCTAGGCAGGCATTGTCTGGCGGCCGCGCGCTCCCTGGTCCCCAGCTTCTCTGGCAAAGTGTTCCTCTCCCGCTCCTCCCTTTGTATGATCTTATTGGCAGTGCAGATCCCCCCAACAATTATTTTCTCCTCTCTAATGGATAATGAGGAGATGAAGACAAAATTTTCCACGCTTCCCCCCAAACCTGCCTTCCTCCCATCCCCCTCCCATATCAATGCAAATAGACTTACCAAGAATAAGGTCACGATTGAGTCGCCCAAATAAGGCCACCTGGAACTGGGAAGATGCAATTGAGTGTTTCTTTTTGCCTATTGTATCAGTGGCAGTGTATTTCCATGTCAAGAGGTGTTGGTGTAGCTGTTTGCAGGCTCTGCCTAAAGAGAGGAAAGAGATGTAAAGATGGGTAGAGACAGATGAGCAGAGAGTGAGAGAGAGAGAGAGAGAGAGAGAGAGAGAGAAACGGAGAGAGAGAGAAACGGAGAGAGAGAGAGAGAGAGAAACGGAGAGAGAGAGAGAGAGAGAAACGGAGAGAGAGAGAGAGAGAAACGGAGAGAGAGAGAGAGAGAGAGAAACGGAGAGAGAGAGAGAAACGGAGAGAGTTGTACAGATGGACCCGATGCAGTGACTGACTGGCACGCAGACACACACTTTTTGTTTGCTGCACATAATCTGCCCAATGACGCGTGACAGCCCACGTCCCCTCCCTTTAACTCTTTGCTGGGCTGGGCGCTCCCCGCGGCGCCGCCTGCCTTTCAGCCTTCTCCCTGGCCTGCCGCGCCCGCACATCCTCAGCGCCTTTCCGGAGTGGTGCCGCCTCTCTGAGAGCGGCCCGGCCCGCCTCCTAACGCTTGGGCCCTGTGGGACTTCTAGGAGGGGAAAATCAGTTTCGGGATCGGAAAGGAAGGTACCAAAGGACCGGAGAGGGCCTACTCTCGTTTCGTTAAGCACTTGGAGAACCTAGGACGGAGAACTGGACACCCCGCGCGCGGACGCCGCGCGTATTTCCCCAGAGTCTGAGTTGTGTGAGGGGAGAGGGATGCGGATTAGCCCTGAGGGATTCTCTGGCCATTGAGCCGCCACTGATTTGCGCAGCTCTTTGCCCGGGGGTGATGAACAGCCGCCAGCTCTCTTCAGCAGCGCTCACACTACCAAATCCTTCCGTGCAAAATTCAGAGAGGATGCGCTTGGGTGAGAACTTGGCTCAGCCTTCCCGTGGCCCAGGAGATGGGGTAAGGGGATAGAGTAGGCACGCCAGCAGACCTCGGAAGGGGACCTATGGGGTCCCAGGACACGGGTTCCTGGGCTGGGGGTGGTGGTGGTGGAAAGAGCCCTGGTTACTGGACTCAAGCTGTTCCTCCTGCTCCTTCATCCTCCGCATGGGACGATCTCCGTAGTCCGGGGGGAGGGGTGGGGGAACCGCATAATGCGGGCAGCCGGTACTCTAAGACCTCAGGGTGGGGGGAAGGGTGATTCAAAGTAGAAATTATTACCGAGATGGGCTCCGGGGAGCTTCTCACGGCCAGCCGGTGGTGGAGCAGTGATGGAGTTGGCGAGGCCGTCTCAGGAGCCTCGTTTGCGCGCTAAGCCACTTAGAGGCGCTGGCTCGCCCCTTCGGTGCAGCAGCTGATGCCAGTGCCTTGAGGTCTTTTCACAGCCTGAAAGTTGACTCCTTCAGCAGGGGCCGCAACACAATTTCGCTGGTTCTTTTTCGCTGTCCAGCTCTCTACTCCTAAGGAAAGAAAGGTCTTTGAGTGGTGTAGACGTTCCCTTAACTCCCTCAGCCCCACCCACATCGCAACTACATTGAAGTGGGCAATCTGTCAGCTTTAGGATTAATCGGATTGTGTAGCCGACTAAAGTGGACGAGGCAGAACCACGACTTGAGGAAGAGAAAAACTCGTTTTTTTCCCGCTGTTGAAATAAGGTGAGTATATTGGGGATTGGCAAAGAGCAGGTTACCGTGTTGGTTTGATCCTCTTAAAGCTCTAAAACCTCTCTAAACCCAGTGGGGCAGGGAAGCACTGAACGCCTTTCTTTGCGGTTGCCTATAGTCCAGGGAGGCCTGGGAAAGTGTTTGTAAGGAGAAATAAAGAAGGGCGGGTAATTTCTCTCTAAGTGGATTCTCTTTGGTGCTCTCTCTCTCTCTCTCTCTGCCTCCCCCCCCGACCCCCCTCCCTTCCCTTCTCAGGTCAGCACCCCACGCAAGTTCTGATTCCTTCCTATCACACAGAGCCACTGACTAGGATTAAAGCTGGGACTCAGGAAGGAAGTGCTGTGAAAGACTCATATGTTGGGAAAAAGGGAGAAATTCTCCCCTAATTTCCAGGTTCACTACTACTTTTCAAAGGAAGCTTCTTGAACTGCATTTTTCTTTCATCTTAGGATGTCACTTCTCTTATGAAACTATGTGTGGTTTTAAATTAAGGTTTGGCTAAGGATGACTCCTAATAGCCAAGGGTCAGTGCAATGAGTCCTCTCATGTGTCACACATTCATATATAAGAATTTGCAGCTGTATTTAGCCACCAATTGTCTTATGACTGGCTGCTCCATTTAATACCAGATTCATTTCTCTGTCTCTCTCTCTCTCTGTCTCTCTCTCTCTCTCTGTCTCTCTCTCTCTCTCTCTCTCTCTCTCTCTCTCACACACACACACACACACACATAAACACACACACACACACACACAGAGAGGCATGCACACCAAGGAAAGCATTTTCCCTAGCCACTTCTTTAAAGGAAGGGTGGAGGAATTAGAAATTTCGAAAGAATTATCTCAAACATCTGAAAATAAACCTCAGGGTTGAAAAACAGTGACCACATATACTTAAGTGAATTTAGAGAAGAAAACAGAAGGAAAACTAAGGACAGGAAAGGCACATATATAAGCAACAGCAACTTAAGATAGAGAAGTAGCTGTAAGAGAGTTGTGGTCCCTTAGAAACTACAGCCTGGTACACATAATTGTGTGCACTGGGGAGGGGGGAGTATGGTGTTCTGGAATTTAATTCCATTAAGCTGTTGAACAGAATAATCCTTAGTGCCTTCTTTTGCTGTTGTTTAGGGAATAGGAAGTTTGTCTTTCCCAGGAAAGTCATTTAGCCATGCAAGTCACTTAAAAAAATCCCTTTACATATTGTAAATATAAAAGCATCCACTCCAGAATGTATGCATTTAGAAAACAAACTCTAAGTGGAAGGCATTTTTCTTGTGCATGGCCTTTCTCTTCTTAAATACAGAAAACACTTAGGCTGTGTCTCCTTTGAGGTACTCTAACCTTGACTTGTTTGTACGAAATAATGTTTCTGGTACTTAAGTTGGGGATGGAAGCTTTACCTTCCAAATCTTAAGATAAAAAATAGCTACAATTCTTTACGTCAGAGATGTGAGAGATTTATTGGGAATCTGGCCATCAGATGTTTTATTTGCCCTCTAATTAGATTTTCCCTCTGCTTTCAGGCAAAGATCCCTAAATAAAAGAATTTCTTACATTTCATTAATCCAAACAACTCTTTTTCTTATGGATTAAGTAACCGACATAACAATAAAACAAGTATGAGTAAGAGTAACTTGAAATTCCAGTATTTTAAGTTGTACACATTTTGCTTGGTAATATGAATGGTCTAAATGACAATCATTAATGGGAGATAAAGAAAACCTATAAATTATTTGTATTTCTCTAGAAATTTACAGGCTAAAATGGTGCATAAACTACTTCAAAATCACTCTGTATTATTAGTTACTGGAATTCACTGATACTAAATGAAGGGTGGAGGCATTTATTCAGCCTCAGACAGTACTATAAAAATGTACCTCAATCAATAGTCTTATGTAATTCACACGGAACAATGGGTTTATGCATATATTTGGAGCTCTTTCTCTGAGATTTTATTTCCAACTAAACAATTAGAAAAATGACAACGAAGAGTGGGTATGCTCACCATGCTTCACTTCAGCAAGGCTCCTTGCAGTCATGGTAAAAATACACGTGTAGACAACTGCAGTGCTGTTTTGGAAGAGATGGCTGGAGAGAGGTTGATGAATGATTCCTGACGTGGTGCTTTTTATGACCTAAGTGATAGGGTGGAGAAAGAGTAAAAAGGGAAATCTGATTCTTAGAGAGTATTAGAATGGCAGTGCCCTTCTCCTCCCAGGGTGGAGAGATGAGATCCAAAATATCTAAATTTCTGTGATAGGAGGTAGGTGACGTCTCTAAGAATCACTCAAAGATTATTACCCTATAAGAACGAAAACACAGTTTTTCTATGTCTTTATAGGTCCTGGTTTATCCCCCTCTAGACCTATTTTCAAAGCACTACACCAGCAAAGGCTTGGTTGTCAAAAGAGTATGGCAATTCATGGTGAAAGGAAAAACACGCTGGAAACAAGAGGAGGCCAACAAAGCAGGCAGTGGCGACTCTTTCCTAAGCTTATTAACTTCCCACAGGGAGGCCTCTGGAAGGGACTGCGAGGATTGGAGGAGGCAGCGAATGGTACTTCAAGGAGCAGTATTGCATTACCTAGCCTCACCATCTAGAATAAGGAACTTTCTAAGCAATAAATTTGACTGACTACTTTTACATGAAAGAGAAACAGAAGTGATGGGTTAGTGGGTAGGGGAAAGCATCAGTTTTGTGCCAAAAATGTTGTTCAGAGGATTAACTCATTTCCTACCGCTTTGCCTTTATCAGAAGAATAATGCTTGGTGGGGTTTAAAAGAGAGACAGGGAGGTTATCTTAATCCAATAATTTATTTAAATGAATTTAAGTTTTTCATCTTGGTGAGTCAAGAAGAGGCATATTTGCTGAGCTGGATGAAGATATACAGAGATGGGTGGCACTTTGTTTTCTATAAATATACATGGCAAGCTCAGTTTGGGTCTGTTCTTACCCTAAGTAGTTGGTTCATTGAGTGGTAAGTGAGCATGTTTCCCAGGCCAGAGACTCGTGAGTAGATAATTTTGTAGCCTGTCAGGAGGGACTTAAGGCTTCTTAGTGTAGGGATTATTACTCTTGACTAACAGTTTTCTCTTTGGCTTTTCCTCTTTCTCAATAAATTGTACTGTTTTTAATGCTGCTGCTGCTACTACTACTACTACTACTACTACTACTACTACTACTACTATCATCATTATCATTATCATTGTGATTATCTTCCTGAAGTTTAAAACTTTCTTTCTGAGGGATCCCAAGTTCCACTTATACTTCTGTTGGAGTTCATCTGGGAGCTGGATAGTCTTTGAGAGCTTTGTGTTAGCCATTTCATCTCCTGGATCTGGGTTGTAGTCATCTCGTTTAATGGCTCCGAGTATGACTTCTAGCAAGATTAGCAAACTGAAGTGATATTGGGGGCAACTAGCATGGATCTGAAGTCAATGGCTCATGCTCACCTGTGTGAGTGTGTCCTGTGAACCAAATCTAAATCCAGTATCCTGACTTTTGGATACCCCAGACTTTATACCCTTTGCCAGATAAATGTCTAAAGATCTGGACAGGAACAGCCTGGTTTTCTGTCAAATCTCCCTGCTCCGAAGTTCCTCTCAGACTCAGACACCACAGCCCTTGAACATATCTCAGTATGGTGGGGGAGGGGTGTTGGGGTGAAGGAAGGAAACATAGCAGATTATAGTCAGCCATGCAAAGACTTCTCACCCTCTGGGCCAGGCTTTCCAGGCAGACTGGGGACCAGAGGGTGCCCAGCAGTCACAAATGGGTGCCTAGAAGTCTCAAATGAGATTTTCAGAAGACTGACTCCAGGCCTTCGGAATGTCATCAAATTAAGAGGCTCTACATTACACTTCTTCACACACAGCCAGGAGAGAGACATTATCTCAAGATTTAGTAACCAAGTCCCACCCCCTTTCCTCTCTGTTTTAGGTCGTATGTAATACCTGAGTTAAACAGGGAGGCATTGATTGACACACAGTGTACACATCCTGGGCAGATAAGATTCCCTGGCACCTGATACCAGCTAGACTTCTGAGGTATGGACTTAGACTGTGAGAAGTTGGGCTCCTGGGGGCTGAACAGCAGAAAGCAATGCTCTCCTGGGAAAGGGATCTAGGCAGAATCCTGTCCAGGACTTTCTAGCTTGGAATCCACCCATGGTATACTTTCCTGAGGCCTGAGAAAAGACAGACATCAGATTTTCTCTAAGAAAAGGAGAGGGGGGAAAAAAGAATAAAAAAAGAAAGAAAGACAGGAAGGAGGGATGGACTTAGGGACCAGATAAACTGCTCCCCTGCTCATATTGCCAATTGAACTATTTGAATGAAAACCATCTTTCTTGATTTCAATTCAAGTTAATCACAGGCGCTTCATGATTTAATCCAGGGTATTAATTTAGGAACAATGGAGAATGTGTCCTTAAACATTATATGGAAAGCCTATAGTTTTCAATAGATTTTCAAAAGTGCTTAATAACTACCAGTGAAGTCTTTTTTCAATGCTAATACTTGGAAAAGTGGTATCCTAAAGAATTCAAAGATCAGCTTGTCACAAACAATAGTAACATCATGACTACTAAAAACAATACTGGATATACATTATTAAATGAAGGAAATAATAGACAAGTTCTCTTGAACTTGCTGAATGAAAAGCTACTTCCCGGACTGATTTGGTAGTCTCTGGTAATGTAATAAAAAACCAACATATCATTCATAACCTCCTCTAAAGTTTTAAGGAAAACCCATATTTCTAAAATGAATATCTAGAATTGCCAGATAAATCATTCATAAACTTCTAAGAATAAATATATTATATATAATGACCTGGATGTTGAGATTTCCTAGGCCTAGAATTCAACTGAAGTCTGAACAACTTCATACCTGCTCAAACATGGTCCTGTGTTTGTGTGCTAAAGGTGGAGTAAATGTTCTCAAGGGCAGCAATTTAAAAAAATAAATTTCAGGACTGTCAGTTTCTTTGGCTGCATGTCCATAAAGTAGCCAGCACTCCTTGTTGCATGTTTTCATGTAAAATGATTTTGAGAAAATAGTTTGTGCAGTCATATAGGAGAGCAGCTGGTGGTGGAGAAGCTTTATAAAGAATGTATTTTCTGAGTATAATTTTACTGTCTAATACCTCGTGTGTGTGATCAGCACACACAAGCATTATCTATATTCTAGAGTCACTTTACCTGAGGTTCTAGGAAGTTAAGGTTTAAGGCAAGTGGGGTTCCCCTGAACTTGTGAGCATATCCTGGAGGCAGCCAATGCACTGAGAGTGCAGCGGGTTCCTTTTCTCACCTGAAGGACTGAATTAGCTGCTGAGTTTGATCCCAAAGTTTTGGCGAGAAGGCAAGGCCCCGAAGTGTCTGCTAGACTTGGACAATTGCTCATTCCTGGCTTCTCCCGTGCGCATATCTCAGTAAAAGGCTTAGCTAAGAGCGCAGAGAAGGCCAAATGAGGGGATTCAATGAGAGCAAAACAGAGTTCTCTGTGAGAGACCCAAGGAGGGCAGACATCGCTCCCACTACGTGTGAGTTGATTCACCAAAGAGTGCAGAGCCCTGACACGGGACGCTAGCCGGGCAAAACAAGACATGCCACCATCAGCGCCCTTATGTAAAGGTCGCCCTCATAGAAGCAGCAAGTGCAAACCGTGAACATGAGGCAGGAGATGGCTACGCAGCGCTCTCGATGCGCTCCAGACGCTTCCTGGGCGAAAATGGGACAAAGCGCAGTTTACCAGGGGCTCGCCACGTCTCCCACGTCTCTTCTCTAGCCGCCTATTGCCTCTTTAGAATTAGTGTCAACACTCGCCTTCTGTCAGGCGATCCTCACGGAAAGGAGTGCCACGGGCGGGACTTGCGGGAACAGTAACGCTCCTTTCGCCACCACAACCCTCCACCTTCCCCCGAGCACGGCCTGTGCCCCGTGTCTTCCTAGCCGGGCTGCGGGTGACCTAGCTCAGCCTTGGGTTTCCTCCAGTTGACTAACGCTGGCGAGAGCTGCCTCCCGGATCGCGCTGAGGACTCCGAGGGAATGAGGGCGGGCGCACTTTGGAAAGCCAGTTGCTGAGCAGATGGTAAGGGATTACTTCCAAGAGCCGGAGCTAGTTTCATTCCAGTCTTGGACATTCCAGAGAGGTCTCCATGCTTTCATCAACGAACATTCTCCTTAGTTAGAACTGGAGACCTGACCCAAGAAGAAGGACCGACAACTCAGGCTCAGACAAGCCCACGACTCCACAGGGGACCTAGACGGTTTGAATCCGGCCCCCTACAGGTAGTTTAACGAGACTGTGCTTCAGGCCTTCATCTGTGAACTGGAGGCAATAAGGGAACTCTTTTCGTAAAGTTATCGTCAGGTCTGAGTTGATACTTAGCAAGCACATGGAACAACGCCTGGTACACAGTAAATACCCATTTCAGTGCTACCTATTGTTACTAACATTTCCTCATTAGGACATTGGGGGACTGCATTGTGCACCAGCTTTCCAAGTGATTCGGTGAGGCTTAGGACTCCTTCGTGTTTCTAGAGTGACCGGAAGGAGGTACTGGAGGACAAAGTAGGAAGGAGGAATGTGTTCAGGAACCCCCGCTGCCGCTGAAGGAGCCAAAAGTTCCAACCACAGGCAGTAATTCCCCGTCTCCCCTCCGCCCAGTATAATGGAAGAGCGACAGGTTTACTACGGGAGGCCTGGCTGCTAAACTGAGATTGGGTTTGTATCCCCCCACCCCCGCCAGCCAGGAATCCATCTTTAGGCTGGTAGAGGCGCCTCATGAGGAATGCGGGGAAGGCAGAGTGGCGAGGGCTAATGCAGGGCGACCCCGTGGATGAAGGTGGGCAGAGAAACCTGGGGTCCGGGCCGCCCGCGCCGACCAGTACTCAGGGCCTCCGAGAGGGCGCGCGCGGCGAAGCGGACGGGCCCTGACCGCCGGGGGGGCGGCCCCGGTCCTCCCCTACACGCCCTTCCCAGGGAGTGTGACGGGACGGTCAGGTGGCGCCGGAGGCTGCAGCCACACTGTCTGCACAGCAGCCTCAAGCACGTAGAGCTCTCTCGGTTCCCTCCCTCAGGCCCCACCCACGGCACGAGGACTGCGCGCGGAGCACTGTGGGCCGCACAGCCCACGAGCCCGGGTCGGACCGAAACGCCGGTGGAGCCTCTTCCTCCTCCGACCCCCCACAATGTTTCCGCGCAGGCGCACCCTGAGCGGGCGCCTGGCCTTGGCTCTGCGCCCACCGTCCCACGCTCGGTGAAACTTGTAGCCCGGTCTAGGGACCGTAACAGCCAGGTGTGGACTCCAGTTGCTCTTCCTTCTGACGGATCCAAGATGCAGTGGTTAAAATCTCGAAACACTTAGGTTTGAACTCGGGTCCGCTGTGTGTCTTTGAGCAAAGCACTTAACCTCTCTGAACTTTAGTTTCTGCGTTTGTAAAATAGTAAAAACAACATCTCGTAGAGTGGCTATGAATATTGCAAGGGCAAGCCTGGGTTCAGATCCCAGCTGGGCCACTGGCTTGGGTTAGTTAGCATCTCTGTGCTTGTTTCCTGTGAAAAAGGGGATCTTTGAAATAGAGATGATAATAATACTTAGCTCAAAGGGTTGTCATAATAATTAAGTGCGATGAAGCTGGCGGAGCATTCAGCCTAGCACATAGGAAGAAACCAAAAGTTAATCAGTAATTTAAAGCATCTCAGTGCCTGCCACTTTGAGATATTGGGTAAATATAACTTTTAATCTTAGCTCTCCTACTACACTTTTTCTCCTCTTTAGAGAAAAACAAGATGTAAAGGTGCATGTTGGGGTGGTAGTGCTCTGAGAGTTGAGACAAAGTAGCTTGTGGCAGAAAGTTAGTTGACACTTCAGGAAGCTGAACGCCTGTCCTTCTGGCCTTTCCTCTTCAGTTTCTAGGGACAAGATAAAAGAATTGGAAAGGCAGGGAAAAGGGTCTTGAAAAATGGAAGATGCTCAACAAATGTTTCTTGACTCAGAAATGGCATTTCAAAAATCAGGGAAACAAGAAATCTGTCTGAAGTGGGAAGGGAAACCCAGAGTTGGGATTGGCTGCCATCTCTTGGTGCCAGGCTGTCAGTAGGCATGTGGGCCTCTATACGCTGGAAGCCTTTTGGGAAGACTTTATGTTAGGTCCCTGGGAGAAGAATATCTCAGGGACGGGGGTGGCACTGCTCTAGGAGAACAGATTCTTAGGGCAGGAGGAGCAGGGAAGTGCACCCCCTTCATATGGAGCATATGGAGTGCACCCCCCTTCATATGCATATCCTAGCAGCAGACACAGAGCATACTTAAGATAAGTAAAACTTAAGTGAGAGTGAGAAAAAAGAAAAGATGGGGACCTATCTTGGGGTAAATTAGGCCTCCAGTAGAGGGTCAGACTCTTTATATTCCCCAAAGCTTGAAAATTCAATCCAAAGTCCAGAACCTTACATTCACAGACATCCCTTGACCGTCTATTGTCACAGCTCAGACCCTTTCAAGCAGGGATGCACAGCAGCATACCTGCATCACCACACGCCTCATCATTTCCCTCTCCTCAGTCTCTTTCAATATCAACATCCCCCTGACTTTTCCAAAGGGAGCATTTAACATCCCTTTTTTGTTTTTAATAGATAATAGGATAATGAATGTTGATGTTTTACCCAGCAACTAACAGGACATCCAGGAAAACATGGCCCCGAACATCATTCGAGACATACCCTTCTGCTTTTTTACTGAGGGCAGATAACACTGATGCAGCAACAATAAACTGGGTATTTCACAAACTTCTGGCTCTTAGTCTTCTCTCCCCTCAGACTCCGACTAAAAAGTGCTGTCAGCAGACTGGAGAATAAAATAAAACCAGTTTCTCAGTGTTCAACCCCTGGGGCAAAGGAGACACTGGTGAAAAGGAGCCACAACTTGGAAAAAGATTTATTTTTCCTGGTCATAAATCTCATCCCCTTGTTCCTCTGCCCAACGAAGCATGATAAAGTCCTTTTCCATAAAGTATTCAGTATTAGAGCCACAAAGCTCCCCCAATCAGTAGCCATCTGCTTCTACCATAACTGCTGCTCCCGAAGCAGGGAAAGCAGCAGCAGAGAAAGGGCACCACTGTTAGGCTGCTGGACAAATGAGGAGCCTGAATAGCTTTGGTTTTCCTTGTGTATCTGTATCTATAGAGACAGGAGAAGAAAGGCTGCATTATATTGATACAACAATTGTAAAACAAAACACGGAAGAGGCATCTAAAGGGCAATATCGCATGCATCAGGGGTCCCCAGATAAAAGGGGCGCTAACAGATTTATAGAAACCTTTAATTGGTTTTCAATTGAAAGCTAAAGAGGCCGGGGAGAAGCTGTGAAGAGTGGCAAAGTGCTCTCCTTCAGCCGTCTGGAGGCGTGATCGATTTCATGGAGGGAGAAAAGAGAAGCCCCACAGCCGCCCGGCCCCGCTGCCAGAGCAGGGAGAGACTCGGCTTAGAAGCTTCCCTCCTTGGCCAGGGAGTTACTGACGTGATCTTAACAGAAGCTCCCAATCTGTCCCTCTCCCCATCTCTCTCTTTTTCTTCTTTCCTCCCTCCCTCCTTCAAACCAGTAGGCGAGTGGAGAGAAGGGGGAGGAAAGAATGCAAAAGTAAATCTAAGTTCCCAGCTCCGGGAGGAGTAGACCCGGACCTCAGTAAGGTCCAGATTTTCCACCTGTTTACCCGCTAATACGGAGACCTCTATGGAAGAAACAGGGGTGCCGCCCTCGCCTTACCCTAGTCCTCCCTTCTCTCTCCTAGACTCAGACAGGAAAAGCTAACTATCGCAGGAGTCTGTGCACTCCGAGCCCGCTGGCTCACTTCAGCGCGGAGATCTCCCTGCGCCGGCCCCGCGCGCTTCTCCTTAACCCCTTCCTGCTCCGCGGGCGGCGCCCGCGCCAGCCTCTGTGGGCAGTGCCCACCCACGCCGCAGCCCCGGACGTCCGTCTGTTCCCAAAGCTAATTTATTGGCCCGACCCTCCATTATCATTTTCAGCTTCCTAATTAATCAAAGATAAAAGGCAATGGCGCAAATTACGATTATGAGGGAACTTGAAGACGGTTTTCAATAAAATGGGAGAAGGGAAACATGATGAATTGAACAAGATTGTGAAATCTCAAGTGCGAGGAACAGGCCCCAGGCGGTCAACCTCTGACTCATCCATGTTGAGAGTGGGACCCCCCGCCTACGCTAGCGCCAACGCAAGGGGACAGTCCTCAAATTAGGTCGCTTGGGTTCCAAGCCTACGGAAGAGCCGGCGCCCGCGGCCCAGCTCGCCCTCCCCCCCACAGCGCCCCCCATGCGCCGCCGCAGCCCCTGATTTCCGGGCTTCTGGTCAGTGCGTCCACTCCGCATCAGGAGCGCCTCTTGATTGATGTGCACCCCATTATTGCGCTAATGCGCCGCCGGCCTCCTCTCACTGTTTCCCTTCTGTCCTTGCACATTCCTCTAGCGAAGCTAGCTCTTTCGTGAAATTGCAGGAAAACCAGTCTAGTAGGTCAGAGATCGCATTTGCTCGTGTAAGGGATTAATAGAGCCCTTGTCTGATGCTGCTTTCCAGAATTATGTTCGGGATTAAAAGGCAGACACAGCACGGGCACACATTTTGCATTCGCTGGTCCTTGTGATTAATGTTTCCGAGGGGATTTGTGCCGGAGCTTACGAAACGTGCTCTCGGGGTCTAAAGCCCGATGGCCGCGGCGCAGGGGCGTGCGGAGGGTCTGAGAACACTGTGGGCAAGCGCCAGAATACTGGGGATTAGAGGGGACGTCAGACGGGAGCGGAGATGCGAGGCACCGCGGCCTTTCAGTGCCCCTTCCCTTCCCTTTCCCACCCCCAGAGCAACTGTTTCAGAGGAAAACAGCGAGGACTGTCCCCGGAGGCTGACTTTAGGTCTTTGGGGGGGGGGGGTGTAAAGGGAGGATAGTCTCGAGTGTACTGACTTTTCAGTGGGAGGAAGGGGCTCGGTACCAAGCCACTGAACTTCATGAATCGATCCAGCAAGGGGAATCCCGAGCTCCGCCTTCCGGGGAAGAGCTGCTCCCAAACACATCACTCACCCCTAAATCAAACAGTCGCTGTCCCCCGTCCCAGGAAGAGAATGTCCCCAACCCCGCCCGCTGCCATGCTCAGGGATGCTTTCGCGGGCATCCCGGAGGCACCTGTGGAGAGGAGCCAGAGCCCGAGCGTGAAACACATCCCCTCCATACCACCTCCCAGCGGGCACACAAACCCTCCCCGAGCTGGTGAAAGGATAAGAGAAGAAGGGGAAAGTTCCAGGACGCAAGGGGAGAGGTGAGGAAAAGAAGGGAACCCGGTAAGGGAAGAAAAAAAGGGAAGCAAAATAAGAAACGAGAGTCAGGAGGGTAGTGAGAAGAGAGAAGCATAGCAAGGGAGGTCGCAGCCGGCGGTGGGCATTACCGCTCTCCGGCAGAAGGGGGCACCTTTCCGGCGGAGACAGCCTTCCCCTGGGCTGGGCCGGGACGCCCAGAAGGAGAGCCCGCCCTCCAGCCCCGGCTCCGGGGGTGCCGAGCGCCCCCTCCTGGCAGCTGCGCGGCCGCTCCCCGCTGTCCCGCGGGTGCTCTGGTGCAGTGACTGCTCCGCCAGCCGCACTCAGAATGAGGGGGCCGAAGGGAGGAAGGTCAGGGGAGAGAGGGGCGGTGGTCCCGGGGCGGTCAGCTGTCCCCTGCCCTCCTTGCGTACTCCCCGTAGCTTTCTTACCTGCGGGCTGCAGGGCTGCTGTCCCGCAAGCGCGGCTCCTGCAGGCCCTTCGGCGGCCTGGCGCCTCCCGCGGCCGCGCTCGCGCCCCAACCGGAACCTGCCGAGGAGCCCGCCCGCCTCGCAAAACGGCCCCGGTCTCTGCCGTAGCAGCTGGGAGGGAGGGAGCGACCGCCGGCTGCTGCCGGGCGGCGTCTGGGGGCCGCGAGCCGAGCGCGAGGCGCCGCCATCTGGAGCCTCGGCGGCGGGCGGGGGTGGGGGTGCCAGGGAAGGGCCCGGCCGCTCAGCCCCCGGTGGGCGAGGGGCAGGGGTCTGCGCCGGGGAGCGGCGCGGGCGGCCGACTCCTGCGTGTGCGGCGTGGGAGGGGGTGTGTCGGGCTGTGGCCCCTGGGGAGGAGGAGCACAGGCCTGCTTCTCTCCGGTGCCTCAGATTCCGGAGCAGCCCCGACGGGCAGGTTTAGGGGGAAAGCAGGGGACCAGCATGGCGGGAGCAGCCTGGCAGCAGTCGTCTCCCCTTCCCCGCCTCCCATGCTCCCAGTGGGGGTGGAGAGATGGGAGAGGGGAACCAAAACGGCCCTAATGCTTACACCCCCGCTGCCCGTCAAAAGTGGTGTTCTCATTTCCCTCTCCTCCCACATTGTCCATCCCACTCCAGGAAACATTTCTCTCCTAACGGCATGGAGTTTTGGACACCCCCACCCTAAGACAACTACTTCAGCCAGCACGTGGGACAAGCGCTGACAGGATATCACCCTTGGGGACAAATACTCTCCAGTTTCCGGTGGACGGTGGAAGAGGAAAGAGCGAGAAAGGCTGCCAAAGGGATGGGGTGTGGGAAGCTCGACCGCACTTTCAGCGTAGGGAAGAAGAGAAGGGGGGATGGTTCTCCCCTTCCCGCCTTTCACGTCAGAGCCTTTCAGTGTTTTTATTTCTCTAACACTGAAAACCATTTCCCTTCCCGGCGTCGGGATGGGGGCGGGAGCAAACCCAAGGAAGGGGAGAAGAGGTGATGAGTGTGCGATGTTCTGGGACCTCGAGCTCTCCAGCGTGGGCGCTCTCTCGAAGACAGACGCCTTCAGCCAGAGGTTTTAGCCCGGTGGAAGGGGGTTGAATAACCGTATGGGTGGTGGCGGGTGGTCTCAGTTAAAAATAAAACTAATAAAAGGAAAGACACCCACTCCCAACCCAAGGCATTAAAAGACCTCCCCCCCCACCCCACCCCCCCACTCCGCCCCCCCACTCCAAGCTGTCTCGTGTCCGGCAGAATGGCATTATGTAAAAGATCTGGCATGTCACCCAGTGGCACATCTGGTAGGTGTAGATGGCATTCATTAGCACGGGGCTTCTACTCTGCAGCATGCCAAAGCCCTGACAGAGATACCCGCTGCCAATCATTCATTCGCTGCCAATCCCAGAGCGCGGCCGGGCGGGATGGCTCCCTTCCACTCTGGCACCAGGACTGCAGGAAACAATGTGCTGAGATTCGAAGAGATGAAAGTGGAGCTGAGGATGCGAGGCATCCAACAGATGTATCCCGTGAGGAGATAACGGCGCGAAGAGTCACTTAGCAAGAGAGCATATGCAGGATCTCAGGAGGGAAGCTTGGGCAGGGGTCTGCCTTCCTAGGGCTGAGCTGAAGGAGGGGCAGGGAAGTCCCTTCAGAAACCTGGAAGTTGAGGCTGCTTCTCTAAAAAGCACAAAAAGACCCAAACTCCACACCTCTAAATGTAAGACTTCCTTCACTTTATGGTTTGCCATTTGTACCCCCTGTTTATCTAGAAGCCAAACTATCTCAGAAAAGATCAACTTCTCTGCCTTTGACATAGCTTTCTGATGACCAAGATCAAGAGCACTTTCCTTTTTAAATTTTGCATCATTCTCTTAGCTTTGTGATTTTTCGGGGGGCGGTAGTGAGGGAGGTAGGGTGTCAGGCTATCTTTACTGCACTTAAAAGGCAAAGGTCTTGTTTCAATTTCTAGCCTTTCGAAGGGGATAAAGATGAACAAAGGAAAGCCTCTGAGGTTGTTCTTTTTCTTAGGCTAGTGGTGGTTAACTAGGTGTTTAGTGTATTGCTTTTCTTTATGCCATACATACACTTTATAAATATGCTTTTTATCCATTCAATATTTAATAAAACACCAACAATGTCAAAACTCAGGGTTTTAAGAATTTGTGGAACACAGTGTTTAATTTGAGTCTAATCTAATAGCTCTTTTTATGTATGTGTACATGTTCATATATATGTGTGTATTATCCATAAAATTATAATACTCTTTTTGGTATAAGTATATATTTTAAAATGTTTGGGACTTACCTATACTACATATTTATTCATGGCTTATCTAAAATTCAAATTTAACTGGCATTCTATGTATTTATTTGCTAAATTTAGCTACCTTGGGTATGTTGGCTCATGGTTACAAAATAACTGCTATAATTTCAGGCATAACACCCTTGCTGTAAGCATGAAGAAGGCGACAGGGGCAAAGAGCTGCAGTTGTTTTCCTTTATCAGTGAAGGAAATACTTTCACTTTTTGTTAACAAGACCTGGGTCATCTGGTCATAGATACCTACAAAGGAGTCTGGGAAAACTAGCCTTTAAGGCATAAAAAGATAAGGATAAGGAAATTGGGAATGGTTGTTGGGTTGCAACCAAGGGGTGTCTACCAAAAAACTGAAGGACAAAGAAGAGTTGATGGTAGCACCAAGCAAGAACAGATTATCAAGTTTTATTACTGTTTTAAATAAAAGTCTTCTGTTTTCATTACAGTCACTAATGAAATACTGTACTTGAATTTAGCAATTTGCAAATTTTATCAAATTCTATTTCAAAATAAGGGCTTGGACTTAATCAATATATTCATGAGACAGCTGACATAAAATCTGACATATTTAAATATCATTAGTGCTTGCAAGAAAAGTATAAATTAAACTTTTTTATAAATTTGAATAAAACAAAGAAAAGGGCTCTTGTTGTCAGAAGGACTGGAGTTTGAATCCCAATTCTGTGTCTTATTAGGTGTGTGACTTTAGGATTTTACTTTCCTAAGTCATTTTTCCTCATGTGTAAAATGAGTTAAGGTTAATGCCTTGTAGGGTTATTGTGAGGCTTAGCGATTATGACACACGTAGAAGATTTTAAAATATGGTAATTCTCAGAGATCCAGCAGGAAACAAAATCAGCCCAAAGGATTATATTAAGAGACTACTTACAAAGATGTGGGCAGGGTTATAAGAATGAATGAGCTGATGAGGCACACAGAAACTAGTACAGCAAGAAGCTCTTAGGAGAGGATTTAGTGTTTCTAGAGTCCAGTAAGGACTGCAACCTGGAAGGAGGGGCCCAGTGAAAGCCATAGAAACACAGCTACTGCTAAAGAGGCAGTGGTACAGCAAGGAGGAAGTAGGAAACATGCACTCCAACCTTTCTTGTCTCACACCATCCAATGTCTTTCATTGGCCAAAGCCAACTGGAAAGTAGCCAGGAAGGTGCTAGAGCATGGTAATGAATCTGCATGGGTCAGCTTCTGGGCATACAGAGCCAGGCAGAGAAGAATGGAGAATGGATCTCAGGGAGACAAATGGAGTACAACCAGCACACTACTATTATTATTTACAAATAAAATTCTCTGAGAATCCTACCTGTAAACATGTTTTTGATGCACAATTCCAACTGGAACTAAAAACTTAAAGGGCTTTGTAGACTTTTGCATCCAAGTTTTTAAGAAGCATCTCTCAGAGCCCTTTGGCTGAAAGATTTTTCTACTAGCACTCATGAGATTTTCAGAAGTCTTGGAAGTCTTTGCAAGCCAAGACCTGGAATTTGAGAGTACATCCTTATTCACTTCCTCTGGACATCCCCAGGTCTCTCATTTTGTGGTTTCCTGTCTCAGGACCAGTCTTACAATATGCCTGGTTAGTCACTTGCTGACTGTTGTTTTCAAGGAAGCTAGCTAGACTTCAGCAAAAGGTGACTACCTCATAACGGATCGATCCCACAGCAATAGAAATCCTACTAATGGCTTCCCTTAAGTTTAGAGTCTGTGTGGACTTCAGGTGGAAGAATTTTTCTCTTTCCAACTTTGCCATCTCCATCCTTTCCTCCTGAACCTGAACTAACTCATAGACAAAATGATGAAAGAGGACAGTGTTAGAGAAACATGTTGTCTTCCCTGAAATGTTAGATAAAAATTATCACCAATATCAGAGTCTTGAATAATCACTCTAGACTTTAGTACACATGTACACGCAAAAATCATTGCTGAATCTCCTAGAAACTAAGAGTTTAAAATTTGGAAAAGAGTGATACAGTGTAAAGTTGGCAGTCACTTTTAATGGAGAGAAACATTTTAACCATAGAAAAATTGAAAATTAAGAGTGAAAAGCAAAGATGAGTCCTTCTGAAAGTGCCCTATACAACTAAAAAATATTGTTTGGTAGATTCTAGATTGAATTCTGGAATGACAGTGTGGGTAGCTCTGTGTACTCACTCCCCAGTGAAACTGGTAAAAATTATATATTAAGAAACAACCATTTAAATCCTCTGGCAATGGTCCTAAGGGCAAAAAGCAAATGAAGAAATACCTATTCAAGGAAATCTATGAAAATTTGGAAAGAAAGTTGAGTCTGTAGTATTTGAACCAGTTCCCTTCCTCAAGGAGGAAGAGATTCCACTCCAGACTGCTATAGCCAAGAACAGGCACTCTCTGTCCCCCAGGCCTCAGCTGGAGGGCTTTCTTTGCAATAGGAGCAAGACTTCAGCTTTTCTCATTCTTCCTCGAGCTGCCTGTTGCTAAAGCTAAGACTCAAGTGAGTACAGTCGGGAGGTGAAAGTTTCCTTATTCTACCCAACATTTACTTGTAGAATGGAGGTTTTATATTGGGTGTGGTGCATTAAGAATACTGGGGCCCTGAAAAAATTCCCTTGGACCTTCTGAAGCTTCCACACCCTGACAGGGAAGCTGAGAGGAGTGCAGGCTGCTGCCCGTCTGTAAACACTCTCACCCATCTACCAAGCACTCACTTTCCAGAACAGAGATATCAGTCAGAGAGAAGCTTATCATTGTTTCCACCACCAGCACCAGAGCTCTCAGAAATTTTGCCTGGAGGGAGAACCAGGCCACAAAGGCGGACAGTTGCTAATTTCTTCCCAAAGAAATTTCATTTAAAAGTGAAGGTACGTGGCGCACTTGGTAGAGTGCTGCGCTGGGAGCGCGGCGACGCTCCCGCCGCGGGTTCGGATCCTATATAGGACTGACCGGAGCACTCACGTGCCGGTCACGAAAAAACGACAAAAAAAAAAAAAAAAAAAAGTGAAGGTAGAGAAGTTTGAACCTAAAGGCATGCTAAAGAACAGTAGAGTTTGTTGTGAGAGGCAACTGGGAAGAGATTTGGGGATCTGATGAAGATACAACTTAGACTGTAAGCCAGCATGTTTGTAGGAGAGAAGCAGAGACTGAAATAGCTGGGAGGAGCCCTCCTGGGGTTAATACAAATATTAAACACTGATCTCAGAAATGATTTCATCCAAAGAGCCACAATATGTTTGGATTAGTTGTGGAGGAATTTATGCTTCAGAGCAGCATTGAAAACAGTAGAACAATAGGCCAAAAATTAGTAGAGTTTAAGAGCTGGTGTAGTCAGGGAAGGGAAGAGAGTTTTACCAGTACCACTGTCATTCCTGGGTGACTATCGAATAAACCCAAAGGTGTGCCTCCCTGGTCAGAGAGCATAAGAAGCTTAACACTGTGTGTGTGTTGGGGAAAGAGGGAGGAGTAAGAGGTTGGAAGGGGGAAAATAGACTTCACTAAAATAACCCAGCAGTCACTAAACAAATAAATAAGAAAATAATAATAACAATCCTGGGGAAGAGGAGGGGAACAAGTTGAGAGTTGCTACAATATATTATCTAAAATGTCCAGTTTACAACAAAAAATTACAGCATGCATAGGAGTAGGAAAGTATGACCCATATGTTGTGTAGAAATCAGGCAACAGAAACCTGTGAGAGTGAATTAAACAATTACGTGAAAAAGCAGAGACTGTCAGATTCAATAAAAAAAAAAAATGATCTAACTATATGCTGTCTGCAGAAGAAACACTTTAAATTTAAAGACACAAATAGATTGAAACTAGAAGAATGGAAAGAATATTAAGCAAACAGTAACCATGAGAAAGCTGGAGTGGCTATGCAAATGTCAGACAAAATAGTGTTAAAACAGAAAATGTTATAGAGATAAAGAAGGGAATTTTATAATGATAAATGGGTCAATTCTTCAGGAAGATATAAAAATGGTAAACATATATATATATACCTAATAATAGATAATAGATATATAATAATATATATTATATAATAGATAATAGATATATAATATATAATAATATATATATATAATATATATATATATACCTAATAATGGAGCACCAAAATACATGAAGCAAAAACTGAGAGAAATGAAAGGAGAAAAAGACAATTCAACAATAATAGTTGGATACTTCAATATCTCAATTTAAATAATGGACAGAACAACTAAGCAGAAGACCAATAAGGAAATGGAAGATTTGAACAATACTATAAACCAACTAGACCTAACAGACATCTATAGAACACTCCACTCAACAACAATAGAATACACATTCTTTTCAAGTGTACATGCAACATTCTCCAGGATAGACTAAATGCCAGTTCATAAAACATTAAGTTGAAAAGGATAGAAATAATACAAAGAATGCTCTCCAATCACATGGAAAAAAATTAGAAAATAACAGGAAAAATTTAGGAAACTCAAAAATATATGGAACTTAAACAACATAATCCTAAATAGCCAATGGGCCAAAGAAGAAATTACAAAGGAAATTATAAAATTGTGGTGAATGAAAATGAAGCTATAACATACCAAAACTTATGGATTGCAGCTATACAGTGCTTACAGGGAAATGCATAGCAAGAAATGCCTATATTAAGAGAGAAGAAAGATCTCAGATCAATAACCTAATCTTAGACCTAAGACACTGAAAAAAAAGTCAACTAAGCAAAAAACAAGCAGAAGAAAGGAAATAAGGATTTGAGAAGAACATATGAAAGAGAGAATAAAAAAACCATAAAAATTAATAAAATAAAAACTGACTTTCACAAAGATCAACAAAATTGGCAAACATTTAGCTAGTTTGACTGAGAAAAAAAGAGAAAGAAGTCTCAAATTACTAGAAACAGAAATGAAAGAGGGGATATTACTATTCACCTTTCAGAAAGGAAAAGAATTATAAAAGAATACTATGAATGATTGTATACCATTAGATAATTTAGATAAAATGGACATATTCCTCAAAAGACACAAATTACCAAAACTGACTAAAGAAGAAACAATCTAAATAAACCTATAACAGGTGAACAGACTGAGTCAATAATCAGGAAACTACCAAAAAATTATAATTCTGTGAGGTAATGGATATGTTGATTAGCTTGATCTAGCCATTCCACAATGTATACATGTATCAAAACATCATTTTCCATCATAAATATATACAATTTTTATTTGTTAATTAAAAATGGGAAAAATAGAAATTATCCATGAAGAAAAGCTCAGGTGCAGATGGCTTTCTTACTGAATTCTACCAACCATTCATAAAAGAGTTAATACCAATTCTTCACAAACTCTTTCAAAGAATAGAAGAACAGGGAATAATTTCTGACTCATCTTAGAAGGCCAGTTTTACCCTGATACCCAAACCAGATAAAAGCATCACAAGAAAAGTAGACTAGTATTGCTTATTAATATAAACGTGAAAATCCTCAACAAAAGATTAGCAAAAGAAATTCAGAACATAAAAAGAATTATACACTATGATGAAGTGGATTTTATCCCAGGAATGTTGGATTGGTTTAAAATCAATTAAGGTAAGCCATCATATCAATAGAATAAAACATATATGACATGGTCATCTCAATAGATACATAAACAACACTTGACAAAGCCAACATCTTTTCATGACAAAAACACTCAACAAACTGGGGATAGAAGGAAGCTTCCTCATTTTTATAAAGGATATCTACAAAAAGACATAACATCATACTTAATGATAAAAGACTGGATGCTTTACCCCTAAGATTAGAAACAGGGCAAGTATGTCTTCTCTTGCCACTTCTATTCAATGTTGTACTGGAGATTCTAGCTAGAGACATGAGGCAAAAAAATAGAAAAAAAAAAAAAAAAAAAAAAAAAGGCGTCCAGATTGGAAAGAAAGAAGCTAAACTATTTATATTTGCAGAAGACATGATTTTGTAGGTATAAAAATTTAAGGAAGCCCCTGAAATACTACTATAACTAATAACTAAACTTAACAATTTGCAGGATAAAAAAATCATTAAGCAAGAATAAATTTATTTCTATAAACTTGGAATAAACAATCTGAAAATGAATTGAGAAAACAATTCCATTCATAATAGCATCAAAAAGAATAAAATACTTAAGAAAAATAATAAAAGAAGTACAAAATTTATACTCAGCAAACTATAAAATATTGTTGAAAGAAATCACAAAAAACTAAATAAATAGCAAAACATTTCATGTTCATAGATTGTAAGACTTAACATTGTTAAGTTGGCAATACACCCCCATCTGATCTACAGATTCAATATCATCAATGTCAGAATTCCGGCTTACTACTTTGTAGAAATTGACAGCTGATTGTAAAATTCATGTGAAATTGCAAGTAACCTAAAATACTAAAAATAAACCTGAAAAAAATAATTATAAGGGCTCATACCTCCTGATTTCAGAACTTACTACAAGGTGATTATAATCAACAAAGAGTGTTACTGGCACAAGATAGACATACATTAATGCTATTAGTCTGCTCTGGATACTTTAATAGAATATCATGGACTTGGTGGTGGTTTAAGTAACAGAAATTTACTTTCTCACATTTATGAAGCTGGGAGTGCAAGATCAAGGTGCCATCAGGAATAGTTTCTGGTACAGACTCTCTTCCTGCTTAGAGGTGGCCACCTTCTTACTGTGTCCTCACATGTCCTTTTCTGTACATGCATGTACTCCTGGTATCTCTTCCTCTTCTTATAAGGACACCAGGCCTATTGGATTAGGGTCTCATCACAATTACCTCATTTAACCTTAATTACTTCCTTGGAGGCCCTAACTCTAAATACAGTCATATTGGAGATTAGGGCTTCAACATATAGATTTAGGGGGCAGGACACAATTCAGGCCATAATGCAATGCAATAGCATTAAGAGTCCAGAAAGGAACTCAAACATCTGTGGTCAACTATTTTTCTCCAAGAGTGTTCAGACCATTCAATGAGGAAAGAATAGTCTTCCCCACAAATGGTGCTAAGACAACTGGATTGCCACAAGCTAAAGAATGAAGTTGGACCCTTACCTCACACCATACACAAAAATCAAAGACATAAACACTGTAACATTCTTAGAAGGAAACTTAGAGGTAAAATCTTCATGACTTTGGATTTTGTAAAAAGTTCTATGATATAAAACTAAAGTCATGAGGAACAAAAGAAAAAAATACATCAGGAATTTGCAAATCATATATTTGATAAGCCTCTTGTATGTAGAATTTAGAAAGAATTCCTACTACTCAATAATAAAGAGACAACCCAATTAAAGAATGAGCAAAGGATTTGAATGGACATTTTTCTAAAGATAAAAAATGGCCAATAGGCACATGAAAAGATACTTAACATTATAGTCATTAGGGAAATGCAAATCAAAACCACACTACTTCACACATACTAGGATAGTTATAATAAAAAAGATGGAGAATAACAAGTGTTGGCAAGGATGTGGCAGTTTTTCAAAAAGTTAAGCACAAAGTTACCATATGATCCATGATACTCAAAGACTTTTAAATAACCCCAAATAAGCTAGAAAAGGGAAAGCAGAACAGTAAAAATCAGATACACTGAACCACAAAACAAATAATAAAATGGTAGCTCTAAATGCAAATATATTAATAATTACATTAAATGCAAATGTCCTAAACACACCAGTGGAAAAGACAGAGAGGGTCAGAATGAATTAACGAAGAAAAAGAAAGAAAAAAAAACCCCAAAATACCACGCAAAAAACCACCACAAATCAAAACTATGCTGTCTACAAAACAGAAATTTTAGATATAATGGAATAGTAGAAAGATAAAAATGGATACCTGAAAACATTAATCAACAGATAGTTGTAGTGGCTTTATTAATAGCAAACACGTACTTTATAGAAACAAATAAACAAAACCACTGGGGATAAAAAGGATCAGTATACAAAGACAAAAAATTATCAATATATAATATATCAAATTATCAATAATATATAACCATTTTAAATTGAATAACACCCAGTAACAATGCTGTAAATTACACAAATCAAAAACTGACAGAAGTAAATGGAGAAATAGATTGCTATGCAGTTATAATTGGTGGCTCAAATACTTCTCTTTCAGTAATAGAACTAGTAGACAGAAAATCAACACCGATATAGAACGGAGCATCACCATCAAACTGGATTTAATCATCATTTATAAACACTCCACCAAACAACAGCAGAATATACATTCTTCAAACACGCAAATGGAACACTTGCCAAGATACATCATATCCTGAAACATAAAACAAAGCTAACAAATTTAAAATAATTGGAATACGAAGTACGTTCTCTGACCATAATGAATATTAAATAAGAAACAAATACCAAAGTTAACAGAAAAATATCCAGACACTTGATATTCAGACAACACACATCTAAATAGCCAATGTATCAAAGAGGAAATCGCAAGACAAATTGGAAAATGTTTTGAAATGAAGAAAAATGTAAAAAATGTAACAAAATTTTGGATGCCATCAAGGCACTGCTTAGATGGAAATTTACATTAGATACTTATATTAGAAAAGAAGAAAGATCTCAAATCAAAAATCTAAGCTTTTTCTTTAAACTAAAAAAAGAAGAAAAAAATAAACCCCGAAGAAGCAAAAGAAAAGAAGTAATGAAGTAAGAATAGAAATCAAATAAAATCAGAAACACACACACAAAATAAATAAAACGCAAGCTGATTCTCTAAAAAGATTCATAAAATTGACAAATCTCCAGTGAGACTTACAAGGAAAAGAGAGAGAAAACACAAATTTCAAATATCAAACATGAAAGAGGAGATATCACTATAGACTTTACAGACATTAAAAGGATACTATGTTAATACTATAAAAAATTTGACAGATCTGACAAATTAGATGAAATTCAAATTTTTTGAAAACCACAAATTATAGATATCCTGAACAATTCTGTAACTACTAAAAAATTGAATTCATAGTTTTAAAAAAGCCTTTCTGAAAAAGAAAATGTAAAAAAATTACGTGCTGTTTTTATTTATATGACACTCTCAAAAAGACAAAACTGTAATACTTTATAGTGAGTGCTGCTATAACAAATACCTAAAAATATGAAAGTGGCTATCCCATCCTCATTACCACTTGTAGGGAGGGGTCTGAGGTATTGAGGAGCTGATCAAAAAAAAAGACATGACCATAAGGTGGCAGTAGCAGACACAGGCTTTATTAGGACAATGCTTTGACAGATTTGCATACTAAGGGAAGTTTCTCACAGCATGAGACAGACTGTCCAGAGGCTATGGTTTGGGGGTCACTACTCAGAAAGGGAGAAGGACAAGTAAACTCCTTGGGGAGAGGGCTTAGAAGAGGAAACTTATGTGTCCAGATGATGTCAATTAGCAGCCCAGTGAGTATTCTCTAGGTCAGAGGGTTCCAGAAAGCAGCAGTAGTTTGGGGATCTTTATGTATCTGGAGTTTATCTTATCTATGGATAGCACATGTTGTGTGCAATTTTGTGGAGTGCAAAGCAGGCAGGTTCTAAATGACTAAAAATCTGCTTGTTTGGGGTATGTTTGAAACAATTGGATGACTTTAGTGCTGGCAGGCTTTTGAGTTAATGGGTCTTAGCCTGCAGTAAAGAAGTAAACAACCTAGGGACCAAAATGCAGAGACCATCTCTGGCTGGTTTATATAACAATTGGGTAATGGATAGAGGCTAGAAGAAATCTGAGCACATGACAAGAAAAGCCTAGATTGCCTTGAAGAAACTGTGGGTAGAAATAGGAATGTTAAAGGCAATTCTGGTAAGGACTCAGAAGGAACATGCTATTGGAAACTGAAGGTATTTTATACATAACTGAAGAATTGTTATACAGTGGCAGAAAACTTAGCTGACTTGTGTTCTACAGTTGTGGGAAAAGAAGAAATTGTAAGTGATGAAATTGGATACATAGCTGAAGAGATTTTCGAGTAATGCATTGAAGGTATAGCCTGTTTTTTTTGTTTGTTTGTTTGTTTTTTATTTAGTAAAATGCAGTAGGAAGGCAATAAAAGAACAAACTATTAAGCAAAAAGAAATCATCACTTGATGATTTGAGAGGTTCTTGGCCTATCCAGATTGTAAAGCATGCTAAAATGAGGAGATTCACTGTCAGGAAAGTGTGCTTTGGGGAGAAGTCCAAGAGTATGGCTGGATAAAGTTTTGCTGAGGCAATTAGGCATGTGAGTAATATATTCATTCAATCATCTTAGCAGAATACAGAAATAGAGATGGGATTATTCAGGAAAGATGCGTAGAGGACTCTCTTGTCTAATGTCATGGATCCTTGTGACATACACAGGAGACCCACAAGGTTTTTGAGGATGTTATATCAGCAGGAACATTGCTAGCTTGGACTGAAAGAAATAGAGAAAGAACAAAATGAGGGGAAGATGTTGGGCTTCCAAAATTACACAGACAGGAAATTGCAACTACAAACATTTGTCACCCTTCAGGAAAACAAAAGGGGGGGTGGGGTAATGAATCCAAGAGCCACTGCAAGTGGGGAGAAGAGCCTAGGGAGCTGCCACAGTCTCAGACGGCATAGCATCAAGACACAGAGCATTATTCACAGGCCTCAAAACCTAACGAAAAATTTCCCTGTATATTTCAAACTTAGTTGGAACTGGTGATCCTATTATTCCTTTCAATTTGTCCCTTTTGGAATGGAAATGTCCGTTCTGTCTATATCTACTGGCTCTGCTTGTCTCACCGTTGCACTTTAAAAGCAGATAATCTGTTTTCTTGTTTTACATGTTCACAGATGGAGAACAGTTTTGTCCCAGGTTAGATCATTCCTGGAGTCTAACTCATTCCTGATTTAGATGATGAAATTGGGACTTCTGAGCTGATGATATTTGGATGAGACCTTGTAGTTAGAGTTGATGCTGTGATGGGCTGAGACTTTGGGGGATTTGGGGATGGTGTGAATCCGTTTTACATGTAGGACAGCTGTGAATTTCAGGGGCCAGAGATTGTATTATAGTGGGTTGAATGGTGCCATGCCTGAAAGGTATGTTCACATCCTAATCCCCAGAACATAAGAATGTGACCTTATTTAGAAAAAGAGTATTTGCTGATGCAATTTAGTTAAGGATCTCAAAATGAGATCATCCTGGATTAACTAAATGGATGCCAAATCTAATGACAAGTGTCCTTATAAGAGACACACAGAAGAGCAACACATAGGAGGTGAGGAGAAGGCCATGGGAAGATAAAGGCAGAGAGTGGAGTTTTGTAGCTGCAAGCCAAGGAATACCTGTAACTATCAGAGAAGAGGAAAGGAAAAACTTTCTTCTAGAAACTTTGGACAGAGTGACACCTTTATTTTGGGCTTCTGGTGTTCAGGACTACAAGATAACTCATTTCTGTTGGTTTAAGTCACAAAGTCTGTGGTGAGTTATTATATGGCAGCCCTAGGAAACAAATACCTCTACCCTGTTAGTTTTTTTAGATTTAGAGCTCTGTCAAGGGAAGATTACCCTAGCATTATAGAAGAGGCCTCATATACATTTGGTTTCTTTGTGTAAATTCAGGAGCTTGAGATTCTTGGCTCTGGAATCACTGACATGGAAAATGCATCCCCCTAAATTCATACAGACTCTTCAAAGCCCATATGAAGAGAAAACAATTGGGAAAAGCTTAAGATTCTACATTACATATAATTTTGCATCTTATTAGACAATATACAATTCCTCTAAAAAGATGTATCTTGTTTTTAATCTCCCAGCTCATAGTGGGATTAGTTCTACAATGTGCTGTAATTCTGGCATGTAGTTAGGACATAAAGACAAGAGGGCAACCTTTCTGACCTGGTTCTCTCAATATGAAACGGGAAAGCACTAATATCCAACTTGCGAAATTGTTTATTTTGTATAAGAAAGAATGGGAAAATATTTTTTAAGCTATAAAGCACTATGCAAATGTACTCTAAAACTATTAATATTGTTAGATGATTTTATGCTGATATATTACAACTTATATTCTTCTACATTAACATTTTTTCCCCTCACTCCTTACTTCATTAGACTCATTCATTCAGCCACTGAATCAGGTATTCTAACATCTTATCAGTTTCCACAATTTCAGATTACTTGCCTATTTCAGGTGTTATTAAAATTCAGGCTAAGAAGTTTGTGTTCAAATTTTAGGACTATTAAAAAAAGTAAACTGTTGAAAATCATGAATAAGCAGTTTTTTTCTTGAATTAATATAGTCACTAAGTCCTTCCAAAAGTTCTATCATTTATCTGTTACATACCAGAGCTATCCAGTTACTTTGATGTTTTTCTTATTGGTAAGAAATTGGCGTCGGCATTTTTGTTTGTTTTCCTGTTTTGAGAAAGCTAGCTATTCAAATATGTTGATTTTAATTTTAGAGTCTTTCTGTGTCTAAGAACAAAAACAAAAAACCTAGACGGTAACTGAAAATCTTGTTTAAAAACCTGAATACATATTGTAAAAATAATTCTTGATATTTGAATTTTTCTGTTTTAACCTGGATTTTAGATGTCTCTGACTGTACCCTTGATGCCAATTAACTTGAACAAATGGAGACTATGATTCTAGAAAGAAATGTCAGAAAGAATAAGGTAAGAAAAATATTTCAACCTTCACTCTTCATGTTGCAGCCTTTAGCTCCAAAATAATAGAATGAAAGGCTAGCTATGTAAATTTGTTCATGCAAAACAATTACTTCCCATATCTGATTCATTACCATATAGCCATGTTAACTCATGGTAGATTCGTTTCTTTTATTTGCTTTCTCTGAAAGCATTTTTTTCACTTTACTGTTTACTGCTTGTCCAATATTTTGTTTTTTCTACTATTCTTTGTTCAAACTGCAAAAATCTGAAATAAAAATATAATATAGAAGTATAGGCATCAGCTAACATTTTCTATGGCATATGGTACTTCAGATGCCATATGTACCAGTGTTTAGTGATTCTGGCAAAGAGGCATAGAATGGTGAAATCCAACTGCCAGGATTGCTGAAAACAAATATGTAAATGCTCCAGGGCTTTTGTTATTCATAACATACCTCTAACACAGCACATACAATATGCTGTTCATTCTGTAACTAGTGTAACTAATAAACCACATTTTCCTCTCTTATTTTTTAAAGCTTTTCCAAGTTCGTGTGATCTTCAGCCTTTAACCTTGAACCCACTACTGAACTCTGTATTTCATGAAGCTCATATTAATGAAAGAGGCCTAGGGGAATATATTTACCCTTTTTCACGGGCATTTATTTTTCAAATTAAAATCTAAAGCCTTTGCAGGCCTTTTCTGTGAAACAAAGAAAATGCTCTGGGCATGTTCTCTAGACAACACACAGTCATGAGGCGAAAGCAGATAACACCAGGAAAGGCAAATTTGGGCAGAAGAACAAAATAAGTTTCTTTACTGTAATGCTGTCCAGTGGTCTTCCCAACACTGAAGTTCTATAGGATGTAATGTGAGAGGTGATTCGAGAATATACTTACTTTGAAAAAGGGAAATAATGATAATTTTAATAATTTTTAAGCTGCTACAAGCATTCAAACCAAGTATAATAATCACAATTTTTCGATAATCACAATTTAAGGAATAAAAGTTGGCCTTGTCTTGTTTTGTTTTCTCTGCTACTTTGGACATAGCTGTTGGGAAATATACTAAGCTCCTCCTTTCTTCTTCATAGATGGGCAGTTCACACAAAGTGGAGAGAACAGCTAGAGTACTTAGAGGTCATTATTTTCCACTTGTCATCAGACAATCTGTTTAACCTCTTTGAGCTTGTTTCCAAATGTATGATGAGGATAATATCTTCCCTGTGGATATTACTGTGAGGATAATATGCTATAAGCTTGTGAAAGTGCACTTATCTAGCATTATTATTATTAAAAAGAAAGCATCTGTAGATTTTCTGGTAGTTTAGAGACCTAAGGAGGCTTGTACTACTTACCACTCAGTATCTTTCTGTACAAAGAAAAACCTAGCAGGAATATTAGAAATGAAAAATTGTGAATGTGCCAATGAGGTAGTCGTAAATAACAATGACTCCTTCTGAATTTAATTTTTTTAGATCAAATCAAATAAAATTGCCATTTTTATATATCAAACATGATCTAATATAAGAAAATTCATTGTTTCTCCTTAGCTGTTTTAATGTAGTCCCCATTATATCACGATCATATTCTTTTTTTTTCAAGTTACTGCATTAAACTAGTAACTAGAACATCAGCGTGATTTCCATTTCTGCTTCTTCCCTTTACATTGCCCCATCTGGTGACCAGATTATTTTGATTGTAACTCTGAAATGTTTCTCAATGTGAACTTTTCATTTTTACTGCCACTGACTCGGCCCAAACATTCATTTCTTGCTAACATTATTAAAATATTCCTTATCTAATATTGAACCTAGTAATTCTCTATGGCAGCAGCACTGGTAATCAGGGGCATCAAGAAGGGAAATGGGAAAAAGGTCTGCAGGGTCAGCAAACTATGTCCAGCTTTAGTCTGAGATCTGAGATATAAAGATGAACAGATGTTAAACTCATTAACAGAAGGTTGGGAGGAGAAAATGGATACTTAGGAAGAAGGTACTAAGAGCTATTCCAAAGAAAAAGATAAGATTAAGAATCAGGGAGCTCTAGTATAATGTAATGGAACTTCCTATTAAAATTGCCCACCCTGTAGTCTTATTGTCAAGTCGCTGGTGCTGTGGGATAACCCTCTTATATATAAGCAAAAATTGTCTGGAAGGATTGATTCTCTGGCACACTTGAAGGCTTGGTCTTTGTACAGGAAAAGTAGATGAAGGCACACTATAAGGGACCCTATGGAAAAATTCCCAGATGGAGCCCGAGATCTCTGGATTGCTACCATGTAATAATAATTTTTTTCCCCCGTGGTACAGATAAGACTGATAAATTCTGACTAATTTCTTTAAAGAAGGAGGCCCAAGTTTGTTGAGCTGATTTCTGTAAATTTCTGTCATGGAATTGAAAGAAAAAAATGAATAGCAACCCTTTATAAAAGCCCATCTTTTTCAGGATTATATTTCATTAGTATTGTGATATATTTAGATCCACATATAAAACAGAGGGGAAAAAAAAAAGAAAGAAAAACAAACTTGTCTCTGAATTCCAAGCAAGACAAAGTGAAGTAGTAATTGAGTTTCACCACAAGTAAAATAGTTCCAAATGCTGCCTGGAAAACATAATAAAACATAATACATGTAAGAACACTTTCTCTCTTCTAGATATGGTAGATTGAACAAAACTGTACAAAATCAGCAATTAGGAATGAACAATCACTCTATCATTGGTTCCCAATTACGAAGAAACCATGTCAACTCTGAGACCATTAACAATTACAATTTTTTATCTTCAGATAGAGTTGTCTGGCTTAGAGAGGAAATATCTCCAAATTTGGCAAAAGCAGTAATAAATTGCTGTACTGATTTTATTATTGACACAGGTCTCCTTAGATTATTTGCTCTACTAGAGAAGCCCTTAGGTAAGGAAAAGAAGTAATAGTAGTGACAAAAGCTTTCAAAATAGCTTGTCTCTGATCATTAGGAGGAACCAAAATAATGCAGACATACTCCAGAGAGTGGTGTCATCCACCACGGATGACAACAACTCTCAGTGACACTAGGTCATGATGCTTGATTAAATCTTAGGTAAAGAAGACAGATTTCAAAAGAAGTATAAAATACTCCTGTAAACTTCTAATAAATACATTTTGAAAAATTCAGAAAAGACAGTGGAAAGTGCTTTAGAAAAAAAGCAGGGCTTTTTCAGTAGAGAATCCAGGACGGACACATTAATCAATGGGTCAATAAATCAATTAATCAATTCAATATCTCAGAACCAGCTTCTATGAGAGGCACTGATGATAGAATATAAATGTGACACAGTTTCAACTCTCAAGAAGCTTATAGTTTAATGGAAGAGGAAGAAGAGAAAGACCAAAATACTGTGCAAGACTCATTTTAGTCACAGCATGAAAGAGTGACTCACCCTACTTTGGTCAGAAAAGGGTTCACAGAAGGAGAATGATCTAAGCTTGATACTGAGAGATGAACAGGAGCCTGTCAGTTTGGAAAGGGAGGGAAGACATTACAGTCAGAGGGAACAGCATTTAGCAGGTTTAGAATGCCTGAAAGAGTCATATTGGAAAGATCAGAATATAAAAATTGTGATTTGTGGAAAGAATGGACTACAACAAAGATGAAATTGGGAGATGACCTAAAAAAGTAGACATTTTAGAGACTGGGAAATGCAGTTACTAAATTTTATTACTAATTTGAAGAACAATAAAAACATTGGGGGTTTCAATTCTTGTGCTCAGTCAGCTAGTAGGTACAAAGATAAATTGGCTTAAAAGCAAAAAGTGGGCACACTTCCAAGTAACAACAGGTAGTCATATATCTGTAATTCTGGACTTTGCCTAGTTCCTTATTTCTTCATCCCTCAATCCCTATCTCTCTAAATATTTCTGTAGCTAGTCTACATGGCATTATAGCATGGTTAAACCAGTAGGGATTTAAGAGCAACTAACTTTATCCCAAACTACTGTGCATGATTTTGGGAATTACCAGGCACATTTCTTGGAAGCCTCTAAGTGTCTGGGTCATGTCCTCTACAGCCTGATATTGCCCATTCTTGAAAAGGCCAAAGGGAGTGAATCTGCTGGTGAATTCCGGTCAGTGAAGAAGGATGCGGTATCATTTCTCCCTCAGATGCAAAGAGAAAAATTGAGTAAACCTTTTGTTCATCAACTTGAATAGAAAGTTATTAATATTCTTGTATTTTAAACATATTTTCTTTTTTCACTATGACTGTACCTATTCTTGTCGATCATTTTCTTATCAGACATGTAGAGTTCATAATGGAGGGTAATTTTTCTTTTTTAAAAGATGACCGGTAGAGGGATCTTAACCTTTGACTTGGTGTCGTCAGCACCACGCTCTCCCAAGTGAGCTAACCGGCCATCCCTATATAGGGATCCGAACCTGTGGCCTTGGTGCTATCAGCACCACACTCTCCCAGGTGAGCCACGGGCCGGCCCTTGGAATGTAAATTTTAAGTATAGATAAGTTCTATGGTGAGGAGGTAGGATCCCAACATTATTCCATCAACATGATGCATTTTCTAAGTAAATTATTATTTATCACTGTAATGGCATGCACATAAAAACTCAAGTACAAATGTTGCCAGTAAAGACTTAAGAAAATATTTCTATACATCTGTCTATATCTATACATTCTATAAAACATTTATAAATATATATATATGTGTGTGCGTGTGCACACATATACACACACAATATACTTTAGAAAAGAACCACCTTTATGACAAATTTGCCAAAAGAATAAACAATCTTCACTATAATCCAAAGCTTGCCAAGCCCTGTCAGAAAGCTCTTGAGGCTCAATACAGTTTTCAGATGGTGAAGAACCACTAAAATAACCCCTTCACTCAGACTCCTGTGATTCCCTGCAGGGAGCTTTTACTGCAGTTGTCACTGTTGAAAAGCAATCAAATTTAATATGTAGAAGATACAGGGAGTAAAGGCATGTGAGAGCATATGTGTGTGTGTGTACTCTCACACACATATATGTATGTATAAAGAAGGACAGCTGATGTGTTTGATCTTATAAAATATATATGAATAATTGGCAGAAGGGGTCTGTTAGGATTTCAATGTCTTTTTTTTTTTTCATCCAATAGAGTTCAAATTTTATTAGATTTAATGGAGATTTAACTTCAGATTATATTCATGGATTTTTAAATCCACACCCTATAGGACAAAATAATCACATACAACAGTATTTTTCAAATGGTAGGTTTTGATCCACTAGGAGGTTATGAAATCAATTTAGAGGGCTGTGAATAGCATTTTACAAAATGAAGTAGAATAGAATAGAAAACTACCAGCGAGTATAACGTGTAGTAAACATCAGTAGTGTTTTTTGGAAAACCTTTGTTCTAGTGTGTCTATGAACGTGTACGTGTGCATGCATTGGACCATAATCTCTACTCTAAAATGTGCGTTGTAATAAAAAAGAGCTGGAAATTCACTGACATAGGGTTTATCCCTTATGTGTTCAGCATGGTATTCTTATTCCGGAGACTGTGAACTCCCTGAAGGCAAGTATTGGATGTATTTCAAAGCCCCAGGAGTGCTGTGCACTTAGTGGAAGATCACTACATAGTTATCAAACAAATGTTGAGAGCTCCAGATGCTTGTATTTAAGGGGATAATAAAGATAATAGTTTGCATTGGTATAGCACTTATTGCTTCTCAGAATGCTTTCTCGTCAATGATCTCATCGATAATTCAGAACTATTCTGTTGGAAGGAAGCATACAGCATGCTACATTAATAAATTTAATTATCCCCTAAGTGTGCTTCACATTTCAATGGTACACAATAAGACATTATTTAAGTAGACCCTAAAATTTGTGTTTGGGGAGGATCCAGGTTTTGTGGGACCTGAGCTTATAGAATTTTTGAGAACTTCTTTAAGAATAAGAATACATTGTTCTTGTAACGCCAGTAGAAACTTAATGGGAGTAGAGTCACTGAGTGAAAACTTGTATCTTAAGCTATTTAAATTTAAGCATTGAAAAAATATATTGACAATTTTTTATAAAATCATGGGTTTTTTGGAATAGAATTTTTTGACAGTTTTTTATTGAAACATCATTGGTTATATATATTTGTGGGGTACAGAATTGAATATCAATACATGTGTACAACATGTGGTGATCAAATCAGGATAGTTATGAATTATTATTAATACTTATGTTTATAAAATGTAATCAATCTTTGTGACCTTAACTAATTTCTCACTAGCCCCCCTCCCTCTTCCTCTTTCCCAGTTCTAATAACCACAGTTTTGTTCTCTTTTTTCTTTTTGTAAGTTTAATGTATTATTGTGATTTTACTTTCTTCCTTTTATTCATTCCTTCTTTCTTTATTTTAGCTTGGGAACACACTACCGGTTTTAAAATTTAATAACCCTGTAAGACCTAAATAGTACAAAACTTTAGTGTCTTGACTGACACCTGATTAAAAAAATGACAATGATTTTAATAAGTTGTCACATTTTATCAATAACATTTGCATGAAAATTAAATTTTTATTTCTTAAACTTCAAAAAAAAAAAACAAGAATGCAAAATGATGCATAGAAAATTAGGTACAATAGTGAATATTTATTTAGAAGGAGAAAAGACATTGCAAAAACTAAAAAATTTTAAAAGTTAACAAACATCACAAAATCCAGAAAAATATAAATAACATGATTTTTTAATCAATGGCTGAAATTTCTGTAATATCTTCTTCCTTTTTTGTTGCATACACTTTGATCGCCTCTCTTATGACAAAAAATATGCTTTTTAGCATATCTAATTGAAGTTTATTTTTTATTATTGACAAGTTAGATGCATGGAATATCATTTATGATTTCATATAGTCATACTTGCTATTCGTAGTACTGCTAGAGATTTTTGCCCTTCAAGTACATGAATTCTTACAGATTTTATGAAGTACAATTTCATTAAAAAGAAAAAAAAGAGATATGATGGTTTATAGTTGTATAAGTTGCATCATTAAATATATTTCTGAACGGGGATAATTTCCATTTTGATTATTGATGAGAACTGAATCCTCTTCTTACAATTTTACATATCTGACATTTAGTAGAGTTCTCCACAGATTAGCTTCTTGCTCAATACATTTTGAACTTTTTTTTCTGCTGTCTTCTTTCTTGTGGTTCCAAATACCACAAGACATTATCATTTCATGCTACAAATTCTGGTTCTGTGCTTTCATGTCGCAACCCTGGGTAAGTCAGCACATTGAAAGAAAGATGGTATTACTGGAAGACATTCCTACAATTGTATGGCTAATAATAACTTAACTAAACATGGAAGTGATTGTGGATATGAATAAATCTCACTAAAGATAAACTAAATCTATCCTTACTCAACTTTCCTAGTGAGATCCCCTAAACACCATGGACAATATCAACCAGTAAGGTTTCACAGAAGGTTTGAAGTGGAAAGATGCAGAAGACTTAATCAATTGCACTTAAAATATCTTCTTCACAATTTTAACAAAAATATATAACCATATGAATGTATTTTTAATGCCCCTTCCAGGTCTTTGGAAGGGGCTCATGCAAGTGAGGGGTCTTGAAGGTGGCAAATTCACTCCTGCATTTGTTAGACTTAGAAAAGGACCATTCATTCATTTATCGTATTCGGGTATAACTCATTATATGAATACTCAACTGAACTATCTTTTTCCTGTTGTGGCAGGAAAGAGTCTATATTTACTAAGGTTCACATAATTATTATCTATTTCATTAATCTCATATAAGGAGTGTGGCCAAGATGGCTAGCTGTTCACTAAAGTTCCAGTTTCTCTTTAGTGCTGATTATTTGCCTATTTGCCCTTCCACTGTTCTGATCTGTAATGCAGTGGGGAGAATTCCTTGCCAACTGATTTCTGGCTAAGCTTGACTAAGGGGAGGCACAGGCTGTAGGCAGGGCATAAAAGTTTCCAAGAAGGAAAAGGCAAGATATTTCCTCCTCTCTCTATTTTCTATGGGTGGTATCACCAGGACTTATGGTCTCTCCCAGGACTCCAGCATCTGCTGAGTAGATCAAATATGACTTCAGCATTTACAGGTGGCTCTAACTCCTGGGCACCAGTAACACTGCCTCCTTGGTTCGTTCCTTCAGCTTCAGGGCTTCAAAAGTGGTGGCCCTTACATGTGGTTGTTAATTTCAGAGTTGCCTCATCTTTACCTTTTCTTTCATCTTTTCTAACTCCTTTGTGAATAATTAATTACCTGTATTAAATTCTCTCTATCGGATAATCTGGCATGAGTTTCGTTTCTATGACTTGGCCTTGACTAATACACTTTCCATGGTGTAGAATTGTTGCTGAGAAGAGGCTGTCCATCCATAGGCTATCATTTGCCGTTCTCTCGTTATCAAAGTGGGCCTATGTGACTGAGTTTTTGCCCAATGGACAATGCATAGAAGTTTTCTAGACCATAAAATTATCCCATATTATCTTCTGCTCTTTCTCTTCACTGGCTTACTGTCTGGGTGTCATGATTGAGGAAAGTCTATGAAGGCATAGGTGGAAGATTGCAGAGATCCTGCCCATCTGGTCCCTGATAGATTGCACATAGAAAGTCCTGTCTGCCCTGATTATTCTTCATGTGAGTTGAAAATAAATTTAATTTGTGTTAGTCCATTGAGATGTTAGGTTTATCTGTTAGAGAAGCTTCCACTGTCTTAACTAATACAAGGCAATGAGCCATATTTATGAGATGTGTTCATAAGGGGCAAACTCTTAGCTCAAGCTTTCCAACTCAGTAAAATATCCTCAGGAAATTTCATGGCTGACACTAAATATTCTTTGGTTCACTTCTGAGTCTGAGTTTTAAAAAGAAAGAAGTTGGTTTTGAAAAATAAAAAGCTTCAATTAAAAGCTTTTATAGATCAACACCAACTTTTTTTTCAATAAAATGATATTTAATACTGCACAATAATCAAAATGCTTTTAAACTGATACAGTCAAAATACACATTATAAAATTATTGTATATTTTTATTTTAAAATTTCTAATACCATTTTAAAATTTTATGTTACTTCTCAATATATATTGTAGTTAATTTTCATGCCCCTTTACCTGTTCCTCTCCAGCCCCTTCCCTATCCACCCCCCCCATCATATCTGTTCACTTGACTTAAACAGTTCAAAGAATTTTTGTGGTTTTTCTGTCCCCACCCCCCCAACACCCTTGATTTGTTTGTGTGTTTATTTATTTATTTATTTATTTTTACCTCCCACAAATAAGTGAGAACATGTGGTATTTCTCTTTCTGTGCCTGACTTGTTTCATTTAACATAATTTTCTTTAAATCCATCCATGTTGTTGTGAATGGTAGTATTTCATTCTTTTTTTATAGTGGAGTAGTATTCCACTATGTAGATATACCACAGTTTCCTTATCCAGTCATCAGATGATGGATATTTGGTCTGGTTCCAACTCTTGGCTATTATAAATAGAGCTGTAATAAACATTGGAATACAGGTATCCCTTTGGTATGATGATTTCCATTCCTCTGTGTATATTCCCAACAGTAGAATAGCTGGGTCATATGGTAGATCTATCTGTAATTGTTTAGGAACCTCCATACCATTTTCCATAAAGGTTGCACCATTTTGTAGCCCACCAACAGTGGATGAGAGTTCCTTTTTCTCCACAACCTCCCCAGCATATATCATTCTCAGTCTCTTGGATGTTAGCCATCCTTACTGAAATGAGATGGTATCTCAAAGGGGTCTTGATTTGCATTTCCTGGATGCTGAGTGAAGTTGAGCATTTTTTCATGTGCCTGTTGGCCATTTGTATATCTTCCTTTGAGAAATGCCTATTCAGCTCCTTTGCCCATTTTTAAATTGGGTTATTTGGGTTTTTGCTGTAAAGTTGTTTGAGATCCTTATATATTCTGGATATTCATCCTTTGTCAGATATATGTTTTGCATATATTTTCTCCCACTCTGTTGTTTGTCTTTTAACTCTGTTGATTGTTTCTTTTGCTGTGCAGAAGCTTTTTAGTTTCATAAAATCCCATTTGTTTATTTTTCCTATAGTTGCCTGTGCTTTTTTGGGTCCTATTCATGAAGTCTGTACCCACTCCTACTTCCTGGAGTGTTTCCCCGATGTTTTCTTTAAGGAGTTTTATTGTTTTAAGGATGTACATTTAATTCTTTAACCCATTCTTAGTTGATTTTGGTATATGGTGAAAAGTATGGGTCTAGTTTCATTCTCCTACATGAGTATCCAATTTTCCCAGCACCACTTCTTGAAAAGGCAATCTCTTCCCCAGTATGTAGATTTGCTACCTTTGTCAAAGATCAGATGGCTGTAGGCATATGGATTGATTTCTGGGTTCTCTATTCTATTCTATTGATACATGTGTCTATTTTTATGCCAGTACCATGCTGTTTTGGTTATTATAGCTTTGTAATATAGTTTAAAGTCAGGTATTGTTATGCCTCCAGCTTTATTTTTTTTGCTCAGGATTGCTTTGGCTATGCATAGTCTTTTGTTGTTCCATATAAATGTCTTGTTAGCTTTTTCCATTTCTGAGAAAAATGTTATTGTACTTTTGATGGGGATTGCATTGAATCTGTAGATCACTTTGGATAATATTGACATTTTCACAATGTTAATTCTTCCAGTCCAAGAGCAAGGGATATCTTTCTATCTTCTTGTGTCCTCTTTAACTTCTCTCAACAGTGGTTTGCAGCTCTCTTTGTAGAGATTTTTCACATCCTTGGTCAGCTTTATTCCTAAGTATTTTATTTTTTTGGTGGCTATTGTAAATGGGCTGGCTTTCTTGATTTCTTTTTCTGCCTGTTCACTGTTAGACTATAGAAATGCTACTGATTTTCATGTGTTGATTTTGTATCCTGTAACTTTGCTGAAATCATTTACCAACTCTAGGAGTTTTTTTATAGAGGCTTTAGGCTGTTCAAGATATAGGATCATATCATCTGCAGAAAGGGACAGCTTGACTTCATCCTTTCCAATCTGGATGCCCTTTATTTCCTTCTCTTCTCTGATTGCTCTGGCTAGTACTTCCAACACTATGTTGAGTAGGAGTGGTGAGAGTGGGCATCCTTGTCTAGTTACTGTTTTTAAGGGAAAAGCTTTCAGCTTTTCCCCATTCAGGATGATATAGGCAGTGGGATTATCATATATGGCTTTAATTATGTTGAGATACTTTCCATCTATGCCTAACTTGTAGAGAATCTTTATCATGAAAGAATGTTGAACTTTGTCGAATGCTTTTTCAGTGTCTGTAGAGATGATCATATGGTTTTTGTTTTTCTTTTCTTGATGTGGTATATCACATTTATGGATTTGTGTATGTTGAATCAATCTTACATCCCTGGGATGAATCCCACTTGATCGTGGTGTATAATCTTTTGTATGTGTTGCTGTATTCTGTTAGCTAGTATTTTATTGAAGAGTTTTGCATCTATATTCATCAAGAATATTGGCCTGTAGTTTTCTATTTTTGATGCATCTTTGTCTATTTTTGGTATCAGGGTGATGTTTGCCATAGAGAATTGGTATCAGTTCCTCTTTAAAGGTTTGGTAGAACTCTGCAGTGAACCCATCTGGTCCTGGGCTTTTCTTTGTTGGGAGCCTTCTGGTAACAGCTTCAATCTCTTTTATTGCTATTGGTCTGTTCAGATTTTCTGTATCTTCACTCAGTTTTGGTAATTTGTATGCATCCAGAAATTTATCCATTTCCTCCAGATTTTCAAATTTGTTGGCATATAGTTGTTTATAGTAGTCTCTAGTCATTCCTTGTATTTCTGAGGTGTCAGTTGTAATATCAACCTTTTTCATTTCTAATTTTTGTTATTTGGGTCTTCTCTCTTTTTAGTTAATCTTGCTATCTTGTTATCTTTTCAAAAAACCAACTTTTTGTTTCATTGATCTTTTGTATTGTTTTGGGGGTTTCTATCTCATTTAATTCTGCTCCAATCTTAATTATTTCTTTCCATCTACTAACTTTAAGTTTGGATTGTTGTTGTTTTTCTAGATCTTTAAGGCGAAGTGTTAGGTTGTTTATATGCCATCTTTCCATTCTTCTGAAGTAAGTATTTAATGTGATAAATTTCCCACTTAATACTGCTTTTGCAGTGTCCCACAGATTTTGGTATGATGTGTCATTATTTTCATTAGTTTCAAGAAATTTTTTTGATTTCCTATTTAATTTCTTCTTGGACCCATGCATCATTAAGTAGAAGGTTGTATACTTTCCATGTGTTTGTGTAGTTTCCAGAGTTTCATTTATTATTGATTTCTAATTCTAATCCATTGTGATCAGAAAAAATACATGGAATAATTCCAATTTTTTTGAATTTGTTAAGACTTGCTTTGTGACTTATCATGTAGTCTGTCCTGGAGAATGTTCCATGTGCTGATGAGAAAAACGAATATTCTGAGGTTATTGGATGGAATGTTCTGTAGATATCTGCCAAGTCCAATTGGTCTAAAGTATTGTTTAGATCTTGTGTTTCTCTATTGATTTTTTGCCTAGGTGATCTGTCCAATGGAGAGAATGGTGTTCAGGTCCCCCACTATTATGGTGTTAGTGTCTATCTTTTTCTTTAGATCTAATAGTGTTTGCTTTGTAAATCTGGCTGTTCCGACTTGGGTGCCCATATATTTATGATTATTATGTCTTCTTGATGGATAGATCATTATATAGTGGCCTTCTTTATCTCTTTTTATGGTTTTTTGCTTTAAAGTCTATTTTATCTGATAGAAGAAAAGCTACTCCAGCTCATTTTTCATTTCTATTTGCATGATATATCTTTATCCAAACTTTCACTCTTAGTTGATGTATGTCTTTACAGGTCAAGTGAGTCTCCTGAAGACAGCTTATTGTTGGGTCCATCCTTTTAATCCAGTCAGTCAATCTGTGTCTTTTGAATAGGGAATATAATCCCTTTACATTTAGAGTTCTTAGTGAAAGGTGTTGACTTATACCTAGCATTTTACTGATTTTTGTTTAGATGTCTTAAGTATCGTTTGTTCCTTTCTTTCTAATTTTCTGTTTGTCTTCTGTATTTGTTGGTTTCTTGGGGTGATAGATAAACTTTTTTTTCTCTTTTGTTAGCATTTTTATTTTGCTGGTAGGTATTGTTCTTTCTTGCATTTTCATGGCAGTATTGGCTGTTTTTGTGGTATCAAACCTGGTAGTTCCTTGAGAATTTCTTGTATGGCTGGTTGTGTGTGAGTGAACTACCACAGTTTTTGTTTGTCTAAGAGATATAGTATTTGTCCTTCATTTTGGAAGGATAGCCTTGCTGGGTAAAGCATTCTTGGCTGGCAATTTTTGTCCCTTAGTGTTTTGAATATATCATTCCATTCTTTTCTGGCATTTAGGGTTTCTAATGAAAAGTCTGATATTATCCTGATAGGGGCACGCCTGCAGATGACTTGCCACTTCTCTCTTGCAGCTTTTAAGATTCTCTCTTTGTCTTTGAGTTTTGCCAGTTTGATTATCACATGTCTTGGAGAGGATATTTTTGGGTTGATCATGTTTGGGGATCTTTGGGCTTCCTAAATCTGTAGATCTATGACTTTCCTTATACCTGGGAAGTTTTCTGCTATTATTTCATTGAATATGTTTTCAATGCCATTTCCTTTTTCCTCCCCTTCTCGAATACCCATGATTTGGATATTTGAGTGCTTAAAGTTGTCTGTAGTCTCTCTTAGATTTTCTTCAATTTTTTTGATTCTTTTTTCTTTTTTCTGGTCTGACTGTGTTAATTCAAACAGCCTATCTTCAAGGTCAGAAATTCTCTCTTCTGCTTGTTCCAGTCTGCTTATTAAACTCTCTGCTGTGTTTTTTTATTTTATTGAATGAATCCTTCAGCTCCACAAGCTCAGCTACATTCTTTTTCAAGGCTTTGATTTCTTTGTACATTTCTTCTTTCAGATCCTGTATATTTTTTTCTCATTTCATTGTGTTGTCTGAGTTTTCTTGTATTTCATTTAGTTTCCTTAGATTTGTTACTCTAAATTCCTTGTCTGTCATTTCAAAGACTTCCTGTTCCATAGGATCTAGTGCTTGAGAGTTATTATTTTCCTTTGGTGGTGATGTGCTTTCTTGATTTTTATATTTCTGGTGTCTTTCCTTTGTTGTTTTGTCATTGTGGCCAGGGATATCACAGTCCACTCGTTTCACCCTGATGTCTGGCTTGGGTCCTGAAAGGACTGCCACTTCTGGTCACCAGGAACTAGCCTGGCTGGGGTTCCCACTGTGCCTGACTCTTCTGGGACAGCTGGCTTGGGGTGTGGGGGCCCCACGCCTGTTAAGATATTCCTCACAGGCAGAAGTCTCATTCTGCCTGCTTTCTCTGGGATGGCTGGCTTGTGGTGTGAGAGCCCTAAGCCTCTTAAGTCTCTCCTGGTGGCAGGGACTGGCCTGGGCTGGAAGTCTCACCCCACCTGCCTTCTCTGGGATGGCAGGTGTGGGGTGTGAGAGCCCTGAGGCTTTTAAGACTCTCCTGGTGGCAGGGGTTGGCCTGGGCCAGAGATCCAGCCCTGCCTGTCTTCTCCAGCATGTCGGGCTTAAGTCTCTCCTGGCAGTGGGGATTGGCCTGGACTGGAAGTCCTGCCCTGCCTGCTTTTTCTGGGGTGTGTGTGGCTAGAAGCTCTAAAGTCTCTACAGAGAGAGGAGCAACCTGAAGTAAGGTCCCGTGGTGTGCATTTCCTGCCTGTTCCAGCGCAGATCTCTAGTCTTCTGTCATTGTTTCTTAACAGTTGTGAATTGGTCATTCTTGATTGAGGCTAGTGGATGTTCTGGACCAAGTAAACCCAAATGAAAGGAAGCCAGATCTTCATCAGGGAGAATGGAATTTCCTGGTCCACCGCGCCGCTCCCCTTGCAGGTAGGTCTCCTCAGTCTGCGGCCGCTGCTGCTGCATCGTGATACTGGGACAGCTGCATCTGGTGTGGACCTCAGGCTGCTTCTATTCATGGCAGAAAGTGGCAGACAGCCAGTGGGTACAAGCAGATTGCATGGCAAGAGGAAGCAAAAAAGCTCAGCACCAACTTTTTGAATTGCACTTAGAAGCAAATGTTAAAAGAAAAAAAAACAACTAAATAGCAGAGACAAAGTACGTTCCACAAGACTTGGTAAGGACCTGGGCAAGAAACATCTGACAATGTCTGAAAGTTCCATTCAGTGATTACTCATTGTAAGTAAAGCATACTAATCCAGAAAATGCATAGCTGACTATTGATACTGGCTTGATCAGAAATGCTAATACTTGAAACTAATGTTTAGTTTGTTCATTTTATAAGAATTTCTTAATCTTGCTAACATGTACTCAAAATTTTTCAAATCATATATTTTTATTATGAGAGAATTCACATTTAGTGCATAGCATTATGATTATGAGAACAGGATCTGGAGTCGGATTGTCTGGGATTAAATTCTACTTTTATTATCTACTTGGACAAATTGTTCTTAACCTCAATCAAATTATTCACTAATGCCTGGTTTCTTCATCTATAAAATGGGCAATATGATGACATTTATGTCATAGGGTTGTTGAGGCAACTAAAATGAGATATTGAAATGTGCATTGCTCATGGTAAAAATTCAAAATGTCAACTATTACCATTATTGTTTTCATTGTTGTAGAACATGTGCATCATTAAAAAACAAAAAGAAAATTAGAACCTGTTAGTTATCTTATTACCCATAGAGAAATACTGCTAACATTTTCATTTATATCTGTCAGTTAGAAAGATTTTGGTTGCAGGCAACAGAAAACACATCATGAACTGACTTAAACCATCAACAAATTTATTTGTTTACATAATAGGAAATTTAGAGGTAACACATGATACAATATCTCTTGTTCAATTTTTCTGTGATATTTTTTCAGTTTTAGATCACTTCATTCTCAGGAAGAGAATGTGGCTGAAGAAACTCTAAACCTCACATTCACAGAATAACATCCAAAGAAATATCATTTCTATAAAGTATTTTAATATTGATGCTTAATTTATCATTTTTGTTTGTCCTTTTTGTGTTATATCTAATAAATGTGCCTAACCAAACTCACAAATATTTTTTCCATGTTTTTTTCTAGAAGTTTTGTAGTTTTAACTCATTTTTCAGTCTATTATCCATTTCAAGTTAATTATATAGTAAGACACATAGGTTAAGATTTTTTTTTTGTATAAAAATATTCAGTTGTTACAGCAGTATATGTCAAAAGACTACCTTCTATTCATTAAATTACTTTAGCTCAGTATTTCACAATCTCAATGCTATCAACATTTTGGGCTGAATAATTCTTGTTGTGGGAAGCTATTCTGTGCATTGAAAGGTGTTCAGCAGTATTTGTGGCCTTTATCCACTAGATGCCAATAGCACTCCCCACCAACCCCCCAATCCCACCCAGTTGTGACAATCAAAATTATATCCAGACATTGCTAGATGTCCCCTCGGGGGGGGGCAAAATATATATTATATACATTTATATTTATATATAAAAATATATATATTTCCTATATATTGCCTCTAAATATATTTTATATTTTATGTGTATGCCTTGTAATTTTTGATTATATGCCAGACATTGTGAATTTATGTTGTTGGTTTATGGATTTTGATTTATTCTTTTAAGTAATGCTAAATTTTGTCCAGGTACACAATTAATCAGTTGGATCCTTTGATGGTTTTTATCTTTGTTTGTAGGTATGAAGAACCCTTTAGTCTAAGACTAATTAGTCTCACCACTAAGGTTATATGCTTCTGGGAATTCCATCTGATAACCATGTATTATGAGATCATTACACTTTGCCTGATGGGAAGATAAACTATTCCCAGACTTGTGAGATCCAGAACTGTTTCGACTGTTTCTCTTTGGTGATTTTATTTCCTGGCCTTACATAATTTTCTCTTACGCATGTGCAGACCGATAGTCAGCTGTATTAGTCCATTTGTGGTGCTTATAACAAAATACTTGGAACTGGGTAATTTATAAGAAAATGAAATTTATTGCTTACAGTTTCTGCAGCTGGGAAGTCCAAAGTCCATCTGGTGGTGGCAACTGTCACCCAGAGGTCTCACATTGCAAGATGGTGAAAGCAGAGAGAGCAGAGAGAGAGAGAGAGAAAGACAGACTCTCCTCTTCTTTTAAAGCCCTCAGAACCACGCCCCGACCACCATTTTTAATCCATTCACTACTGCATGATACTACAACCCAATCCCTCTTCAAGGCCCCACCTTACAATTACCGTAATAGGATTTACCACCCTCTTAACAGTCACAGTGAGGGCTAAGTTCCTAATACATAAAACTTGGGGGACACAACTCAAGCTTCAGGGAGTTTTGGGGGACATAATTCAATCCACTACATCAACCAAAGACTCAGTGGGTTCCATCTGCAGATCTATGGAGCTGTCCCTCTTTAGAGCTTCCTCTATTTCATAAGAGCTCTGCCATGCAAATTATAACTGCCTTGAACTCCAATCTCTGTTTCCTCGATTCAGTAATACTAACTGGTCTCTGTTGGGATTCTTCCTTCCTGTCCTATGGAGTGGAAACTGTCTCCAAGCAGTAAGCTGGTATAAACGTAAGTGAAAATGTAGGCCTCAAATTATTTGTTTCTCATCTTTCAAGGATCACACTTTTGCTCTGCCTATTGTCCTATGTCTGAAGTTTTCTTCATATATTATATCAATGTTTTTAATTGCTTGAGTGGGAGGGTAAATCTGGTCTGTGTTATTTCACCTGGTCAGAATTTAAAGTTATTTTTAAAATATTTTTTAAAAGTAACAATATTATTTTTAATGTCTGCGTAGTGTTCCCTTTTATGGATGTACCATAATTTAAGTAGTTGCCTATTTCTAGATATTAATAACTTTCCAATCATGAAAATAGTTATGTATAAATATTATAAAAATATTGTGCACACATAATTTCTATACTTTAAATATTTCTTTCTACAAAATTTCTGGGTCAAAGAGTATATAAAAATCATGATTTTTTTGTAAATTTTATAGATATTATTTTATGTCATCTAAAGTAACTGATGGGAATTCTTCAGAAATTAACTAAATAGCAGTCTTCTTAACTACCTAATTTTTTAACAAACTAATACCTGATAAAAAAATTAATGGTAAGTTTAGGCCAAAATAATGGCTTTGTTGCCTAGAGAAGGTAAGTTGAATGGTAGGAGGGCTAAATAAGCTGGCTACCTGAACAAAGAGTGGGTAGAATTGTGTGAGCACAGATAATGCTAGACCAGGGAAGCCTCAAAACAGGGACCGAGTCTGTCTCTGGAAGAGTAATGGATACTACCAGTGAAGGCCCATGGCAGTAGTTTTCCAGGAGGAAGTAGGAAGGAGCTGAGTAGACAACTCCCATTTATTCTTCTAAAATTTACCAATCATATGAGTCATTTCACTTCCTGGAGTAGATAGGGTAAAGTTGTGTAAAAGATGCCAGCAGTTACACTAATTAAGATCTCTCAATATGTAAGAAAACATCAGGAAAGGATAAGAAATATTTCCCTGCTAATAGCAAGTAACAGTTATTGATAACTTACTATGTGCCAAGTGACATGCACTATCTCATTAAATCTTTACCTTAATCCTATGGAGTATGTACCATACATATATCCTTATTTTACAGGAGAGCTTAAGGTCTGCACTAAGGAGGATCTAGAACTATTCAGTAGAGTTCATGGTATTTCTGAGAGTGTGGCCTGCTGGCCACCTGCAGCAGAAGTACCTAGGCAGCTTTTTAGCTGTAGTACGTAGTACGATTTCCAAAATATGTGGAAAAAGTATAACTTTTAAAGTTGCAATATACTGTAATTGAATTTAATTTCTGACTAGAGCCACTGATCCCAATCGATGGCAGACAAATTAATCTGACATTCAGTTAAACCCAGAAATTGATCGATTATTCTGTCATTGTCGGTTTAAATTTATTCGGATTCAGAATTCTACTCTTCCTCCACTTCTTGAGGTTGTATCTAAGTTCCAGAGTTATGTTTTGGTGGTTCTATGTCATCAGGTGTTTAGACTGTCGTCAGGATTCTTGATGTTTGCTGGCCAGGAATTCCACCTTCACACAGAATTCTATTCTCCCTCTGCAAGTCTCCATTTCCTCTTCTTGGGCAAGCTTCATCTATTTTCAGGGCTGGGGGTAGGTGGAGAATGGAGATTATCTGGCTCTTCCCAACATCTATTGCTTGTACTTAATCTTTGGTTTTGATGTTCAAAATAAGCCTTTTTACTCCCTTTCAAAGCTCTGGGCTCTGTAGAATTTAAAAGTCTGTTGAAAACTAATAATTAGGTTCTTGTTCTTGTTATTTTGTCCTGAAGTAATGCTGCTTCAGACTGAATAGGAGAAGATCAACAAAAAAATTTAGTAATGGGGCGAGAAATTAGGAGAGAAACCTGCTATCTCATAATATTAGCCTCTTTTGTGAAAATGAAGTAGGATATTTTGAATCAGAAACTCCAGGCAAGAGGCCTGGAAATAATCTTTTAGCAGATTTCCCAGTTTGCACATGATCTGAGAAGGACTCCAGAGGATTTTGAGGAGGCTAAATAGGACCTAGTAGGTGTCATAATGATGTAAATACTTAGTTGCTCAGACTAGACATAAAAGTTTATTGTCATTTATCAGAAGACACATGCTAGAAAATCATGGAGCCTTCTGCAAAGTGTTTTGCCTTTCATTCTCTTTTCTGCACTTTTCCCTGGACCTCTACCTTTGTTTCTGTATATTTAGTCTTGTTTACCTTAGGTTCCACTCCTCCTTCTCCCAGATGTGGGAAGTGGGTTTGAATGGGGTAAGAAGATTAATAATTATGGGGCTTCTATGATGTTCCTGAAACTTTATATGATCTGTTAATCTGTACAACATTTAGTTAATTCTCAGAAAGGTAAAATAAGTTGCTCAAGTTCGCACAGGTAGCAGGTGGCGGAGCTAGGATTAAAATTCAAGCCCATCTGGTATCACAGCTGGGCTTTAATTACTTTACTTTGCTACTTTCCTCAACAGAGGGTTTAGTGATACTCCTGATTCCCTCATCACCAACTTTTCCTCTACTTCCCAGCCATATGGAAGGCCTTATCCTCTCTTTTTCCTTTCCCCATCCTAATTATCAGGTTGAGTCTGTAAAGGAAATTTTATATGTGGTATTGTCTTTTCTGTTTTAGATTTCCAATAACAGTGCCCTTGTTTATATAGCACTTTGCAAAGTACTCTGTAGAGTTGTGATTTAAGGTATCTTGTTTAACACTGACATGGATTTGAAGCTCAGGATAACAGTTATGTGGGCAAGTTAACTTCTTTTTCTGGTTTCTGTGTTGGAACCCATTTCATAGTTGGGTTTTTTGTTTTGTTTTTTATGATTTCAATATCCAAGTGCTTTTTACCTCTGAATAAACTTTTTCAGATCCAAGGTATCTAGAGACTCCCTTTATGTGGGAATCTCTTAATAGCGTTTTGGTTCAGAGTGGCTGAATTGCTAAAAGAAGACATAGGACAAATATAGAAGAAGTGGTTTCCAGAGAGAAGGGACAGGGATGGTTGTTATTTGCTTTTTGGCCTGCTGACTGCTTTTGGGTCACCCGGGGTCTGGAATCCTCTAGCCTGTAGCCCCACCTCTTTCCTGGTCTCAGGTCAGCGCTTACTGCATGCCAGGGACTCTAATATCTATGCAGCTTGCTGTGCTGATGCACTTGCCTTGCTCATTCTCTACATCTCTGGAAAGTGTAGTTGTATACATACAAGGAGTCCTCAAAAGTTCATGGAAAGATTCCTATAATCTTTTAATTTCATTTTTCCATAAACCTTTTGAAGTACCATAGTATAATTCTTGATGTACTCTTGGGCTGTGTTTAAAAAAAAAAAAATAGATATCAGAAGCATTCTTCCCTTAAGAAGTGAGGGGAAGTGTGGATTCAGTTATTCTTTGAAGACATTAAATCTGTATATAGTGGGGGAGACATTTACATAAGAAAACTTCCTCTTGAGCCCCCTTTGCTGGATAGTGTGGATTGTACAGTGCCAGAATTTAAACTTGCCAGTAGAAATTATCTCAGTCTCTTCTGGTTTAAAACAGTCTCATTTGATAGAGCTATTCAGACATTTCAAAGTTCAGCTTTCTATGAGGATTCCTTCTATCCTGCTTGAAAAATGGCATCTAGATTAAAGGGGACTTATGTGTCCTCATGGTCATGGGAGAAGTGAGGATTGATCTGTATGGAACTTTAGGTTCTCTCTGGCTTCTGCGCAATGTTCATTGTCTCTCATAATCACTAGGCATCCTTCTGGAATCACCTACAGAAGTCTGAATCTGGTAAAACTTGTGATCAGGTCTCTTGACCTGGCCAGGGCACAGTGAACCTCTACTTTACAGAACTGGCTCCACCTCAAGTCTTGGTGGAATTGTGAGTCCTCAGCAGCCTCAACAATGATGCTATCTCTTTTTTCGTTCCACCTAGCAGAACTTGTGGCTCTCAACTCATTTATTTCACATGAGAATATTTAAATCTTTTATGAACCTCACAAAAGGAAGACTCAGAGGGTGCAATTCTTGCCCTTTTCTGTGTGCCTAATGGGCACATGACAGATTGTAGTCTCCAATTATATATTCTTTGTTGACAGTGGGCAACTTAGGGAATGATCTGTCAGAACCCTAAATGAGAAAGAAAAGAAACTTTTTACTTCCCTTTCTGCTTATGTGTGTATCTTAATATGCATTCCTCCCCAGAAACAAACATTTGAATGCAAATAGCTTATCTGGGAGATGATCTTTGAAAACACTGGTAGAGGAGTGGAGAAGTGAGATCAGGAAAGGAAGAGAGCCAATAAAGAGTGCATTACCAAGCAACTCATGAAACTGGGATGAACCAGAGTAGAACATAAGCCCCAAGGTGGGAGGGAGATGGGGAGTTTATATACCATATCCACCAGTCATGGGTTAAGGGTTGATCTTGTAGAGCATTCAGTTTTTAAAACTCCCTATGTGCCCTATGTGGAGGCAGAGCAGGCTTCGGTGGCCAGAGAAAGCCATCAGGCAAAGAGATAAAGCTGCTGCAGCTGGAAATCAGGCTGGTATGAACAGATGGTAAGGGCTAAGGAAATATAGCTGGGGCATTAGCAGTGTCTGCTACAGTCTACTCCCGGCACCACTCAAATACACTCATGGTCCATGGTGAGTTTACTGTTCTGTCACTGATTCTTCAAATTTGTGGCTGGTCACAGCTTCAAAAAAACACAACAATACTAAAACCCCAAATAAACCATTTAATGCAAGAAGGTTAATGGGAAAAGTGAAAGATCCACTTCTGCAGTTGATGCTGAGGTTGTAACTGAACTGAATTGTTCCTTCCTCTATTACACATTCTAGTTTCTCCTCTCCAGTGGCCAGTAGTTCTGCTTGTCTAGGTTGCTTACTCAAGTATCCTAAACCTTCACCCTGAGGGATCTGAGCCCTTAGTTACTGTGCCTTTGTCTAGCTGAGGTTTCTATAATTTTCCATTTGTGATTACCATGAGGGATGTAGGCTCCAAGAGGTGCTTCTCCCGACATACTTCTCATATCAGCCAGGATAGTAACCGATAACAATAAACAGGTAGTATAGTTACTTTTGTGAAATGGCAATTGGTAGAGGAAATGGTAGAAATTATAGAAGTGAGAATATTTGTATTTAGGAGAAGAGTTGTAGATGGTGGATGTGCTTCCTCAACCCCAACAATGATTGATGGGGTTGGAGAAGTTCCATATAGACTTTTTTCTCTTCACTCAAAAGCAATTCTAAACAGACAAGGGTTTAGGGTGTATATTAGTCCATTTCTGTTGCTTATAACAGAATACCTGAAAGTGGGTAATTTATAATGAAATGAAATTTATTTCTTACCATTTGAGGCTGGGAAATCCAAGATGTAGGCAGCACATCTGGTGAGGGCCTTCTTGGTGGCGACTCTACAGTGATGCAGGGTGTCATATGGTGAGAAATGGCATGAGCAAGACAGGGCTAACCTTCTCACTGCTCTCCTTATAAAGCCATAAGAACCACATCCATGACCACCCATTAAACCATCAACCCATTACTCCATGAATAGATAATCCACTCAGAAAGTCACGGACCTTGCAATCCAATCACATCTTAAAGGTCCCGCCTTCCACCACCATACTGGGGGTTAAGTTTCAACATGAGCTTGGGAGGACATTCACACCACAGCAAGGTGCACAGCCTTTGTGCAGTAGATCACTGAAAAGCTGCTAAATCACACAAATGCACAACATTTTGAAAAAAAGAGAGGGTGCACATAAGGATTGCTCAATAATGTTTATTGACCTGACGTGAATTTTACAATTCTGTTGGCATGAGTTGCTTGGACAGGAAGCAGGAAGCTCTTCATTTCCTCTTTAGGAAACTATGAATGACGAATGGTGGCATTTACTCACCTGGTTACCTTTCATATAGTAGAAACTGTTAGTGCTACAAAATCTTGTTTTAAAGAAAAGCAGGATAAAAAAACATAATGTTAAATTTGGAAAATCAATTTGTAACTTGACCCTAAAAAGAGAAACATTTTCTGTATCCTTCTTTAGAATTTAACAATTATCATTACTCCCCTACAACACAAATGTGTGTATTCTGTGATGTAGTGCTCCCCTATAGCACAAATGTGTGTACCCCTAATGCCCAGATTCTTCTTCTGATACTATTTTCCACTGAAGCGAATCATGACTCCTTAGAGGGTAGATGTTTCAATGTCTTGAAGCAGACAAAAGTTAGGATTTGAAAAAACAGGTCTGAAACATACAGTTTTTGCCAAAGAGAAAAGATGTTTTTAAGAATGGAAGTGGGTAAAGACTGAAAAGATGAAAAAGCTATCTAATGGAGAATGCACTGTTTAAGATGCAAAAATTTGAGCATCACAACACAATAATAATTATTAATTGACATAAATCGAATATGTGAAAGCCTATGAATTCATAATGTCACATCAAAAAGAAAAAGTTGTAAGAGTGAAAAGTTTGAAAACAAAGAAGGAAGAGAATGTACCAGAATAAGATTATTTTTTTTTAAATTATTTTAATAAGTAGAGAAAAGTTTTGCTCCTTAAATTAAGCATGATTTTTCAAATTATATCTATATTTGTTTATCTCTGGGTAAACAGAGAAGAGTAATACAGAGAACAGTGAGTAAAAGAAATGGTTCCTGAAAAAGTAGGGATAAACAAAGAGATAAAAAAAAATTAATCAGTATCAGTGATTACCCATAATCAGTACCACTGGTCATATACAATAACCAAGTAGAAAGAGGGTTCAACTACATATACTCAGATAACAGATTAGCCAAGTGTCTTAGAAAGAAGATTTACCTCCGCATAATTTACTCTTTATCTCCTAAAAGATGAAACTTCTAGATGGCTCTACTAATTATAATGAGATACAAACAAAATATCAATACATTTCCAATTGTAGACAGTCTTCTAAGATGATCCTTACTTCCTAGTGTTCACATCCTTGTGTACAGGGCTGGCGATTAACTCAGCTGGTTAGAGCATGGTGTTGATAACACCAAGGTCCAGGGTTTGATCCCTGTACCAGCCAGCCACCAAAAACAAACAAACGAATTAAACAGACACACAAACATCCTTATGAAATCCCCTTCCCTTGAGTGAGGACCAGATCTAGTCTCTAACGCCTAATGAGTAAAATATAGTAAAAGTGATGAGATATTATTTCCTAAGATTAGGTTATGAAAAGTCTGTAACTTCCATCCTTCACTCTCTCTTTCTGACTTTATTGCCTTGCTTGCTCTAATGAAGCCAGCTGCCATGTTGTGAGCTGCCCTGTGGAGAAGCCCATGTGGTAAGGGTTCAAGGGTGGCCTCTAGCCAACAGCCAGTGAAGAACTGAGATTCTCTATTTTACAGCCCAGGAGGAACTGGATTCTACCAACTGGGCTCAAGTGAGCCCTGTGGTGACTGCATCCCTGGAGGGAAATTCGATTGTAGATCTGTGAGAGATCCTGAGGCATAGGACCAAGCTAAGCTGTGTCCAGATTCCTGACCCACAGAAACTGTGAGATAATGAATAGTTTTATTTTAAGCCAAGTTTCAGAGAAATTTGTTATGCAGCAATTGTAAGTAGTACACCAGTAATAATAATGTCAGAGAAATGAAGTTTAGGTGTATCCTTTTCCCATGTCTCAATCAGAAACCTATTGGCAAACAATCCAGAATTTGCTACCTAGGCTAGAGCTAGAACTCTTTTTCATTTTTGCCTGTTAAGATTTCTTATAGAAAGATATGACTGCTAAACTCTCTGTAACCCATACATAAGAATAAAAATAGGAAATAGGATAAGAAGAGAGCTAATGAAAAAAATGTAAATAAGTAAATTTTAAATTCCAGACAAATTTAACTCTTTTCAGTGGAAGTGGAATAATAAATTCAAATTATTGTTATTTTGTGCATGTGTTATTTTTCTATTTCTTAAGGAGTTTAAAGCATTAGAGCGTTAAGATGGCATGATGTAGTGGATTTGTGATTTAATTTTATTTTAGAATAATTTGAATAAATAAGTTTGTAGTCAGTGTTTAAATGCTTGGGGAAATGTTGATTTATTAATTGTGTAAGTCCAGTGTGGTGTTTACAGGAATGTTCATTTTAATGCTTGAAGGACTATTATATGTTTAGGTAAATAAATTTGACATTAGAGATATTCTTCTTGATACACTTTAGCTCCTTGGACGTTAGAGAATCTATCAACACTGGCTATTAACTCTGAAGGCCTTCTAAAATTTTAAAGGCCTCTGAACTGTCCATGTGTCCTATGACTTTCTTCCAGCATTATACATAAGAATGACTGCTAATAACTTTCAGTGTTACACTTTCATTTCCTAATAGTAACCCAGATTCTAAGATAACACTAGAATTATCTTTTTTTATTTATTTTTTACAGCTTTATTGAGATAAAAATTAAATATCTTCAATTTGTACAATGTGATGATTTGGTATATGTATACATGTGTAATGATTACTCCAGTCAAATTAATGAATACATTCATCACACATATAGTACCCTTTGTGTGTTTGTGTGCGTGGTGAGGACACCAAAATTATCTTTTAGTAGTAATTATTGAAACTAGATGATATTAACTATTGGTCAAAACTTAAAGATAAGTTTCTTGGATATTGGGTGTACTATTGAACTGGTTATTGCCATGGGTGACTGAAGCCCAACCTCACTGCAGATCTTCTGCAGAATCATGCAGAAAGAACTCATACTTTTCCTTCCAGAGGATAGGAAGCCAAGGCTTTTATCCAGGGACTCTCTCCTATTAGTCAGAGATTGCCCTTAGGAGTCCATGCACTTCTGGGCTTCTCTGTGTGCAAGAAATGCTATTTCAAGTGAAATAATGCAGAATAACTTATTCTTGAGTGTTTTTCAGGTAGATAATAGTGGTCTATACCTACTTTGTAATCTCCCCCATGTCGTGTTCAAATCCACTTTAACACAAATACTTTCTATTCCTCACAAAAACAAGTAGGAAATGGTAGGAGTTAGGAGATTGTGTGATATTTCAGATAATGAGAGATCCACAGAACTTCTCTGCCCAATCTGTTGGGGATAGACAGCTTGCTTTTTTCCTACGTTTGAGTCTCATTCCCCATGCAGGCTATTTTACAAGTGTTACATTCACGGCCTCTGCCCATCCTCTTCCTCCTCTCCTAGAGAGGAAAGAGTAACTTATTCGATAGTTGAGTTTGGAGGAAGAAACTAGGTGGGTGTACTTTAGTCCTCTCATCTCCCATTTTTTGGGGGATCTAGCTGCATGGAGTATGGAGGTTTCTCAAACAACTACAGGTAAATCTTCCATATGATCCAGCAATCTCTCTTCTGGGTATATATCCAGAGGAACGGAAATCATCATGTCGAAGAGCTAACTGCACTCCTAGTTCATCGCAGCTCTGTTTACAGTAGCCAAGATATGGAATCAACCTAAATGTCCATCGATGGACGATTGGATAAGGAAACTGTGTATGTATATATATGTGTGTGTGTGTATATATGTGTGTGTGTGTGTGTGTGTGTGTGTGTGTGTGTGTGTGTGTGTGTGTGTGTGTGTGTGTGTGTGTATATGCTGTGGAATAATACTGTGCCATAAAAAAGAATGAAATACTCCCATTTGCAACAACATGGATGAACCTGGAGAAACTTTTGTTGAGTGAAATAAGCAAAGTACAGACGATTAAATACAACATTTGCTCACTCATATGTGGGAGCTAAAAGAGAAAGGAAGGAAGGAAGGAAGGAAAGACCACAGTAGTGCCGTGGTCTTACAGAGGGAGGGAATATTCCTAGGGCTACAAAGTGGAGTGGGGAGGGGGGGATAGGGGGAGGGAGGTTGTGGGATAATTGGCTGGGAACATGGGGTACAAAAGTAATTTCTGGTAATGGGTATGCCCCCAGCATGAATCTGACCCTCACATTATGGGCAGGAGGGGTGACAATTAGTTTTGTATCTCATGAATATTCTTAATAAATAAAAAAGAAAAAATTTTAAAAAGAAAAAGAAAACACACATGCAGTTTGGCTCCTCCTGCCATCAGTTTTATAGGGGCCAGTGCTCCACTCAGGGACGCTTGTGGTTGTCTGTTGTTCCCTGTGACTGAATGAGTAAGCATGAGGAAAGCCCCTGGCCTGGAAGCCAGTCTAAGCAATAAAGGTGATATTTTAACTTCTGTCTGTTTAATTCCTCTGTTTTCCTCTTAATTAGACCAAAGTGAGGTTACAAAAGGAGAGTTATGACTTATGATTTCCAACCCAGCACTGATCTCCCTTCAAATAACAGGAGTGTAATTTGTAATCTGACACTTTTCCTTTTTGAATATAATTACTCACTATTGTAATGTTATGTAACTTCTTGTCATGAATGTAGTTCCTCTTCCACAACTTTCCCATTTACGATTAGATTTGTGTTTATTGCCACATCAGGCACTTATTTTCGCAATTTTGGTAGAACCATGACGTACTTTTTGTCATTCTTCTGTAATTTCAGTTCCTCACAAAATTGCTCTCTCTTTTTTTTGCTTTGCCCCCCCCCCCAACTGGCTTGTAGTTCCCTCCCACAGATCTAATAAATAATCCTGTGAGTGAAATAAAACCACAGAGTTACTCTGGAAGGCGTTTCCAATGATATGCAGACAAAGTCATTCTTAATGAGCAAAAGTTGGTTTTCTTTTATTTATTCATATCATTTATGCTGCTCATGGTTACCATTGCCAAATATTACAATACTTTTTGCCATTTTTTTCAAGTAGTAAGATGGACTGCTCAATGACAAGTGTGTTGTTAAATCTGATATACAGGTACTGTGCTAGTTTGGGTTCCCTTAAAGCAGAGCCTGAGACAAGAATTTGGGGTTACATTAGTTTATTTGGTGGTAGTGAGGGGGAGGGGTGTTCTGGTTAAAAATGAGGAGAGACTGACAGCGAAGGATGGAAAGTCTACAAATGGTGTGTTATTGAGGTATGTGCAACTGGAGCTCAGTCCTACTGAAGATCTTCCAAGGAGCCATGTAGAATACACTCAGAATTATCCCAAAGGACCAGGAGACTGGGAGGACAGGGGGACAGGAGGACAGGTCATTTGTCTACTGACAATTTTCAACTATGGAGGGTTGCTCTTGGGGGAGTTGAATCCCCCCAACTTCTCAACTGCCCCTTTTGGAAGCAGAAAGGCGGGGTGGTGTGATACAGCAGGGGCTTGTAAGAGGTGAGGCTGCTTACAGCTTGCACAGGATCTGCCCACCACAGCCACAGCCAAAACCCAGGGTGAACTAAGGGGATGTGGCAAAGGGCTCAGAAAGCAACTGCTTCGAGCTGGCCCATGGCTCACTCGGGAGAGTGCAGTGCTAGTAACACCAAGGCCACAGGTTCGGATCCCTATATAGGGATGGCTGGTTAGCTCACTTGGGAGAACGTGGTGCTGACAACACCAAGTCAAGGTTAAGATCCCCTTACCGGTCATCTTTTTACAAAATAAATAAATAAATAAAAGCAACTGCTTGAAGTATGATCCAGAAAATATTCAAAAGACAATGACCATTTGCTAGATTCATCCCATCAATAAGTGCCACAACTGATGACCTGGTATGGCTAATCAATTACTTGCTTTTTCATGAACTTGTTGTGGGGCACACTCAGCTCCTGGCTGAGCCTCCCTAAAATTGATACCAAACTCACAGGTTGGGCTGCCTGCTCCTGGACAAAAGCAAACCATTCAAAAGTCAAGTGTTGGTGAAAATGGAAGTCAACTTTTATTCAGGAATACTGGTGACCTGAGGAGAGATGTTAAGCTAGCCCATCTCTCCTGTAAACCTGAAAGAGAATGGCCAGGCCGAGGCCATCTCACAGACTCAGGTTTACTGAGGGGTTTTTAAAGAGGGGGTTGAGGGAATGGAACGTGGGAAATGAAAAGCAGGAAGGAGGGCATGTGAGCTGTGAGGAGTCCTTGTCTATGAGTCAGGTACAAGATCTCACCAAGGCCTCGTCTGGTTTCTGCTCTCATCTTTGCTGTTATCTCAGGACCCTGCAAGATTTTGATTTGTTCTGGAGTAGAATCGACTCTTCTACAAAGTCTTTTGCGTAGTTTCACTTTGCAGAGCTCCGGCTGGCTTGGCTGGTGCCAGAGGTTAGCTTGCAGACATTTGGCCTTGATCACTTCTCAAAACTCTACAAGTCTCAAAGAAAGAACTATTAGGTTTGCAAAGTACTGAATAGCTTCTCAGCCTTGTTTTCATGTTTAGCAAGCAAGATATGAAAGTCAGAGGTGAGAAGAAAGAGTGGAGAGAAAAAAAAAAAACCTGTCCTATTTTGACTGCTGCCCCACTCTGCCCCTGCTGCTGCACAGCAGGTATTAGGTTCGACATGGCTTCAGTCCTACTCACTCCAACAAATTAAATTGCTGAGAATTCTTCCAAATTCCAGAGTTGTCAGATATATCCATGTATCTATATCTTCATATTCAGCTATACCTGTGCCTCTACTTATCTATGTATATATGTATCTATCTATGTATCTATGTTGTATGTATGTATCTATCTATCTCTTCATTGCTTCAGTCAAGATTTCTTCTACATTACACTATCTTTGAGGGCAGTCCCCGGGGAGGAAAGGGAATGTGAAAGCTTATGGTACTGAGTGGTGATGCCTAAGAGAACCTCTTTCTTGGAGGCCAGCCAGGGTCTGGATGGGATGAGCAACTTAAGCTTCAGGAAAAAAAAAATGTCGTAATTTATAGGACAGATTCTCTAAGTTCAGATTTCTTTCTGTGCATATTTTTCTTTTGTTATCCTCCAGCATTAAAAAAAAAAAACTTTGCTGAAATATTCTAGTCTATTCTGTATCATATTCATGGATATTAAGTAAAAGATTTGTTGCTCAAGGTTGGCCCTTAGTGTTACAGGACAATAGCACCCACATGGTCCATCCTGGTAGTGTTTTTTCAGTAAAGGAATCTTCAAGAGGAATCTCAGATTCCCACTGGGAAGATTTTCCTTTCTTCACCGTTTGTTAAGAAAGGTAGCAGTTTCCTAAAAGGTCTTACTGTGTTAAGGGTCTCTTTAACTACCGCTTCATCTGCTTCATTAATTGATTTAATTCATCCATTTTCTAAATCACATTGATTCAAAACAGTGTTATGCACTGAAATAACAAATGTAAGGTTTAATTCTTCATCATAAATTATTTTATTTTAGTGATCTACTCAATCATTTCTTTATCAGGGATTGGTTCAGAGGCTGATCTTACTAACATCTTTATAAACTACATGGAAAAAAAAAGTGTTCACAATGAAATTCCCAAGTTTGCCAATGACCCTAAGCTCTTTTGGTTAATGAAATGTCATGCTGATAAGGATAAACTGCAGGAAGATCTCATGAAGGTGTGGCAGTGGACATATATTAACATCAGAGAGGAAAAGGATAGGATAATGAACTTATGTATTTAGAAAGAAAATAACTCAAACCATACCTGCAGAGCAATAGGTTTGGAGCTGTTCATTGCAATTTAGGGATCACTGTGGACTCTTCTACCAGGACAATGATGAATCCATTAAAAGTTGATCAAATTCTGACAATCACCAGAAAGGAAGAAAAATCAAAATAAAACACAATATCCTCTTACAGAAAATTGTGGTACAGATGTACCTGTTATTTACAGTTTCGATAACTGTATTCAAGAATATAATGAAAAAGAAAGCACTAAAGGGTAAAACATATGAAACAACCAAGAATGACAACTCTGCCACATAAGTGTAGATGAAAAAGATTTAAATCTCAATATGGAATGGCAGAGTTTGAGAGGAATAGAGCCCAAACCTTTAAAATCATTAAAGATTTTGTTTTGTATGTAAAAACTAGGTAATTCTCTTAAAAGAGGCAAAACAAAGACCAAATCAAAGAAATTTTTAATTGATGGATTCAACATGGAATGGATTCATGAAACTCATTTCCTGGAGAAAGGGTCCTTGATAAAAGTAGAATTTCCAAAAAGAATTTAATAAACTGTTGTAGTATGCACTTAAACTGTTTTTTAAGGGGAAATAATGTTTGTAGATTTATTTGTAGCTTTTTAAGCTGGATATCAGTGAATGAAAATATATATGCATTCTTATTACCTATCATTTGGTGTCCATCAGAGATAGGAAAAAACAAGGAGCTCCTCAGGACCACTAATTTCATGAGCTGAGAAGTTAAAAATGGAGTTATATAATTAGTACATGAGTTTCTCAAACATCTGTCACATCATATTGTTTAGTTACTATTGAGACAAGACAGTGAACATCCAACAGATTTAATCTCTATAAAACACAGAAACATTTCTCAATATTTTTCTTTCTTGAGCAACTCAATTAAATCTCATTCTAGTGGAGACTAGCCAATATCAGCAAAATCCTTGAGGAAAACAACTTGGAAACTCAGGAATGTCTTTATGATTTGAGTTTATGTGTTTAAAATAACTGGACTACAACCTAACTGTTTCAGTACTATCGATTTTCAATAACTAGTTTGGAGTGCCCCAAGTTAGAATCCATCAACTATAGTGTGACTGGCCCTTGATGTTATTCAAAATAATCTTAGGATGGTTGATTTGGCAGTCATGCATAGTGCACTTCTAAGAAAATTATACTTTGCTAGTTATAATCTTTTATCACTTGTCTACTGAATTTTTAGGGATGAACAGTAGTGAAAAATCATCTCAGGTAGGGGTCAGCAAATATATTTTGAAAGGATTCAAATAATAAATATTTTAGGTTTTCTGTACCATATGGTCCCTGTTGCAGCTACTCAACTCTACCATCATAGTGTGAAAGCAGCCAGAGACAATACATAAACAAATAGGTGTGGCTATTTGTTCCAATAAAACTTTATTTAAAAAATCAGGCACCAGGCCTGATTTGGCCTACAGGCCAGCCAGCATCTAATCTAAGGGAGAGCTGATATGAATGAAACATAACTTACATAAACTTTCCAAAGTAAAGACATTAAATTGAAGCTTATATTTCACAGGAATACCCTTTAGTCCAACTTGTGTATACGGTAAGCCTGTTCTTTTCTGCCCAGAGCTGTATGTTAAAAAAATAATATTTGCAATCAGAGGGCCTGGGATTATGTCCTGTTCTTCCATTTGTTGACTCTGTGATCTTGAGCAAAAGGCTTAACTTTTCTAAGTCTTGGTTCTTTCTTCAGAAAATGGGACTATAATAATGATTACTTGTGAAAATTAAAGAATACTAATGAGAAGGATTTTGTAAAAATTACCTATATATCCTAGTTACTGCTATCACTACTCTGGGTCATCGGTTAACACAGGCCATTTTCCTCTCTGTGAACATCTTTAGAGGCTAATTAGCTCCATGCACTTCCTCTAAATGAGAAGTAAATTAAAATAAGGAGGACCCACAAGATAATCTACTTCACTAAAAGAATTTAATCACACATTAATCATAAGATTTTAAGAAATGCACATTTATGGAGGGAAAAAAATCTTAAAATACGCAAAAAAATAAGAGAAGTTGTGTAGCTGACATAAATGATAATAGGAATTTAAGAAAAAGGTGAGAAGTTAGAGAAAATAAAAGAAGTAGAAGATGAAAGATAAGTCAAGGGGCAAAACCAAAACAGAACCAACAGTGGGAGTTTAGGAGGGAAAATAATGAGGCAAAATTGATGAAAGTAGGTGCAGTTTAGGGTAAGAATCACAGCCTACAGGCAATGCACTGAATAGGAATCTTGCAGGTCTCGGTTTATCCGTCTCCATTCCCGGTGTGACCATTTTACCTCCTACATTTTGCTTTAGTTATTATACTCAAGACCTTCCCATTTGTATCCACATTTACTGACAGACATCCAAAGACAGGGGCTAGGGAAGCATTTCAGATAAAAGTGCTCATTTCTATTGGTTCTGCATTTCTAGTCAGAGAACACTTTCTTGAAAAAGATGACGCCCGTGTGCCCTGACTACAAAATGAGTTAAGATAAATGAAGATTAAATAACAGACTTGTTAATCAGGATTTGGGGTAGACTTAAATTTTCACAGTCCATTTTCTCACTCTCACTTTCTCGCTCTCTCAAGCCTGTGTTCCTGCTTATACATTCTCACAACACACATCCACACCCACGCACGCCTGTCAAACTTTCTCTACCCAGATGGATAAAACGGACTGAAGTTGGGTGCACCAATGTGTCTGTTATAATCAGTATTCACTGCTTCAGAGTCAGACAAATGAGGAGAAAATAAAAAGCCTACTTAAAAAAAGTCCTACAGAAGGAACATTCCTATTTTTCTTTTTGTTAAGACTTATACTATCCTACCCAGGTACCACATTCGTGTTAAGTGGATATTCACTTCCACCATCTGACAAACAGAAGGTTAAAAGTGTGATTGTTTCAGGAGAAACAAACAAGAGGGTTTTATTTTCATCTCAGAAAGAAAGCATATAAAATATGTTTCTCTACTCGCACAGTTATTTTCAGTCACTGGATTATATGTGGACTTAGCCATACTAGCAAAAATGAAAAACACACTTTAGAATCGAGTCCTTTGTTAATTTGCAATTTTACTGGATTTGAAAGTTTGAATTTACTTGGAAGGGAGGGACAATTAGATCTTGGGAACAAGTAGAAAGGGGAGTGATTTGGTAAGAGAAAGAAATTGGTTGCTTTGAAAAGAAACACGTTGAAAATTCTATGAAATACTTTCTACAGCCCCCAAAGGGAGAGCATCTTTTCAGAAAAAATTTTAAGACTGAAATATTAATGACATTTATATATATTCTACTTTCTGATTTTAAGAATGGAAGAGAATGTGTTTTGAATACTTCCTAAATATCCAGGGGAAAAATACATTTTCTGGTGGAAGTAAATATCTCTCTTTGCTTTATTTTCAACTGTCCAGGTATTATTCTATAATAAAATGCAGAATTTGTTAGGCACTTTTTCTAGGCTGCAAATATCTCATCTTAAGGTAAATCACTCTGTATTCTTTTATATATATATATATATATATACACACACACACACACACACACACACACACACAACTTCTAACTTTCTCTGAATTCAAATTTACATAAGTCCATTCTAGCCAAAAAAAAAAAAAAAAAAAGAATTCTAAGACTATGCTTTCACTATGTATACTTCCAAAAGGAATGAAATAGTCCACTTAAGTTCCTTTATTTTTAACCCAATTGAGAGAAAAAGCAAGAAAAAAGAAATAAGTGTTACAGGTTTCTCCAAGAACTCTCTTCTCCTCAGGTCACTTATGATTGCTACCACCAATAGCACAGATATATGCTTTGACCTGCTTATTTTATTTTCACAATAGGTTCTTATCTTATCTCTATTACCCCAACTCACTCATAGGATGTAGTTTCCAAACATACCAAGATATGTATTTTAATCATTAACTAGAGGCATGAAGACTTGAAAGAATGACCTGAACTGGATTGAAATTGGTTATACCTAGATTGCTTTTTAGATAATTATAGACACCTGAATTAGTCAAAAACTTCTGCACTTATGCTTTGCAGAGCAGCTTGTCAAAGTCTGCTTGCTTAAGAATACCGTTTTTGCTCTTTTTTAAAATTCACTACAGAAGAAACATTCTACTATGGTAACATATGATGAAAGTGACACTGATTTGGAATGTAAATATATTCAGAGTGTTTTAAACCGACAGCATTTTGTATGTAAAAATACTTTTAAAAATATATACTATCTTTGGAATTCAATTGACAGAATAAAACAATAGCAATCATTCTATTCTAATTTTTTAAGTGTTCATTGGAAGAAGATATTCACTCAAAGATATATTTTTTTTCCTTTGTAAGAAAAGAGTGAGTATCTTAGTTATGTTTTAATACTTGGCTATGAAGTGCAGCTAATTGAAAAATCAACTTTTCATTAGGTCAAATCATACAAAATTACTGATATTTGATTTTTAAAAAATCTACACGGAGAATAATTTTACTCACTTCAATCTAAAACATACTGCTTTCTCAAACATCTCCTCCCAAAATGAATACTTTTTAAAAAATATTTTTATTTATTTTATTTTTTATTGATTATATATATTTGTGGGGTGCAGAATCGAATAGCAATACATGTGTACAATATGTGGTGATCAAATCAGGATAATTAGTATACTCATTTTTACAAAACATAATCAATCTTTATGGCCCTTAACTAGTTTCTCACTACCTACTCCCTTTCCCACCTCTAAAGCCTCAGTTCTATTCTCTCCAAAAAGAATAATTTTAAAAATAGCAACTCTTTTATGTTTTATATAATTTCAATAGCATATTAAGCTTTTTAGTATGCCACTTGTAATTTGTAAAATAAATATTTGTTCATGCATTTTTCAGTGTTGTTTTCTGGAAATCAGGTGGAAACATTTGGAATCTATATGGGTTTAAGGCTCCAGTCTAGACTAACATCCTCAACATTTTTAAGTTCTTGAATATAGCATTGGTTTGCAAGAACAATTTGTGAGTTTTCTGACATTTATTCACCCTCATATCCACCAGTACAATCAAAATGTAAAATATTTCCTTCACCCCACCTTATGTTCCTTTACAACCGTACCCTTAGGAAACCACTTATCTGATTTTCATCACTATAGATTAATTTCACCTTGCCTAGGACATATAAAAATGGAACGATATAGTATGTACATTTTTTTTACTTCAACCAGCATAATATTTTACATATTCATCCATGTTATTGTATCAGTAGTTTCTTTTAATTACTGTGTAGTAGTATCCCATCACATAAATATATTGTAATATGTTTATTCGTTCACCTATAGGTAGATGTCAGTTGTTACCAGTTTTGGATTATTATGAATAAAGCTACCATGCATATTTACATGCAAGACTCCATGTTTTCACTTCTCTTGGGTATATATCTAGGAATGGAATTTCTTCGTCATGTAGTAAATGCGTGTTTAACTTTATAACAAATTACTGAATTGTTTTTCAGAATACTAGTACCTTGATTTTTGTTTCATAGAAGCTGTATTAATTTTATCACTGCTAAGGTGACAAATTACTATAAATTTAGTGGTTTAAAACAGCACGTATTTATTATCTTACAGTTCTGGAGGTCAGAAGTACAAAATGAGTCTTCTGGGGCTAAAGTTGAGGTGTTGGTAGGGCAGGTTCCTCCCCATGGCTCTGAAGGGAGAATTCATTTCCTTGCCTTTTTCAGTTTCTAATGGCTGCCTGCATGACCTGACTCATGGTCACTATAACTTGTTGCTTCTGTGTTCACATCTCCTATCATCTCCTTGATCTCCTGCCTCCTTCTTATGAGGACCCCTGTGATTACTTTAGATCTACCCATATAATCCAGGATAGTCTCTTATCTCAAAAACTGTATCATTTTTTTTTTTTTTTTTTTTTTTGGTTGCTGGCTGGTACTACAGGACAGGACAAACCTGTGACCATGGGGTTATAAGGCTGATGCGCTCTAGTCAAGATCCTTACCTTAATAGCATCTACAAAGTGTGATAAGTCTGATGCGCTCTAGTCAAGATCCTTACCTTAATAGCATCTACAAAGTGTGGATTGTACTATAAAATGAGTATATTTGACAAGGCCTAGTTTCTTGTAGTTTCAGGTTTAGTCTATATTCTTAAAAGTACATATAAAATGTTGACCTTGCAAAGGACAGGAAATTTTCCCCTGGCTATAGTCTCTGTTGTAAGATAAAAAATTGTAACACAGCAAGGTTGCTGGTTCAAAGACAGACAAGTTACTGATTGATATGTAAAGATACTGGGATCTTGTAGGCAGAAGGAATGTTTACTAAGATCAAGATTTTGTTGGTGGATCACTTAACTTCTTGCAAATTATATTACAGAATGTCACTTTGCTTGTTTTACTGAATGTTACTGGCCTATATTGTTAAATTATAACCCCACCTACATTCTCTTCCTGTAACTTCCTGGTCTGGAGAATAAATGTGGGAAGAGAACCCCAATTTGTGGTTAATTTCCCAAATGAAAGGAATGCCTCTCTCTTGAGGGTTCTGGGAGATTAACCGCTTTGGGGCTTCTCACTGCTCAGAAGAGATGGGTTTTGAGTAATCCTTTGTGGTTCTGTCACCCAGGATAAGGGGGTGACAAATCCGTGAAAGGCAAATCAACAACAAAGTCCCTTTTGACACATAAGGTACCAGTCACAGGTACTGGGGATTAGGATGTAGATATCTTGGTGGGTCATTTTTCAGCCTACCACAGCCTCTAACCTTCTAATCAAATAATTTCAACCAGAATTACTCATTTAGCCAGAACTTTAAGGTGCATACAAAGTTTTTTGCATCACCTTCCCAGGCTTAATGCCTGCTATTTATTGGTGGTTACCATGTGGCAAATACTGTGCTGAGCACTTTGAACATTTCTTTAATCTTCACAAGTACCCCATCACATAATTTAAATGTCTTCACCTTAAGAGGAAAATACTTTCAGACTTTTGCACATCACAGCATGGCAGAGCTAGGATTTAAACCTGTCGTAGTTATACTCACAGTCCATGCTGTTTTAACCACTGCACTTCATTGCAATTATCGTGTTCAGTGTTTCTTACAATCTTTTCCTGAACAACTTAGCTACATCTCAGAGATGGTTTCTAAGCTTAATTCAATAGTACTTACTTGTAATCTCCTTAGTACAAAGCATTACAGTGGACACTGTTGGGAAGATAAATGAATTGGGGTAAATAATCTAGGTGGGGAGAGTACACAAGTATAAAAATCACAACAATGCAATAATACTCAGTAAAATAATTACCACGTTAGAGACAGAAGGAGAGTTGTGAGACTTCAAAGGAGAGAGATCACATTTAGTTTTACTTGGGACTGTTGGTGGAGGTGTATTGGGAATCTATGGGAAGGCACAGGGTGCTGATCACGAAAGGTCTCACAAAGTAGATCCAATTTTGAGATGAATTTTTTTTAGATTCACTGAATCTAAATCTAGATACACTTGAAAAGGGTGTGGCCTGCTCTCTGTTACTGGGTTCAGCTTAGCTATCACAACAACTTGGTTTATGTTCAGTATAATCTAAGTGTTAGAAAGTTACTAGATTTCATTCTTTATAGCAGGATATGTTTAAATATTTTCCTATGTGAGCTGTAGATTATTGCCCTAAGACGAGAAACACAAGAGCAGGACCTAAATCAAATTCTTGACTCTTTACCTCCTAAGTAATAATAATTTTAATGATTTTGATAGTAAAAATAACTGCTTACTATGTGTACTACATGCCAGATACAGTCCTGAGCAACGTGTACATGCCAGACACTATACTGAGTACTTAATTTATTTAATTACAACAACTCTTTGAGACTAGAACCTTCATTATGCCCATTTTTCCAGATGAAGAGACTAGACAGAGATGTTGATGTAGGTAACATCAGGTAGCTAGTAAGTATTTACACTGGGACTTGAATCTGAGCATTCTGGCTCTTGAGATCAAGTGCCTAATCATATTACATACTACTGATTTTAAGAGTAGACTAAGTGGTCTGTCATTCATCTACATCAGAAATGGTTAAGTAGTCCAAAAATTGGTACTGTTGATTGTTGATTTTCATGAACCTTTTTGAGAGACAATATGTTTTTTCTTGAAATTTTAAAAGGTGGGTTTTGAACAGAAAGAGGATGCAACATATGCAATTTGTTTTGTGAATTATACAGTGGGCAAAAATACAAAAATGCAAAACTGTAGAATCAGGGTCTTTTTCTGGTCACTTAAAGAGGGTGAGAGTCTGACCAGCTGGTGGGAAGAGAAAAATCTAAGAAGGCCCTAAGGAAGCTTTAGTAGGTGCCAGAAAGGCACCTTCATTCTATGAAGACTAAAGCTCAGAGGGAGGACAAAAGAAAGCCAGGTTAAGTGTGTAGTTGTCCAGAGCAGATGAGACCACAGTGGAGCTCCACAGGGTGCAGCCTCCAGACTGCATAGTATAGAGAAGTCCCAAGTCCAACATCATACTTGAGTGGCAGACAGACCATGGCTGAAGGAGGTGTCTGATAATCGGTCTAAGACAGCCTCTTAGAGCCCCATGCACCCTAGTGCCAAAAGCTAAATGTAGGCCAGTAATCCCAAAGGGAGCTGGTGGTTTATGTACTGATGACTGCAGGCTGACAGGATATGGCTTCCAAGTCAGGACAGGCATCAAGGCACAAATGGTATCCAAGTCTTGAGTGAACAAAACACTCAGCATTGGCCAGTGTGGACTGAGGATGTCATACTTCATAGATGTTCCTGGCCTGAACCTGGAGACACACAGTGAGCCTCCCAGAATTTAGATCGTCCTTGGGGAGTGGGGAAAAGGGAAAAGAACAAAATTATAGATTTTTAAACCAAAAGAGATTGAGGTATATCTGGAATTGACTGAGCCATCTTGAATTAACAAGATTATGTTTTCCATTAGAACAAATTTGAGAGCTAAGTGAAAACCATTTATAGAAAAACAAAAAAAAATTACATTTTAGGAAAGCTGACTTTAATTGCTTGAGAGCTTCATACCCCTTATAAAGAGATAAGGAAAATAAAAACACAATAACAAATGTGACACAATTACGAGGCTTGAAGAAGATTATTTGGCCATAAATATTTGTTCCTCAAGATTTTAGATTTCTTATTCTCAGGATCAGGAAGGTTGGCCGTAGGATATTTCATAGAGGTTAATCTTAGAGGTTAAGTGTCCTGAAGGTCATTGAGAAAATTTTAAGCCTAGCATGTGTGAAAGGTTACTGGAAAGTACTACTTGCATGTAAAAGACCATTGTTTTTACTTTTTATGTGGCAAATCTATGGTTATTGTCAAAACCAAGGTCTCTAAAATGCAGTTCATTTTCTTTTCTACAATGTGATACACACACATTGTCTTCCATTTCACTGGGATAAATTCTGCTTTTCTTCCCCAACTATTATAAAATGACAGTATCAGATGGTGAGTAAAGGAAAGCACTCAGGTTTTTCAGTCTTCAAGTCACACAAAGCAAGGCGATATTAGGTGTCTGACTAGTTGTTAATAACAGATTGAATATATGAGTGTCACTGGGTTGTGAGTGTTTTCGGAAGTTCATCATTTTGGCAGTTTAATGTGAGATATTTTATAGGGGAGGGGTGGGTAGGAGAAGATGCAGAAGATCTAGCTTCCATTTCCTGTTGATTGTGATCACATTTGTCACTCACCTGCTTGAAATGCTGAAACCCTTCAGGAGCCTGATTGCGGAAGCTTCCTGTTAAGTGGAAAAAAGTTTCTCCTGCCTCTTAGCAAATCATGGTAAACATGTCAACACATTACGGGATGTGGTAAACTTGAGTATGTGAATATCTGATGAGAAGATCTTTTTGATCAGAACTTTTATGTTGGTTCAATAGACAGAACTAGTTATCCACTTTGTTTACTTTCAGGTATATGAGACAGTTTTACACATATGCTGGGATTTGGTGTCAGCTCCCTGTGAAATGTGTAGAAACATTTTTTTTTTTTTTAATTTTATTTTGTCGATATACATTGTAGCTGATTAATGCTCCCCATCACCAAAACCTCCCTCCCTTCTCCCTCCCCCTCTCCCCCCCAACCATGTCCTTTCTGTTTGTTTGTTGTATCAACTTCAAATAATTGTGGTTGTTATATCTTCTTCCCCCCCCCCCCCGGTTTGTGTGTGTATGTGTGTATGTGTGTGTGAATTTATATATTAATTTTTAGCTCCCTCCAATAAGTGAGAACATGTGGTATTTCTCTTTCTGTGCCTGACTTGTTTCACTTAATATAATTCTCTCGAGGTCCATCCATGTTGTTGCAAATGGCAGTATTTCATTCGTTTTTATAGCTGAGTAGTATTCCATTGTGTAGATGTACCACATTTTCCGTATCCACTCATCTGATGATGGGCATTTGGGCTGGTTCCAACTCTTGGCTATTGTAAAGAGTGCTGCGATGAACATTGGGGAACAGGTATACCTTCGACTTGATGATTTCCATTCCTCTGGGTATATTCCCAACAGTGGGATAGCTGGGTCGTATGGTAGATCTATGTGCAATTGTTTAAGGAACCTCCATACCATTTTCCATAGAGGCTGCACCATTTTGCAATCCCACCAACAATGTATGAGAGTTCCTTTTTCTCCGCAGCCTCGCCAGCATTTATCGTTCATAGTCTTTTGGATTTTAGCCATCCTAACTGGGGTTAGATGGTATCTCAATGTGGTTTTGATTTGCATTTCCCGGATGCTGAGTGATGTTGAGCATTTTTTCATATGTCTGTTGGCCATTTGTATATCTTCCTTAGAGAAATGCCTACTTAGCTCTTTTGCCCATTTTTTAATTGGGTTGCTTGTTTTCTTCTTGTAAAGTTGTTTGAGTTCCTTATATATTCTGGATATTAATCCTTTGTCAGATGTATATTTTGCAAATATTTTCTCCCACTCTGTTGGTTGTCTTTTAACTCTTTTAATTGTTTCTTTTGCTGTGCAGAAGCTTTTTAGTTTGATATAATCCCATTTGTTTATTTTTCCTTTGGTTGCCCGTGCTTTTGGGGTCGTATTCATGAAGTCTGTGCCCAGTCCTATTTCCTGAAGTGTTTCCCCTATGTTTTCTTTAAGAAGTTTTATTGTCTCAGGGTGTATATTTAAATCCTTAATCCATTTTGAGTTGATTTTAGTATACGGTGAGAGGTATGGATCTAGTTTCATTCTCCTGCATATCGATATCCAGTTATCCCAGCACCACTTGCTGAAGAGGCAGTCCCTTCCCCAGTGAATAGGCTTGGTGCCTTTGTCAAAGATCAGATGGCAGTAAGTGTGTGGGTTGATTTCTGGATTCTCTATTCTATTCCATTGGTCAGTGTGTCTGTTTTTATGCCAGTACCATACTGTTTTGGTTATTATAGCTTTGTAGTATAGCTTAAAGTCAGGTAGTGTTATGCCTCCAGCTTTATTTTTTTTGCTCAGCATTGCTTTGGCTATTCGTGGTCTTTTATTGTTCCATATAAATGTCTGAATAGTTTTTTCCATTTCTGAGAAAAATGTCTTTGGAATTTTGATGGGGATTGCATTGAATTTGTATATCACTTTGGGTAGTATGGACATTTTCACTATGTTGATTCTTCCAATCCCAGAGCATGGAATATCTTTCCATCTTCTTGTATCCTCTCTAATTTCTCTCAGCAGTGGTTTGTAGTTCTCATTATAGAGATTTTTCACCTCCTTGGTTAACTCAATTCCTAAGTATTTTATTTTTTTGGTGGCTATTGTAAATGGGCAGGCTTTCTTGATTTCTCCTTCTGCATGTTCACTATTGGAGAAAAGAAATGCTACTGATTTTTGTGTGTTGATTTTGTATCCTGCTACTGTGCTGAAATCATTTATCAATTCCAAGAGTTTTTTTGTAGAGGTTTTAGGCTGTTCGATATATAGGATCATGTCATCTGCAAACAGGGACAGTTTGACTTCATCTTTTCCAATCTGGATGCCCTTTATTTCCTTCTCTTCTCTGATTGCTCTGGCTAGTACTTCCAACACTATGTTGAATAAGAGTGGTGAGAGTGGGCATCCTTGTCTAGTGCCTGTTCTTAAAGGAAAAGCTTTCAGCTTTTCCCCATTCAGGATGATATTGGCAGTGGGTTTGTCATATATGGCTTTAATTATGTTGAGATACTTTCCCTCTATACCTAACTTATAGAGGGTCTTTGTCATGAATGAGTGCTGAACTTTATCAAATGCTTTTTCAGCATCTATAGAGATGATCATATGGTCCTTGTGTTTGAGTTTATTAGTATGGTGTATCACATTTATTGATTTGCGTATGTTGAACCAACCTTGCATCCCTGGGATGAATCCCACTTGATCGTGATGAATAATTTTACGTATGTGTTGCTGTATTCTGTTTGCTAGTATTTTAGTGAGGATTTTTGCATCTATATTCATCAAGGATATCGGCCTGTAGTTTTCTTTTTTGGTTATATCTTTACCTGGTTTTGGTATCAGGATGATGTTTGCTTCATAGAATGAGTTTGGGAGATTTGCGTCCGTTTCAATCTTTTGGAATAGTTTGTAAAGAATCGGTGTCAATTCCTCTTTGAATGTTTGGTAAAATTCTGCTATGAATCCATCTGGTCCTGGGCTTTTCTTTGTTGGGAGCCTTCTGATAACAGCTTCAATCTCCTTTATTGTTATTGGTCTGTTCAAATTTTCTACGTCTTCACGGTTCAGTTTTGGGAGCTTGTGTGTGTCCAGAAATTTATCCATTTCCTCCAGATTTTCAAATTTGTTGGCGTATAGTTGTTTATAGTAGTCTTGAATGATTCTTTGTATTTCAGATGAATCAGTTGTAATATCGCCTTTTTCATTTCTAATTTTTGTTATTTGAGTCTTCTCTCTTCTTTTTTTTGTTAGCCATGCTAATGGTTTGTCAATTTTATTTATCTTTTCAAAAAACCAACTTTTTGATTCGTTGATCTTTTGAATTGTTTTTTGGTTTTCAATTTCATTCAGTTCTGCTCTGATCTTAATGATTTCTTTCCGTCTGCTAACTTTAGGATTGGATTGTTCTTGTTTTTCTAGTTCTTTAAGGTGAAGTGTTAGGTTGTTCACTTGCCATCTTTCCATTCTTCTGAAGTGAGCATTTAATGCAATAAATTTTCCCCTCAATACTGCTTTTGCAGTATCCCACAGGTTTTGGTATGATGTATCATTGTTTTCATTAGTTTCAATAAACTTTTTGATTTCCTGCTTGATTTCTTCTTGGACCCATATGTCATTAAGTAGAATGCTGTTTAATTTCCATGTGTTTGTATAGTTTCCAGAGTTTCGTTTGTTATTAATTTCTAGTTTTAATCCATTGTGGTCTGAGAAGATACATGGGATAATTCCAATTTTTTTGAATTTATTGAGACTTGATTTGTGACCTAATATGTGATCTATCCTGGAGAATGATCCATGTGCTGCTGAGAAGAATGAATATTCTGAGGTTGTTGGGTGGAATGTTCTGTAGATATCTGCCAATTCCAATTGGTCTAGAGTCTTGTTTAGATCTTGTGTTTCTCTACTGATTCTTTGCCTAGATGATCTGTCTAATATTGACAGTGGAGTGTTCAGGTCCCCTGCTATTATGGTATTAGTGTCTATTTCCTTCTTTAGGTCTAATAGTTTGTTTTATAAATCTGGCTGCTCCAACATTGGGTGCGTACATATTTATGATTGTTATGTCTTCTTGATGGATCAGTCCTTTTATCATTAAGTAGTGTCCCTCATTGTCTCTTTTTATGGTTTTTAGTTTAAAGTCTATTTTGTCAGATATAAGAATAGCCACTCCAGCTCGTTTTTCTTTTCTGTTTGCATGGTAAATCTTTTTCCATCCTTTCACTCTTAGTCTGTGTGAATCTTTATGGGTGAGGTGGGTCTCTTGTAGGCAGCATATAGTTGGGTCCTGCTTTTTGATCCAGTCAGCCAGTCTGTGTCTTTTAATTGGGGAATTTAAGCCTTTAACATTAAGAGTTGTTATTGAAAGGTGTTGATTTATTCCTAGCATTTTATTGGTTGTTTGGTTGTCTTAGGTGTCTTTTGTTCCTTGCTTTCTGATTTACTGTTTGGTTTCTTTGTTTGTTGGTTCCTTAGGTTGTAGATAGTGTTTTTGTTAGCTTGTTTTCTCTTCACGAATGCCATTTTTATTGTACTAGCGGGTTTAGATTTTTCTTAGGTTTTTATGGCAGTGGTAGTTATTTTTCAGGAACCAAACCCAGTACTCCCTTGAGGATTTCTTGTAAGGGTGGTCTTGTGGTAGTGAACTCCCGCAGTTTTTGTTTGTCTGAGAAATATACTATTTGCCCCTCATTTCGGAAGGATAGCCTTGCAGGGTAGAGTATTCTTGGCTGGCAATCTTTGTCTTTTAGTATTTTGAAAATATCATCCCATTCCTTTCTAGCTTTTAGGGTTTGTGATGAAAAGTCTGATGTTAACCTGATTGGGGCTCCCTTATAGGTGATTTGACGCTTCTCTCTTGCAGCTTTTAAGATTCTCTCTTTGTCTCTGAGTTTTGCCAATTTGACTATGACATGTCTTGGAGAAGGCCTTTTTGGGTTGAATACGTTTGGAGATCGTTGAGCTTCCTGGATCTGAAGATCTGTGATTTTTCCTATACCTGGGAAGTTTTCTGCCACTATTTTGTTGAATATGTTTTCAATGGAATCTCCATTTTCCTCCCCTTCTGGAATACCCATGACTCGGATATTTGAGCGCTTGAGGTTGTCTGATATCTCTCTCAGATTTTCTTCCATGTCCTTGATTCTTTTTTCTTTCTTTTTGTCTGCGTGTGTTATTTCAAACAGCCCATCTTCAAGTTCAGAGGTTCTCTCTTCAACTTCGACAAGCCTGCTGGTTAAACTCTCCGTTGTGTTTTTTATTTAGCTGAATAACTTCTTCAGTTCAGCAAGTTCTGCTACATTTTTTTTCAGGACATTGATTTCCTTGTATATTTCCTCTTTCAGATCCTGTATACTTTTCCTCATTTCATCATGATGTCTAGCTGAGTTTTCTTGTATCTCATTCAGTTTCCTTAGAATTATCACTCGAAATTCCTTGTCAGTTATTTCAAGGTCTTCTTGTTCTATAGGATCTAGAGTATGAGATTTATTAACTTTTGGTGGTGTACTTTCTTGATTTTTTGTATTTCTGGTGTCTTTTTTTTGGTGTTTATTCATTGTGGCAGGGGGTTTCACAGTCCACCGGTTTAAGACTAATGACTAACTAGGATGTTGCTGTGGTTGCCAATTTGGTATGGCTCCCTCCGTGACTGCTCAGTTGGCCTCTAGTGTCTTGTGTGTGTGGTTGCCTCGGGTCTTGGGCTTCTCCGGGGATCCACCTTTCTAGTCAGCTTGTACTCTGCTGGGCTGGTGGATCACGTACCACAGGGTGTGTGATCTCTGTTGAGCTTTCACTTTCTGTACAGTACTTCTCCCCGTTCCGTGTGCTCTGGCCCAGGCTGTTAGATCGTGCAGTGGCGACCCCACAGGGTGTGTGGTTTCTGTCGAGTCTCCGCCTCCCTGGCCGCACGTCTCCCCCCTCTGTGCACACTGTGCTGGGCTGGGGCGTGTCTTCTGCACCCCTCGTCTATCAGCTGGGCCTTCAAGACCCTGCTCAGCACCGCCTCGCCCAGGAAGTCTACCAGGTTTCTGCTAGGCACAGACGACCGGTCTCTCTGGGTGCCTTTGTAGCACTGTGTAGATCTTTCTCGGGTCTTGTTCACCTTTGTATCCCCCCGGTATAAACCGAGTCTAGTGCCCGCCTGCAGCCTGCTCTCCGGCAGGTTCAAGCGGACCTGGGAACTCTCCTACCACACTATTCCCAACCAGAAATTCGTTAGGCTTTTTTCCAAACTGGTGGTCGCAGAGATGGTATCTGCCTCCCAGTAACAGGAAGTTTACCGGGGCCGGAGTCCAGGGTGTGGTGGAGTGACAGTCCGCCCGCCCGTACTTCCTAGCCCTCCCAAAACTGGTCAGGACGCCCCACACCCCCAGCCCTGCCAGAGAACCGCGGAGGGAGTGGGAGAGGAGGTCGGCCCGCAGGGTCCGGAAAGCCCCGCGCCAGGCCAAGCAAATGGGCTCAGTGATGGCCGAGCAGGGCGGAGCTGCCCGCACCTGGGAAAATGGAGGCAGCACCGTGGCAATGAGTGGCCTGGTGGTGCAGGCGGGAGCCGCGTGGGCATCCACCCCCCGAACAGAGCTGTGCCAGGGATCACTCACAGTGCTGTGCCAGGTCGGGCGCTCGCTCTGTCTCTGGTTTGTTGCCTTCCGTGTTCTCGGCGCTGCCGCCTCGTGCTGTTCAGTCGCGGCGCCGCTCGGGCGCTCCCAGGAATCTTCTTTAATGCCGGCCTGAAACCTCGAATCCTGAATAGGGCAGCTGGCCGCCTTCAGCGCGGCCCCAGCCTCCGGGAACCTGGCTGCATCCACAGCAGCCCTGGCGCCGTGTTCCCTGTTTCAAGACTCACTTTTGCAGCTAAGAATCAGTTCTTTTCCTGCTCCACACTTCAAAGCTGTTGCCTGTAAATGAGGCAGCCTCTCCTGCCGGGGGCAAAGTGGCGTTGAGCCCCTACGACCGGCCAGCAGCAGCAGTCCTCCCTTAAGAGATGGCCAGAGGAAGGTCCACAAGTTTCCCGGCTGCCTGAGGCCCAGTGGCCACCTTTTCCACCTCAGCTACTCCGCGCCAGCCGCCGCAGCCGCCGCCATCTTGAAACTCCTCCTAACCATCGTGTAGAAACATTTAATGCAGGGGCTTTTGAGTCTTCTCCAAGACCCTAGCATTTGATAACAGAAGGTCCTGACTCTAGGATGGTGCCTAGATATTCTAAAATAGATATACTAAATTCAGTACATAATGCAGTTAGGTTTTTTTCCGGGTGTTTGCAGCACATTTGTACAAGTTGTTAAAAAACTTGTTTTGTTGAATTTTCTTTAGCACTTTCTTAGTGAAATAGTAACATGCAATATCACTGACAAATATATTGGGTATCTCTAGTAAGAGTTTTCTAATTATTGGATTCGTAGATATTCAGGAATTGTGAGAAACTGTAAATACTGTTAATTTAAGAAATGCAGCAATTACTGTGATGACCCTAATTATAAAAATAAATATTCCACAGCTACACTTATTGAACGCTTACTATATTCCAGCCATCGTTCACAATGCTTTGCATGTGTTATCTCACTGATTGCAACAATGCTGTGAGGTAAGTACTACTATTATCCCCATTTTAAAGATGAGGAACCTGAGTCACCTAGAGACTAATCACTTTGATCTAGGTTACACAGCTAATGAGTGGTAAAGTTGTAATGTGAATAGAGTCAATCTAGCTCCACAACCAGTACTCTTAATCACTGGGCTAATTATATTCACTTTCTTTAGTCTTTATTTTTTGTTTTCTTTTTCTTTCCGTTAGTCTCCCTGAATTCTCTTTCTCATAAACTATACCATCACCATCCTTTTTCTTCCTTTTTGCTTTTCATCCTCCCCTTCTCTTCCTCGATTCCCTTCTCTTCACTCTGCCTCTCCTGTCTAAGGTTACACTTTCAAAAGTAGTCTCAATGTAGAAGATGCATCACCAAACAAACATTAAGTGTTTGTACCCAAGGTTTTGATTAGAAACTTTGAAGAAAAGAACAGGTTAGAATTGTGGGTTCTAACATTGAGAGATGTGAGGGGGGAGATATTTTTACCAACATCTGAGTTGAGACGTCATCCAAAATTGTTTAAGGCATTGAGTTTCCATGGGTATCCCTGTTCTGCTGCCAAATTGTCTTTTTTCTCCCGTTTTGTTTCTCCAGGAGAATTGGGCAGAGAAGCAAATGGCAAGGGAGGATATAGAGGTGATTCACTAACCACTGGAGGTTTAAAATGTGAACAAGACTGGGAGTAGGAAGTGACTCGCTGACAGGCAATCCAGGAAAAAATCTCCCATGAGAGAAGGAAAAGTTTAGTAAAAGACAGTTGGCCATTGGAAAAGTTGTTAAAATAAGATTTCCCACTGACATAGTACCTTGGAAGTTTGATTTGGGCATAACAAGTAGAGTCTATCTGCTCCCAAATAGCTCTCTCGTTCATTCATGAAGTTTTTTTATTAGTAACTCTCATACCTATTTTAAAATAAAAATAAGCTATAAGAAATAGTTAATATTCATCCAGAGCATGTTATGCACCAGGCACTTTATATGAATTATTTTATCTTCATAATAATCTCACAAAGCAAACACTAATATTATCTAATTTTTCATATAAGAAAACTGAGAAGTATCTTGCCCAAGAACACACAGCAAGGGTATGACAGAGCCAGTAATAAACAGGTCACCAGGCTCTAGAGCTCAACCACATTGCAATATTGCCTCTCATTATCAACAAATGACTAGTTGCTTAGTGAAGGCATGAGTAGATAAGAATCTTTTTTTTCCTGCTCATAGAAGAGATCTGAGAAAGAATGAGAGAGAGAGTGATAAGAAAGAATGAGAGAGAGTGATAAGAAAGAAAGAGAAGGGAAGATGACAAATAGTGACAGCTGAACAGAAGAAAAAGTCGCAATATTGTCCAAATGTATCAGAATGGCTGTATATTGTAAAAACATCATGTTGCAGCACATTAAAAATGTCTTACTCAATTTTTTCTATTACTAAAAAAAATTAAAAATCACAATAATTGATAATAACATTTCTAGAGTGTTTCTTCTGTGTGGGAATTTTGTCAGGAAACTTGCATATAGTACCTTATTAAATCCTCAAAAATGCCTTACAGGTGGCTACTTTTATTTGATGTATTCATGCATGAGGATGTAGGCACGAAGAAGTCAAGCACCTTGTCAAACATTATGCAGCCAGTATATGGAAGAGCTGAGGTCTGAACTCAGGACCAGAGATCCTTTTCCACAACCACCTTACCAAGGGTATTGAAAAAAACCTTGTAATGATTAAATTGATCATCTTTTGGGATCTCCAAACTTTTACTTGCCACCTAATAATTGCAGTCTAACTGAACTGTACCTCTCCCAAAAATTGTTATTGAGAATCACAAGGTCAAGTCTAGTTTAGGAGGTAGTATGGGAATTAGCTATGTTAAAATTTCAACAGTGGGATCCTAAAATTTGTAATATCTTGACAGCCTTAATGGTTGGTTTCCCCTCCCGCCTGCCCCATGAACACGTGGTATAAATGCCTGAATGAGGACTATGAGTTAACAATCAGGAGGACTGCTCAGTTGGAAAGTGGGCAACATGACTCAGCATAACATGACAGAATACTGAAGGACTTTTTGTAGAGAAGAGATGTTAAGAAACACAACAGCTTCAAGACCTAGAGAAAGAAAAAATCTGGATTTAGGGGGGCAGGAAACAGTAGCTATTAGTGGATGTGCTTATGGCATCACCACGACTTCTACCCAAGTTAGCTCTCCATGGCTTTATCTAGTGCCAAAGATAAAAGGACTTTAGATTCCCAAAGGCCCAGCGGATTAGAGGCCAAAGGCGACATGTTATACTTAGCTGGATGTAGAAACAAGATGGATCAGAGAAGAAGAGTCTGTGATTCAGCTTCAAAATTTAGACTAAGGCCTTTCAGTTGAAAGAGCAATACCCCTGGCAAGGACAGCAGAATCCTCTGAATCCTTGCCAGGCCTTGGGTCATGTGGAGTGGTTTGCATCTGTTGACCATTCAGGATCCCTGTTACAAATGCTCGCAAGAGAAGTTATCCTCAAGTGTCAGCAGCATTCTTTCATTCATCCACCGAACATTTGCATTCTTGCAATGTGCCAGCTATTGTGCTAGGTCCTGGGTACATAATGGACAACTAAACAAGCATAACCTCTGCTTTCACAGAGTTAGCCATCTGGTAGAGAGGGTGGCAATTGAACAGAGAAGTGCACACAAGAAAGAGTTTCAAACTGTAGAGAAATGAAGGAAAGGTAAGGGGTGCTTTGAGAAGAGAGGGGGATGCTGTGCTGGACATGGAGATGAGCTGCTCAGATCTCTCTTCAAGAAAGAATGTGCTGCCCAGATGCAAGGCAGGTGGCTAGGTCATAGTCTTTAGCTTTTAGCTTCATACTAGTTAGCTTCAGCTTAGGAGAGGGGGACTCCAGTCAGTAACTAACAAAGGCAGTGGTACAAGGACCTAGCCATCGCTATCCAGTGTGAGATCTTTCTAATGGGCAGCCTCTACTCCAGTTCTCTTGGCTGAGCTGGCAGAATCCTGTCAAGTCAGCATCACAGTCTAAAGGTTGCCCTTGCCCAGTCCTGCTTCCTCAGCTTCACTGCACTGGTGTTGCTGTCTCCAAAAACATTTGCTCTCCTAACTGCTTCTCAACTTCTGGTCCCCAGAGAACCCAACCTGCAACAGACTTTATCTAAATTTGTGGAGGAAGAGCCCATGGAAGTTTACCTTGAGAAAGCAATGTTTGAGAATTACCCAGGTGAGGGGAAGAGCATGCAAGGAGGAAGTGGTAGCATGTTCAAAGACATCCAGGAAGGAAAGAGTGGGAAAAAGGACAATATGCTTGCATCGTAAAACATGAGAGGAGAGTCGTCCAAGATATGGCTGCGAATGTTGACAGGGGCCAGTGTGCTAAAGATCTGGGTTTCATCTTAAGTCCAGTAGGAATCTATTGGAGAGTTTTAGGCAGGGGACTGACATTATCAGGTTTGTAGTTTTACAAAATCAATCTAGCCACTGTGTAAAATGGGTATTAAAGACTACCAAGAGTGGAGAGAGAGAAACCAGATAGGAAGCTATTTCAATTTCCAGGTGAGAGACAGTGATGGCTTGTTCCAGGTTAGAAGCTGTGAGGATGGGGAAAGGTGAACTAATTAAATACATATTTTGGGAACAGGCTTTTTCTAAGTACCTTATCATCATTCTTCTAACAGGTTGTATGTCTTTATTTTGTCCATGTCTAAAAGACTTGGAAACAAATTTTCCCAATGAAGTAATTCTACAATACTTCATTTTATTTACAAATCATTTGAAAATGTATTATTATTGCTACAGATTTTTCATCCATTTTTTTTTATTCCTTGTTTCTAAAAAAATTTAACTCAGCTGTCTGTAGTTAAATTTAGTTTAAAATTTTACCCTTTTGTATTACATTTAAATAATTCATTAAATTTTTAAAAGATAATTTTTTTAGAGCGGTTTTAGGTTCACAGAAAACTCTTGGCGGTGTATATTCTATGGGTTTGGACAAATTTATAATGACTTATATCCATCATTACAAGATCTTGCAAAGTACTTTTACTGCCCTACAAATCCTCTGTGTTCCTCCTTTTCATCCCCCCTCCCTCCTGACCCCTGGCAACCATTGATAGTTTTTCCTTTTCCAGAATGTCGTACAGTTGGAATTTTTTTTCACCTAGTCATATGCACTTAAGTTTCCTCCAATTCTTTTCATGACTTGATACTTCAGTTCTTTTTGAGTGTTGAGTAGTGTTCTTCTGTCTGGATGTACCACAATTTATTCCTCCATTTCCCTACTGAAGGACATCTTGGTTGCTTCCATGCTTTGACAATTATGAACAAAGCGAGTATAAATATCTGCATACAGGTTTTTGTGTGGGCATATGTTTTCAACTCCTTTGGAAAAATACTAAGGAGCATGTTTGGTGGATTACATGGTAAGAGTATGTTTAGTTTTGTAAGAAACTGCCAAACTGTTTTCCGAAGTGTCTGTAATATTTTGCCTTCCCACCAGCCATGGAATAGAGTTCTTATTGCTCTACGTCCTTGACAGCATTTGGTGGCATTAGTATTCTGGACTTTGGCCATTCTAATAGATACGTAGTGGTATCTCATTGCTTTCATTTGCATTTCTCTGATGATATATAACGTGGCACATCTGTCCAAATGCTTAGTTGTCAACTGTATATCTTCTTTGGTGAGGTGTCTTTTAAGGTCTTTGTCCCATTTTTTAATTGGATTGTTTTCTTATTATTGACATTTAAGAGTTCTTCACATATTTTTAATAACAGTCTTTTATCAGTTATGCCTTTTGCAAGTCCCAGTATGTGATTTTTCTTTTCATACTCTTGCCAATCAGTGTCTTTTGCAGAAAAGGTATCTTTTATTTTAATGAAGTCCAACTTTTCAGTTCTTTCTTTCATGGATCATGCGTTTGGTGTTGTATCTAAAAAGTCATTGCCCAACCTAGGGTCATCTAGATTTTCTCCTATTTATCTTCTAGGAGTTTCATAGTTTTGTGTTTTGCATTTAAGTCTGTGATCCATTCTGAGTTAGTTTTTGTGAAGGGTATAGGGTCTATGTCTGGATTCCTTTTCTTTTAATGTGGATGTCCAGCTGTTTAAGCACTTTTTGTTGAAAAGATTTTGTGTTTATTTTCATTATCTCTTAACTTCTTGGGAAGAACATTTGGGGAAGGATATACAGGTGACAGATAGATAAGAACTGTATGTACTTTTAAAAATAAGATAAAAAGGGCCGACCCCATGGCTCACTCGGGAGAGTGCAGCACTGGGAGCGCAGCGGTGCTTGGTAGTGCCGAGGCTGCGGGTTCGGATCCTATATAGGGATGGCTGGTGCGTTCACTGGCTGAGCGCAGTGTGGGCGACACCAAGCCAAGGGTTACGATCCCCTTACCGGTCACAAAAAAAAAAAAAAAAAAAAAAAAAAGATAAAAGAAGAAAGACATAGTCTAACACCTAGTTTTGTACTTATGGGGGAAATAGGAGAGACTAACTGAAGTCAAGACTATCCCCCCAAAACCCAAGCAAGTCCTGTTGATACATGATCTAGTAATTGGTGTGGATTGTGCCATGGCACCTTCACACTAGACTTTAAGTAATTTGAAGAATACTTCTCTGTGGAGTTATGTCCTCAGAACCTAGCATGACAACATGGTTGCCACTTAGTAAATAATGGAAAACTCTGGTCAAGTTTACTTGAGTGCTTTGATAAGCTGTGGATGGTGGACATTAGATCAAACATGATGAAAGAAAGTGATAAATTGATTTTAAAAAATAGCACTGGCAGATGGGTCATTAAGTAATGGCCTCTAATTAAAAAAAATAAAAACTGCTTACATAGTAGTAATAGCAAAAGGATTGTGAATCCTGTGACAGATCACATAAGAGGGCAGAGGTCTCTCTTTTGTAAGAAATTCTTTTACCAGCCTCAACCTATGACACTTCCTAACTTGAAATAATAAAAGTATATTAAAATGCTAAATCTGGCAGAGATACTTACAAGTATGTTTGTTTTATTAACAAGCAGATTCTTATATTTTATATCAATTTTAGTCTTCAAATCAATCTTAATTTTTTTTTTTTTTTTTTTTTTTTTTTTGCTTATTTGTGTGTTCACATTTATTAAAGAACTAAAAATAAAGTTTTAAAATTTGAGGCTGCTCACATATACTTGCGGGAACCAAAGTTTAAATAATTGTAAAATGGTAGAATGAGTATTATTATTGAAGTGTGAATAAGGAGAGGTGGGAACACAAAGGAAGGAGCATTTAATTCTGTGTGGATGAGACATCAGAAAAGGCCTGAAAAGGGGGGAATACTTGAATATATTCTTGAAGGAGCTACAAATTGGCCAAATGAAAAAATGGAGAAATCGTTAATTCCCCGTTAATATCAGATGGAATCGCAAGTGAAAAGGAGCATGAGTGTGTTTGAGGAGCTACTAGTAGTTATTTCTAAGGTATAAAGTGCAGGGTGGAGGATAGTAGGAAACGATACTGGATTGGTAAGTACCACACTGTTCAGGGCTTCCTAAGCCATGCTCAGGCCATGTGGATCACTGAGGAATTTCAAATGATCACACTGACAGCAATGAAATGGAGAGACAGACTGAAGAAGGTTGGACCCAAAGCAAGAGGACCAGCTTTCAAGATTAAAAACGTGAATAGGGATCTTTGTTTTTATCAGCATTATGGGTCACTTAAAGATAAAACATTTGTACCCAATTTTCGAATTTTGCTGTCAGCCAAATCTGTGCCTTATTTTTAAAGAACCAACTTTTGTCTTGGATAATCCTCATTATGGTATGTTTGTTTGCTATTTCATTAATTTTACACTGTTTCCCCCCTTTTTTTCCTATTTTCTTTGGGATATTCTTTTTCTTTATTGAGATGAATGCTTAGATCATTGAATCTCAACTTTGTTTTCTTTTGAATATTCATTTAAGGTCATAAACAGCTTTTGCTACATCTCACAATTTTGACAAGCAGTATTTTCACTAATATTCATTTTAAAATATTTTCTGAGCTGGTCGGTTAACTCAATTGGTTCGAGCGTGGTGTTATAATACTGATGTCAATGGTTCAGATCCCCATACTAGCCAGCCACGAGAAAAAAAAAATTCTGATTTTAAGAAGTAATTTTTTTCTTTGACCCGTTGATCATTTAAGCGGTATATTTATTAATTTTCAAACACATGGAAAATTTTTCAGTAATCTTTTTTTATTATAGGTTTTTAGCTTTTTCCATTGTGGACAAAAAACATTGTACACAATGTCTTTTTGTAGCCCAACATGTGTTCAATTTTTGTTGATTTTTTTCTGGGCATCTGAAAAGAACGTGTAGTTTATAATTGCTGGATGCAGTGTCTGCTACACGACGATTAGATTATATTTGTAAACCATGTAGATAAATCTTCCATATCTTTATTCATCATCTGCTAGCTTATTCTATCAGTTTCTGAGAGAGGTATTTTATAATATGCCATTATAATTGTAGATTTATTTATTCCTTCTTTCAGTTCTCTCAATTTTTGCTTTTCATGTTTAAAATTGTATTTTCCTGGTGAATTAAGCTTTTTTTCTTTTCTTTTTTTTAATCATTATGAAATGTTTTTTTGAGACTTAGTGCTGTTTTTTTACATTAAAATCTACTTGGGTTGATATGAATGTAGCCGTACCAGCTTTCTTTTGGTTTGTATTTGGAATATATACCATTTTTTATCCTTCTCCTTTCAATTTTATCTCTATCCTTATATTTGCTTGTGTCTTTTGTCAGAGGCAAGTTGTTGAGGGCTTTTTTAAAAAAAAATTCCATTATAATAATCTTTGTCTTTTAATTAGAAAATACAAGCCTGGAGAGCTAGGGCTAGGGTTCACAGACCCCTCGAGCCCGTTGTCCAGACTGGGTCACAAAACCTTCACACGCAGGTCTATGAGTTAGGTAATAGGAAAAGATCCTTGGAACCATGGGTGAAGAAATAATAGGCTTTATTCAGAGCTAGGAGCAGTCAACCTAACATGAAGAAGCTTTGCACATCTGCACCATTAGTCCTTTTTACTCAAGTCCATAATCTGGGAGAAAAAAAAGAAAGAAAGAAAACCAGATGCACATGCACAATCACATTAGACAATAACAAGGAACACCATGTGCATGTGCATAGCCAGCTCAGATGCTCGGCAAGACTCTGAACATCCGAGGGTCGCTGACCATTTTCCTTATATTTTCCCAACAATCCACCCCTTCAGGGTCCTTCACCTTATAATCTACATGCTCAGAGTCTTCTGTGATATTCTCTTAGCCAGGATACATGACCCTTACATTCATATAACCTACTGTCTGTTCAAGGCTCGTCCTTTCAACTATTAGCCACTCATGTCTGGTTAGTAGTCATCGTTGGTGTAATTTTCCATGGGAATCCTGTAGTCATATTGATGGGAAGTTCAATGCATATTCAGTAGGCCAACACATTGATCACGCGACTCAGGTGCAGTGCCTGCAGCCAGAATACTATGGGCAAAAAGACAGAAGGGTTATTGGTACCAATAGGAGCAGTTCTCACCCCTCTGTCAAGATACATGCCAGTTTGCCATCCTGAGAAAGGATGGTTGCAGGAATAGGTGTCTTACCTGGTTTATGACACCATATATTATCTGCTAACACTGTTGGATCTGTAGGTTCTATATGTAACAGTATAGGGGAACTCATAATTGGCCATAATGATAATACAAATGTGCCCTTTGGAACAGAGCACTTATCTGCTCCAGTCCATGTTACCTTTACCCGAGGAGGCCAGGTACTTGTCACCCAGGGTGACACTTGCAAGTCTTCTTCTAATCCTTTCCCCCAAGGCCCTATTAAGCCTACCCAGCATATATGCGGGGCTTCTATTCTCCAAAGCCATTCCCACTGTACTGTCTGTCCCTGTTGTAAACAGGTTGGAGCCAGTAAGAGAATATTTCCATTCTTGCCATATCCTGGCTTCAAAAGCTTATCTTTAGTAGTGACTTGCAGTTATATAGGTGCTGCAGCCCTATGCAACAGAGCTTCCACTGGAAAGGACCTGCCATTGCGGAGTCTCTCATTTAGAATCCTGACTGTCAGCCATAACTACCATGTTCACCCCTTCAAGAATGGGGGTTGGGCAGATAGCCTTAGTCCCTTTTTTAAAAGACCATTGTACCATTCAATCATTCCTGCTGCCTGGGGATGATATGGCACATGTAACTTCCATTGAATAGACAACTGAGAGGCCCACCTCTGAACCCCATGTCCAGTAAAGTGGTTTCCATTATCACTGTCTATAACCACAGGCCGATCATACATAGCTGTAAGGCTATTCAGTGCCTTCACAGTGTTTACCTGGTCTGGAGCCTTACAAGGCCATACAAACAGAAGACCAGTAGCCATATCAACAGTGGTGAGGACGTATCTGAAATTCTCTGACCTTGGCAGTGGTCTGACGAAGTCCACTTGCCATCGAGTCAGGGGCACCCTTCCTCAAGTTATTTGCCCATCTGTATGGGGCACCGACCGGGGGTGTGGACTTTCTTGAGCACACACTGGACAAGCACGACAGGCGTTCACTACATCTTCCCATTTTATAGGCAAGGCCCATCTTTGAGCTTCCATCCACATGGTTTAGCTGCCAGCATACTGCATTCGTCGATGTAACCACTGGGCTACATCAGTAGCTGGAGCTCTCTGCAGCCATCTTACCTTAGCCAAGGCTGAATCAGCCTCATCATTTCCTGGACTGGCTAAGGGAAAGTGTCCTGTGACATGGAAAAGAGTTACTTCTTTCTCATGTCCCAATTCCCATAACTCTTGCCACATGGCTTGTCCCCACAGAGGCTGGTGTCCTACCATCCACTGTTGATACTTCTGAGTAGAGATCCAAAGGGTTAAACCTTTGAACAGAGCCCAGCTGTCAGTACAGATGGTTAATGGCCCAGGCTGATTTATTTTATCACCGTCCATACTTCTCTGAATTCAGCCCATTGACTCCTTTGCCCTGTGCCATTTTCATACCACATGGTATCTATTAAGGGCTGGACAGCAACAGCTTTCCATGATGCTGAGGGTCTCATGCTAGAGCCATCTGTATACCAAGCTTGTTCTGTGATAGGTCCCTGTCCCTCATGGAAAGGTGTAGCCTCCATCTCCATGGGTAAGGGTTGTGCCACAGTTTCCTCCACAACCTCTACTGGGCCTAACACAGTTTGCAACTCTTTGGACAGAGGACTCATTGACACAGTGCTTCTTTGTTCTATATATGCTCCCCATTTAGACAAAGTGGGAATCTGAGCTACATCCATTTTAGAATTGGTTGCCCTTGTGTACAGCCAACCTATTATGGGGTATGTCATCCTTACTAGGACTTTGGCAGTTTCAGTGATAGCTTCAGTGGCCATCAAGGCAGAATACACAGCGGCTAACTATTTGTCTGTTAAAGAATAATGCACTTCAGCACCCTTCCAGAGCTGAAACTAGAATCCTACACGTGTTTGGAATCGATCTTGTCTCTGCCACAAACCCCATCCTAACCCTTCTTGGGTTACATGTACATCTAATTCGAAAGGCTTACAAGTGGGATCAGCCACTTATAAAGACTTTACTTGCTGTATTGCCCTTTTTGTAGCCCAGTAAGCCTGTTCTACTTTGTCAGTCCAATCCCAGGGGGCTGCTTTCTTTGTTAATGTATACAGTGGTCTTGCCATTTGGGCAATATGGGATATAAAAGCTCTCCAATACCCCAGAAGTCCCAAATATGTCTGTAGCTGAGCTACAGGTGTGGGTCTAGGGAATGCCTGTATCTTATCTATAATAGCCTCTGGGATGACTCTTGTCTTACCCGACCAGACCACTCCCAGGAATTTGACTGACAGCCCAGGTCCTTGCACTTTGACTGTGTTCACGGCCCACCCACATTGTTCCAAATGACTTAACAGCATTGGAGCTGCCTGGGTTAAATCTGCAAGAGAATCAGAGGTTAGTAACATGTCATCAATGTAGGGAAACATTGTAACCGTGCTGGGCCTAGTCCACTTGTCTAGGTCCCCAGCCACTAAACCATGACCAATGATTAGGCTATGCAGATAACCTTGGGGCAATACTTGAAAGGTCCACTGCCTCCCTTCCCAGGTGAAGGCAAACTGATCTTGGCTACCAGCCAAGATTGGAATAGAGGAAAACGAATTTGCAAGGTCCAATACATAATGGTAAGTTCCCAGATGAGTCTTCAGCTGATCCATCAAGTCGTGAACTGAAGGCACAGCTGCATGCAAAGGAGGCACTACTTTGTTCAGTTCTCAATAATCTACAATCATTCTCCAGGCCTGGTCTATGCTGGCTTGCAGTATAGTGAGCAGCAACCAGATCCTATCCTGGTCAACAGGAAAGTGGCCATAGGGCACAACATATTCAAGAGTAGTCACATTTCCTCCTTCTCCCAAGGGACTTTTGGCTCCCGTACCTACTCAGAATCCTGCTGCCAGCTACGCCAATTGTAGAGCTAGGGTTAGGTATTACAGACCCCTTGAGCCCATTGTCCAGACTGGGTCACAAACCCTTCACATGCAGGTCTATGAGCTAGGTAGTAGGCAAAGGTCCTTGGAGCCATGGGTGAAGAAACAATAGGCTTTATTAAGAACTAGGAGCAGTCTACCTAATATGGCTTCCCGGAGCGTCCTCTATTAGCTTTGCACATCTGTGCCATTAGTCCTTTTTACTCAAGTCCATAATCCAAAAAAAACCAAAAAACAAAAAAACCCTGAATGCACATGTGCAATCACATTAGACAAATAACAAGGAACACTCGTGCTCATGTGCATACGCACCTCAGATGCTCGGCAAGACCCCAAACATCTGAAGGTCCCTGACCATTTTCCTTATATTTTCCCAACAAAGCCATTCATACTTAAGGCATTACTGATAAATTTGTGTTTAAGTCTGCCATATTGCTATGTGATTTCTTTTTATACCAACTGGCCTATTTTTTCTTTTTTATCTCTCTTATTTTGTTCTTTGGATTAATTGTTTCGATATTTTCTTCTCTATTATCTTAGAAGTCATGCATCATTTTATTATTCTTTTGGTGGTTATCCTGGAGATTAAAGTGTGAATTTTTAAATTACCAAAATAATGTACGTTAGTACTCTTTTCTTTTTTTGGATATACAAAGACTTTAGAACACCTTAACTTCATTTATCCCCCTCATGGTTTTTATGGTGTTGTTGCCATCTATTTTAATTATTGGTAAATTTTAAACTTTATTTAACATTATTATTGTTTAAACAGTTAATATTTATTTAGGATTATCCACATATTTATCATTTTATATTCTTAATTCCTTCTTGCATCTATTAGTTTCTGTTTGGGATATTCCTCTAGCTTGAAGAATATCCTTTAGAATTTCCTTCAGTGTAAGTTTAAAATCAACAAATTCTCTGTTTGCATTTGTCTTAAAATAATTTCATTTCTCCTTAGCCTCTGGAAGATATTTTTCCTTAGTATCAAATTCCAAGTGGGAAATCATTTTCTTTCAGTAGTTTGGAGCTATCCTATGGTTTTCTGGTTTCCATCATTTCTGTTTGTGCTTCCCAATTCTCTCTCTTCTCTCCTTCTTGTTCTCCAATTATACATATCTTATTTTTCAGTGGATCTTCTATGTCTTTAACATGTTTCTCTCAAAATAGAGGAATATTTTGTAGAGAAAATATTCTGTCCTTTTATTGCTCTATACTTTGTCTGAATCTTTTCTTCTGAGCCAAATTTCAGTTCATTAATTTTCTTTTCACCTTACGTAATCTGCTCTAAACCCCTCCACTGAGTTCTTAATTTTGATTTTTGTATTTTTTCCTTCTAAAATCTACTTTGTTTAAAATTAAATTTTAGTTCTCGGTCAAAATACTTTTGTTTCTTTTAACTTATCAAACATAGCTATATTAAAGTTACTGTTGGCATTCTGTGGCTCTCTTTTTATTTTCTCACATTTTTCTTGGTTTTGATCAAGTTGTTGTTTTGTCTCCTCTTATTCCTCTTTAATTTGGATGACACTTCTGACATTGTATATGAAACATTATAGAAATAATTTGAGGTCTGAAAGAGAATATCTTTCTCTAGGATTTTCATTTGTTTCTCAAATTTAGGGGCATTCTTCTGTGCCTTTAATTGAGTCAGGGATTGGAATAATTTGAAGCTGAACTCTGAAAGGCTCATTTTCTCCTCAGTCATCACTGACATTGTTCCAATGTTCTGGAAGAAATGCTTTTACCCTCACTCCACTACCTTCTCTACATTTTCAATGACTGTTTATTGTCCAGAACTTAAAATTTAAATTCTAGTGTTGGTATTCACAATTTTCTTAAATATGATTTCTATCTACCTTTCTAATCTTATATTCCATTATTTCTCAAAATATACTTTCATTTTATGAAAAAAATTTATTTAGTAATTCACACATGCACTTCTGATACTGAACACACAGGTCCAGCTGCCTGCCCCCTTTCAAAAATAAACAACTGAAAAGTCAAATGTTGGCGAAAATGGAAATCAGATTTTATCCCGGAATACCAGTGGCCTGAGGAGAGATGTTGGGTAACTCATTTCTCCAGACTAAATCCATCTCAAAGACTTGGATTTACTATGGGTTTTTTTAAGAGGGGTTGGTGGAAATGGAACAAGGGAAATGAAAATTAGGAGGGAGGTTAATGTGAGTCATGAGGGCTTCATGCAAGGTCTTAGGTGCCAAGCCTCTCCAAGACCCTCTCTGGTTTCTGCTCCTGTCCTTATCTCAGGGTCCTGTTAGATAGTATGGGCCTCATTGCAAGTCTGCAGCTTCAGGCAGGCTGGAAAACAACTTTACATTTATGTGAATAATGTCATCTTGCATCATTGCCAAGGTTCAAGATGTCAAATAATCATGGGAAATGAGGGAACTCAGAGATATGCATGCCAAGAGAAAATCTGTGTCCTTTTAAAATCTTTTAGGACCTATGAGGTTTTAGGTCCCTATGTGACTTTGGTCTTCTGCACTCCAGCAGTTCCACTTTCTTATTTCTGTGCCAGCATTCTTCTGCCTGGAAAGTTCTTCTCTGTCTTCCAAATCATCATTTTTTTCATCCTTCTAGGTCTAGTCCAAATTTCATCTTGTTTATGAAGCCACATTTTACAACCAAGTTCATAGTATTGTCTCCTTCTTTTAGGTTATTCTCTCATCTTTTACGTAGCAAGTATAATGCATTCACTGTTAGTATGACAGCAAGTGATTTACTTTTCCAGCTAGGTGTAGTTTTCCTTATAGCAGGTACTTTGACTCATTCACCTCATAATTTCTGCAGCATCTATAAATTTTATATATAATATTTTCATATGTAATAGTTACTTAAACAATGCAAATATATTTGAAGCCTTTTTGTTTTTCTTAAAAGCTGGTAGGACCATGTTCATCTAAGAAATATGTACTGAGCCTACAGTATGTACAGGCCTATATTTGAGGTGCATATTAGAGCCTAAGTAAACCTCTCACAGATTTGAGTAATATGGGGTCTCCTTTTAAAGGAAAAATGTTTTATGGACGATGAGGGATGAATTAAATTATTTTACTATAATGATTCTTAACTAATTAAAACAAAAATGCTGAGAATAAATTCTCTACTTATAGTCTTACATTTTGAAAAGCAAATTTGCCCATCAAATATGAACAAAATTGGAAAACTAATAACATTAATTTAACATAATAGATGATGTTGTTTCTCTAAGTCTTACTCTTTCATACAGATTTCTGTGAAGCAGGTGTTTTGGAAATCACAGTGCTTATACTACAGTGTATTTGGGATGACTCAACTATATTCATCACTTTTCTCTGTTTCAAACACCACAAACTCTTTAGAGCATTCCATGACGTAACATGATTTTCACTTGTCAAAAATATTAAGGTCTCCTATCTTCTTGTTAGTCTTATATTTATCATAATAGAATTTGCACAAAGTCAGTTTTAAATATTGCGATGGCTAATTTTATGTGTCCACTTGACTGGGTTTGGTGATGCCCAGATTACTTTTCAAACATTACTTCTGGGTGTTCCTGTGAGGGTGTGTTTGCCAGAGATTTGAATCAGTAGACTGAGTAAAGAAGATCTGCCCTCACCAGTGTGGGTGGGCATCATCCAATCTGTTGGGCCTCAGCAGAACAAATAGGCAGAGGAAGGGTGGATTCACTCTATGTTTTCTTGAGCTGGACTATGTTTCCTCTCTCGCTATCAGACATTGAAGTTCCTGATTCTCCAACTTTTATACTCTAGGACTTACACCATTGGCTCTTCTAGTTCTCACGTCTTTGGACTTGGTCTAAATTACATAACCAGTTTTCCTCCTTCTCCAGCTTGCAGACAGCATATTGTGGGACTTCTTAAACTCTGTAATTACATGAGCCAATTCCCATAATAATTCTCCTCGTATATATCTATCTATCTATCTATCTATATCTGTATCTGTATCTGTATCTATATCTATATCTATCTATCTATATCTATTTCTATATCTATATCTATATCTATAAATATATATCCTACTGATTCTGTTTCTCTGGACAAGTCTGACTAATACAGATACGAAAGAAAATTCTATGTCCTGGGCACTCTGTATCAGAAAGAGGTCACCATGATTATCCAGAATTTACTTATTTATATTAACTATTTCTAGAATATATATATACACACTTCAAACCTGTGAATCTCCAGTAAAATGTCATCAGACTTTGAGAATTCCAGTCTACAGATTCAGCTTGAGTAATACTTACTGACTTGTTCCTATAGTATCAAAATGTCACACACACTCTGTGCTTCATAAAAAGCTATAGTTGATTGCATGCTCACAAAATACTAAGTTAGAGTTAACATCTTAATTATTCCTAAATTTCTGATTCAGTCTTCAGGTGGAAGTTTATACCCTGGAAAAAGAGTTCATTCTCTTTTTCATCTGAGCATATGGTTTAAGAATCCTATAATTAAGCTGTAGCATTTCTATAAGTTTAAATTGATTTTTGGTGCCATTCCACTTTGTTGAATTTGTGGAAAGAGAAGTTACATGCTTGAGACATTTGATTAATTCAGTGATCTTCCTGAATTTCAGAATTCTAGAAATTCTTCTAGGTTCAGTAACTGGAAGAATCATAACACTAATGTCTGTTGATTTTCTTTAGTGTTGGTGGAAGAGATGCCTTTGTTTCTATGTGTCACATCCTCTCTGCCAACCTTTAATTTTAACTGCTGCTACCATGTTTAGTTCCATGTAAGCTCACACTCATCTCATGTTGATATCACCCACTATCCTGTGGCTTTCTACTCTCTTCCTTAGGGCCTTCTACAAAGCTATGGGAACCTGCTTGTGTTTCCTGGAAGTGTAGGGATATGAACACCTCCAGGGAGGCCCTCCATCAATGGAACCCACAGATAAATGTATTAGCTTCCTGTTCTTCAGGCGGACACTTCTGTGATGTGTTCTGTACACTGCTAAGAAGTTCTGGGGGAGTTGAGCTCTTATCGCCCGCAACAGCAACCTTGATTGTAACACCTTATATTGGTTGTTTTTCCTCCTCATGCTCCCTCATTTCTGCTTTCAGAGATCATCTTCCATATAATCTACCTCAGTCTAATTCCTTGTCTCAGGCTCAGCTTTCAGAGAACCCAAATTAAGGTAAGCAGTTGCTTTGTGAATTTAAGGATGGGCTACAACTAAATTCATTAGCAAATGTGTATAGGCCTACATTTGAGGTTCTGCTGGAAATGTAGGAATGAAGAAAACAGGCAAAGGTGCTCCCTTCATCAAGGTTACATTGTAGTGCAAGTCATAATCAAGTCCTCAGAGTTTTTCATTATGAGGGCATCTGGATTAGGCTTGTGAAGAGGCAGAGTAGGTAGGGTTGGGGAGAAGACTGGAGAGAAAGATCTAGAGCATGGGTCACTCCCTAAGACAGAGGGGCCTAAATTGGTACAGAGAGCAGCAGGAACCCATGGGGATCCCAAAAGGAAGAAAGACACATTTATAAGTTTTTATAAGTTTGAGATGGGAGGGGGTCAAACTCAAGGGTTACCTCTGTCACTATTTTGCATAAGGATCAAGCCTAGTTAATAAATAGACACTTAAATAATTGTTCAACTATGTACAGGTTGGAGTTTAAGTCCTGTTTCTACTGCTTATTTCGAACATGCAATTTAACCTCTTTGTATTCATTTTTATATCTCTTAATAAGGATAATAATAGTACTTGTCTCAAGGAGCAAATGCTCCTTCAGGTGTGTAGCTTAGACGGAAAGTTCAATGACTCTATAAAATCGGTCATGTTTTGCTTTTCCCCCTCCAACTATCATACAATTAAGATCTCAGCTATTTGTTAATTTTGAGATCTGATATGGGTTTTACCAGTTTTCTATGGTTTACCAGTCCCTGCCTAATGATACATGGTCCTGAGTTTCTTGCTGATAATGTGTTGTAAATGTAAACACAAGTAAAACAAGAGAACTGGCCTTTCAACAACCACCATTTAACAGTATTCTTCTAATTTGTATTCTTTTGATTCTTTTAATTTAGTGGGAAAGCTTACACCTCACTGATGTTAAACAGCATGAGTGTATCACTGTGCATATTTTCTTTCGTTTTTCCCCTGTGTGCTTGAGAATACCAAATTAAAAAAGAAAACAGCATCCATGTGAGTCATTGTCCTCAGAACTATTAAGCAAACAAATGAGTATTTCATAGACTTAACGTGACAATGAATTACATGTCCAAAACAGGTTGTGTGTGTGGTTTAGCAAAACAAAATTAAGAGTCATTCTAGGGAAGGACATTGCCACAGCTTTGGTATAATTAGGAATCATCATAATCAAATACAGGAAATTGGCACATCTGCTTTTCAGGCTGTTGATCCAACTGTGAGGCTGCCTGTGCACACTGGCACGAGCAGTTCTGATACAGCTCGATGTTTTCTGCAAAGCTGTCTTTGCATAAATATTTACGTAATTTTCTCCAAACACCACTATAAGCAGTTGTTTTTTATCATTTTTTCTCCCTTGGGTTATTACTTCTTTCGATCTCTACTCCTGGTGAAGGAGTGATCACTTGTTATTCTAAGGTTTTCTCTTTTTTTAAGTAAAGTTTAGAGGAAAATCTTGGAACTTGGGAATTGTATAAAATGGCAATGAAATGGAAGCACTATTTTCATTTGGCATATTTTTCTAAACTATAAAAAAAAGAAAAATACATCCAGCCCAGCAACTGAGCTGTGCGGTAGGCAAAGCAGACAGAGAGGGAGAGTTTGGAGAGAGAATCCACTCAAGGCTTGAGACTGATATAGAAAGTTAAATGAGGTGAGGTGGAATAGCACGGCCCTAAGAAGTGATTAGCACCCCCCCCCACCTGCCACTTCTCCTTTAGTTATTAAAGGTTTAAAAAGTCTTTTACAGAAGCATTGGTTGAGGAGTTTGTTTGCTTTTTGTCACTTAATTCTGCTAATTTCCTTTTTCTTAAAATGATTTAAAGGATCTTTCCAGTTTTGATGTTCCATTTTACATTTTTGAAACTATAAGGGGCAAAGGAAGACATCCCCTTCAATACCCTGAAGATTCTTTGAAAAATCACCTGATAAACACAGATCAATTTGAAGAAAAGATGTAACAAATTTTATTATATCATAGTTTTACATAACCCGGTGGCCTTCAGAATGAAGACCTAAAAATGCAGGGAAAATTGTTCATATTTATGCTTAGGTTCTGTGAAGCAGGCACAGCCACGTAGAAATGTGATTGGACAAGACAAGTGTGGCCTAATGCTAACAGACTCAGTGGGGAAACTCAGCAAGGCCTGTCTGTTCAGGTTCTTGGCCTCTCCGTGTAGCATTTGTTCCTCCAGTGTATGGAGCAGAGCCCTGTCTGGAATGGGGGTCCTATGACCTACAATCAGACAAGGTAGGTCAGAGAATTTCTTTATGGCCAGCTCCAAGACAGAGGGCAGAGGGGAAGATTAGAGAATATCTGTGTCCTGCCTTGGGGAAGAGGGATTCTAATTTCTAGACTTGTCTGAGGGGTGAATGAGGCTGAAAGATAGAAGAGCCAGTGGTCAGAGAAAAACATTGCTTTTGAGGCTGCATCTGAGGCCTTCACTTTAAGGTATCACTTTCCAGGCCCAACATTCTTAGCTCTGAAACTTCTCCAAGAAGTTTCACAATCCAGAAACTGGAAATCAGAAATTGGGGTGGTAAATTGTTTCATAAGCATTGAATCAGTCTCTCAGCTCCATGAAAGGCCAGCCCAGTTAAACATTTAAAACCTGTGTCTCATTTTAGGCAGTGCTGTCACAGATGGGCTTCCATAAAGTCAGGCCTCTATATCATGAGAGCAGTCAGGTATTTAGTAAGAAGTGTTTCTATGGAAACAAAAGAGAACAAATGTTAATGGTTAGAATAAACTATACACTCAGTTTTTGAGTCCAGAGGGCACTCAGTCAAGAAGATTTTAGATGTCGGGCTTGAAGTATCTTCGGTTGGAGCAAAAGCAGACGGCGGCAATCTGACAGATTTTTCTTGTTTGTAGTTTGTATGAGGTGTCTCAGTGAATTTTCTGAATCGACCATAAAGTAACAGGCACAAAAGTTGTTTACGTTTAAGTTAAAACATTAGTCTGGAGAGCTGCAGCCAGATATTGAAGGAATTAAAAATTCAGGATTCAGTCCAGGTAATAAAAAATTCAAAAAGGATGGACAGGGCTAGAATCTAATAATGGGTGTACTATAGTTTTGTTTGTTTGTTTGTTTGTTTGTTTGTTTTCTGAAACATAATTTTCTCTCTCGTTTCCCATTTTTACCAAAGATGTTTACAACAAGACAAACTCATTTGCAAAATAAGTTTAGTCTCTGGCTGAATTAATTGCATAAAGTACAGCAAGAAGAGTGGTTTATCATATAGGCTCTTTTTAAATTGGCTTTGCTGGGACTTTATAAAGAATCTCAGATTAGACTCTTAAAAGCCTCTCAAGGCTTAGGAAGCCAAGCCAAGGATTTTACTCACTCTCAAACTGTTGCCTGTACAAATTATGTGAATTCCTCTTTTCTGGAGTTCCCCAAAATATCTTGGTTCTTAAACGTGTCAGTAAGGAACATTCTTTACTTACCACAAGGCAGGGAACCCTGTAATTGTGTAAGCAAGGCATAAGACCAGTCTTTTCAAGGGGCTTTTTATTTCTCCATAAAAGTCAACCATAATTCCTTAAAGCAGTTTGGTCATATCTGAAAATATGACATTCTAATCAAAGCCTTGGTGAAACAACCAGTGTTTCCAATTGTGTCCTGTTACAAGAACAGATCTTATTGAACTCATGCAAATAACTATTTTGCCATAAAATTAGAGTACTCATGAATTGTTTCAAAATCCTGGAGGATAGAGAGAAAAGTGTTTCAATTTTGCTCACAAAAATATCTTTTACCAAGTTGTTGTAAAGCTATATATAGCCCCAAAAGAACAAAAATGTTCTTAAAATTGGGGGGGAAACATAAAAGAATCAGCAGTGTTTTAAACAAAAAGTCAAAAAAATTGTTTTAATCCTTCTTTAGTTCATTCCCATGTAATTAATTCTTGTTCTTCTTGATGTTTGGTTAGTCATTATATAAGTCCAGTAAGTCTGTTTTTTTCAGTTCTGGAGAGGTTTTTGTTTTTTTTTATATACAGTCCAATTAAATAATCTCAAAGTTATCAGCAGTGGTATGAATTGCAAAATACCTGTTAAGAGTCTTTTTCTTCTTTTCAGGAACCTCTTGAAGACATGACAATTTAAGATTTGCAAAGAGTTTTCAGAAAGAAAAACACCAAAATAAAGCAATTTACTGCGAATGATCAAGACACAATTGACATGGAAATTTGGTTATATCTATGGCCTACAAAAATTTGCATAATAGTCATAATTATGACTGATGACATATACCCAGACATATCAGAATTTTAGGAATTTCATAAAATTTTGGAGCATGTATTAACAACATATAAATATGAAGTTACATATTTTTGAAAGGAAGTTTAAATCTTTAGCTCAGTCTCCTTAAGTAACTAAAAGACCTAATACAGACGCAGAATCTGTTTCTCACTCTCTCTCTTCATTCTTTTGTTTTGTGTAGTTTACTCGAAAGGTGAACACGCATTTTTTACTAATTTTATCAATAGTACATGAAAATCTTGTTTAAAAGAGAAAACTAAATACTACTTTTATACCAGTATGCTATTAATACTAAAGCCAATTTTAACAAAACCTTAAACAATCTATTCCATTTTAGTCATTTTTGACAGCATAAGACAAAATTTTTATAAACTTTGTATAACCTCTTACAATTTTTAAAATATATTTATTTGGTTTTGTCTCTAACATTTTTTAACTTGAAATAACCTTTAAATTAATACCTTTTAAACTAGACAATTTTAAAAACAAAAAGTACATCCTCATGTCTTTGTTTAATCTTTTATCAAAAAAAAATCCTACTTTTAAATGTAAAAAAAATTTTTTTTAGTGAAATAAACTAAATATTGAACTAAAAATGTTGTATGACTGTCTCTTACATAAATTTTATACTGATGTTTGTGGACCTACTACTTTTTAAAATTTGTATATAGAATTGTATTTTTTTATACCTAGCAGTTTTAATTACATATATACAACTATAATGTTAGCATATTACAATTATAATTTTAACTCTTAGTGACCCTAATTCCCAGTGAAAAATCGAGGATGCAAGCAATTTTGAACTGTTTTATATCAATATTTGCGGATGAAAATCATTTCCCAATTTTTGAAGAGACATGTTTTCAATTTTTTAACAGATCTAAATATATTTAGCTTTTTAAAATAGTGCATACAAACAAAACATCAAAGTATATAAACTTAAACTTATGTATGATAACTAATTTCAGTATTTTAGCTTAGAAATTACTGAGACATTTATGGTTACCTATCCCTTAATTTAATATAGCATAACTTTTAGATTTAAAGTATTGAAAATAACTTTTGAAGTGATAGCAAGTTTACTTATAAACATTTATCCTATTGGCAATTTTCAAATTTATTTAATTTTAACAATTATAATTGAATAAAGCTATTTATTTAAGTTATTATTTTTCTTTTGAAAAAACCAAAACCGAGCTAAATCTTTATCGGCTCTTAGGTATCCTTCCCCTAGCCATCCTGTATCTCAAGTACCTACATGGCAACCAAGATGGCCATGCAGATCCCAAGACAGAACAGAGGCTACAAAGATAATGTCTAAAGGATATCGCCCCTACTAGCATGGCCAGGAGGCAGAGCTGAGATAGGGAGGAGATCATACTGGGCTTGGCTTTGCATTGCCACTGGTGGCCTATGTGTTATTGCCACTGGTGGCCTATGTGCTATGGCCACATATATCCCCAGGCCTCACAATGGCCACCTGTCTAGATCCCAGAATTCAGAGTCTCAGAACCAAAGGCAAGCTAACAAGATGTGTGCAAGCCCAAGGAAGTCCAGCAGCCTGTCCTTGCAGCTTTTGGCCCATGGACAGATTAAGCAAGTATTAAAAATATCACAGAAATAAAAATTTTATAACCTAAAACACCTATCAGAGACAGTTTGTCTGTATGACCAATAGACAGACCTAGGCAAAAATGTCTAAATTGAATTCTGAAAACATATGTATTTTACTAACAATTTTAAAAACTAGCTTTATTTGCCAAAAATTAAAGTCACATGAACTTGAAAAGCACTCATGCTTATTTACTTGTGAGTGCACATTATTTATAAGCCAATTTGGTACCATGTAGACAATATGCAAACACATATATAGACAAACAGACACAACGTACAGCTTACATATACATACATAAAAAACACAGGAACAGATAAAGATATAATATAAAACTCACTAAAAAGGACAGTTGGATTTAAATCATGTCTCTAAATGAAACAAGTTAAAGCCTATGTGGCAGAAGCCCTCACAGAATTTTAGAGAAACCAAGATAGCAAATTTACATCTCAAAGCACAGAAAAAGAATGCAGGCTTTTCCAAGAAGGAGTTTGGGTGTGTCAGAGGAGACACAGAGAAAGATTTTTAAAAATGGATGCCAAGATAAAATAAAATCATAGAATTTCATCATAGGGTTTTACAAAGAGACACATAGATGAGCTAAAAGAAAATTCAGAAGTCTGTTCAAAATAACCACTTCAATGCCAGGAAGTCATATTTCGAAGATCATCTAGTTAGGTAGCTGCTTTCAATCTAGTTTCTGTCCCTTAACTGGGTTTTTGAGCTAAGGGCTGAGGCATTTGACAAATAGGGCCAGAGCCATTCAACTCTTGGGGCTCTGAGAGGAAGGCAGCAGACCCCAAAATAGGTCATTGGTGCACCTGTTTGGTGCACATCTCATGAGGACTCACTTCTCAATGGCTGCGCTTCTCATGAGGACTCAAGAGTCTGTCGAAAACACCAACAAGAGAATAGAGGTTCAAGAAAAAGGGTTTTAGCCAACTAAATAGTTTCTTTAGGGGGAAGCAAAAATCTACAGAATGAAATAGAGGCCTAAAATAAAATATACTCAAACAAAAATAAAGAGGTGCAAAGAAACTCTCATTTAGGGCCACTCTTAAAGGCAATGCCATGAGAGCCGGCAGCAGGCAGTATGCTAATTGCAAATGGACCTATTCAGTTAATTTAGGAGGCAAACAGAACAACAACACAGTTTCTAACACACTTTGAATATAAACCAAAAATTTAAGTAAAAAGTGTATCTGAAGAAGTGACTCAAGATCTGAACAAATAAGCACTTACGAGACTAAAGTCTCCAAAGAGAGAGCAAAAATGTGTCCTTCCCACCAATTTCCAGACCGTCCCCAATGACAGCTTAAAGAAAGCAAAGGCTGTCTGTAGGGGTGGAAGAATTACAAATATGTACCTGAAAAGATCGATCATTCAAATAATTTAAATTATTTTTTACAAATATTTTTGTTTGGACTTAAAGGAGTCTTGTCATGGATTGAAAGAACTTTAACTGTTTTAAATCTAATTTTTGTGGTTTTTGTTTTCTTTTTTATCTTGTCAAGGAATACCTATAAGACAGCTGTGTAAGACAAAAGATATCTAAAAATTTCTTTTTTGAAAATAGCAAATTCAAAGGAAGCATTGGCCATAGACAATTCTGGATCCTCCCATGGTGCCCCCAGTTGCAATAGCAACTCGCCCAACCAGGAGTTAGTTTTCAGGCTTAAAGAGGGCATAAAAGAGGAAACCCCCAAGATCACCCAAAATTCACTTACAGTGATAAGCAAAAAGACTCCTGTTGCCACAGGGAGTTAAGACAAAGTCTTTGGTCCCCCAGAAAATGTGAAGTGCCTCCAGTCACAGACCTGCTAATCTGGTACCCTGGAGAGGTGACATTGGAACAGTCTCCCAGCACAAACAAGTCAACAAGGTTGAGAAAGTCTCCCCTGGGAGTTTGGTACATTTGGAACAAAGAGTGTGCTCAGGTTTTCCAGTTAAATCAAACTGGCCACTAGACATGAGCCAGCATTCATACCCCACAGATGGTGCAGGCCAGGAGAGAATGCTCCAGAACATGAAAACAAGATGAGAGAGGAACCTTATCCAGTTTTTGTTTCAGGGACCCACACAAAATTTTTCTAAATAGATGCTGATCTGATAATAAACAGAAAGCTTACTAGTCTGCAGGTTCGAACAGTCTTATGGGACCTGTTCTAGACCTGTGTTCTACTCTATGGTACCCCTCTTTATGACAAAATAACACGAAAAGACAAAGACAAAGGAAAAACAAATACCAGAGTCACTACACCTGAGATTAGTCATATAAATCCTCTTTTTCCTATTCAAAAATTTGGGAAAAAGAGGCAAACAGTGAATAATTTTTACCATCTGCTCAACCAGATTCCACAAAGAGAGAAAGCGGGAGTATGACAGGTAAGAAAAGTTTGCTGTTTTGCTGGTTTTCAAGCTCTGGTCTTCCTCAGCTACAGCTGCCAGAAGAGCAAGGCAACTTTGGTACCCTGCTCATAGCATGAAAACTGTAGGGGCCAAAGTAAGACATCCCCTTTGACCCCATGAATGTTCTTTGAAAAATCACCTGATAAACATTAATTTGAAGAAAAGGCATAATAATTTTTTTAAATTAATTTTTATTGAAACTTGATTATACATTTTTATGGGGTACAGAGTTCTATTTCAATGCATGTATGCAATGCGTGATGATCTAATTAGGGCAATTAGCACATTCATTCTTGTATACCTTAATCATTACTTTGTGATGTGCACATTTGATCTCCTCTCTTCTAGTCATTTGGTAACATGTAGTAAATCAATGTTAAGTATAGATTTCTGGATTGATTGTACACCAGTAGAATTTATTTTTTATATCTACTTGTAATTTGGGGTCTAATTTTAACGAGCCTCTCAGTATCCTGCCTCCTCTCTCCCCTTTTCCTGCCTCTAGTAACCACAGCTCTTCTCTCTCCTTTTAACTCAACATTACTAATAAGTTTAGTAATTACTAATGATCAGTTCAACTTATCATTACTAATTTGTATTTTTGTTGTTGTTTGTTTATTTGTTTGCTTGTTTTAGCTCCCACATATGAATGAGAATATGAGGTATTTCTCTTTCTGTGCTTGCCTTTATATATATATATGTATATAATTGGTTTTGAGTATTCGTGGGGTACAAAACAAATTGTCACCACTCATGCCTAAAATGTGATGGCCAGATCCATACTGGCAGCATGTCCATTACCACAAATTGTGATTATACTCCATGTCCCCTACCCAATTATCCCATCAATTATCCCCGACCTCCCTCCCATCCCCTTTTCCCCACTCCACTTTGTATCCCTAGGTATGTTCTCTCCTCTGCAAGTCCAATGCACAACTGGGATCTTTCTTTCCTTTCTTCTTTATCTCTTAGCTCCCACTTATGAGAGAGTACATATGGTAGTTATCCCTCTGTGCTTTGCTTATTTCACTCAACATGAGTTCATCCAAGCTCATCCATGTTGTTGCAAATGGGAGAAGTTCATTCTTTTTTATGGCAGAGTAGTATTCCATGGTGTATATATATACCATAGTTTCATTATCCAATCTGACATCAATGGACATTTAGGTTGGTTCCGTATCTTGGCTATTGTGAACAGAGCTGCGATGAACATGGGAGTGCAGGTAGCTCTTCGACATGATGATTTCCATTCCTCTGGATATATACCCAGAAGTGGGATTGCTGGATCCTGTGGAGGATCTATCTGTAGTTGTTTGGGAAACCTCCATACTGTTTTCCATAGTGGTTGTACTAATGTACAGTCCCACCAACAATGTAGGCGTGTTCCCTTCTCTCTGCTTCCTCACCAGCATTTGTCATTCTCATTCTTCTTGATTATAGCCAGTCTAACTGGAGTGAGATGCTATCTCAGTGTGATTTTGATTTGCATTTTCCTGATGGCTAGTGATGTTGAAAATTTTTTCATGTACCTCTTGGCCATTTGTATGTCTTCTTTTGAAAAATGTCTGTTCAGTTCCTTTGCCCATTTTTTAATTGGGTTATTTGGGATTTTTACTGTTTAATTGCTTGAGTTCCTTGCATATTGTGGATATTAATCCCTTGTCAGATGCATAGTTAGCAAAAATTTTCTCCCACTCTGTAGGTTATGATTTCACTCTTTTGACTGTTTCCTTTGCTGTGCAGAAGCTTTTTAGTTTGATGTAATCCCATTTGTTTATTTTTTCTTTTGTTGCTTGTGCTTTCGAGCTCATGTTCGTAAAATCTGTGTCCAGACCTAGTTCCTGAAGTGTTTCACCTATATTTTCCCTCAGTAATTTTACAGTTTCAGGTCTTATACTTAAGTCTTTAATCCATTTTGAGTTGATTTTAGTATATGGTGGGAGGTGCATGTCTAGTTTCATCCTTTTCCATATGGATATCCAAGTTTCCCAGCAGCATTTATTGAAGAGGCAGTCTTTACCCAATGTATTTTTTTGTTCCCTTTGTCAAATATCAGATGGCTGTAAGCCTGAGGGGTGGCTTCTGGATTCTCTATTCTGCTCCACTGGTCTGACTATCTTTTTTATGCCAGTACCATGCTGTTTAATTTCTTTTTGGACCCATAGGTCATTCAGGAGCCTATTGTTTAATTTCCATATATTTGTATAGTTTCCAGGATTTTGCTTGTTATTGATTTTCAGTTTTAGTCCATTATGGTCTGAAAAGATGCTTAGAATGATTTCAATATTTTTTAAATTTGCTAAGACTAGATTTGTAACCTAATATATGATCTATCCTGGAGAATGTTTCATGTGCTGAAGAGAAGAAAGTATGTTCTTTAGTTGCTGGGTGAAATGTTCTGTATATATCTGCCAGGTCCAGTTGGTCTAAAGTGTAGTTTAAATCCTGTGTCTCTTTGTTGATTTGTTGCCTGGAAGATCTGTCCCATATTGAGAGAGTGGTGTTCAGGTCACCCACTGTTAATGTATTAGGGCCTATTTCTTTCTTTATGTCTAAGAGTGTTTGCTTTATATACCTGGGTGCACCAGTATTGGGTGTATATATATTTATGATTGTTATGTCTTCTAGCTGGATAGATTCTTTTGTCATTATATAGAGGCCTTCCTTTTCTCTTTTTATGTTCTTTGGTTTAAAGTCTATTTGATCCAATATAAGAATAGGTACTCCTGTTCATTTTTTATTTCCATTTGCATGGTATATCTTTTTCCATCCCTTCACTTTTAGTCTGTGTGTGTATCTATCTGTGAGATGGGTCTTTTGAAGACCCTATATACTTGGGTCTAGCTTTTTAATACAATCAGTCAATCTGTGCCTTTTGAATAGGGGGTTTAATCCATTCACATTTAGAGTGGTTATTGATAGATACAGTTTAATTCCTGTCATTTAATTGCTTTTTGTTTAGATGTTTTAAGTATCTTTGATCCTTACTTCCCCTTTTATTTCTCTTCTTCAATGTTAGTTGGATATTTGAAGTGGCATGATTTAGCTTCTTGCTCTTTCAAGCTAGCATTTTTGTTTTAATAGCAGGTTTTTATACTCTTTCTTGTATATCCAGGGTAGTGACATTCATTATTCAGATTCCAGATACAGGACTCCCTTGAGAATTTTTTGCAGAGCTGGTCATGTGGTGATGAACTCCCACAATTTTTGTTTGTTTGGGAAATACACTATTTCTCCCTCATTTCTGAAGGAGAGTCTTTCTGGGTAAAGAATTCTTGGCTGGCAATTTTTTTCTTTTTGTGTTTTGAATATATCATTCCACTTTCTTCTGGCCTGTAGGGTTTCAGTTGAGAAGTCTGCTGTTAGTCTGATAGAGGTTCGCTTATAGGTGACTTGATACTTTTCTCTTGCTGCTTTTAGAATTCTCTCTTTGTCTTTGAGCTTTGCAAATTTGACTATAATGTGTCTTGGAGGTGATCTTTTTGGATTGAATTTGTTTGGAGACCTTTGAGCTTCCTGCATTGAAGGTCTGCGTCACTCCCTACCCTGGGAAGTTTTCTGTTATTATTTCCTTGAATAGGTTTTCAATACTTTTTCCTTTCTCCTCCCCTTCTGGAATACCCAGAATTTGAATGTTAGAGTGCTTGAGGTTGTCTGCTATCTCTCTTAGTTTCTCCTCATTATTTGAACTCTTCCTTCCTTTTTTTTTTTTTTTTTTTGTCTGTCTGGGTTATTTCGAAAAGACCATCTTTGAGATCTGAATTTTTTTTTCTGCTTGCTGTAGCCTGTTGCTTAAGCTATCTATTGTGTCTTTTATTTCAGTGAGTGAATCTTCCATTTCTAGGAGTTCTGCTATTTCTTTTTTAAGGTATTAATCTCTTTGTAAATTTCCTCCTTCATATTTTGGATATTTTTTCTTGTTTCCTTGTGTTCTCTAGTTGAGTCTTCTTTTATTTCTTCAAGCTTTCTTAAGACCATTGCTTGGAATTCTTTTTCAGACATTTCAAAGATTCCCTGTTCTGTGGGGTCTGGAATTTAAGCATTACTGTATTTCTTTTGTGGTGCCACACCTTCTTGTTTGTTTGTAGTTCTAGTATTTTTTTGTTGATATTTGGTCATTTGGTAGAGGACTTGCTTCTTCCATTACTCCAGGGTTGACTATGAGGTTAAAGATTTCTTCCTTTATTTGCAGGTTCTACTGGTGACTCTTCTTATATCAGTGTAGTCAAGTGAGTGGCAGGTTGCCTGTAGGGTGGCCCTGTCTGCTACTGTGGTGTTGAACTGTCCTTTTGGTGACGGAAGGTGTGGCAGTATCTATATCACACCACCTTGGCTCCTGTTCTAGCTTTCCACAGCTGTAGACTGAACCCCTGCTGCTGTGCAGGTCTCGGCTCACCTCACCATCTACTGTGCGTGTGCACTTCCCTTCCCCCACCAGGGCCTTAGACTGGACCCTGGTGCCACAAGGGTCTGGCCTCAGCTCACCTCAGTGGCTGCTGGGCTGTGTCCACTTCCCTTCTGGCAGGGGCCTAACTGAGCCCTGGTATTACACAGGTCTTGGCTCACCTCAGCAGCTGCTGGGGTGTGGGCACTTCCCTCCAGGCCTTAGACTCTCCTTATTTTATTTAACATAATTTTCTCCAATTTCATCCATGCTGCTGTGAATGGAAGAATTTCATTCTTTTTTACGGTTGAGTAATATTCCATTGTGGATATGTACCACACTTCCAGTTATCTAATTATCTGTTGATGTACAATTAGGTCAGTACCATATTTTGGCTATTGTGAATAGAGCTCTTGAGAAACATGGGAATGCAGGTATCCCTTTGACATTATGACTTCCTTTTCTTTGGTTACATACCCAGTAGTGGGATTTTTGGATCTTATTGTAGTTCTATTGGTAGTTGTTTGAGAAACCCCATAGTGTTTTCCATAATGGATGTTCTAATTTACAACCCCACCTCCAATGTGTAAGGGTTCCACTTTCTCTGCATCCTCACCAGCACTTGTCACTTTCTGTCTTTTTGATAAAAGCCAGTCTAACTGGAGGGAGCTGATTTCTCAGTGTGGTATTGATTTGCATTTCCCTGATGATTAGTAATGTTGAGCATTTTTTCATACACTTGTTGGCCTTTGTATGTCTTCTTTTGAAAAATCTTTATTCAGCTCTCTTGTCCTTTTATAAATTGTGTTTTATTATTATGACTATTGAGCTACTTCAGTTCTTTGTATATTCTCATTATTAGTCCCTTGTCAGATGTGTAGTTTGCAAATATTTATTCCCATTCTGCAAGTTTTCTCTTTGCTCTGTTGATTGTTTCCTTTGCTGTGCAGAAGACTTTAACTTTGATAAAATCCTATATATTCATTTTTGTTCTGTTGCCTGTGCTTTTGGGGTATTATTCATAAAATCTGTACCCAGTTCTACATCTTGGAGTGTTTCCTCTGTGTTTTCATCTGGCATTTTTGTAGTTTCAGTTGTTACATTTAAGTCTTTAATCCACTTTGAGTTGGTTTTGTATATTGTGAGAGATAAGGGCCTAGTTTTATTCTTGTACACACGTATATCCAGTTGTCCCAGCACTGTTTATTGAATAAACTGTCCTTTCCCCAAAGTATGTTTTTGGCGCCTTTGTCCAAGATCAGTTGCCTGTAAGTAGATGGATTTATTTCTGGGTTCTCTATTTTGTTACATTTGTCCATGTGTCTGTTTTTATGCCAGTACCATGATGTTTTGGTTACTATCACTTTGCAGTATAATTTGAAGTCTGGAAGTGTAATGCTTCTGGCTTTATTCTTTTTGCTCAGGATTGCTTTGGCTATTTAGGGTCTCTTGTTGCTCCATATGAATGGCAGGACTGTGTTTTCTATTTCTGCAAAGAATGTCATTGGTATAGCGACTGTGTTGAATCTGTAGATTGCTTTGAGTAGTATGGTCATTTTCACAATATTCTACCAATCCATGAGGATGGAATATCTTTCCAATTTTTGTGTGTACTCTTTAATTTATTTCATCAGTGTTTTGTAGTTTCCATTATAGAGAACATATATCTCATTGGTTAAATTTATTTCAAGGTATTTTATTGCTTTTTTGGTAGCTATTGTACACAGGATTGCTTTCTTGATTTCTTTTTCTGCGAGTTCATTGTTTGTATATAGAAACACTACTGTTTTTTGTGTAATAATTTTGTGCCCCACAACTTTACTGAAATTGTTGATCAGTTCTAAGAATTTTTTGGTTTAGTCCTCAAGTTTTCTATATATAAGATCATGTCTTCTGCAAATAGGAACAATATGACTTCCTCTTTTCCAATTTGGATGCCCTTTATTCCTTTCTTTTGCCTAATTGCTCTGGCTAGAACTTCCAGTACTACGTTACATAGCAGTGGTGAGAATGGGCATCCTTGTCTTGTTTCTGTTCTTAAAGGAAAAGCTTTGAGCTTTTCCCCATTCAGAATGATGTAAGCTGTGGTTTTGTCATATATGGTTTTTATTATATTGAGATACCTTCCCTCTAAACCTATTTTGTTGAAAGTTTTTATCATGAAGGGATATTGAATTTTACAAAAGCTTCTTCTGCATCTATTGAAATGATCATATGTTTTTTGTCTTTCATTTGGTTGATGTGGTGTATTACATTTATTGATTTGTGCAAGTTGAGTCATCCTTGCATTCCTGGGATGAATCCCACTTGATCATGGTATATAATCTTTTTGATATGCTTTTGGATTCTGTTGCTAGTACTTTGTTGAGAATTTTTGCATCTAAGTTTATCAAGGATATTGGCCTGTAGATTTCTTTTTATGTTGTGTCTTTGTCTGGTTTGGATATCATTGTAATGCTGGTCTCATAGAATGAGTTTAGGAGAATACCTCTTCTTTGATTTTTTGGAATAGATTGAGAAGGACTGGTATTACATCTTATTGAAATGTTTGGTAGAATTCAGCAGTGGAACCGTCTGGTGCTGGGCTTTACTTTGTTAGGAGACTTTTTATCATTGAATCAATCACGTTGCTCATTATTGGTCTCTTCAGACTTTCTATGTCTTCTTATTTCAGTCTTGGTAGGTTGTATGTGTCCAGAATTTTATCCATTTTCTCTAGATTTTCAAATTTGTTGACATATATTTGTTCATAATGAGTCTTTGTGTTTCTGTGGAATCAGTTGTAATGTCTCCTTTTTCATTTCTGATTTTTTCTTATTGGCTCTTCTCTCTTTTTGGTTAGCATAGCCAATGGTTTGTCACTTTTGTTTATCTTCTCAAAAAAACAACTTTTCATTTCATCAATCTTTTGTACCATTTTTGTGTGTGTCTATTTCATTTAGTTCTGCTCTAATCTTTATTATTTCTTTTTATTTACTAATTTTGGGGTTGGATTGTTCCTGTTTTTCTAGTTCCCTGAGGTGTAACGTTAGGTTGCTTTTTTGAGACTTTTTCAACGTTTTTGATGTAAGTACTGATTGGAATAAATTTCCTTCTTAGTACTGCTTTTGCAGTATCCCATAGATTTTGGTACAATGTGTTTCTATTTTCATTTGTTTCAAGAAGTTTTTTGATTTCCTGCTTTATTTTGTCTTTAGCCCATTAGTCATTCAGGAGCATGTCATTTACTTTCCATGTATCTGTAGTTTCCAGAGTTTCATTTGTTGATTTATAGTTCTATTCCATGGTGGTCTGCAAAGATACTTCATATGGTTTCAATTTTTAAAAAATTTGTTGAGACTTTATTTGTGGGGTAACATGTGCTCTGTCCTGGAGAATGATCCATATACTCATGAGAAGAAGGTATATTCTGCAGTTGGATGAAATATTATGTAAATGTCTGTCAAGTCCATTTGGTACATAGTGCAGTTTTAATCCAATGATTCTCTGCTAATATGTTGCTTGGATGATCTGTCCAGTTCTGACAGAGGGGTGTTGAAATCAACAACTATTATTGTATTGGGGTCTGTCTCTCCCTTTAGATCTGTTAATAATTCCCTTATATATCTGGGTGCTCTGATGTTGAGTGCATACATATTTATGATTGCTATATTCTCTTGTTGAGTTGATTCCTTTATCATTATATAATGTCCTGCTTTATCTTTTAAAGTTTTTGGTTTAAAGTCTATTTTATCTAATATACATATAACTGTTCCTGCTTGTTTTTGGTTTCCACTTGCATAGACCATCATTTTCCATCCCTTCACTATTACTCTATGTGTGTCTTTAATGGTGAAGTGATTTTCTTGCAGGCAGCATACAGTTGGGTCTAGTTTTTTAATCAGTTCAGCCTATCTATATCTTTTAAGTGGAGAATTTAATCCATTTATGTTCAGGATTGTTATTGAAAGATATTGCCTTACTCCTGCCATTGTCTTTGTTTTTTATGGTTGTTTTATGTTTCTTTTGCTCCTTTCTTCCCCTTTTATTGTTTTATTCTTTGCCGTTTCGTGTTTTTTGTAGTGATAAGACAGTTTCTTTCTTTTTTTTAATGTGTGGGTTTTATTCTTTCTCATGTGTTTGTAGTGGTAGTTATCACTCTTTTGATTACAGATATAGTACTTCTTTGAGAATTTTTCCATGGCTGCCCTTGTGGTGGTGAATTCCTGAAGTTTTTGTTTGTCTAAAAAAACACTATTTCTCCTTCATTTCCAAAGGATAGTTTTGCTGGGTATAGTACTTTTGGCTGGAATTTTCCTTCTTTTATCACTTTGAACATATTATCCTACTCTCTCCTCACCTGTATGATTTCTGTTGAGAAGTCTGCTGTTAGTCTGATGGGGATACACTTATAGGTGACTTGACACTTTTCTCTTGTGGTTTTTAGTATTCTGTCTTTGTTTTTGACTTTTGACAATTTAACTGTAGTGTGTCTCAAGGAGGACATTTTTGGGTTCAATCATTTTGGGACCTTTGAGCCTCCTTCACCTGGAAGATTGTGTCTTTCTGAATACTTGGGAAGTTTTCAGTTATTATTTCATAGAATAGGTTTTTGATGGCTTTTCCTTTTTCTTCCTCTTCTGGGACACTCATGTTTGTACACTTAAGGTTGTCCCATAGCTCGCATAGGCATTCTTTATTTTTTTAAATTTATTATTTAAATTTTTTTCTTTTATTTTTTGTTTATTTATTTATTTATTTATTTATTGGTCCAACTATGTTAATTCAAAAAGCCCATAGTCAAGTTCAGAAATTCTTTCTTCCATTAGCTCTAGCCTGTTGCATAAGTTCTTAGTTGTATTTTTTATTTCACTGAATGAATTCTCCAGCTCCAGGATTTCATTTCTGCTTGGTTCTTTTTAAAGAAATCTATCTCTTTATTGAATTGCTCCTTCATTTTCTGTTTTTATGTTTTTTAACTTCATTGTGATTTCCATCTATATTTTCTTGTGTCATGTTCTGTTTCCCTAAGATTATTGTTTAATTCCTTTTCTGGTGTTTCCTTGATTTCTTGTTGTGTGGGGTCTAGTACTGGAGAATTATTGTCTTCCTTTGGGGTGTCATGTTTCCTTGTTTTTTTCATGCTTCTTGCACCTCTTCATTGATGTCTGGACATCTGGTAGGGCAGTCACTTCTTATTTTCAGTGTAATTTTTGAAGAGAGAAACTCTTTCCTGTAGAAGTGTTCTAAATTTATAGTCCGTTGAGTGTTTTAGGTTTGATTTTGGGTGAGCACAATAGTGCAGTCCTAGGGCAACTTCTACTGTGTTTAATTTTGGAGTTGTCTGTGGGTACTTTTGTGTTCTATGCAGTGGGGCCCTTGGTGGTTTTTGTTGGGATGGGTAACATTGGCCACAATTATTGTGACTGTGGGCCCAGCAGCTCAGGAAGCAAGTGTACACTGGTGCAGCAGATCCTGGCAGCTTTGTAGAAGGCCACTAGTTGTGCTGTTGAGCCTGAGCAAGCCTTCAAGGATGCCACAGAACCCAGAAACTCTGTAGAGGCCTGTTGTGAGAGGGAAACACTGCAACCAATCTGCTGTTGGTCTGGGAGGATGTGTACACTGGTAGAGCAGGGCCTGGCAGCTCTGTGGAGGGCCACTGATTCAGCCGTTGAGCCCGAAACAAGCCTCCAAGAATGCAGCCAGGCCCAGCAGAAATATAGGGGCCTGCCTTAAAGGGTCACAGCCCTGGCCCAATCTGCAGTTGGTCAAGTGTGTACACTGGTGCTGCAGGTCCTGGTAGCTCTGTAGCTCTCTGTAGCAAGCTGACTGGCACACCTGACCCATGGGGTTGGCCCAGGTTTTGGCTTCTCCAAAGTACATGAGCAACACTGCTACCTCCTCCTGTCACTCCAAACAAATTTTCTTCTATCATAGTTTTATGTGACATGGGAGCCTTCAGAAGAAAACCCAAAGATATAAGGACAATTGTCTATATTTGTGCTTAGGTTCTGTGAAGCAAGCATAGCCATCTAGAAATGTTATTTGACAAGAAAAGCATGGTCTAATGTTAATAGTCTGAGTGAGGAAACCCAGCAAGACCTGTCTGTTCAGATTATTCTTGGCCTCTCTGTGTCGCATTCATTCCTCCAGAGTGTGGGAAAGACACTTTTTGGAATGGGGTCTTATGACCAACCATCAGACAAGGTAGGTCAAAGAATTTCTTTACACATAGCTCCGAGATAGAAATGCAGGTGGGTAGATGAAGGTATATCTATGACTTGCTTCAAGAAAGAGGGATTCTAGTTTCCAAGGCTTGCCTCAGGGAAAAATGAGGCTGAGAGACAGGAAGGCAGGAGAAGGTCAGAGGAAAACATTGCTTTTGAGACAGCTTCTGAGGACTTCCCTTTGGCATATTGCTTTCTGGGCAGCTACAAAGCTATAACATATCTTAAAGTCATACACATTTTATACTTTAAAATATCTGATTAAAAAAACTATCATCTTTATTTTCTAAGCACTGTTTTGCTTACAAAAGTGCATATGTGTCCTATTTTTATTATTGTATGTTTGATTAATAATATCTAAATCACAACAGATAAAATATTTGATAATATTCTAAATAATTAAGAGGAATCTCCAATGTGGAAGGTATATTTTTCAATCTTAATATCAACCTTTTGCTTTTGATGCAGACTTTTGGTGACATATTCTAGGGACCTTGAGATTTGTGCATTTCAGGACAGTGTGGAATATATTTTTATGAAAAAATAATTGGATGGTTTACATGGGGAAATGTATGTTCATTTTTACTTCCAAAGGCGTTAGAGACAACTTCTTAATGATTTGCAAATAAGAAAAGACAAAGTATTCTAAAAGGAAACATGCAAGAAATCTCTCTTGTTCCTACCCCCCACTCTGACTTTCATTAATATACAAATTATGAAGTATTTGGTGGTTGCCAATTGTATGTTGTTAGTTATATGTATAGATGAATGCTAGTTTGTAAGTGGGTTATCTGTGTAAGGTACTTATCTTAAACTTTTTAGTGAACTTTACATAGTTTTATTTCAAATTGTAAATTACTTCTTTTCAGTGAATTCTTCTGTTCTAGTAAACCACATTGAATCATAAGAATCTCTTCAAATAATATTAAGAAGGCTTTTTCCTTTTCAGTCTGCCATCCTTAGAACATTGGCTTTTGTTCTCATGTTGTTTCCTCACTGTCCCTTGGTGGCTGCTGTGGCTCCAAAAATCATGACATGCAAGGCAATGGGTGAGAATTAGGCTGTGTTTGACAGCCCCTTTGCTGAGGTCCCATTTCTGCTCTCTTTTATTCTCCTTTCTCTTGACATCTTCCTTACCCTTTTCACTCCCACTGCAGAATTCTGCTTCCTTCAGTTTTTGAGATGAGCTGATGATGGCTCTGTGTCAGTACACAAGATCACTGGATTCTTTTATTTTGCCTGTGGAGGACTCTGGGAACTTAAGGACTCAAAATGGTCTAATAGTCAGAGTCAGATTTGAAAATTAAACCATGTGTACAGTGTTGGACTCATAGTCATCCTGTACTGATGACTCAATCAATCTTTTATAGCATTAGACTTTAGACAGATTATTTTTGCATGATGCACATGTACACATGTGGATATTTTTAAGACCCTTACATTTATGTGATGTGCTGTCATGCATGTGTGTATTTGCAAATCATTTTGCCCATCTATTAACTAGATAGTAAAAATTTCAAACTTTCTCTTTCCTTCTAAGTCTGATAACTCTGAGTTTTTCCTCATCTTTTTACCATTTCATGGGAGTAAACATTTTAGGTCCTTAATTGGTCATGGTTGTGATCTTATTTAAAAACTGAGCAAGTGTCAGCAACTTCTTTGATTGTATCTATACCTCACAATAAGACAGGAATTCAAAATTTTTTCTGCTTGCGTTTATCTAGGGAATGATTGTTTTTAAGTTCACATGTTGTGTCATGTTTGCATCTTATAATTATTATCCTGTCTATCTCTACTTAAAGTCTGAAAATATATGCATTCTTCAAAATCTGAGAGGCAATGTTGTGTGGTAGAAAGAGCTCTTTACTGGGTATTTAGTGTTTGTGTCCAGGAGCCCCAGTTTCTCGTCCGTAAAGTAAGGACATTTGACTACAGAAAATTTCAGTTAAAATTTATTGAAAAATTATGTACCAGGAACTGTTGTAGGTGTTGGTGAGAAAAACAGACATTTTCTCAGTTGGATCTTATGATATTATTGGAAGAAGAGTCAATTCATAAACAATTACAATAAAGTTTAAAAGGTCTCTACTAGGAAATGCACAGAATGCTAGGGTGCATGGGAAGTGTTTATTTTTCCCCAGGGCAAGTCAGGGAAAACTTCTTGGAGTAAATTATGTTTATGATGAAAACAGAGAATAATAAGCAGCAAATAATAAGACAAAGGAGTAGAGAAGTATTTAAGATAGAAGTTCCCTTATGGTACAAAAATTCTATTATTGGGCAATTTCAACTGCATTTATATAATATAAATAGTAGAAGGAATAGGTTTACTTATCTTTTAGAAATGTGAAATTTCGGGCTTGATTTGTAATGATAGATTCTTAATCACCTTTAATTTTCTGGTATGTTTTTCTTTTTCAAGATCTCCCTCTGAGCCTGTTAGTTCAGAAAAGCAGTATTGGTAATTTGAGCTACATAATTCAAGTAATGGAATTTTCAAGCTGGAAAGAACATTCAAGTTTGTTCAGCCTGGCCCTCTTATTTTGCAGATTTTTTTTTTTTTTTAATTACGAGAGATTAAGCAATGTGTCTACTAAGTTCTCCTCATAGCTCATCAGTGATGGTGTTTGCACTAAATGTAGTTTCTGATTCCTGGTTTAGTGTTGGTTCAGCTATCTAAGTCTTTTCATAACATTTGGATAAATAAATGCACATTTCCATAGAATTTTATATCCAAGTACAAGGAGAAGAAAATTATAAAAAAGAGTTAGTGTGGAAATGGAATGAGATAGGCTCTTTCTTTCTTTCTTTCTTTTTTTTTTTTTTTTGGTTCTATGGTTAGTGGTTTCACTGTTATGATGGTTATGAATGTGTTTCTAAAGTTAAAAAATGAATCTCTGGGCTGGCCCTGTGGCTCACTCGGGAGAGTGCGGTGCTGGTAGCTCCGAGGCCGCAGGTTCGGATCCTATATGGGGATGGCCGGTGCACTCCCTGGCTGATTGTGGTGTGGACAACACCAAGCCAGGCGTTATGATCCCCTTACCGGTCCAAAAAAAAAAAAAAATGAATCTCTTCACTATTGCTTTCTTTGGGACACTTTTTGGTGTTAATTAAATACCTGTGCTAGTATTTTAACTGAGAAATAAATACTATTTTAATCCAGAACAGTTAACATGAATCTAAATTTCTCTTTTTCCTAGTGGTATTTATTTTTCTGAATATGAAGTGGCTAAGAGTACAGAGTTTGGCATAATTCTTGGTTAATTCTGAACTTAGTATTTTCAAGTTATGTGACCTTAGGCAAGTAATTTAACTACTCTCTATAATCTCATTTCTTTATATGTAAAATGATGATGAGGTTGTAATGATGATTTAGAGAGATGAATATGTAAATATTCAGCCTAAGCCTAGAAAAGTGCTCACTGTATATCAGTTGTTATAACTGTCTTGATTCATTAAAAGTTAAATTCTCAGTAAAAATCATGGTTGGAGGTGGTCTCCAGAAATACTGCTTGCAAGAGCACTTGTCAAAGCAAATAAAAAGCAAATTTTTACACTTGTAGACTGGACTAAACCAGTTTTGATATTGATGTTACCACTGCTGTTGCTGGAAACCAGATGTAGTTTATGGGTCTTGGCTGCCAGATGAATGAAGCAGAGAGCCAAATTTCTATAAGTCGTCCCCACATGATTCCTGGGAGTGTCCAGAATGTGAGAAAGGATCAACGCTTGTTGCTGTTGTAACTCTCTCTTCCTGCCAGGAATGACATGATCCAGATAATTTGACTCAGCCTGGTCATCCCACCCTATTGACAGCAGGACAACTGTGGGACAGAAACAAATAGTGTAGGCCAGGTGAAATAAGCCCCTGGGGAATGTGGGAAGGGGTGCAGAGAGCTTGTGGAATAACACACACAAAAAAGGAAGAAGTTTGAGTAAAGATGTGATAAAAACTGGAATATGGGATTTCAGGTAGAAAAGGTGGGATATTTTTGAGATATTCATCAAGTTTTCTTGGCACTTTCTGTTTCCAACATCTTTCTTTCTAAATTCATCCTTCACTTCCCACCCTCTTGCAGACTGAAGCTGATTGGCACATGCCATCTGGACAGATGACACTGAAGACCGGATTCTACCTATCCTTTCTCTACTCCTTCCCCATATGTACACATCTTGTTGCTGAAGAATTCCCTCTAATTGTAGATGCATCCTAGAAAAGGGAATTCAGGAGTTTACAGGATTGACTAAAATTATTTTATCATTGTAGGGACTTTCAAACCCAGTAGAAATTTTGTAGAGTTAGAGCAAAATATGCAAATAATTTAAATTCTTGAATATCTAAGTTTGAGGATAAGATTCAAATATAAAACATATACACATATTTTTTTCTCTTGTCTTGAATTTCCAGATTTTATCTGCTTAGACTGAATGCTTGTGTCCCTTAAAATTCACTGGTTAAAATCCTAACCCCCAAGGTGATGGTATTTGGAGGTGGGGCATTTGGGTGATTAAGTTATGAACCATCATGAATGGGATAGTGCTTTTATAAAAGAGACCCCACAAAGCACCCTCACTCCTTCCACCAGGTAAGGACACAGCAAGAAGACGGCCACTTATGAATCAGAAAATGGGTTCTCACCAGACACCGAATCTGCTAGTAATCCTTGTTCTTGGATTTCTCCGCCTCCCAAACTGTAAGAAATAAATTTCTCTTGTTTACAAGCTGATCGGTCTATGATATTCTCTTAGAGCACCCCAAACAGACGAAGACACTCTCCAAAGTAGAAATTATGTAGAATATATTAAGAAAGATTCATGTTTAGTGTTTCTTATGAATAAGGAAGTACAAAGAGGTTTCTCATGAGGATTTCACTGCTGATCTTTACAATCATGCTGCCTATATTGATGCAACATATCTCCATTTGGAAACAATAGTGACAATACACCCTAAATCTTTCTTGCTGAACTGAGCTAAACCTCTAACAGAGGGATAGAACTTTGTGTTCATTCATCCAGTAAACATCTACTGAGCCCCAATTATGGCCGCATGCCTGGCACTGGGGATATACTGACAAGAAGCATATTTGGTCTAGGGAGAGAGATTGTTTGCGAGAAGACAAACTAAAATTCTATGTGAAATAACCGTGATGGTAGAGTAGCTCTTACAAGTGATGTTTACATAAAGATATTTAAATATAGACAAGTGGAAATTGGATAATCTGTAATTTCCTCTCTCCACCAACATTCTCATTCCCTAAATAGTTTTGCAGAGGGCCAGCATACTCAGAACACTGTGAGCAAGTGTGTACTGATCAGTTGATCTGGTTTACTAATTCAAAGTATAAGACCTCACCTCTCAATTACTCATTTAACATTCCAGTACATTTTGGGAACAACTGATAATTTTGGAAGCTGTCAAGCAGATGGGTGAATTATAACTGACTTAGCAAATCTAGGAAAGCCGAAACCTAAGCCTACCATACCAATAAGCTAATTAAAACTGCTGAGTGCTAGAAATGCTCACAAATGGAAAGCTCCAGGGGCTTCTGAAGGTGAGAATGCAGGGTGAGGCTAAAAGCAGGAGCATGGAATTGACAGTGTTATAAGGAGGAATTTAAGCAGAAGATGTTGCTAAAGTGTTTAAAAATGGGTTTATCCATTTTCCTCCTCCTATCAACGTTTAGGAGTGGAGACGAAAAATAATAAACATGTGTTACTTTATTAAAAAATCTGAAAATAAGGGTGATTAGTTACAGCACCATGGAGTCAAACATATATAGGTTCAAAGTTCAGCTTCTCCACCTGTAATCTTTGTGACCTCGGTCATGTTGCATAAATTTTCTGAATTTCTGTTCTTTCCTTGGTAAATGAAAAAGTAGAATCAAACACACAGTATTTTATTAAAGCACCCAGTAAATAATATCTACATCCTAGGATTATTTTGAATATTAAATGAGATAATGTATTTAAGTACTTAGAATAGTACTCAATAAAGCTTAACTAGTATTATTATGAAAATACTTTTAAAAATGGGAAGAAAACCCAACTCAGATTAAGGAGAGGAATAAATATTTGGCTTTGAGCACACACACATGGTATATTAATAGAAGGGGAGATAATTGAGGGGTAAGCAGAGTAAAACTCCCAAGGGACAGTTACATTTGTTCTTTATGCTTAAGTGAAAAGAAACAGATTAAAATAAATAATGCCAATTCCAGTGAGAAAGAAAAAGAGAGATAAAATTACTAAATAATTCTTTGCTGACTTACCTTAACTCCTTTGTAGAATAAAGTGTCATATAAATAAATCCAAAGGATTTGTTGAGTTTCTACAACATGCAAAACCTTGGTTAGGTACTACTTACAATTGTAGAATTACATGGTTGTTATATTTAATAAAAGGACTTTCACTTATATCCTTTCACTTGATTTTTATAATTGACCATTTTAAGATGGATAGCACTTTACAGTTGATTTTGATAGAAGGTAAGAAATGGGGAAGAGTGGTAAAAAAGAAAAAGAAATTGTAGAAGTTGCCTAAGCATTGTCATTGCTATGGAAGCAGGACAAGGACAATAATTCGGTCATAGGTAGATATTTTCATAACTCAGTATGAGAATTTTTTGTTACTTTTCATTGAGAAGTATAACTGCCAGATAAACTGAAGTACTGATGTCACCTGATTTGCACATTCTCTCCCTGCAAAAAAAAAGTTTCTAGAAAAATTAAATTAAAATTGGTAAGATCATCATGAGATGAACTTAATGGCCAATATCATTAAATTATGGACCATGATGTCCCCTAACACACTCTAAGGCTATATTGCCAACCAACCAGAATGCTCATGTCAACTGGTTAAGGGACCTTTAGCCCTGAGTGTTGCAGAGACTGCACTGAGAGAAGTGTGTTCTTTGACTTCATGCAGACCATCTGCTGACACTTATTCTTCAGCTATATTTTAATACATTTGGCTAGATGAAAGCTTTTTCATATCAAATCACTTTCCACACATGCCTTCTTTATAAGTATTACATATTTTAAATGAAAACCTGAAAACTCAGTTTCTGCAGGGATTAAAAATGAGTAATGTATCCATATGGTTTTCTAATATTCTTCTAAGTGTATTAAAAAACTCCAATAATTGACTAAAATGAACTTGATTTCATTTTGATAAGAATGAAGCTAAAGATGGTTAATCTATTGGATTAAACAAATACGGCATTAGAAGCATAGGTACTAGTGTCAGAATATAGAATGCACAGTCTGTGATATTCTTTATGTTATTGTGTGTACATTTAAGACTATCAAACTCTTTTAATCACTATCCTTATGTTAGAAGCTTTGTTTGTCTTAGCTAGTGAAATGTCACTTCAACAAAACCAAAAGAATTTTTAAAAATCCACATGCTTAGAAAGAAGAAAATAGCAAAATGTGGGAAAAAAGTCATCTTTGCAAGGAAAGGTCAGCAGAAACATATGGATCCCAAGTGAAATTAAAATAAGGTTTCTGTACAGACTAGATACTGTGGCAGATAACGGTGCCACAGGCCAGACAGAAGGTTCCCAAGGCCCCAGGCTGCTTTCTTACTTCTGCTCGGCTGAAGACTTTATCCAACATGATTTTGGTGATAACACTTGTTATACATCCTCTGAATCCTCAGATGCTAAATCATCCTGTAATAGACTTCATCCAGGAAACCTAAAGGCCAGCCATATTTCTTCATTTCTTAAGTTTCAATGAATATAAAACAGCCATCTGTACATGTCTGGAAGCATATTTTTATTTGGGTTATTATTTGATAATGTACAGACAATCCAGTCTTCAATTCTCTAATGTGTCTATTAAAAAAAAAAAAGCCCATGGGAAGTTTTTCATATGGTTATATTTTTTAAATTCCTATTTTGTTTAGTTGAAGTATACATAAGACTTCATCTATATTAAATAGGAAGAAAATAAATATATTGAGTAACAAAGAACACGTTTTTGAAAAATATTTGACTATAGTATCTTATTGAAGATTTTATTAGGCAAACTTCCATGTGCTTAGAGCTGGAGACCATACCTCAGCATTCTGTGTAGAAAGTGCTGCCCTCTTGGAGTTCTCTATCTAAAGCATGCCCGTTTACTCTTGTTTAATATAAATATATTACCTATCCATACGTATCTATTACATGCTTTTATCACCAATAAGATTTAAAGTAGGGAGAGAGTTAAGTGCTATAAGAGGAGGTTTGAAATTAAGCCATAGCCAACACTCCTTCCTCTTAACTATAGACCTTTGAGCCCACACAGTCAAAAATATCTGACCTTAAGTCACCTGCAACAGATGCCTGGCATTCTGCCATTAGATATTTCCTCTTTGAGATTAAGACAAATATGCAAATACTGTTGGTTAGTTTAGGGATGGGGTAAAAGGAAAGGTAATATGTTAAATATTTATGTCATGCATTTATTAGTGTGAATATAGTTTTTAGTCAGATTGTTTTCTCTTTATGAGAAAATCTTGAAGAGCTTGTTGTCTAGAGCAAGAAATGTAGGAATGGGTATTTTAATAGGAGCAAGGGAGAGAGGAGTTGAGAAGGAACATGGAAGAAGTACAAAGTGGGATTGGTAGTTAACAGAGAAAGCTGAATATTGTTGTTCTGGGGTGGGCTATACCAATCAGGTTCCCAGCAGGAAACAGTGGGAAAATATTCACACTGGATAATTTAATGGAGAGGTGATTTATAAAGGATGAGGTAGGAATAGGTCAGGAAGGAACAGATTCTAGAAGCAGAGAGCTGAGTAGAGAGGGTCATCTGCTAGAAGCTGTGCTCTCTATTAGGGAGGGATGTGACAACCAGCCTGGGAAGATCCTAATCAGCAAGGGCCGAGGAAGACAGAGTGGAATTAAAAGACTTGCACTTAAATCCCTGCTCTGCAATGCACTAGCTAAGTCTTGTGCAAGTCATTTGATTCTCTGGGACTCAGTTTTCTCATACAGAAAAAAAAAAAAAATACCTTTTTTCAGAAAGGGATTTTGAGAATCAGATGACATCATTTAAATAAACACAGAGCCCTAGAGAGAGGAAGGCTGAAGAAATGTTTAATCTAAAGAGGATACAAAAAATTCAAGGCACAGGGAAAGGGAAAGGGCTTTATTTTCCTGAGACAGGTCCTAAGGCTGATGCAGGGGAGTTGATGAATCTGCACAAACGTGCTCACAGACTGTTTTAGAGGCACATGTGTATAAATCTGTTATCAATAAATCTGCAAAGTTAGGAAGAGGGGGGACAGAGAGGGAGAGGAGAGATACCAAAAAAACAAAAAACAAAAAAAACAAAAAAACAAACAAAAAAACCCCCAAAACTTTTTCCTGAATAATTAGGATGAAGAATATTAAATGTAGACACATCGCAGGGTCTATTCCCCTCATTTGCTGCGAATGGAACAACTCATAGCTTTTAGTAAGAGGGTGATTGCAAATATTTTGTCATATTTCTTCAGAAATTTATTTCATACTCACACATACATTTTTAGTCTGCACTGTTAGATTTCTTATTAAGGCATAACAAGGAGACTTGAAAATACTATTTTTGCCTTGTTTCCCTGTGGAGCTAGCTTTCAGTTTAAATCCCAGCATATAGTAATGTATGAAGAATGTCAATGCACTTTATCTCCTACAAGTGACTCTTGTAAGAAAAATTACTAGTTAAAAAGGATGATACACATCTTAAATCTGCATCAGGGAAAAGAGAAATTATTTGTTTGATCTCATGAGTTTAATATGTGTAGTGATAACATCTAACACGAATGCAGTTTAAAATTCTATGTGAAGTCCCTCTGTTTTGACTGTCAATTCAGGGTGGAAAACCTTTTTGAGAGAAGTGTCAAGGAAATGATGCATGGTGAAGATATCAACTCAGTTTGCTTATTTTTCTTGACTGCCAAATGATTTTTCTTGTTCTATATCATGTATGAACAAAAAAAGGCATTAATTCAAAGACCAAAAATTCAATGAGTTTTAAACTAATCACCTCAAGGTGCACTGAGTTATCTGCAATATCTTTTACATGTTAATGTTTGTGCCTGCTCCCTTGGTTTATATTCAGTATTTATGTCACAGAAGAGAAATCATTAATGAGCACCTTTAAATGCAAATTTGTCAAGGTCAGAATTTCAAAAACAGAAGCTTGTTGGTTGAGCCATGCACAGCATTTCATTTCTCTTTAATAGTTTGTAAGATTATCAATCAAAATGTTCACTATAATATTTTTGAATTATAAAAGTCATTTTTCAGTCTCTTCTTTGCCTAACTGAGCTGAATGTGAGAGAAAAATCTTTTGGACAGAGAGGAGATGGGAATATGATCAGTATCAACAACACACACATTGTATTCTATGGAACTGAGGTGTCCCAAAGAACTTGGCTGTAAGTAGAATTTTTGTAAAGTGACTCTTGCTCCCCTAATGGCTCTGTTTATAAAAGAGAGGCTACACTTCTTATTGAGGACACCTTTTGAAGTATCCTCCTAGCCTCTCATCTCTAGGAAATGTCCTCTCACTGCCAGGGGCGGGGCCCTGTCTGCCATATTTTGGTGATGTGATCATGCCTTTGAACTTAAGCTGAAATCAAGGATGGAGAGCTGATCCAAATAAGATCAATACAATGAATCTTCTTTCTCAGGGATTTGAAATCTTGACCAGGACTTTCCAGATTAGACTTTAGTCCCATCTGCAAGTGCCTTGATGGTTCTCTTCTTAGTTTCCATGAGACACTTTGTAGTTTAAGAATATGTTTTCTTTAGTTTACCTAGTTCACACTGGTATTTAATACTAAAACCAGGTTCATTTCTTCCTTGGGGGTAAAACCTGTGGATTGAATTGAAAACTTTGGTTTAGAAATGGAAGGTTCACTATTTACTGTCACAACCTTCTGGAGCACTGCTCCAACAGTGAAATTTCCAACAATGTGTTGTTTCCTCTCAGCCTTCCTACCCACAGTCTCATCTCATGCACAACTGCCCAGTCTCCAACTTTATGCCAGGCATAGTGTACCTCTAGAGTACAGCTATTTCTCCAAGGCATAGAAATCCCCTTGCCTTTCTATGCTTAAAAGTGTCATTCTTCTGATTTTACTTTAAATTTACAGTTTCAAATCAATATGGGATTTCATATTTTATTGAACACAAGCTAAAAAGCAATAAAATAATACTAAATTTTATCTACTTTGAAAATAGTTTTAAGTGCTCTGAGCTCTTCCTTGTCTCCTCTCTAATTGTCTTGCCACAGCAACCTGATTATCCTTCTGAAAGGATAGCTCTGTTCAAACCCCTCTGATGTTTAAATTTTACTACTGTCTCTCTTTTGTCTATACAAAAATGTTCATATACTAAAAGGTTTTTACCTAAGGCAGAATTTGGCAAACTTTTTTATTAAAGGCTCAATAGCAAATATTTTAGGCTTGTGTGCGATATGGTCTCTGACTCACCTATTCAACTCTGTTATGGTAGCATGAAAGTAGCCACAGATGATACATATACTAATGGGCATAGCTGTGTCCAGTAAAACCCCATTTGCAAAAGTAGGTGGTAGGCAGGACTGACCTAAAGCCAGAGGCTTGGGCTTTACCCAGTTCTGGAAACTTTGTGTTCTACTCCATCCCTTCTGACACCCAGGGCTCCACTAAAATTGTTTCTGTGCCCATTAGGTACTCTACATTCACTACTCTATGCTTCTGTTCCCTTGGATGGGGGCTGGAGTGAGATATAGGGAGACTGCTGTTTCTCTGAGCACATTTTCTGCAAGAAGTGCCTTGACACTTTAAGGTAGTATGTGTCATTCTGCTTGTTAAGAGTATGATGAGGATATACTGAGAAAGCATAATAAAATAAATGACTAAAACAATAATTCTAAGGCTATGATATAGGGAATATTACAAGGCAAGTAATACTATGAAACAAGTAAGAAAATAGTCAAAGTATTGTGCCCTTTTTAAAAATATGCTTTCCCTTCTACCATCCCAATTAATGATGCCATGCTTTCACCACCCCAACCTCAGATAGAAGTGGTTATGCTTTTTATTTCTATGGAGTTTCTCTCCCCTTCATTTGTACAAATCTTAAAAGCATTATCCATCCTTCAAAATGCAGATTAAATTATGTGTCCCTCATAAACCCTGAACTGATCTCTTTAAATATAAGTAATCTCTCCCTCTTCGGAACTTTTATTGTGCTGTATCATATCATTTTAATCTTGGTATTACAGTTGTTTGTTATGTATCTTAGCTCAATAACCAGAATATATAACTAAGGTATCTCTTTAATAGACTTTGTATATTCTGAAAAGTATGTCTACTTTGAAGACGGTGGGCATTAAAAGATTATTTGATTAATAAATTTTTTCAATTTGTAAGAATTTTTTTTTCAGATTAAACTCCCTTTATTTGATGAAGTGTTAACTCTGTATAAAGATCAGGGTCAAAAACAAACCTCTGATTTAATAATCTTTTAAAAATATCCTCAGGCACTTGTAGTCCAGTATTTGTGAACTTTTGTTAGTATTTTTGCTAGCTAAACTTGCTACATATGAAAGCCATTGGCCATTTGGGGATTGACAATTTTCCTACTGCTCCTTGCAGAGAACTACCCCAGAAAACTGGGATAGATAATCTATGCGCCATATGTGCTGTTAAAATAGAGTTGGATATGCACTAATCAAGTGGTTTCCATGAGAAACACAAGGCCTCCAAAGTATGAAAAGTCTTTTTAATTGTAGTACTTATGGTAGTCACTTCAAAAAGCAAAATTACATTTCAAACATTTTTTCTTTAATTTTAAAAAAGGAGTTAAATAGCCAAAGCTTAAATATCTTGGAGCAGAAACACTGTGACTGTTAAAAATATTATATAAACAAGTTAGAAATAAGCAAAAAGTTTTTATCTCTTTCTTGTTGCCTACAAAGTCTTTAAATTAGTACTCAGCCTAGAAGAGAGCTTTTTTCTTTTCTTTTCTTTTAATGGTGGAAACATGGTTACAGTGTGCTCTGCTCCCACTGCAGATTGCAGGCAAGGGAATGAGCATAGCCAACCCTGAATTCCCCAAACTAAATGCATTAGGTAAGATAACCCAGTCTTTTTTATTTGTGTTTTTTAAGAAAGGTGATGGTATAGGAGAAATTAGTATTAAACACTGTAAATTTTTAATGTACCCAGCACCAAAAACATCTCGTTGAAAACTGGAAATGTGTTTGTCAAAAAGACAGTGTGTATAGAAGCACCTTGAAAACTATAAGTTTTTATCCAAATTTGTTTCTATTATTATTTTTCCAAGTTTTATATTATTGTCATGACATGTAATAAAATAAATATCACTATTATATTTTAAATTCTTGTAAATTATTCTCTATTGTAACCTCTTAGACTAGGTATTAATATGTAACTTGTTTGCTTAACCTGGGAATGGCAGATTGGAAGATTACTTATATCCTTTGCTATTTTAATCATTCCTAGCTGTAACTTGTTCCATCTTTCTTCTAAGCTGTCTGTTTCTATCCATATCAATCTCATTCTTTAAATTTTGTTATTTAAAATCCCTACTTTTATGTTACATGTTTAGACAGCTGGAAAGATTGTTACTTGTCTTGCAAAATTCTCAAAGAAGTATATTAAATATATTGGATTTCCTCCTCATCCTTTTGTGTGTGTGTGTGTGTGTGTGTGTGTGTGTGTGTGTGTGTGTGTGTGTGTGTGTGTGTGTGTTCAGTGGCTGGCCAGTAGGGGAACCTGAACCCTTGACCTTGGTGTTGTCAGCAATACACTCTCCCAGTTGTTATCCTTCCTCTTTTAAAATCAAATTTTGCTTCTTCCCCACAGACATATGAGTTTACCAAAAAGAGGAATAATATCAAACAAATGCAATGGATAATTTCATTTTTTATTTTTATTTTTTTAATTTTAATTTTATTTTATCATTTTTTACAATTTTATCATTACATAATGTAAACATTTTTTGTGGCCCTTTACGAATTTCTCCCTAACCCCCCTCTCCCTCCCACTTTCCCACTTTTGGTGTCCTCAGATCTGTTCTCTCCTTGTGAGAGTTCAAGGAATTATCGCAATTGTTGTATCTTTCTTTCTTTCTTTTTTCTTTTTTTTTTTCCAGCTCCCCCTTATGAATGAGGATGTGTGATATTTCTCTTTCTGTGCCTGGTTTATTTCACTTAACATAATTTTCTCTAAGCTCATCCATGTTGCTGAGAATGGCAGAATTTCATACCTTTTTATGGCAGAGTAGTATTCCATTGTGTGTGTGTGTGTGTGTGTGTGTGTATCACATTTTCCTTATCCAGTTGTCTGGCCATCAACATTTATGTTGGATCAAATGCTTAGCTATTGTGAATAGAGCTATGATAAACATGGGAGTGCAGGCATCTCTTCAACATGATGATTTCATTCCTTTGGGTATCTACTCAGCAGTGGGATTGCTGGACAGTATGACAGTTCTATCTGTAGTTGTTTGAGGAAACTCCATACCATTTTCCATAATGGCTGCACTAATTTACAGTACCACCAACAGTGTAGGAGAGTTCCCCTTTCTCCCTCTCCTAGCCAGCATTTCTTATTCTCTGTCTTTTTGATACTGGCCAATCTAACTGGGGTGAGATGATATCTCAATGTGGTTTTGATTTGCATTTCCCTGATGCTTAGTGATGTTGAGCATTTTTCATGTGTCTGTTGGCCATTTGTATATCTTCCTTTGAGAAATGCCTATTCAGCTCATTTGCCCATTTTCTAATTGAGTTAATTGTTTTTTTTACTGTTAAGTTGTTTGAGTTCCTGGTATATTCTGGATATTAATCCATTGTCAGATGCATAGTTTGAGAATATTTTCTCCCACTCTGTAGGTTGTCTTTTCTCTCTGATAACTCTTCCTTTTGCTGCACAGAAGCTTTTTAGTTTGATATCATCCCATTTGTTTATTTTTCCTTTTGTTTCCTGTGCTTTGGGGGTCATATGCATAAAATCTTTGCCCAGTCATGAAATCCTGAAGTATTTCACCTGTGTTTTCTTTTAGTAGCTTTGTAGTTTGGGGTCTTATATATGTCTTTGATCCATTTAGAGTTGATTTTGGTATATGGTGAGAAGTATAGGTCTAGTTTCATTCTTCTTCATATAGATGTCCAGTTTTCCCAGCACCATTTATTGAAGAGGCAGTCCTTTCCCCAATGTATGCTACTGTTTCCCTTTTCAGATTTCAGTTGGCTGCAAGTATGTGGCCTGATTTCCGGGTTCTCTGTTCTATTCCATTGGTCTGAGTGTTTTTATGCCAGTATCATGCTGTTTTGGTTACTATAGCTATGGAGTATAATTTGAAGACAGGAAATGTTATGCCTCCAGATTTTGTTTTTTATGTTGTTGTTGTTCTGGTTTTTTTGTTGTTGTTTGTTTGTTTGTTTGTTTTGCTCAGTATTGCTTTGGCTATCAAGGTCTTTTGTTGTTCCATATGAATGTTAGGATTGTTTGTCTATTTCTGTGAAGAATGCCATTGGTATTTTGATAGGGATGGTGTTGAATCTGTAGATTGCTTTGAGTAGTATGGACATTTTCACAATGTTCTTCCCATCCAAGAGCATCGTATGTCCTGTTTAATTTCTTTCAGCATAGATTTGTGGATTTTATTGTAGAGATCTGTCACCTTTATGATGAAATTGATTCCTAGGTATTTTATTTTGTTGGTGACTATTGCAAATGGGTTTGCTTTCTTGATTTCTTTTTCTGCTAGTTCATTGTTGAAGTATAAAAAAAAAACTACTGATTTTTGCATGTTGATTTTGTATTCTGCAATTTTATAGAAATTGTTTATCAGCTCTAAGAATTTTCTGGTAGAATCTTTAGGTTTTTCCATATATAAGATCATGTCACCTGCAAACAGGGACAGTTTGACTTTGTCTTTTCCAATCTGAATTCCCTTTACTTCTTTCTTTTGCCTGATTGCTCTGGCTAGTCCTTCCAATACTATGTTAAATAGGAGTGGTGAGAGTGGGCATCCTTGTCTTGTTCCTGTTCTTAAGGGAAAAGCTTTCAGCTTTCCCCCATTCAGGATGATGTTGGCAGTGGATTTGTCATGTACGGTTTTTATTGTGTTGAGATACTTTCCTTCTGTACCTGATTTTCTGAGTCTTTATCATGAAGTGATGCTAAATTTTATCAAATGCTTTTTCTGAGTCTATTGAGATAATCATATGGTTTTTGTTCTTGATTTTGTTGATGTGGTATATCACATTTATTGACTTGCATTATGTTAAACCATCTTTACATCCCTGGGATGCATCCCACTTGATCATGGTGTATAATTTTTTGATGTATTGCTGTATTCTCGTTGCTAATATTTTGTTGAGGATTTTTGCACCTATGTTCATCACTCACATTTTCCTGAGAATTTTCTTTTTTTATTGTATCTTTGTCTGATTTGGGTATCAAGGTGATGCTGGCCTCTTACAATGAATTTGGGAGAATGGCCTCTGTTTTAATTTTTTGGAATAATTTGAAGAAAATTGGCATTAATTTCTCTTTAAAGGTCTGGTGGAATTCAGCAGTAAAGCCATCCAGTCCTGGACTTTTCTTTATTGGGAGACTGCTGATTACTGCTTCAATCTTGTTGATTGTTATTGGTCTGTTCAGGTTTTCTACTTCATTCAGTCTTGGTATTCTGTGTTCAAAAATTTATCCATTTCCTCAAGGTTTTCAAGTTTGTTGATGTACAGTTGTTTATAATAGTCTCTAATTATTTTTTGTATTTCTGTGGTATCAGTTGTAATGTCTCCTTTTTCATTTCTAATTTTATTTGGGTTTTCTCATTTTCTTTCTCTCTCTCTCTCTCTCTCTCTCTCTCTCTCTCCCTCCCTCCCTCCCTCCCTCCCTCCTTCCCTCTCTCTCTCTTTCTTTCAGTTCTGCTCTGATCTTAATTTCTTTCCATCTACTAAGTTTGTCTTTGGATTGTTCTTGTTTTTTTAGTTCTTTGAGGCATAGCATTAGGTTGTTTACTTGCAATTTTTCTATTCTTTGATATAAGCTTTTGTTGCAGTAAACTTCCCTCTTATTATTACTTTTGCAGTATCCCACAGGTTTTGGTATGATGTGCCTTTATTTTCATTTGTTTCAAGAATTGCCTGTTTAATTTCTTCTTGAGCCTATATTTCATTCAGGAGCATTTTGTTTCATTTCTATGTGTTTGTATAGTTTCCTGAGTTTTGCTTGTTATTGATTTATAGTCTCAGTCCATTGCAGTCTGAAAAGATACTTGAAATGATTTCAATTTTTAAAAATTTGTTGAGTCTTGATTTCTGACCTAACACATGGTCTATCCTGGAGAATGTTCCATGTCCTGATGAGATGAATGTATAGTCCGTAGTTGTTGGATGAAATGTTCTGCAAATATCTGCTAGTGGGTCTAAAGTATAGTTTAAATCCTGTGTTTCTCTGTTGATTTGTTGCCTAGATGGTCTGTCCATTGCTGACAGATGGGTGTTCAGGTCCTCTACTAATATCATATTGGGGTCTATTTCTTTCTTTAGGTCTAATAGTATTTGGTTTACGTATCTGGGTGTTCCAGTGTTCGGTGCACGTATATTGATGGTTATTATGTCTTCTTGCTAGATAGATCCCTTTATCATCATATAGTGGCCTTCTTTGTCACTTTTTAAGGTTTTTGGTTTAAAGTCTATTTTATCTGATATAAGAATAGCTATGCCTGTTCATTTTGGATTCCATTTGCATGGTATATCCTTTTCCATCCCTTCACTATTAGTCTGTGTGTGTCTTTACTGGTGAGGTGAGTCTCTGGAGGTCAGCATACAGTTGGGTCTAGCTTTTAAATCCAATCAGTTAGTCTGTGTCTTTTGAGTGGGGAGTTTAATCCATTTACATTTAGGGTTGTTATTGAAAGATAGCATCTTCTTCCTGGCATTGTATTGATTTTTACTTGCATGTTTTAATCATCTTTTTTTCCTTTCTTCCCCTTTTTTGTTTGTCTTTGTTTGTTTTATTTTTTTTGTGATGGTTAAGATTTAGTTTCTTTTTCTTTCTCATTTGCATTTTGGTTCTATCAGTGGATTTTATTCTTTCTTGTGCATTGATGATAGCAATTATCATTTTTCAGGTTCAAGGTGTAGGACTCCCTTGAGGATTTCTTACAGGGCTGGTTGTGTGGTGGTGAAATCCTACAGTTTTTGTTTGTCTGGAAAATACACTATTTCTCCCTCATTTCTGAAGGATAGCCTTGCTGAGTATAGTATTTTTGGCTGGCAGTTTTTTTCTTTTAGCATTTTGAACATATCATCCCATTTTCTTGTGGCCAGTAGAGTTTTTCTCAAGAAGTTTCTGTCAAGAGTTTCTGTTGATCTGCTGTTAGGGGATCTAGTATAGGTGACTTGATGCTTTTCTCCTGCTGCTTTTAAGATTCTCTCTTTGTCTTTGGGCTTTGTCAGTTTCACTATAATATTCTTAGACAGGATCTTTTTGGGTAGACTTTGTTTGGGGATCCTTGAGTCTCCTGTATCTGAAATTCTGTGTCTCTCCCTATACCTGGGAAATTTTCCATTATTATTTCATTGAATGGGTTTTCCATGCCTTCTCCCTTTCTCCTCCCCTTGACTCAGATGTTTGTTTGCTTAAGGTTCTCTGCTAGCTCTCTTAGATTTTCTTCATTTTTAAAAATTCTTTTTTTCCTTTTTTTGTCCATCTGGGATTTTTTTGAAAAGACAGTCGTCAAGATCTAAAATTTCTTTCTTTGGCTTGTTCTAGCCTGCTGCTTAAGCTCTCATTTGTGTTTTTTATTTTATTGAATGAGTCTTTCAGTTGCATGAGTTCTGCTACATTCTTTTTTAAGGTATTAATCTCTTTATAAATTTCCTCCTTCATATCCTAGATTTTTTTTTTCTCATTTCATTACGTAGTCTACCTCAGTCTTCTTGTATCTCACTGAGTTTCCTTAAGATTGTTGCTCAGAATTCCTTTTCAATCATTTCAAGGGTTTTCCCACTCTATAAGGTCTGGTATTTGAGAATTGCTATATTCTCTTGGTTGTGCTACATTTTTTTTGGATTTTCTTATTTCGAGTGATATATGGTCATCTGATAGATAACTTGCTTCTTCTATTTTCTGCAGCGGGCTTTGAGGAAAGAGCTTTCTTTTTCCAGTCTCCACTGATGACTTTCCTTATATCAATGCAGTTGAATATCTGCCAGGCCACCTGCGTGGTGGCTGTTGCTACTACTGTGGTGGCAAGATGATTTTGCAGCAGCCATGGCTGTGGCGGAGGCTGTGCTAGGCCATCTGCATGGTAGTGGTGTTTTCACCGTGGTCCCATGGGATGTGCTGCCTTTAGCTCCTGCCTGGGACCCCAGGCATGCTCGCTGCTGGCCTTGCCTCACAATGGATAATATTAAAATTCACAATTGCTTATCTCTTTTTATCCATTTAGAATTATTTATCATAATTATAAATGCCAGAAAAATGACTACCTTAAGGTTCATAGAGAGTATAGAAGGTTAGAATTTGTCAATGTCTTTGAAAACAAAATCTATTCTAGCTAGTTTAAATGAAAAGAATGTATCAAAAGAGACAAATAACTCTGAAGTCATTTGCATTGGTGAAGAAGGAGATTTCCCAAATTACACTGTAGCACTGGGCTGCAAGGGAGCTGCCCACTCTGCCATGAATTGAGCCAGAAAAAAGTGGAACAAAACACAACAAACAAACAAACAAACAAAAAAACACACTCCATACCCTACCTCTCTCCTCATGTACCTTGGTTCTGATTCAAAGTCTGGCATGAGTATATATGGGAGGATTTTAAAACAGGGCTAACATACCTGTAGGTAAGTCTAGGAAATGTCCATTTTTAAGCTTTCTCTGGCATGCAGAAAAGCATGCTAGAGGGGGTTGGATCAGTGTTGAACGAGTTTACGCATGGTATCTACCATTTCAGTTAACATTTGTTTTCTATTTTCTTTGATACCTGCCTCTCCCTCTATTGGGATGTTTATGAGCAGAAAAATGATTCGAATTTGAAAACTGGATTATGAATCCAGTTGTGTTGAGATGCATCAAAGACTTATAAGAGGAATAACTGTAAGATACATTGAAATATAAAGGAGAGAGACCAGTGTGAACTGAAACAGTTAGATAAGGTTTAATGAAGAATTTTGACCTCTTCAGAATCTTCGGTAGAATTAGAATACTCAAAAAGTATTCCAGCCTTCCATAATAACACAACTCAGCAAATGTTCATTAAAGCCTCTAGTGTATCCTTACAGTGAATCACAGTTCTTATTCTTAAGAAATTAGTAAGGGATTGACATAAATATCCAAAAATAATACAAAAGAAACAAAAACTGTTATTGCTGAAACTGGGGGTGTTGAAGAAGAAATAAACTGACCAACAGTAATGGTGAGTTGGAAAAGTTTTACAAAGGAAGATCATATGATATAGGCCTAGGGGGTAAACAGAATTTTGACTATATTGAGTAGAACTTGAAGCATGAATAGTATTTAAATTTAAGAAAGACTTGTTATTTAGAAATAATTGTAGTTTTAAAGGACTTTCAAATATGCAATAGAGAGTTCCTGTATAACCTTTTGTTATTAACTTATGACATAACTATGGCACATTTGTCAAAACTAAGAAATTAACATTGTTACAATGCTATTAATACTTATAGTATTAGTATTAGTTAATACTATTAACAAAACCACTTTATTACAATTTTACTAATCTTCCCACTAATAGCCTTTTTCTGTTCCAGGATCAAATTCAGGATACCACATTACATTTTATCATGGCTCCTTAGTTTCTACTCCTATACAAATTTTGAAATAATCTTAAATTTACAGAAAAGTTGCAAGCAAAGTACAAAAAAATGCTTTTCCTGTAACATTTTAGAGAGTGAGTTGTTGACATGATGACCCGTCATATCCAAGTACTTCAGTATTATTTCCTCTCAAAGAAGGCTATTCTCCTACATAACCCCAATATTTTTCCAATTGTCCCAATTAAGTCTCTAGAGAAAAACCTTCCAGTCCAAAATCATGTATTACATGTAGTTGCCATGTCTTTTTAGACTTCTTTAATATGCAACAGTTTTTCAGTCTTTCCTTGATGCATTTGAAGAATACAGACCAGTTATTTTGTAGAATGTTTATCAATTTGGGTATGCATGATGGCTTTTCATACATCTATGGCAGGAATATTACTGAAGTGAACTCATATTCTTTTCATTGCATCCAATCAAATAGAACTTGATCTAGTTTTGTGCCATTACTGGTGATGCTAACTTTGATAACTTGTTTAAATTAGTGTCTGAAAGGGTTACTCAATGTGAAGTTATTACTTTTTTCTTTGTTATGTATAAATATTTTGTGGGGGTCAGTTATGTAATATTCTGTTTCTTAGCAAACTTTGAATATATTCATATATTTATTTATATCAGTAAGGACTCACGGTTTCCTATTTTACCCAATAGGTTATAATCTTTCCATCATCACTTATTTTTAAAAATTTTTAAATTTAAATTAATTTCAGATTTATAGGAAATTGCAAAAAATATAAAGTACAGCGAGTTCCTATATATCTTTCACCAAGTTTCCCCCAATGGTAATATCTCACATAACTATAGCACAATATCAAAAACAGGAAATTGATATTGGTACAATCTATAAAGCTCATTCAAATTTCACTGATTTTACATGTGTGTATAGTTCTCTGAAATTTTATAACTTGTGTATATTCATAGAGTCAACAATAATCAAGATTCAAAACTGTTTCATTAGCACTAGACTCCCTGAATTACCCCTTTATAACCACATCCATACCCACTTTCATGCAATCCCAAACCACTGGCAGTCACTAATCTGATCTCAATTTCTATAATTTTGTAATTTCAAAAGTGTTATATAAATGGAATAATAAAGGAAGTAACCTTTTGATAGAGTTTGGACGTTTTGTCCCCCCCAAAGTTGATGTGGAAATCTGATCCCCAGTGTGGCACTGTTGGGAGCTGTTTGAGTCATGGGGACAGATCCCTCATGAATTGATTAATGCTCTCCCTGGGTGGGGTGGCGGAGGAAGGTAGTGAGTGAGATCTCACTCTATTTAAAAGATGCTGGGACCTCCCCTTTCTCTGTCTCTTGCTTCCTCCCGCGATGTGATCTGCTTGTACCTGCTGGCTGCCTGCCACTTTCCACCTCTGCCATGGGTAGAAGCAGCCTGAGGCCTGCACAAGATGCAGCTGTGCCAGAATCATAAGCCAAATAAACCTCTGTTCTTTATAAATTATCCAGTTTCAGTTATTCTGTTATAGCAACACAAAAATGGAATAGTACAGCTTGTAAGATTGATTTTTCTATTCAGCATACTTCCTCTGAGAGGGATTCAAGTTGTTGTACATATCAATAATTTGTTCATTTCAGGGTCCTGAGGCAAGGAGCATGCCAAAAACACCACTTCCTCGTGGGTGGCCCACCACAGCCACGGCTGCCACAAGAGCAGCTAGACACCACAGCCACCATGCAGATGACCCACCAGCCACTCGAGTGCATTGACACAATTAGAGTCACCAGTGGAGACCAGAGAAAAGAAGAGGATGTCTCTCTCCACAAAGCCCATTCCAGAGTGATAGAAGAAGCATCTACTCTACGACAATAGTGGGGGACCTGAACACACGTCTCTCAGCACTGGACAGATCATCTAGGCAACAAATCAACAGAATAACCGTTACTCTTTCAGGAGAAAAGAAATCTAGGGTTATCAGAGGTGGGAGGAGGAAGGAGAGGGGGATGGGGAGAGATTGGATAAGGGTCATAAAGAATAAGTATGATTCATAATAATATATATGCTAGTAATATTGATTTGATTGACATAGGTCAACACTGAACCCCCAAAATATGTATAATCAATTATGATTCAATAAATAAATAATAAAAACTCCATCCATTAAAAAAAATAACTTGTTCATTTCTATTGTTGAGTAATAATATATAGTATGGATATAGCAGTTTGTTTAACCATTACCCACTGCTATGGTTTGAATGTATGTGTCCCTCTAAAAGTTGTATGTTGGAATTCAAACCCTAATGTGATGGTATTAAGAGGTGGGGCCTTCAGGAGTTTATTAGGTCATGAGCAGTCTGTCCTCATGGATGGGATCAGTGCCCTTATGAAAGGGTTTGAGAGAGTGAGTTTGGCCTTTTTTTTTTTTTGCTTTTCTGTCTTTTGTCATGTGGGGATAAAGCAAGAGGTACCTTTTTGAAGCAGGGTTCCCTCACCAGACTCCAAATCTGTAGGTGCCTTGAGCTTGGACTTCCCAGCTTCCAAAACTATGAGAAATAAAGTGTTATGTTCTTTGTAAATTACCCATTCAAGTATTTTGTTATAGCAGCACAAATGGACTAAGACATTCACCAAAGGGCATTGGATTGTTTTCAGTTTGCAGGTATTACAAATAAAGCTGTTATGAACATTGTTTACAGGTTTTGTGTGAACGTAAGTTTTCATTTCATTTCTTTACAATATCCACTAATGCAGTTGCTGAATCATATGGTGAGTGTGTTTTTAGTTTTAAAAGGAACTACCAAACTATTTTCCAGTGTGACTGTACCACTTTGTATTCCCACCAACAATGTATAAGATATCCAGTTTCTCTACATCCTCACCAGCATTTGCTCTTATTACTATTTTTATCCATTCTCATGGATGTATAGTAATATCTCATTGTGTTCTTAATTTGCATTTTCTTAATGGCTAATGATGTTGAAAGTCTTTCATGTGTTTGTTTGCTAAATCATGTCACCTTGAAAATCCTCTTTGGTAAAACATATGTTCATATCTTTTGTTCATTTTCTAATTGGATTGTTTCATTTTGATGGTCAAATTATCCTTGATTTGTCTGATGGAAGCCTCTTCAATCTGACTTTTTTATCATTAGCTATTGCTGTTAATCTCTTATGGTGTCTAACTTATAAATTAAACTTTATTATAGGTATGTATGTGCAGGAAAAAGCATAGTATATATAGAATTCAGTACTATCCACAGTTACAGGAATACACTGGGGATCTTGGAATGTATCTCCAGGATAAGGGAGAAGTACTATGTCTATGTATATATACTTACATATATATCTGTTGTTATACATATGAATTCATGCTAATATCTCCAATTGCAAGCAAGCATCACAGGATTCATTCTAGCTCTTTCTATTTCCTTATCTGTAGCTTCCTTCTCTGATATTTTGCCTTAACAGATCAATCCACCTACTACGATTTGGAAGTTTGTATACCGCCAATATTCACATGTTGAAACCTAACCCCCAACATCATGGCATTTGAGGGTGGGGAGGTGATTAGCTTATAAGGGTGGCCCCTGAATGCTGCCTTGTCCCTCTGCCATGCGAAGACACAGCAAAAAGACATCTATGTCCCCAGATACCAAATTTGCTGGTGCCTTGATCTAGGACTTGCAGGGAAATAAATTTCTGTTGTTTATGAGCTACCCAATTTACGGTATTTTGTTATAGCATCCCAAATGAACTAAGACACTCCCTGAATGAATCAATTTCTCATCACCACTGTTACCCTCTCCTCAACAAGGATTCCCTCATCCTGCCTGAGTTCTGACATTTCCACCACCCTGCACCCTACTGAGGCTCTGACACTGGTGCTGAGCCACCTCCTCCTACCACCCTCCTACCTACCTCCTCACTTGCTTGAATCCCTACATGCTACATCAGGCTTCCCAAACCTCCTTCTCCATGTGGAAGCCTTTTCACCACCTCCAAGGCTCTGATACTGTGCTTGGCTACCATACTGCCTGAGCACTTTCTACCCACCTGGGCTATGACACCCTATGCTGAGTGTCACTCACTCCCATGACCTACTTCTCCCTGTTCTGAAGCTCTCCTTACCCTGCTTTGGTTCATACACCCCACACTGGACTGTCTCCCCTGCAAAGAATTTCTCTTCAAAACACTTGGACACATGTAGCCTACACTCTGTTGCCCCGTCCCCTGCTTACCTCCCTCATGGTCTGACAGTCTGAGACAGCTTGTCTTCCAGTGTGGACTTGCTTCTCTCCCTGCTCATACTCTGACACCCTGCAGTGGGATGAACTCCTGCATGGAAGTCCATGTTCCACCTCTAAGTACTACAAAATGGGCCTCAGTCTTGTACAGAAGTCCTCCTCATCTCACTAAGGCTCAGAAGCTTCAGTGCACCCACCCTCCCCCGCTAGGTAACCTCACCTGGATCATTCTTTGAGTCCTCCTGCTGGGTTACCGCCTTCTCATGTGGACACCTTCCGCACCCTTCTCGGGCCCCATACCCAATACTGGGCTTTCCCTCCCTGCACCATGAGTATAGTCTCCCCACTCTTCTCAGCCTCTGACACCCTGTTCTGGACTGCTATAGCTCCTTTCCACCCTGACACACATTTTCTTGGCCTACCTCCTAGCTTTGGGCCAGAATTGTTCAGTAAGGGAATAGAAGGAAAGAGAAAGACAAGATAGCATTTGACACCTGAAATATGGTGTTAGAGAAGTGGGGGTGCAAAATGAGATTAGACCCAAAGGTATAATTGTGCATATGTGGGAAATAGACTATCATGGTTTCTCTGGAAATAGAAGACATGAGGAAGCAAGACTTGTTAGAGGTGAGGATACAGAGTTAAATTATGATGCCTTTGCGGAGGGTCTTGAATTGTTAGAAATGATATTTCATTGGCAGTAATTAGGTAGGTGATGAATAGAATCACTTTTACATTTCAAAAAGTTAATCACATTGAGGTGTGTAGAAGGTGTGGGAAGACAGAAATCTGTTAGAGTAATTCCACTGAGAATTGAGAAACTGACCTGCAACAGAACTACAATAGAGAGCATGAAAGAATGGAAGCAGTTACACAGCTTTATCATTCCGGGATGCCAATCCAAGCCTGAGCTGGTCTGTGAAGGCCCAACACTGCACACCAGCTAGGACTTCCATCAAGCTAGCCGTCAGGTATCTTTGCTCTTTGTGGATGCTCTGGATGCTGTGGTGGTGGATGCTGTAGTTACATCACCTAGATTCCTCCTTCAGGACTGAGACACTCACTCTCCCACAGCCAAGAGTTTGCTTAGTCCCTCCTCAAAATTGCCCTGAACCAAAGGAAGCTGTTTTGCCCAAGGTTATGCACCCTGTAATGGAGCAGCCCACATTTAATGACTGCTCCATAAGAGGACACAAAACCCTGGCCTCTTGCCTCACTCAACTCAGGACAACTATGAAAGGCCTTTCCAACTCCACAGCTGCCCTTGGGGTTGCCTGAGGCTGCCTCCTGTGCAATTGCATCATGGTTCAACTTTCCCTCTGGCTATTCCTGTCTCTCTCCTTCCTCACAGGCTTTGCTCCTGGGAGCATACCCCATATAGATCCTGCATGCAAATCTCAAAGTCTCAAGTCCCAAATGCAGATGTTGGTAATCATTCTCTGATACTGGTTGACATTCCCTGTTGTCAAACTTAGACTTATTAATTTAGAAGGAATTGTGCTTTCCAAAATCATTTATTCACTCTCAGGAACTAGTTCAGACGTTGGGGAAATCCAGTTTTTGAATGATTATACCTGACAAAAGTTGAAATAAGATTTATCACTTATAGGTACAAAGGTTTATTTGCTCCCTCTGAATCACTGTGGACACCATGGAATGAGTCACTTCCCATGTGATATGAATATGAATCACTTGCAGTGTGGTACTTGACTTCCAGTAGAGTCACGTCTGTCATTGCAGACACCAAAGATGTCTACTTGTAAGTAATATAGATTATACAACTTTTTACACATAAAAAACCCCACATTAATTTTATTTTCTTATGTTTATTGCTGCTATTAGTTTTCCTTTTTTGTTTGTTGTTGGGGAAGGGGGAGATTGAAATAAATTAGTGATAGGAGATTGGAAACAGAAACTGCTTGAGAGCAGGGAGTCTAACATTTGTCCTTAGACCATTACCAGATACATACATAGTAGGTATCAGTAAACACTTGTTAAACAAAAATCAGTAAGAAGATATATAAAAAACACATGAGAAAACCCCACAAAGAAATAAAAATCAGTAAGTAAATAGTGAAATAAAATTTAACATGAAGTCCATAGGAGCTCTGGAGGTAGAAAAAATGAACAACGATAGGGGGCCTAGTGAAGACTTAATCAGGAGCAATCTCAAACTATTCTAAGCACATTAAACTGAGTTTAAAATGTTTTTGTATTAGTTTTTTGTGTATAAGATGGTACATTCTAACATTGTGTTAGAAATTTGCTTTGATATAAAGAATAATTTTAAAGAATGGAGGCATGTACAGATTGTGAAGCAAAATATTTCAGTGGAAATCAAATTATTCGATAGAAGAGAAATATTTTAGATTTACTTGTCTAAATAATTCGGTCTAAAGTTTCTTTCTCTTTCTTTTCTTAAAAACCTGCATTTGCTCTTCCATTCTTGATTTAAAAGGAAAACTTAAACATGGTCCCTTCATGACTGTCATGATACAAAAGTCAGTTTGAAACCTTACCAGTATCCAGCTGACACAATGCTCAGAGTCCTCTCACTGGTGGAGAAGGGAAAGTCTAGCTGTTGCTACCACTCCTTCATGGCTTGGAGAGATTTCCAAGTCTGTTCTTGCTTTCAACTTCCCTCCTGACTGCCTGGGGAAAGGGTGACCAACAGTCTTGTTTGCCGGGGACTATCCCAGGGACTGTTTCAGTTTTAGCACTGCAAGTCCCCTCAGTCTGTAGCAAATTAGGACAGTTGGTTGCCCTAGTAATTAATGATCTTCCCATGAACTTTTATTAGATGAAAGTGATTTGGTAAATTATTGGTCCATGCTAGAGGAGGCCATTTTCTGCTTTGCATTAGATCTCATATGAGCAAGTGAATAAAATGCAAAAAGCTCTAGGACTGGGCTGAATTCATTACCCAGACCAAAAAATAAACAAAAGAATGGTGATATGCTTTAGTATGTCAATCTCCTCTGCTGGCCTTGTAGTCAGGAAAGAAGAACTGAGTGAAAGGACAGAATTAGGATGCTTACAACATAGCCTAGGCTCACTCTTGGACTTTCTTCTAGTGCTCAATTATGGGAAAATGATGAAGGGGATTTATGTTTCTTTCCAACAGAAGTGAAAGTTATCTTCCATCTAATCATCCCTTTGGCCTATCAGTACCTTCCCCATCCCATTAGTAAAGAAATGGTGGATCCAGTGGATGTTGGTAGAATTTCCGTCTCCAAGCAGACAGTTTTCAAAGAGTTAGAAGGGATGCTAGCCATCCTCCATTTCAGTCCTTGACATTTGTAATGCAAATATTTTCAAGCTGGGTGTATGCCTATAACGACTGAAGTTTTCATCCATATATATCTCTCAGTTCAGCTGCTATAGGAATGATGATACAAGACACTATTTTATCTTGCCTTGATACTGCAACAGTGTCCTAACTGCTCTCCTTGATATCATTCTTGCTACCTCCAAATTCATTGTCTCATAGCAGCCATAATGATCTTTGAAAAACATTGATCATATCATTTTATCTCCCATCCCACCCCTGGGCTTAAACTCCTCTAATGTAATCCTGTCACACAGTTTATAAAGTATTACACAATCTGGCTTCTGCCTATCTCTCTTACATCATGTTACCCACAAAGCTCAAGCCACAACGCTTTTCTTTCTGTTTCTTGAATGTGCCTTTTCAAGGGACCATTGTGGTAGCTTAGAATGTTTCCTCTCCTAGCTCTTAGAATGGCTGGGTCCTTTTGGTTAGTCACCTAGTCAGTCATTCTCTATCATATCACCATATTATAAATCTCCGCAAGCCACCTTTCAATATGAACATTTTTCTTGTTTAAGTGTTTATTTCTTTATTTTCTGTCTATCTTTTTCTCCTCAACCAGACTCCAAGTTTTATAAAAGCAGGGGCTTGTCATCTTGTTCTGTGCATTAACTGTAACTCCTGGAACAGTGCCTAGCACAATACATCTTTGTTAAAGTGACTGGTTTCTATCATCAAAGAGCTGACATATCTGGTTGTAAGAAAATGTAAATAAAAAGTTAAACACAAATGGCAACAAATAGGAGATGGTAAAAGGCAAAATGCGAGGAACTTTTATCATAAAGCATTGATTTTTTTTTTTTTAATGAAAAGGAGGTCAATCACTGGTATATTAGTGAGATTGCAAGCTCTAAAAGCCAGTTTTGACAAAGGGAGGGCTGAGGTCACAGGTGTTGGTGGGGGCAAGAGAGGTGGAAGAGACTGCAGAATGAGTAAGCAGAGAATTTGCATGGAAACTTCAGCCCCTGCACACAATCTGCAAGGACAGCCTACTTGCCCCAAGATGGAATTCTTGAGAGCTGGAGCTTGAGGTGAATGACAGTGGGATGAAATATTTCGAAGTACAATTTTCCACTCCTAAAGAGGTCCTCCACCCCCACCCCCTTCCTTTTCTTGGCTTGGTGAGATGAAGCTGCAAAGTAGGTTTCCTAAAAAAGAACTTCAGAAAAAGCATGTGTGTTTGTGGTAGTGGGGGTAGGTAGGGCGGAGTGAAGAGGTCATCACCTCCCACGGGATCGCTAGCCTTTGGTCCCCAACCACGCAGAAGGCTGTTGTAGCACAGCTGCTGCAGTAGGCCAGGCCCGCAGGCTACATGGGTATGTTCAGTTTCTAGAGGACTTTGTTTTTCTGACCTCCTTCTCCCCTTTCACAAATCTGGCAGGCGTTAGTCATCGCGTCCGGGCTGGAAGCCACAAGTGTGCGTGCTCGGCTGCCGGCTCCAGGTGGGCTCCGCCCTCGCCCTCGGGCGCACACCGCTGCTCGCAGACCAGACCCGGTCGCCGCGCGCTCCTGGCCTTGGCGCGGCTGTGCTCGAGCTCTCGCCCCACAGCCCGCTCGGCCTCCTCCCCCGACGTGACGGCCCGGCTGCGCCTCGCCAGAGCCGAGCACAAGGAAGAAAGTTTTGGAGTGCCGAGGGGAGTTGGGACGCCGGAGGAAGGGAGCCACAAGGGAAGCGTCTCCACTCCAAGTCAGGGCGGCCCTCGCCGCGTGCTGGGGACGCCTGTCCCGCAGCGACTGCAGCGGCCGGACTTCAGCCCTCCGACTGAATGCGGCTGTCGGTCTGGGTCCGAGGCCGGCGCTAGAGGCTCGGCCCGAGGCCCTGAGGAACTTGTCTTGCGAGCTGTCGCCGTGGGCCGTCATTGTCTGCAGGAACTCTCTGGAATCGGGAGGGGGAGGACGGGATCGCGCTGCCACTGGTTTTCGTCAGGAGTTCCGGCGGCAGCTGCAGCGGTTGTGGAGACTCCCTTTGTCCTCTCAGGACCTCCCTCTCCCCCTTTCTCCCTCCCTCTGTCAGTTGGTGGGTCCCGCTGCCCCAGGCGCCGGCGCCTCAGCTGCTCGCCGCCCCCCACCCCCGGGTGCGTCTCCGGTGAACCCCGCCACCTTCGCGTCTCCACCGAGCTAAGCCGAGCCGAGGGAGTTGCAAGCGGGAGGGAGTCGCAGGCCCCTGGTCGCAGGATGGTGGCGGGGCGGTCCTCGGGCCGCAGTCCCGGGAGCTGGCTGTTCCCCGGGCTGTGGCTGCTGGCACTCAGCGGTCCCGGGGGCCTGCTACGAGCTCAGGAGCAGCCCGACTGCAAAAGAGCCTTTGATCTCTACTTCGTCCTCGACAAGTGAGTACCGAAGGGAGATCCGGGGTCTCCTGGTGGGGGCGGCACTGGGGCAGCTTGGGCTGGGGAGCCTGAGGTGTGTGTGCGCGCCCTGGGGAGGGGTATTGGGAACCCGCCGGTGAGTGAGTGCCCTGTTGCTATCTCCTTCCGAAGCGCAAGCGCTTTCGGACCTACGTGGGCTGGGGACAGGATGAGGGGTGATAGGAGCCCCGGGCTACTTGGCTCTCTGGGGCAGTGGAGGTATTCACTGCTTACCAGTCATGGGGCCTTTTGGGAAATGGGAGTGCGGCCACCTGAGGTAACATTCTTCATCCCGGGAACCCAGACAGGACTGTTTCTCTGCCCCTCTGTTCTTACCTACCTACTACTCCCACCCCCGGCACACTGGCTAAAGTTTGCCTGGTCTTATACTGGCCAGAAAGCTCTTATTGGAGCTAGAAAAAGCCTAGGGTTAACATATCCAATGTGGTTTGCATTTCCTGCGAAGGAAGCTTTCTATGTTTGTTTGGGAGAGCCGGGCCCTGCTCTAAACAGTTAGCAGGCAGGTCGTCCCTGAAGATGGGCTGACTTCCTTGGCTCTGGGTAGCACCGAAGTTTCAGCTGGGATACCGTTACTTTGCTTGAAGGAGAGGCCAGGTTCCCCCATCTTCGTGGTATTGAAGAAAGAACGGTTTGAAATGTTTACATTTCAGCCCTGTGTTTTGTTTCTCTGATCAGTTTAATTTCATTTTTCAGGTCTGGGAGTGTGGCAAATAACTGGATTGAAATTTACAATTTTGTCCAGCAACTTACAGAGAGATTTGTCAGGTATTTTCCCCACTTTACTTTTCTAGGCAATGGAGAGTAAGGAGACCAAGTGTGGGGTTTCCCTTTTTTGAAAGCTTTTGCAGGGGGGAAAAAAAAAAAAAAACACCAACTTTCTTGAAATGCTGATTTTTAAGAGCCTCAAGGTCGTTATTAACATGCTGTTATTAGGACAGCCCTTCAGTCGCTGAGGGCTTATTTCATCTGGATTACAAAAACTTGGCTTAGACTCTGCTAAAGCATCTTCAAATACTATTCCAAATGTCTTTTCCTTTCTGAGTTTTCATCTGTTTTGAATTTCAGTTATGCTTTCTCATAATTTATCACATTAAAAAATAAATTTTATGCTAATAGTATCCCAAATATATTTTCCTTTCCACACAATTCTTAGCGTTGCAGAGGTCCTCATCTAAAACAACAACAACAACAACAAAAAGTGTTGGAAAACTTCGAATGAACTTGTGTTAATAACTCACTACCAGAAAAGGCACTTTTGTGTGTGTTTAAAGAAATGACTTGTGTTTACACAATGTGTGGGTGTGTGGCTGGTTTAAATTTTGACTGTTCTATATATGCAATAAGCCTCACAAGGAAAGACTGGTTTTCTCTCCTCTAAAAAGCATGACTGCTATGAAATCCAGCATACTCTTTTATTTAGAGGTAACTAGGAATTAGTGGCATCTACTGTTTAAAAATAACCTCAGGACACCAGGCTTTTGAGGCTTCCCCCCCCCCACCCCTTTTTTTAAAAAAGAAAAATACAGTGAGCAAATGCAAGTTTATCAAGATAATGGAAAGGACATGAATAGGAACTGTATCATTAAATATTGCTTCTTTCAGTCTTGTAAGCCCAAATGTTTTCTGTAAAACAGGCTTGGATGATCAAAACATTTTGAAAGTCATGTTGCAAGTAACTTCAAACAATCTGTAGAGGCCTAGGCAATCCTTGCTTTCAGTTATTGGCAGCAGTAAAGTTATCCCTATAAAAATGTATGCCTGTCCATGTTCAATCATCAGTCCCCTGCTTAAGAAGCCAAGTATAACAACTCTCATTTCTGGACAGGGTCTGAGGTAAAACTGTTTAGAGAAGAAAAATAAACAAGGCCCTGTATCCTTGAATGTCAAAGGCAGAACAGACAGTTGTTTAAATTTTCTGATTTAATCCTAGAGTGTGCAGAAAGTGTCATATCCATTTTGATCAAAAGCAATGAATCATTTCAATACACTTTAAAGAATCAGTGCTCTTATTCATTTGGTCTGGTTTGCAATTTGAAATTATACAATACACAGGTGTCTGGCTTAAGTTTAGTTGCTCAGTTACTAAGTAACAGTGCATCACAGGAAGTGAATAAAGGCTGACTTCTGAAGAAAATGACTTAAAATATGAGTAAGCCTTTAAGGTAATTTTGCTCTTCAGTTTGTAGATCTTAGTTTCATATCTTCAGTTATGGATCTTAGTAATATTTGCAGAGTGTCCTAGAAACAAGAACCATAGGTACCTGCCTAAAGATTGAAAGATGTAGCTGACTGGGGCAATTATTGCTGATTGGAAATATGTTTGAGACTTGGAAAATTGAAAATGCCTATTCAATAAGTTAATTGTTACTTTCTTTCACATTTTCTATGACATTCTATAAGTATTCTTAGTCCAGGATGACTTTCATATGGTCTCATATCATAGTTGGTATCATTGACTCAAACTGGCTGCTCTCCAGCCCTAAGTTTGGCTAAGGATAATAACTCCAAAGGGTCTGGCCTCCTTCAAGGAGATGAAATAGAATATAAAAGGGAGGAGCATTTTCTATGAAAGAATTTTACATCAGCCTAGAATTTATCTTTCCAGTTAGTCTCTTTCTAAATGCAAGTCCCTATATGGGTCATGGAGGAGTGTTTGAGGGCTGAGAAGCACTACTAAATCCAAAATGACTTATACAGTAATGTCAAGCAGAATTGGTGTATCTACTTAAAGACTCCCATTTAAAAGAAGCCTGGACCATTCAGTGAGACCAATTTTAAATGAAACTCCTAGCTATTCATCTGTATTGTATCAATATTTCTTTTTAAAATGTTTTAACTGCCTCTTTTCTTATTTTGCAGCCCTGAAATGAGATTATCTTTCATTGTGTTTTCTTCTCAAGCAACCGTTATTTTGCCATTAACTGGAGACAGGTTAGTGCATTATCATTTCACTGCAGGCTTTTAGTAGAGACAAATCTTATGGGCATGATTGATATTTCCAAGTGATGGTTCAGGCCTCTCAGTGGAATCAAGCAAATGCACAGACAATTCAGTTCTCTACACTAATAGAAGGGAAAGGAGGTAGGAGTAATATAAAAGAGAGGGTAATCTGAAAATCAATATTAGTTATATTGGCTGTGGAATGTACAGTGAACCCTAGATCATTGCCTCTTACTGTAAGTAGTTCTCCATTTTTATTGTTTAGATGTAATATATTAATCAACCAGGAATTTGAAGAACATCGAGGTTGAGAAAGATATGCATCTACTTAGATAATTTACTAGATTCATCAGATATCCAGGATGTCCAGTCTTGCTTTCTTTCTCTCTGTCTCTCTCTCTCTCCACACACACACACACACACACACACACACACACACACACACACACACACACACACACACACACACACACACACACACACACACACACACATACACACACACACTCTCTCTCTCTCTCTCTCTCTCTCTCCCTCTCTCTCTCTCTTTTCTTAATGCTTTTAAAAGGTGTGGCTTTTCCCAAGCTAATATCACAGTATTTCATATGGCCATTTCTATGTCATTTGAATACATCATGGCAAGTTAGAAGTAGTCATTGACGTATTTTAAAGAATGGCTGCTTTCCGTATTTCTCACTAGACTATGCGTTCGATAGTGGGATGGGAGCTTTTCTTCTTCATTTGTATATCGACTTCATCTAACATGAAGTATGTAAGATAGTTTTTGCTCGATAAATTGTTGAATGAACAGGTTAGCATTGTCTTGAAATCAAATTTCTCCAAAGTAGTTTTAGCAAGGGAGGCTAGGAAGCTAGTGTACTTTGTTTTTCATAGTATGTGGATTTCTGAAAAGTTATGTGTGAATACAGTTTTTTAATGAATTGATTTTTCCTGAAAAAGGCCAAGAAAGCATAATATTTAGGGGGACTCAGAGAGAGTCCTTGTTTATAATTCATCAAATTGATTTAGAAAATTATGTGTATTGTATTATATATTATATATAGAACCATATAATATATATGCTTCTAATTTCTTTGTGCTTTAATTTTTCTTTTTCCTGAAGAGGAAATCTCTCTATAGGTGGTGAGTTCAACCTAGGACCTCAGTCTTCCCACTGTTACTTCCCTTTCTTACTTTCCTGTGTGCATGTGGGTCTCATCAGGGGTCACAGCAATAGTAGTTACTTACAATCCATGTACAGCAGCTTTCTATGCCCAGTGATATAAGAGTTCTTGCCTTTATGAAAAGAAATCTTCTCCATTGCTCAGCTTAATTTCCAAAGCAATAGCTTTGGATCCAGCCTACCAAAAAGAAAAAGAAAAAGAAGTACAATTTTAACATTTATGGTATGCTTACAATATAGAAAAGCACTTAGCATAATGCCAGACGTGTAGGAGACTGTCAGTAATTGACAGCTGCATACCTTGTGCCAAGTTCTCTGCTAGGCACTTTGCATATGGGTCCTCCAGAACTTTGAAGATGAAGTGTAGTCACTGGTTGACCGGTTTGGTATTGCTTAGACACACATGGAAGCGGTTTAAGTCTTTAAGTTAGAGATTCTTCCTTTATCATTAGTTGAGTCTAGCAGGGGAGAAACTGAAATGGGTTACAGAAGAGGCTTCTTCTTCAAAAGGCAGCATAAGGTTGCAGTTAAGTGTCAGTGGATCAAGTCTACATGAGATTGAATCTTTGCTTTCCAACTTACTAGCCAAATGGTCAAGGACAAGATGCTTAACCCCTTTTATGCCTCCGTTTCTCCACTTACATAATGATGACAATGATGATGATAGTATCACATACCTCATAAGGTTGTTACAAGAATTGAAGTTGATGAATGTGAAGTATGTAGAGTCTGGCACATAAGTTTTCAAGAGATAAAAGCTTTATTATTATTATTATTATTGGAGCAAGGGAATATACAATATTTTAATGATTAGGGAAAACTTACACTTATTTAAAGGAAATATGGTACTACTTGAAAGGACTTATGATATTTGAGGAGGAATTTTAATAATGCAACTCGCAACTTATTTTATACATAGCTGGCTCCTCTCTCTCTTTCTCAGTGGAAGTGCTTTCAGTTTTAATGATTTTCACTATTTGCAGCATGTTGAATTAATTTGGGGTGGCAGAAGACACACTGATAAAATCAAGGTTAGAGTTCTAATTTTGTCACATACTGATTTGGCAACATGGAGTAAATCATTTACTCAGTGTGTCAGTTTTTATGTCTATAAAGTGCAGGCAAAAAAATCTGCCATGTTTTCTTAGAAAGTTGTTGTGAAGATCAAAATAACAATGCATAGAAAGATACTTTGTATATTACAGAATAATCTCCAGCAAAGTATATTATTTTCTTCTCTTATATTGTTCTTTTACTAATTTTATTTAATTAAATCAGTAGCTTCTCAAATTTCTGTGGTCCTCTGTATTTGGATATAGAGTAACTTTTCTTCCATTACACACTTTTAGATGTATAGAAACAATTTGCATATTTAGATGCAGGACTACTGAATGAATGTTTCCACAACTATTGTAGATCTTTGTTTCAAAGCCTAGAAATTGGAATTCTACATATAAACTTCCTTGGTGTCATATATCACACTCACAAATAGATCTGAGTGCGCAAGGAAAGCAAAGGTTAAGTACAGCAAGTTTCATAATTTCGGTTCTATTACACATAATTTATCAGAACTTTGGAAAATAGGAGAAGTAGCTCTTTTGTGTTTCTCAGAGTGTTGCTAAAGATTTTCAGTAGAGATGAGGCAAGATTGGAAGATAGTAAGTATTTATGGTAGGGCTGTGTCTCCTGTTATGGTTTCAATATTGTGTCTGGCACTGTGTAAATGCACAAATAAAATAATAAATATGTCAATAAATTATCAGTTATACATTTTATATACTCATTTAAAAACTTCATTCTTTCAAATACTTCTGTTTGAGGTACTCCCTTCTTTTCTCTTGCCCTCATGATTTTTATTCTTCATATGTCTGTTAGTCCATCCACCCACCTGTCCACCTACCTACCTGCCTTCCTTATTGAGCACTGCGGGCCCTGGGGGTAACACAAAGGTAAATAACCTCATTTGTGTGTGAGTAGGGGGCATGCACATACACAGGAATAGCCCAGGATTGTATTACAGGGTCGGTCTGGTAAGAGAAAAGTGGCAAATGTTGATTCAATATGGAAATATCCAGGTTTTTAATATTACATAATTTGGAGTCAGGACTAATTTTAAAGAATACATTTAGTTATTGTGTGCATAATTGGGAATAGTGAATTACGGCCAGTTCTGTTCAATATTATCTTAATGCTGTAACAGTGATTTAGTTGGGAGTATTTACCAAACAATTATTACGTGCCAAGCAGTGTGCAAAGTGCTTTCCATGCATTGTCTCATTTAATCCTTGTAGTAACTCTGTGTAATAGATAGTGTTACTATCTCAGCTTTACAAATGAGGAAACTAAAGCTAAGAAAGGTAATGTAGCTCATCCCAGGATACACAGTTAACAAGTGGCAAGCAGTATATTCACCAGTATGATCTTCTAAAGTTTAAAGCAGATCATGCCACTCATGATTAAAATGGTCTAATGGCTTACAGTAGAAAGCAAATGCCACCCACTGGCCTTAAAGCCCTACCTGATTTTCCCAGGCAGTGCTCTCCTACAACATCGTGTGTCACAGTGTAGTCCACTGGCCTCCTTTCCATTTCCTTAGCCCTTCAAGCTGGTTTCCACATTGGGGCCTCTGCTCTTTCTCTGCCCTACATCTGCCCTAGCCAGCTCCTTCTTGTCTTTTAGGTCTCATCTCTCATGTCACCCCTTCTGAGAAGCCTTGCTTGGCCACCAGATCTAGAGGAACCCCATCCTTCCTCCCCAGTAATCTTTTACAACACTCGATTTGGTTATCACTTTTTGAAATTGTTCTGTTAATTAATCAACTTATTTTTATATCCATGACTCTAATGTAAATATGGAAGTGGGAGGACCCTATTTGTCTTGTTCACCCATGTGTCCCAACACATAGAACAGAGCCTGCCAAACAGTAGATGCTCAATAAAGATTAGTTGAATGAATGATTGAGTGGGTCTGACTCTATAACTGGAGTTATTCATTGCTACCATATATTGTTTCTCTTTGTAATCATTCCACATGATAGATGACTTATATTTGTTACTTTTCTCATTCCTGCTCTTATAGATCAGTTCTAAATGTGTCCAACTCCCTTTTCAATATACTTGCACCCAAATTTAAAAAGTCATATAATAATAATTGTTTGACTTGAGAACAATAACTTAGAAAAAAATATTCCTTAAGCAAACTTGTAGAAAATTATAGAGAAGACATTTAATTAAGTTTAGACAATATACACATTTTTATTATTTGAAAGGGTTTCTTTCAATTCCTTAAAAGCTTAATTAAAAATTTACTCATGGAGAATAGTCCTTCATACATAGCTGATAACTTATAAATTGGTACATTTATTTTGGAGAGAAATTTGGCAGTATCTATTAATGTCTATAAAGTTCCTATTAGCAATTCTACCTTTTAGGACTATGTTCTCCTAGAATACTAGCACTAGCATGCAAATATAGACATGTATAGATATCAATTGATGATACTATAACTAAACTATAGTATATACATAGAATGGGATACTATGAAGTCGTTAAAAAATTTTAAAAGTCATATGTATTTACATGAAAATATATACAAAATATATTAAATGAAAAAAGTAAGTTGCAGAACACTCTTAGTATGATTTTACTTTTGGAAAATAAAAACCAAACAAAATCCTTAACTGTTTATATGATGTGTGTGTGTGTGTGTGTGTGTGTGTGTGTGTGTGTGTGTGTGTGTGTGTGATCAAAAATCAAAAATGAATAAAAAAAAGTTTGAAAGACATGAAACAAACTGTTAACAATGATACTGTCTTAGGCATGAGATTGAAGGGGGAGGAAGCCTTCATAGTTTTAATTTTTATATATCTAAGTTTTTGAATTTATTTCAGCAAGAATGTATTATTTGTAAAATATTTAATAAATACTTAAATGAATGTTACTGACTTTTGAAGCCACAGATAGCTATCTTGGAATCAGAATGGAATTCAGGGGTTGGAAAGAAAAAGCATTTGGGAATTGAGCATATCCAGCTGTTACCCTGGAGAGTCCTGAAGGTTCCTTGTTAGAGTGAAAGGACCAGCATTGGGCCTTGGGTAAAATTTCATAGGAGCTACATACTAGGCCCGTGACCTTGGACAACTTACTTAACCTCTTGCTGCCAGTTAAAATGTGCGAAATCATTCCTACCATATAGCAATGGTGAGGTAAATAAATGTATATAATGTATAGGAAGGCCTAATTAAGGGTATGACACATACAGAGTACACAACAAATGTTTGTAACTTTAATAGTTCACCTTTCTTTCTTTGCTTCTATCAACTACCCTCAAGTAGCTACCTTTTAATATTTCTCATTTATATTTTTCTAGTGCTCTTTTTCTTTTTTGTTGTTGTTTTGATGATGGGTAGGAAGGAGGCTAAGGATAAAGTGGGGTTTGCAGATTATCAGGGTACACCATCATCATCATTTTTATTGGGACGTGCCAGAATCTGGCAGGAGTTTAAAGAAGTCAAGTTGACTGCTCAAAGTGACCCAGCTAGCAGCTGCAGCCTGGCTGGACATCTGGTCTGGTACTGAGCAGAGCACGCCACCTCTGCACTGGACTCACTCATGGTCTCTGTGCTACCCTTCTCCAGTTTTTACATAAGTCAGAATTTGTCATAATTCAAAAACATAGTCATCCTCTAAATTTATTCTATTCTTACAAACCATCGAAGTGGCAAGAGGAAGTGATGATCGTTAGGTTAGCTAAAAAACCAATTCTATTAGGGAAGTAATTACTCCTGTTAGAAAAGTCTGCCTCGGCCACACATTGTGCTGACTTGGAGGGATCTGGGCATGGCAGCAACTCAGAGTCTAGTGTTGGGGGTGCAATATTTACTTTCAATGAAGTCCCATACCTGCTTTATGAGTATGTTCTAGAAAATTAAGTACACTGTCACTCCTCCCTGGGAGAAAAACCTGCACATGGAAGTGGTAAAATGTAGGGGTCAATTTCTCACCATTCAGTAAGGCAAAGAGAAGGGAGATGGAGTAAACACATGCAGGAGGCATGGACTTCAGGTGTGACCTAGTACCACACTTCTGCAAATGCAGATGAAATTAGAGAAGATTTTTCACAAAACTCAGATCGTGCAGGGTACTTTGTTAGCAGGTATTTTTGGATCCAGGACCACGACACTGAAATCATTGGTCTGGACTGTGGACCACAGAGACTTAGTAAGTGTTGGCCTTAGTGTGACATGTTAAATTAACAATAAGGGAGTTTTTATATAAACTATAGTATGAGATAGCTAAAATCTAGTAGTTCCTTAGATGATAGAATGTATTGGCAATGTTCATCTTTAGAAAATAATCTTTACTCTTTTGAAACCTTTAAAAAAATTTAACTTGAGGAGGTGAGAGAGAACAAATTATTTTTTGTAGTTTATCCTTCATGCAGTATGTAGTGTAGCAGTATATAATAACACGATTAAATAGATAAAATGGGTACATTTGAATGAATGAATATATTTCTCTTTATACAATTTGTTATAATTTTCTCACTCTGGTTAAAATTGTAGTTTATAAATGGAAGGAGACAATAAAAGTAATAAAGTTCATTAAGTACTTAATATATGTCAAACATTTTGTTAAATGCTTTGTATGCAATAGCTCAGGTAAAGTACAATGTTAAGTAGATTATAAATCATTAGTAATTTTGTATAGATATAAATAAAATTTTGAGAACATTGTTTTATTTCATATTCTACTCAGTCTAGTAAATTTTATCTTCTAAAAGAAACCTTTAAGTATGTTATGTAACTGGCTAATCATTACAAAATTCGTTTGTATTGCTACATTTTATTTTGGGTTACTGTTTATTTCGAGGACATAAAGAAGAGAATTTACCTATGATATAAATACCTACAGCATTTTTGCAATTATCTAAATTGGCATTTGGCAGCCCAGATGTGTGAAGCCTTTAGCTTTAGTGGTAGATTTTTCTTTGGAGGCTTCCAAGGAAAGCATAGAAAACAAAAAATAAACAACAAAAAAACCACATATATAATCTCATCTCTTTTCTTTCTTCTTTTCTGGTCTCTACATAAAAATTTTTGACCCTGTTTTCCCTGTGAGCTCTCCTTGGAATCTGGAAGAAAGTAAACTGGATGAGCAAAGTTATGTTAACAGAGGAATAACTAATATCAACAGTAACAACAATAGTAGCTACAATTCCCTTGGTATTTTATTATGTGCTATTTAATCCTCACAATGGCCTCATGGGGAAGGTATTTTTATCCCTATTTTGTAGATAAAGAAATAAGGCTGAGCTTGGAATGAATCCATGTTCTCTTTGTCTATAACCTTTTATTCTGACCTTGATCCATACCATCCCCAAAACTGTATTTACAATTTGAGATTATCCTATTTAACCAAAACTCTCAGATACAGAACTGATGGACAAAATAAGAAAGAGAAAGAGCATTCCAACAACCCAGGACGATTATTGAATTAGGTTAGATCAGAGGTTCTTAGTCCTGGCTGAACAGTAGAATACTCTGGGGAGTTTTAAAAAATAGTGCTAACTCCAACCCCATCACAAACTAGTAAATTAGAATCTCTTCAAATAGAGTGCGGAAGAGATATTTTTTAAAGACACTCAGGTGATTCCAATGTACAGCCAGGGTAGAGAACTACAGTGCATCTGTAGAAATATGTGAGAGTAGCCCTTGGACTGTGCAAGTCATTCTTACATAACCATATAGAATCACAATGTTCACTTGTGGTTGGTGCTCAACAGGTGGGTGTAGACTGGCTGAAATCTGGAAAGTTAAGATGATGTGCATTGGGAAGTTCAAGTACTATCCAGATCCATTGTATAAAGAAAAAGTAGGGGGTACTTAAAATACAATTATGCCTTCATTGTTAGTTGGGCAAGTCAGAATTCTCTACAAACCATTTTATTATGGCACTATTTCAACATATCTTTATTTTAGTTATGATGTCATGCACACCTTTCACAATCCCAGTTGTTTTGTGGATGGAGAAAAGCCACTGATACAGCATAGCACATGGCAGTTGTGGTTGCTAGCTTCCCTTCCTTGCCCTGCCCTGCCCTGTTATACAGAGAAATTTGAGAGATACTAACAAAGCTGAAAGTATTAATTTCACAGATTAAAAAAAATGAGACTGTATGTTCTCCTCCTCTCTCTCTCCCTGTCTTTCTCTCCAGTTGATTATGGAGTTTGGTCTTCTGATTCTCAATTAAAAAACAGATGTTTAATATATACCATTTTAATTGTTTATAAACTGCCAGAAAGTATTTTAGGTTGCACAGAGTATTATAATATTTCAGAAAATTAATAAAATATAAAATGAAAAGTTAAGATCCTGGAAAAGAGGATAAACAATATAATAACCATAGTAATTTATCAGAATTTGGGAATGAGTAAGAAATTTACTGTGGGCTTCCTGGCAGGGCAAGAAATAAAGTTTACGTAGTTGCAAATAGCAGAAAGGAGGAAGTGTACAGCAACTACTTGGAGTGACAAAGAAACTTCTGCTATGAGACCTTATAGGGGACATTGCTTGTCATAATAGCAGTATCCTTGACAATAGCTTCACAACAAATACTGAAGTGGTTTCAATATTGCTATTCCTTGTGGTTGAAGATATAACATTAAAGCCAAACTCAGTGAAGCTGATCTTCTAAGATGATGTTGTATTTGAGCTCATAACAACCATTTCTTCCTTTTAAAAAAATCATTTCCCCACTTGCTGTCCTTTAACCTGCGACATCATTTTGCTTTTCCCCAATTTACCATCTACCAAAAGGAAAACTTAAACTTATTTTTATTTGCTTGGGATCTTTCAAAGGCCTGAGATCTACTCTTTCTTATTTTGGCTTCCATTTTCCCTAGAGTGACACCTTGTTGATTGAGGAGAGGCTGACAGACTGTGTAATTACTCTTGAAGGAGAACAAGACCAGGACTCCTCTGCATTGATGCCATTGGCTATGGGCAAGGAGCTATTTTCTCCTATGGCTATGCAACTGCAAAAGTAATAACAGGATCAGTACCCCTTAGAATATTAGGGTGGCAGGTATAGGTATAGATAGAGAACCAAGAAGTGCTCTGTCTCTTCCAATAAAATAAGCTAACAGAGACTCACCCTTCCAAAAGACTCTGACATTGGCAAGTTCCTTCAGCTTAGGGTCTTCTGCTGGTGTTATCTGGTTCTGAGAAGTAAGGGTGAGCTGATCTGAACTGAAGGGAGGCTATTTTTACCACACAAAATATGTTTGAGTAAACTTGAATTTCAGTTGTCTTTTTCATTTCCCTTTTGGCAGCAAACTTATTAATGCTTGAGGACACACTGCCACTCATTTCTGGGAAGCACCAACTATTTGGTTTTTTATCTGCAGTCAGACAGAATCAATTTCAAGTTGCCTCTGTAGACATCAAACATAAATATTTAGATAAAACAAGCTTATAAATCATGTAATTTATTCCATCATCTGTGAAGTTGTGAATTTTTTTCTATGGTAGATTGAAAAATTTATTGAACACTTACTTTGCAAAAGATACTATAATAAGTAATAAATGCAGAGCAGGGAGGTACATTATAAATACGAGATATACTGATACCCACCCCCCCGTAAACTTCAAGTCTAGTTGAAAAGTGAAGATATTAAATTAAATTAAATTAGTTAAATTATTTTAAAGTAGAATATTTTTAAGAGACAACATTTTTCAGTGTAGTAAACGTTGAATATGGGTATGAATAGAAAGCTTGGCGCACCTTAGAAAAGAGAATATAATGAGGTTAGAGAAGGATTTTAAACTAAGCATAAAAGAAATAATCCACATGGTTTGGAAGAGACGATTGAACCAGAAAGCGAAGGGTTAGGTTCATACCTTGAAAGTTGTCCTGTGTTTTCTGGAAGTTTCTTGAGATGGAGAACATAATAATTTTCCTTACTATACTTGTATGAAAATATAATCAAGAAGTTATTTTTAAAATGTGTGTTAGGCTCTGGTGAATGGCTCATTTATTTCAAGTATTTGAAACAATACTGTAGCATGACAAATGTTTTTTTTTTTTACTATTTTTGACATGTGTTATAATAGCACGTGATGTATTCATACACACACTTATATACATATACATATAAAATTTTGTGTAAGAACCTTGTAAGTTCCTTGAGGTTAAGATAATACCCTTTTTATTTAATCTCCTTTATCTACCATCCTCAGTAATATGGGCGCCCTTCATTTTTTATCTAAAGAATTAAAATTCAGTTTACCATTTTTAAATGTAAAAGAATTTTGTATTTAAAAAGGCATTTATTTGCTTCTATTGAAAAACTGAAATTCTGAAAACGGTATCTTAAGATCTCTTCAATATTTTAAATTTAAAAATTTAAAAAGAAGTTTTGAATTTACTTTGGATAGTTTTGCATCACTATTTTATTTTTCTCTTGATTATTGTGGTTTTATTTATTTTTGAAGGAGTTGGGAATCTATACTTTAAAAACCTGAGAACTGGGTCTTCCCTTGTTCGTACACACAAAATAGCTCTTAATATTGTAGTCACAGCCTGCTTAGACATACCCCATTGAGACAATGAATTAGTCATGATGAGAAAGATTCTTTTACGGTTTTTCATCTTTTTCTTTCATACTGCTTCTACCAAGAATCTATTATCCTGTCTCATCCATCTATCCATCCATCCATGCATCTATTCATTTCTATTCTTTCAATTGTTCATCAAATACTATATTAAGTACCTGCTATATTTGAGAGGATGTGTTTGTGTCCAGATGGGTGAGAAGGTAGCACAAAAAAGAATAAATCTTGAGACTTATGACTTTGGGAGACAAAAGTAGAAAATGTAATTTCCATAAGTAAGGGTTAAGTAAATGTGCCTTAGGAATTTGCAGATAAAGCAAATTTCCCGCTTTTAGGGAGGTGTGGTGAGTGTTTCAGATATAATTTTTCACTGAAGCTGAGCTATTCAATCCTTGTATTTTTGTGGATGAGTGAAATTATGTTTTACTCCTTAGCATTCAGTAAAACAAATATGATTGAAGATGTATGTTCTCAGCTCAAAATACCCTGAATATGCTCAGCTTATTTAAGACATTGTTGGTATTTTTTCTTTTGCAGCTAAAATACAGAAGTTATTAAATACTTATTAAAATGAAAAAAAGTCTGAAGAACTATTTGCCTTCAAAGTCCATGTCTTTTCCTCTACAACTTAGTGAAGAAACTTTAGTTGTAATGCTGCCATGTTTTTTGAGAAGTGTTTATTGTGATCTTTGCTCATTTTTCCTTTATTTAATATTATAATACATTATTTTCAGAGGCAAAATCAGCAAAGGCTTGGAGGATTTAAAACATGTTAGTCCAGTTGGAGAAACATATATTCATGAAGGACTAAAGCTAGTAAGTTCTTTTTTAAATTTATAAGTGTGTGAAAGAATGCTTTCTTATTCTGTAATGAAATTTAACTCTCTAGCAAAGCCCAGAACCCCATTACATATTTATCTTAAAGTTTTTTTAATGTTTTTAGTTGTTCCAAAGAGGAGATATAGAAAGCATTGTTTACTGTGGTGGTAAGAAAGCTTTGTATGGCATTTTGCCTTTTAAGGATTTTTCCATTTTCTCCGTGGTTATATTCCGATTAGTCAACCACAGTTGAAAATCTGTATCACTTAAAGGTAGTAGTAACTACTCTATGATGTGACTATATGCATATTTCAAATAAAATGGTTAAAACAAAATACTCTGTCTTAAAAGCTAGTCAGTAATATTTTGATTTTGTCAGACTTAGAAATTCAGCTTGATGGAACATGCTGGTTTAAAAGTTAAAATTAAATTGTGAGTTGGATAATTATTCTTCATTTTCAGGCGAATGAACAAATTCAGAAAGCAGGAGGCTTAAAAACCTCCAGTATCATAATTGCTCTGACAGATGGTAAGTTGGACGGTCTGGTGCCATCATATGCAGAGAAAGAGGTGAGTATTGAACTGAAACTGTTCTTTACACCCCACTGTACTGTACTGTGTGTCTCTGCTTGGATAGCTTGATATTTGAATAATTCACTTCATCCCTCTTGCTCTTTCTCCCTCCCTCTCTCTCTGTCTCTCTCTTTCTCTCTCACTTTGTCCCTTTTCCACTCTCTGTTTTTCTTTTTGAATAGGCAAAGATATCCAGGTCACTTGGGGCTAGTGTTTATTGTGTTGGTGTCCTTGATTTTGAACAAGCTCAGGTGAGTTACAACAGATCTACAAACTTTAAATCACATAATTTTCTTAAAGATAGTTTAACAAATTCTTTTAACTGATGACTTACTGTGACACTAATCAATTTTTAAAGATTTCTCATAAAAATATTATAAAGACTTTCTATAAAAATGGCTATCTTGAGTTGTAGCTTAACGTCAGGATTTTAATAGGTTTTATTACTGAAAACAAAACCCTAAATTCTTTGAACATTTATTTGGCTTGGAGAATGAATATGAGATAAACATTTGGATTGAAATGATGTGAATACTCTTCTTTAACTAAACTGACAAGATTATGATGACAGTCTTAGAGTATTTTTTTTTTTTTTTTAATTTAAAATTTGACTCTTAGGTATTCAGGGATTTGGGAAATCCAGTTAGGCAAGGGCTTTAACGATTTTTCTAACCAAACCAAATTTTATAAATTTTTGAGAGTTTATATTTTAAAATTGTTTTTCGCTTACAAAATTATTTTACATTTAAATTTTTGCTTGAGCATGGCTTAGTGTTCTGAGTCTCATGCCATTAGCTAGTAGAGTTCTGCACTGTTTTGAGATTGCAACTTGGGGACAATGTAAATGGGCTGTGACTGAGCTCAGTTCATTTCATGGTGACACATTTAGAGTATCACTAATATCCTCACCTTCAATTCTTGACATTGAACACAGGCCACACTGGTTAGTCCTGTGGAGTAGTTTTTCAGATAAACATAGCAAACATAATGAAGTTTATAGTGTTGTATGTCTCAGCCACCCATTAATTAAGTTTTCCTCCTTTTTCTAAAGCTTGAAAGAATTGCTGATTCCAAGGAACAAGTTTTTCCTGTCAAAGGTGGATTTCAAGCTCTTAAAGGAATAATTAATTCTGTGAGTATTTCTCTTGGGGGCAGGAAAGGCTCATAATTTTACATATATTTTAAACTCTAAGAAGTTTCTTACTATCCAGTGAAGGTGGGCATTATCTAGAAAAAAGAGATTAAGAAAGACATTTGTTTGGTATTGCAAACACGGTGTAATTCTAAAGATCTGGATTTTGTTTATAAATGAGATTTTGTACTAATTCTTTCACATTGGGCTCTGTGAGCCTGTGTCTGTGATTTGAAGTTTAAGATTTCCATAAACAGTCTCAGACACTCCCACCCTTGGAGCATAGAGTTAACCATTTGATATCTAGAAAGTGCTATAGGTTTTATAGAAGAAATGTGAAATAAGAATTTGGATGGGAATGTGTGATTATGCCCTTCTCCTAATATGGTATTTCTCAGCTATCAGTCAGGCAACTTGAACCAGTGGCTGAGTGTTTGACTACCGTTGTTGTTCTTTCCATTTAAATGATTAATAGTGCTGCTGGAGAACATAATATTTCTGTTTGGAATTCAGCTGAGCTATCTCTGGTGATCATTAGAATCTGGGCCATCCTAAACAGGGTGTGCGGAAGGGAAGTGATGACATGCAAAGCAAACTCCTGGGCTTTCACAGCTGAGGTTTATGTTTCATTTTACTGCCTTTTGCTAGAAGCACTAGGAACACTTGCTATTAAGTATTTATGATGTTTTGGTAAACACCATCCTAAAATGGAAGTGAATAATATATATTCTCTAGGCCAAAGCTTTTCCTATAATCTTTGAATGTTTATTAAAGGAAAAAAAATCTCAGTTTCTTCTAACATTTGCTTAAGGCATTTAAAATTTTCTTTAGAGATCAGGTTTTTCAGAAACACGGAGTGAGATTTATTGAATTTGTTTTTAGTAGCCATGTAGGTTTTTTTAAAAAAAACTAATGGAGCTTTTTAGAGAAAACATATAATTTGGTTCTATCTCATATCAGTACTTCTGGTAGACAAACCAAATGTAAATGCAGAATGAAACAAAATTCAATTATTTTAGGAGTTTGTGTATATTACCAAGTTTACTTTTTAGGCAACACTTGCAATGTCAAAAAATATGCAATAATTTTATACTCAGGATAAATATTCTACAACTGTAATTTAAGTTTTAAAATGTAGAAAGATGAACAATACAAAAGGAGGGATAATTCGATCCCCTAAATAAACAAATCAGTGGCTTGTATTTTAAATACAATTTTATTGTGCTTGGAAATTTGCACTTATTTTTATAATTATACTGGCAAGTAGGAAAGGTTTTCCTGGATTTATCTTCCTTTTGGAGTTGTGTTTTCTGCATATAAAAGGCTTAATTCAGAATTCTTCAGGCGATTGATTAACTTTCCCAAACACCATTTTTATGGGTTACGGTTACAGATTTCCCTTTCAAGAAATTAGTTGTTGACTACCAGAGGAAATAAAGTTATTGGCGTTGTTTTATTATGTTTGTTTGTTAAATTTCATTTTTCTATTTGTACTAGGGAAATTTTAGAATGTAATTTCTAAATAGTCTTTATTGCCTGAAGTGCTTAATGGACTAGCTTGACTAAGTTAAGTTGAAATATTTGGCACAAAATTAGGATTTGCTTTGTTTTAGCCACAAATTGCCAATAAAGTCTCTTGAGTTTCATCCGAAGGGGATGATGGGTACAACCTTTCAGCTCAATGTAGTTAAGCTTCAGCTATTTTGTCACAAGAGGAGGAGTAAATTATCCTCAGGGAAGCCAGCCCCTGGGGAAAACTCTGACAATATTGAGCAGAGCTGGCAGGTAGAAAAAGGGAACCATTACAAATCTAGTCTAGTTAATGGTTGAGATTTTTACCAATGTGATGACAGCTTGGGATTTTTGTCCAATTTCTGGAAATTTAAGGCAATTTAAGTACTTCATCTCTCTTCAAGGGCGGATATTTCTCTACCCCTAATAATACACAAAACCTACAATTCTGCCTTAAATTTGAATTGCACTTTATAGTTACTTAGTACCACCTTAGTTTAAAAAGTGTATGTGATCTTTACAACAAATATAGTGTATCTATCACAAGATGAGGGCAGATGGAAGAGATTATCTCTCTATTCTTTATAATTTACCAAGCTATTCGGTGAAATCGTACAGTGGAATGTATTTACATAAAGCTAAGCAAGTGGAAGAAATTAGAAAATTTAAGTCTTCCAGATATTTGGCACTATGAAGGCAAAATATTTGTTAAATGGATAGATAATTTCTTTTCCTCCTTGATGTTATTTAAATACATCTGGTCTCATTAATTGTCGTTGTGTTAATTTCTTTGAAGTTCACCTTTAAGAAAAGTTAACATGGTTTTCTTGTTTTCTTTCTTTTCCCTTGCTGTCCCCTAAAATCCAGTGACTGGGATGGTCTGGTCTTCTTAAGGTGTAAGGTATAATATGTCATTAAGACATAGTTACACTAGAATGAATTTCTTAACCAGCAAAGATAGGAGTTTCATTTTGGAGACTCTTCGTTATAGTTAAAAGAAGAAACACTGTAGTAGTTCTGTCTTTTATAACTTAAAAATGCATGGTTCTGAATAGGTCTTTGTTATGACCATCTAAGATTTATTTGATTCAGAAAATTATTTAGATGGTCTATTTTGATTTTGGGGAAAATGTGTTTATTTCAAGATTTTTAGATTTCTCTCCAAGCCAACATGATATGTAACATTTTATGGAATATTGGTATAATTTTCAATCTTTCTTTTGTATTTCTTCTTATTTTTAATTGATACATAATAATTGTACATACTTATGGGGTACATCATCATATTTGCATACATGTATACAATGTATTATGATCAAATCAGGATAATTAGTATATCCATCACCTCAAACATTTGTTATTTCTTTGTGTTGGGAACAATCAAAATCCTCTCTTCTTGCTATTTAAAAGTATACAATAAATTGTTGTTAACGATAGTTAGCCTACAGTGCTGTAGAACACTAGAACTTATTCCTACTATCTAGCTCTAATTTTGTAATTGTTGACCAACCTGTTCCTACGGCCTCTATTCCCCTCTCCTTCCCAGCCTCTAGTAACTACTATTTCGTTCTCCACTTCTGTGAGATCAACTTTTAGTTTCTACATATAAGTGAGAACATGTAACATTTCTCTTTCTGCTTCTGGTTTATTTCACTTAACGTAATGTCCTCCAGGCTCAATAATGTTGCCGAGAATAACAGGATTTCATTCTTTTTTATAGCTGAGTCTATTTTACTATGTATATATACCACATTTTCTTTGTCCAGTCATCTGTTGATGGACACTTAGATTGATTCCATATCCTGGCTACTGTGAATAATGCCGTGATAAACTTGGGAGTGCAAGCATCCCTTTGGCATACTGATTTCCTTTCCTTTATATGTATTCTGACTAGTGGGATTGTTGGATCATAGTTCTATTTGTAGTTTTTTGAGAAACTTCCATATTGTTTTCCATAGTGGCTGTACTAATTTACATTCCTACCAACAATGTATAAGAGTTCCCTTTTCTCTGCATCCTCATCTGAGCATTATTTCTTATGTATGTTGGCCATTCATATGTCTTCTTTTGAGAAACGTTTAATCAGCTTATTTGCTCAGTTTTAAATTGGGCTATTTGATTTTTTCCTGTTGAATTGTTTGACTTCCTTGTATATTCTGAATATTAATTCCTTGTCGGATGAATAGTTTGCAAATATTTCCTCCCAATCTACAAGTGTCCTCACTCTGTTGTTATTTCCTTTGCTGTGCACAAGCTTTTTAGCTTTATGTAATCCCATTTGTCTATTTTTGCTTGTGTTGCCTATGCTTTTGAGATCTTATTCATAAAATCTCTACCCAGACTGATGTTTTGAAGTGTTTCCCCTATGTTGTCTTTTAGTAGTTTCATAGTTTCAGGTCTTACATTTAAGTGTTTTATGCATCTTGAGTTGATTTTTGTATATGGTGAGAGATAGGGGTCTAGTTTCATTCTTCTGTGTATGGTATTCTGTTTTCCAAGCACTATTTACTGAAGAGACTGTCTTTTCCCCAATTTATGTTCTTGGTTCCTTTGTTGCAAATGAGTTGGCTGTAGATATGTGGACTTATTTCCAATTCTCTATTCTATCTCATTGGTCTATGTGTTTGATTTTTGTGCCAGTACCATGCTGTTTTGATTACCATAGCTTTGTTGTATATTTTGAAATCAGCTTTATGATGCCTCCAGCTTTGTTCTTTTTGCTTAGGATTGCTTTGGCTATTTTATTTCCCATCTTAACTAGCACATATGAACGTTTATATTTCATTATTATTTCAAGTAGATACTGGTGAAAAACATTTTTATCTTTTTTTCCCTTCTTTCCTCTATGAACTCATTCTTTTATTCACTCATATACTGAACCCTTATTATCTTTAAGGCTTTATGTTAAGCTTGGAAGAAGGGATACAAACTTAAGTAAGACAAATTCTATGTTCTAATGGTGCTTAAAAATAATGATGATTCAAGGTTTGGAATACAGTAGCTTCCTGCAAAATTTACAAAGTGTTGTGGGGATTTGGAGGAAAGAAATTTCAGTGAGTCACCCTATAAGATAAAAAAAAAATCTTATAATGTAATTGGTGTTAAATGCCAATATGGCTGGAGTGTAAGTTGATGTAAAAATAGGCTAGGTTATTTGAAGTCATGGAAGGCTTTTTATGGTGGATTTGAACTAGGCTCTGACAATCAGAGTAGATTTAATTAGAAGCAGAGAACACAGAAATTTAAGAAGAACTTGGGCTGAGTAGCTGAGTCATAGGAGGGAGTGTGGTTTGGCTAGGATTATGGAGGGTCTGGTGGATAAATGTTAACAGGTAGTCTGAATCCAGGTTATGGAGACCCTCACATACTTGCATGTGGAATTAGTACTTATTTCATAATTAATCAGGGAACCCTGGAAGATTAATTTAGAGCATGAGATTTATACGATGGCCATAAAAGTTAAGAAGAGTACTCTTATGGTAATGTATAGGATGATTTAGAAGATGGGGAGGTAATACATAATGCTCTTGCAGATGTCCTTGTGAGACATGGTAAAGGAAATCTGATATAGTGGAGACAATATAAGGTTGCAAATAGGAAGACCTGAGTTTAAATTTCAACTTTGTCCCTGCCTAGCCAATGTGACCTGGGGTACATCCTGTAATGTAATCTCTCTGAGTTTTATAATTCTCACTAGTCAAATGGGAACAATGACTTCCATTTCATTGGATGGTTTTTTTGAATTAAATGAGATGATTTTTAAGAATGATTTTAGTCAGAAGGGCAGGGCTTTAAAACATTTGGTGGAAAGCTAGGAATGGCAGTAAGCTAGGACTACATGGAATGGGGATATTGATCTTTCTGCAGGGCAGCCCACTGAGAGAGATGGCCAGCAATCTGTTTGATCCAGGCCTTAGGTATAAAAGGACATGACATTGACATATAAGAGAATCAAATTGAGCATGTGGGTTATAACAAGAAGGATTTATAGACGGTGTAGCTACCCAAGTATTTGGTCAAGTACTTGGGTGTGCCGTAGTTCCAAATCCTCAGGCAATGGGATCAGGACCCAGCCAATAACTGGGAAACAAGACTCAGTATTCCCATGACATTCTACATAGAATTTCAGGACCCCACATTCAGAAAAGAACCACAATTCCTATTGGGGGACTTGTAGTGCTAATTAGAGATTCAGAGTAGAAACCCAGTTGTTAAGGGGGAAATAGCACCCCAATGGATCATAGTTCCTTAGGGCTTATTTCAGGCACTGGGACTCTAATTCGTTCAAAATAAAACTAGGTCAAAGACCATGAGGGAAGAACTTAATAAACTCTGTCTTGATCAGAATCATGTCAGTACAGCATGGCGCTGAACCTCCAGGTACAAAATATTTATATTTTGCGCTGAGCTGGTCTCAAGGGATATGGAAAATATGAGCTGGCAAATATTAGATGTTTTTATTATATTGATGACAGCGAAACTGAAAATAAAATGATGAATTTGGGAAGCATTAAAAAAATGAGTAGCAGTGCCGGCCTATGGCTCACTTGGGAGAATGTGGTGCTGATAACACCAAGGCCACGGGTTTGGACCCCTGTATAGGGATGGCTGGTAAGCTCACTTCAGAGAGCATGGTGCTGACAACACCAAGTCAAGAGTTAAGATCCCCTTACCAGTCATCTTTGAGAGCTCACTGAGTGTCAGACTAAAGGGACAGAAAAGGGAGTCAATTGTAACTTGGGCATTTTGCCCCTGACTAATATGAATAACTAGGAATGGTTAGAGTGAAAGCTGTTTTTGCAGAGGAGGCAGGAGTATTGCTGGACAAAATGGAAGAGGGCAGAGAGAGAAGATGAACTGAGCTTAAGAAAACCCCCCAGTGGGGGGTGTTCCTTAAGAAATTGGAGGTCCAGTGAAAAGTTAAGTTTAGAAAACTAGAATTGAGCCATTGTGCCTGCTCTTGTTCTTTCTTCCCTCTCATCGTCAGCAAAGACAAGTCCATAATTCTGTTTTTCACTTTAGTTTATCTGTGAAATCTTGGAATGTTAAATAAAATTCTTTTTGTTTTTTGGGGAGGTGAATGTAGGACTTATATTTGAAAGTGAAATTTTATTTGAACGAGTAAAGGTCAGACTGGCATCTGAGTACCTTGTGAATTCTAGTGCAGTGTTTCTTCAAGCAGCACTGTAGAAGAAAACATTGAAAGTAAAACAAAACCACAGATTGGTGAATAATATGGAAAGAATAAAATTCAAAATGCTCTGTGGAAGCCCTCCTCTCCTATTTTTCTAAAAACAGGGCCATGGAATGTTTTACTATTATTTCCACATTTTTTTAAAAAAATAAGAGTATCCCAGAAAACATTAAGCAGAAAAAGATGAATCAGTTGTGAAGTTGGCTTTATAAATAACCCTGGTCCAAAAGAATTCAGAGCACTCCATTCTAGGTGATAGCAGTGAACGCCAGAGTTTCTACATTCCTAATGAAAAAGTATAGGAACGTAAATAGGAGGGGAGTGATCACTCATACACGTAGGACATTTAAATAAAACAGTATTAGATGATTTCTAAAGGGAAAAAGTAGAATATGTATTTCGAAAAGTAACTTCATTCATAGTGCTGGAAATATAAGCTTCATTTGACTTTTGGAGCGAAATGGTTTTTCTCATTAATGTGTGATGTCATTGTTGTTTTATTTGAAAGTATCTGAGAAAGGTGTCTGAACCTATGTATTAATGGAATGAGAAGACATCACAAACTCATTTTCTCTACAGGCAAATCGTTTTCATAGGAGAAGAGGGTACCTAATAAACATTCTGGTAAGACCTTAGCTTAAGTGATTTTAGCAGGCTCTGCTATGAATGTTGACTGCTTAGTTGTAGAAACCTTTATTTGTAAAATCATAGTTTGATGAAAAACTTAAAGCATGAGCATTCATAGGAAAAAAAAATCCAAAACTTGTAGGACTTTCTCAAAATTGGCAATCAGTTTCCAGTTAAAAAGGACTGGCTTTAATGTGAGGATCACTATAAATCAGATTATTCTGGACTTTTCTTTATCCAAGGATCTTTAGTACTGAATGTAGATAAAGTATCTCATTATAGTATCTTTACATTAATGGTATGAGGGTTACAACTGTGTCCACCATCCCACCCCAGGTTTTTTTTTGACTAACGCCTAATACAGTGTTTGGTAAGTGGTCATTGCTTAACTCATATTTAACAATGAATGAGTGAATGAAATCAATACAAGTTCTTGAAAATATTTTTTATAGTTATGGAACATTTGAGCATTAAAAAAATCAACTTCTGATTCTATGTAACTTTGATTTCATCCTATTTATGTTCTAATATTTAAAACTCTTTGATTACAAATGATAAGAACTCAGTTAATACTAGTTTAATGGGGGAGGAAAAGGAAGTTATTGGCCTATATAACTGGGTGGTCCAGAGAGGAGAATTATCTCAGGCACAGCTGGACCCAGAGAATCACTCATGTTCTTAGAGTCTTCTCTCAGCAAATTTTCCCTCTAATTTTATTTGCTTCATTCTCTTGTTTAGATGAATGACAGAGGACAGTAATTGTGAAAGATTTCAGGCTTACATGGTCCTCAGTTAACAAGCCCATTGGAAAGTGAGTGCTGTTGTCTCTCTGCATCACTATATAGGGTCCCAGCTAAGGACTCTGATTGACTCAGTTGGGTCATGTGATCATTCCTGTACCAATCATCATGTCAACATCTTTTGGATTGGTCTTGGTAATATGCCCACCCCATGACAAGGGGTTGGAGAGGGAGAAGAAGGTATCATGATTGATGTTGACAGCCTCACATGGAGTGTAGTACAATTTTCCCAATAGAAAGGGGGCACTGTTTATAGAAGTGTAAGGAAGAAAAATTGTTTGGGATAGGAAAAAAAAATTAGTAGCTATTATAGTCCACTATATTCAAATACATTTCAAATATTTTTTATATATATTCTAATAAGGCACCCCCTTCCTTCTAAATTCCACTTACCTCAAAACAACAAATGGAAAATTTGCTTTAAACTATTTTATTAACTGATATTTTATAATCTTATCTTGACATACACTGTCCTTAATAACATTACTTAATGTTACTTAATAACATTATTCTTTTTTGTTGTTTGTTTGGTTGGGATTATAGTTTAAGGAAATCACATTCACTTTTAATAAATAATGAGAGTTTAATGAGAAAACTAAAGTAATGGCATTGGGTTACACAGACAAAATTAAGTGCCAATTTTTTATTTCTTAACATTAATCTCTTGGGCTAAAAAAGGGAATGACCCATGGAGGCTCACCTCTCCTGGAAAGCAGATTCAATTGAGTGGAAAGACATTGAAAGGGGGAGAAATGGTTAAGATCGATGACCAAATGTACCATCAGTATGAATTATAATGGGGAAATGTATGATTTCTCAGTTATATATGTGTTTGTAAAATTAATGGAAGAACTGATGAAATATTTTTTCTGTTTTAGTTGCATAGAGAAACAATTTATTTGCCACTCTGAATGTGTGGAAAATCAAATGGAACAAATATAGACTTAGAATACTTGGCAGATCTATTTCATGTTTTAGTTAATAAAATAAGAGATTGGGCAAATAAAACCAATATGAAACAATGCATACATGAGAGTGAAAAATATGCTGGGACTCAATTTCTTTAGGTTCTAAAACAAACAGCACATTTATTATTATTTTTCCCATAATTTTAAAGTACTTTTTGTAGAAAGCCTATTCATTCTTTAAGATAATTATTAAACGATTATTCTTGAGTTTGAGCAGACCAAAAGAAAAAGAAAAAAAATGAAGTAGAGGCAGATAAACTTTTGTTTCAAAGCACAATCCCATTTTTGGCATTTTTCTATGCTATAGTAAAAAAGGAAGACCTACTAATATGATTTGTTATAAAAATTGCAATTGTGAGATGAGAGGAACTTAAATGTCATTTGGCTTTTTTGTTTCAGGATTTGTGATATGGGCATATTTTCACCAACAGTATAATCAGAACTATGCATTTGTTTTGTTTGAAGCTAAGAAGAGTACAAGGCAAAGATTATGACTTACATTCTTTCCTAGATTTCTTAGGGTAAAAGTTTGTTTAGAAATTTGTCACTTGTGCTTTTATTACTTGCTTACTTGCAGAAGAAGAGAGAATCCATATTTAGAAATGGGTCAGAGTGGTGCAGGCTGTATTGAGCAACTGATGTTTTGAAGCTCCAAGCATTTTTAGAGAATGAACTCAACCAAAACATGTGATTACAAATAGCAATTGTTTTTAATTGAAGTGTTACGTCTTAGAAGAAATAACATTTGCTTGGTTCGGCAGCCATAGAGAAAGTAAAAATCACATATCTGAATATTGAAAAGTAAAAAGGAAACAAGAAAAGAGTATGAAAAACATCTTTCCAATTGTTTTAGCTGCTTATTTTATAAACATGTTTTGTTTTATTGGGACCTTTACAGCTAATGCTGGAGAGTGATTTTTCCTTATGAAATTTAAAGTTGGAATCTTTCATAATTGAGATGAACTTCTGAGTGCTTAGAGCTGCTCAATGACTCAGAAAAAAAAACTGCTTCCTTTTTAAAACTTCATTATTATGCTTACTGATATTTTCTGACATGCTGTGTGTCATGGGAATTTGTAGTTTCTATCTGTTAAGGACACACCTAGAGTGCTTGTGAATTATCTGTAATGACTGGTTGTCGAGGATGTTATATACCCAAAATTAGTGTTAAAAAATTATTGCTGGGACGAGTATTTAGAATTTTTAACAGAGTTGTAAAAATGTTGGTGAAGTTGGATACATATGAGAGTTTAAATATAAGGAAATATTCTGTTTTGAGGGAAAAACATTATTTAGAATTGATCTTTAAAAAACGATCTTTAAAAAAGGAAGCTATTCAGTGGGATTTAATATCCTTTTCTCTTTTTACATATCTTATCATATTTTATTTTAAAACCCGTTTTTTTAGATTATACATGTCTTAAATTTGTTCCTTTTCGTGTTGTTTTTAGTATTTATTTGTTTTTGTTTTAATTTTTTGCATCTGGTTCAATGGCTTATGGGTGCCATTGATTATCAGAATTTAAATTCATCTAAATAAGTTTTCCTTTCATTGAGTGTAACTGAAAATGTGATTTGATTAATTCAAGCAGCCCCCGTTCATTAAGCTCTGTATTTTTCTACATGCTTAACTCTTTAGTGTTAGGCAGCCCATTTATTTGTCTTATCAAAATCCTCATGTTTTTTATTGAAAAAGTTTTACATTACTTTTCAACTAAATTCAGTAATCATTAATTGAGCAGCTGCTATTTATAACATGTTGTGATATATACATTTTTTATATTAGATTGAATTTTGAATATGTGGTGTCATACATTAAAAAATTATTTACTTAGGTTTTTCTGGAATGTCCTGTATTCTACTTTTCAGTGGAAGGGGTAGTATCCTTCACATTGCCATTTAGAAATTGGGAATAAAATTTAGATTTTAAAATCTGTCTTGGTTTATGTTAGCTGTGAGAAATATTTTTTTTCCCCCAAACTGGATGCTAGATCTTCAAATCATAAGGCCTAGCTCCTACATATTTTTCCAAAATTCAACATAATATTTAAAGACATCATAGGTCCTAAATTATTATTTTGACTTCATCTCCCCATCTTAATTTATTCCATGCTAAATTTTTATCTTGACTATATCCAACTACAGCTCTCCACAAAGTAATTCCATGTTATCCTAAATGTCAGAAGAAAAAGGCCATAGCTATATCTATTGTATGCATTTTTCAGGCCATAATATGGCTTTTACTACTTCTTACGTGCCTCATATTTGTTATTATAATATGTGTCCATTTTGTAAACATGTTCAGGAACTTACAAGATCTCCATCAAAATATGGCTCCATGTGAGAGTACTTCAAAAAGTTCATGAAAAAACTGGAATTACGTACCCTCATATGTGTCATAAAAACTCTAAGAAAGAAAAAATTTAGTCAAGTTTCTCATAAAATTCAGACCTTCTGATGCTATTTTGTTATTTCTGCTGTGAATGGTTCTTTAACAATACTATCACTTTATCTGGTTATTACTCAGTAGTTACAAAGACCTGATTGTAACTCTATAGACAAGCAAGATAAGAAACGCCTTTGTTAACCAATAGGATTCTTGAAACAGTTGTGCCTCTGTCTTAGTAATGGTTTCCAACCCCCCTACCATAAACCTTGCCAGTTCTGATTCCAAAGTGCATGTTATCTAGCATGGAAATTTGGCCTATAGTGAAATCTTACAACCTGACTATACTATGCTAGATGTAGACTCAATCCAAATTAATTTGGAACATTCCTGGCATGTCCAGGGTGAAACACCATTCTGATACCTCATTCAAATAGGGCTGCAGAGAAGGGACAGCAGTGGGATCCGCTTTTATCTTTTGCCAAACATCTGTAATCTCAAGGAGGCCAGCAGGCAGTACATTCGCAGCTAACTCCTAAGGCTGCATCCGGCCTTGCTGCTAACCAAAAACAAATCAAGAGGGAGACATAAACAACCTTATCCTATTTTACCCTTCTCCTTTGCCAAATAGAGAAATTCCTTTAAATTAGTGTTTGTAGTGTTTACTGAACTATTGAGAGCATTCTGAATTTTCTGAATTGTACAAATAATGCTTCAAAATTTTATACAACCAGTTAGGTGCAACAGAAAATAAGTAAGTGTATTTTGTAAGGGGTGAATCTCACTATTTCATCAACAGATTTATCTGAAATAACTCAGATAAGGGGAAATACTTACATTTTGAGTTACTTATGTTAATATGAGGGTACTTCAACAAGTTCATGGAAAGATTCATATTATCTTTTAATTCTATTTTTCCATGAACTTTTTGACGTACTCTTGTACATGATAGGCTTTTTAACCATATATTTTAAAGGAGGTATTTAAGAAAAATACATCTTAAATACTAAAAGTTTCAATAATGAGAAAAGTCAGTGACTAGTATTATACAGATTAAATATAGGGAACCATCTTTAGGCATTTAATTTATTTCAACAACATACTGGAATGTAGAATTTTTATACAAATACTAGAATTTAGAATTCTATATCTTAACCTCTTTTCTGTTATAGATTTTCACTGGCTTATAAACACAGACTTGTGAGGATTATCTGAAGAAATTTAAAGAGCTTAGCACACTTCCTGGAACATAAGTGCCCAATAATTAATTATTATCATGTTAGAAATTCTTTTGAATTTTTGACTACTGATGTTTGTACTTAATTTTGAAAGTTTTATTTTTGTCATTCATATTAATGGTTCAGGAGTTAAAAGTAGGGATTTGGTATTAATGTGTACATTATTTTTCATTTGCAAATACTCCTTAATACTGATATTACTTTTTGAATGAATAGATGCTTCAGTAGTATACTTTTTTCATGGTGAGCATCAAGTTCTTTGCCAAATTTATGTACATATTTTTTCCACCAAATCTCAAATGATGAAATTTTGTATTTAGTGTTTATATAACTTAAAGTGCCCTGGTTTTATTAATAGCATTTGGTTTGTCTTTAAAGTTGTTCTGTGGTGCTATGAGCTCTTTCTGATGTCAAGTAAGGCCGATCTTTAGTGGAAGCTATTTTATGTTTTTATTGAGATATAATGAATACAGATGGCAACACATATTTGAGAAAACGTCCTTACAAATTCCTCTGTTGCACAAATGATGGAAGTGCAGGTGTGAAAGATAATACATCAATTATCATAGATGGACACCATAAGATAATGCATCAATTATCATATATGGTCAATTATCATAGACGGATCCAGTGTTTAATCAATCTATAACTATTTATTTTGACAAAAATTAACTAGACTGTTTAAAATATTTGTCCTCTGTCAGTTGACGTTTAGTGATGACAGTTTTTTTTTCTTTTAATTTTATTTTGTCGATATACAATGTGGTTGATAACAGTTTTAATATAATAAACCCAGTTTGATATCTTGAACATTTCAACTGTACAGTTACTTGGTGAGAATAGATTATGAACTATTTTGTTTTTATGGAACTGATTGTTTAAAAAATGTAAACTATTTGCATTCAAACATCAAATTATTTTGATTTCTAGTTGCTGCTATATTAATGTAGTAATATGGTAATCTCTATATGGAAAAACCAAATTTAGAACAAATTTTATTTTCTAAAAATGCATAAACTCTCTTCTCCCTTTCTCTCTTTGATTATTTTTCATTTGGAAATGATTTTAGTGAACTTTTTTCAAATTATGGATATCTGGGTGTATTAGTCCATTTTTGTGGCTTATAACAAAATACCTTGAACTGGGTAATTTGTAAGAAAATGAAATTTATTGCTTACAGTGTCAGAGACTAGGAAGTCCAAAGTCCAGGGAACACATCTTGTGAGAGTCTTCTTTGGTGCTGACTTTACAGCAATGCAGGGGTCTCACATCACAGAAAATGATGGAGCAGAGAGAGAGAGAGAGCTCCTCGCGCACTCTCCTTTTTATGCCCTCAGAACCAGGCCCATGACTACCATTTTTAGTTCATTCATGAGGCATGTTCCTCAGAATCTAATCATCTCTTCAAGGCCCCACTTTTCAATTAGCATAATAGGATTTCCCACCCTTTTACCAGTCACAGTGGGGATCAAGTTACTAACACATAAAACTTGGAAGACACAATCCATTTCACTGGGCTTCAACATTCATAATTTATTGAAGGCCTAGATGCTTTTTCACATAAATTAACTTTATCCTGACTTGTCTAAGTTCTAATGTGATTGTTGGTTTGCTAATTAAATAGACATTATTAATATTCTTATTAAGGTATTCATTCAGTCTTTTTAAAAAAAATTTATTTATTGAATCAAAATAGATTACATACTTTTGGGACTGATCATTGAGATATGTTGATTAAATCAATATTACTAGCATATATATTGTTACAAATCATAATTATTCTTTATGCCCCTTGTCCAATCTTGCCCCTTACCCCATTCCCTCTCCCTCCCTCTCTGATTGCCTTAGATTTCTTCTCTTCTTCTGAAACAATAATGGTTACTCTGTTAATTTGTTGCCTAGATGATCTGTCCAATGCTGAGAGATGTGATCAGTTCCCCTAATATTATCATAGAGCAGATGCTTCTTCTGTCACTCTGAAATGGGTTTTGTGGAAAGAGACATCCTCTTCTTTTCTTTGTCTCTGCTGGTGACTCTTCTTCTGTGAATGCACTCCAGTGGCTGACGGACCATTTGTGTGGTGGTTGTGGCATCTAGCCACTTTTGCGGCAGCCATGGTTATTGTGATGGCTGTGGTGGGATACCCACGTGGAGGTGCTGTTTTTGGTATGCTCCTGGGCACTGGTGGTATGCCTGGTTGTGAGGTGTGTTTTGTCCCCTTCTTCACGCCTCTGGTCCCTGGGCAGGCCCTGAGGTGCTGGTGCAGTGTGCCTGTTTGAGGGAGGGCGGTCTGGTCCCCTTCTCTATGCCCCAGGTCTCTGGGTGGGCCCCAAGGCACTGGTGCCATGTGCCTGGTTGTGGGAGGAGGGTCCGGTCCCCTTCTCCATGCCTCAGGTATCCAGGTGGGCCCCAAGGTGCTGGCGTTTCGTGCATGGTGTGGGAGGAGGGTCTGTCTGGTCCCTGGCTCCATCCCTCAGGTCACTGGGTGGGACCTGAGATACTGGCTTGGTGTGCCTGGTTGTGGGAAAGAGGTCCAGACCCCTTTTCCATGCCCTGGGTCCCTGGGTGGGCTCCAAAACACTGACATGTTGTGCCTGGTTGTGGGAGGGTTGTCCAGTCCCCTTCTCCATGTCCCAGGTCCCTAGGCAGGCCCCAAGGCACTGGCTTGGTGTGCCTGGTTGTGGGAGAGAGGTCCAGTTCCCTTCTCCATGCCTTGAGACCCCAGGTGGGCCCTGAGGTACGGGTGCGGTGTGCCTGGTTGTGGGAGGAGGGTCCGGTCCACTTCTCCTGCCTCATGTCCCCTGGTGGGCCCCAAGGTACTGGTGGTGTGCTTGGGCTAGAACTAATTTTTTGTCCCTTGCTTCTAACACGTGGGAACTTCCTGTGGGAACCAGTACTTGAGCTGTGTGGTTGTTTAAATTTCTACTTTGCTGCTGTTTCCCTAGGGAAGGCTTTTTGTGCAGCTCAGGGTTTAATGGTTGATTTTATAGGTACTTCCAGCTCTCCAGAGACCCGGTGGATCTGTGTTGTGTAGAAACTCTGATCTGGGCCTGAGTTTTTTCATCAAACTGCACCCCATGCAATTCTGCATTCTCCTCTGAGTGGTCCTGTGCTGATTGGGGGGCAGATCAGTTGTCCTTGCTATGCCCCAGTGTTCTCCTGGTGTTCCCATCTCGCCCACCGCCCATGCTCCAAACACTTCCCATGGGACAGACCATGCGCTGGTCCCATGTGATGACTCACCGGCCACTGAATGGCTCCCTTTTTTCAGTTGTTCTGGCTACTCGCTCCTGCATGGGTCCATGGGAACCCTATTAGTGGTCTTGCTGTCCTGGGGGCTTCCAAGGCCTTCTTCTCTCCTGCCACCTCCAAGTAACTCCATCTGAAGGGCACAGCTGCAGCTTCTGCTGGCTCCTGCTCCATGTGCTGAGCAGCTCCAGCCTTAAAGCAGCTGCAGCCTGAAATGCTCAGAGCAGCTTTTTCTTTCTCTCGTCGTAGTTTCTCCCACCTTCATGAACTTCGTAGGTCTCTCCTCCTCTTCCCCTGAGCTCCAGAGGCCCCAGCTTGGCTGATGTTATATTTTTATAGTTGTAAATTGGTTAATTTGTGGGAGAGAGTGATGCTGGGAACCATCTATTCTGCCATCTTGACTGGAACCCCTCGTATTGGTTGTCCTGCAAATACAAAACAATGTGTCAGGCACTGACAGGGCTGTACAATATAATATGACCCCATTTCTGTCCTCAGAGAGTTTGTCTTTTAATAGAAGAGGTGAACTATGCACTCAAGTAATATAAGGTCCAAAGAGATTTAAAAAGATAAAATAAACTTTAAAAAAGAGCAGATAATGTTGTAGAGATTCAGTTGGATTGCATCAGGTGGTGGTGCCAGTTTTATGACTCATGGTCTGAACTCCTTGCCTTTCGATGAATGTGCTACCTAAGTCACTGCTTCATTCAGTTTTATTATTTCTTTAAAAACTTATTTTATGAAAATAATTAAGTACAAACATTAAACTAATGCAAGTGTGTTCTTACGTATAAATGTGTATTATACAGTTTACTGCAGGGTATAACCTACTTTAGCTATTCTTAATTTCTATTTAATGTAACTTGATTTCTTTAATCTCAGAGTCCAGTAAAATATAAATTCCTAAATCACCCTGAACCTTTTCTTTAAAATTAAAATACCCTACAGGCAATAAACAGGATCAGGCTTCAGAGATGTAGATCATCATTGGTTCTTGAAGGTGCTTATTCTCCAGCCTTAAAGAGATCTCCATAGGAGAATTGCTCACTTGATCCTGGTTTATCTGGATACATTTACCTAGAAATATTTATTTATTTGGGAATATTTCCATGGATTAGAACACATCAGAAGAGGAAGTCAACATATACACTTTTGTCTTAAATATTATGAAATCTGATTAAGTTATGGTCAATATTGGTAGAAAAGAGAAAACAAATAATTTAACAGATTCATAGAGGTTATTCTGGGATGCATATTCTATGACATGGTCTTTAGAAAATGCCTTTGTAATTTTTTGATTTACCTTGTTCTAAGGGATTAAAAAAAAGGTTTTTATTTACAATAGATGCAATCTTTAAATCTCTCTCATAATTTTCCCTGGAACTTAAAACATTTTTGAGTAAATTCTGACAGAGGTGTGGCTAAAATAAGTAAGAAAGAGATTGCAAACTGAAAGATACAGTCTCTTTAATAGAATCTGTTTTAAAATAAAGTCCTTCAGAACTGGCAGCAGACAAAGTATATTTGGGGGTTCTGTGTTTTCCTTTGACCTTTCATTTTTGTGGTTTACCGTCCTCACTTTTATCTCGAATTGGCCATAACTATAATGTTTTTTGTTAATTTTTGTTAATTGGAACATTTTTATCTCCATATTCCATTGCAAGACTTTTCTACCCTGTTTCTTTCAGAGTCTTGTTATCAGATTATGTGAAAATTTTACAGATGTTAGGGATTTGAGATATTACCCTTCCAAATGGACACATTCACCTTTTACAAAGACACTTGATTCTTAAATCCATAGGAATGAGTATTGGTCACCATAGTTAAAGTGGCAGATCAAGAGGAGGTGTTTGGGTGTAGAAAGGTCTTGGAGTGCCTGTGAAATCTCTCTGGTCATTTCTGAGTTTAAATAGGTCTCATCTCAGATTCCAAATCTTATTAGATTTGTTTCCTAAAGTCTCAATCATTATGTGAAAAGCTGGATTCCCTGGGAAATAATCTAACAAAGTACAAATGATGCCCCCTTTTTAGACATGCTTATTCAGCAACAAAGATTTCATGTTTTGACACAGTTGATTTTAGGGGCTGTGAATTTATATTCTCACTGTTATTAAAGAAAGCACGGAAAACATTTCTATTTCCTGCTACAGTCCTTCCTTCCTGTTCTAGTTAAGAGCAGGAGATGTTAGAAACCATTGTATATCATCTGTCTTTAACTTCCATCAAGAAAAGAATGTTGTTCAGAGATCATCTGGAATTTGTCTGACTTTGATAATGTAGAGCAGAGCAGTCCTAAAAATAAAGACAGGATTGTTGTGTCCCTTAGAAGCAGCCTATTTCATCACTGTTGTTTTTCATATGTAGCCTTGTGCCTTGCATGGTGATTTCTGTTTCTCAGAACAGGCTAAGAGCCATTCTTTCCTGTGCTCCAGGGATGATTGAGTCCAGAGTCTGTGTTTTTGAGAATAATATTTGGCTCATATACAAGGAGTCTGTGTTCTGCTAGTGTAATGTTGGATGCATGTAAGGAGGATTAGCACCCATGGGAATTGAGCCTGAAAAATGGAATAGAAATGCCACTGTTAAATAGAGTGCTTATTTATTGATATTATATTGAACTTTCTAATAGAAAACATAATAACTTAACATTATTAAACAGAAGATATGATTTCTATCTTGCTGATGGGGAAGGTCAACATAGATTTTACGATGTCACGAAATTTTAGCTATCTATTTATACCCAAAGCTGCCAGACTTTGAGGCCACACCTACTTTACTTGTGCTTATTTAGATTTACTCTAATAGAATAAAGATACTATGGAATGCAATTTCAGAACATACCCTGAAATACCACACAGAAGTTCACTAAGAGCTTGGTAGCTGTGTGTATTATAGTTAATAAATTTTCTCTGTTATCTGTTGAAGTAAGGAGAGGACCTCAAGGTTATTAGTAATCTTATAATTCACTTCGTATGTTATAATTTGTTCTGTAATTTGGACTCCTTTTTTCCCATTTAGATACTAGCCCAGTCATGCACCGAAATCTTGGAATTGCGGCCCTCGAGTGTCTGTGTGGGGGGTAAGTGTTTAGAATTTAAAAATACCATGTAACAAATTGTGTTTTTTTCCTAGCTGAAATATATGATTTGAAACTCGTGTTGGAAAGAGAATAGCAAAATTAACTTTTTTGGCATCTTTTTTGTGTAAGAATTTTTAAATAATTCCTTGAAATATTTCTATTTTAAATTCAAATTTTTAAGATTGGAATGTTATTTTAAATAATGAACATATTGTGTGACAGGCTTTTAGAGTCTTCTGTATATTTAGTTCACGTTTGAGACCTTTCTTATGGCAAATAAAATAAAATAGGAAATCTTTTCTTTTATCTGATTATACAAGCAGTCAGGTATCTATAGATTTTGAGCTCCATGCTTTGATGACCTGGCCAAGATACAGTACTTGCCAGCTCAGGGCACATAAGGAAGTGACTTATGGGAGGATGACAGGAAGGAAGCAGGTGGTTTCGTCAGCTGGTGCTAAGAACAGACTCAGGTTTTTACACCTCTTAGCCATCCTTGTCCTGAGAGAGTATGATTCTCTCTGGCCTACTTTATTTCTTCTTCAAGTCTGACCTAGAGTTCATTTCAAGCTGACTTCATTTTTAAAAAGGAAATGTATTGAGTCTGGTGGGGGAGGAAACATGTTGTATAATTTACCACAGACTGTTGGACATGGTCTTATGTTTTAGACTCCCTAATGAATGACTATTGAAAAGTTTAAGAAAAGTAGTACAGCTGATCATCCCAGAGCAGGATTATCTTTTCTAAAATCATAGGTTAATAAATTTCTAGAGATAAAGAAAAATAAATAGAAAAATAATATTAAAATGATAGCTATTATTTATTAAGTTCCTCTTTTATGCTGGGTACACACTGGGTCCTTTGCTTCTGTAATTTTCCCTCATACTCATAACAAGACTATTTGATAGTTTTATAATCCCTGGTTTGCAGATGAGGAAACTGAAGCAGAAACAGGTTCAGTCCTTGCTAGTAGCAATTGCTTATTAGATCCTTGTCTGACTGACTCTAATGCCCATGCTCCTACTGAATCACATTTTAAGTTTACCTGCACTTTATTTTAATTTATCAGTAAAATTCCTTCATAACTCACTGAATGGAGAGTGGCCTGGCAGTATTTTCTTCCATAGTCAACAACTATATATGTGTTGAGTTATGTTAGATAGAAATTTGAGAGGATTCAAAGTGTTAAAGTAAATTAAAAGGAGACCAGGCCTGAAGAATTCCTCAGCAGACAAAAGCAGGTAGGCCTAAGTGACTTTAACCTTGCTCGATTTACAAATATGAGCAAACTTAAAGCTATTTCTTGTAAATGCATGTGTTAAAGAAAAATAGAAGTTCAGACTAACCAATGAAAAGAAACAACAAACTTATAATTACATAACTAGGGACTCTCCATCGGGCTAGACGAAATAAGGCAACTGTGTATCTGTAACTAATCAAATATTTTCTTTGCTTTACTTTCATATTTGTCCTGTAAAAGCCTCCCCCTTGAGTTCCTTGGTCCTGAACTACCTGTGATCTGGGGCGGCCCGATCATGAATCGTTGTTTGCTCAAATAAACTCTTTAAAATTTTATTATGCCTCAGTTTACCTTTTCAACAAGAGTTAATCATTGTTAAAATAGTCGATATATTATTTTGCAGCTAAGCAGCAAGCATTTACTGCTTATCAAGATGTTCGATCAGTTCACTTTTTTCCTAGCCCATTCTTCCACTCCTAACATTCTGTGCCTGCTCCTCAGAGGGTACAATAAGTTAAATCAAGTTCCTTTAGTAACTGGCCATAGATTATCAGTAATCCAAAATATATGATCTCTGATGATTCACAAGTTTGTATGCAGTAGAAAATGAAATCAGAACTAGTAAAGTGAAGAAGCTACTAAAGAAGAGCTCTGTATGGGAGAGACTAGACTAAAGAAAACCCTACACATTACTTTTCTAAGACCAAAGAACATGAATAATTAGATATTTTTTCTCACATTCCCAAACCTTAATACCTGAGAGTGGAAAAAACAAAAGTTTCTTTCCTAATGATATTTTCCTAGGATAGAATTTGAGGAAGTTTGTGGGGCATTTGTTTGAGAATGACTATGTTTCTATTCTAATACCTTGGTTGCTGTTGGGAAACATTCTGTTTAGAAAATAAAGTAATGCATCCTTATGTGACAGTGAATGATATCTTCACTACATTTACCTAGAGGGTCTAAGAAAGCAAGCACATTTGGAAATACAGAGGCACATTCTCACTTTTATTAGTTAATAGTAAGAAGAAATTCATTCCATGTACCTTGTTACTTTCAAGTTGTCTTCCCCCACCCCCCGCTCCCCGTAAAACAGTGATTAAAATGATTATTTTTCCTTCTACTTTTAGAGGAATTTCAAATTGTTTTGATTGGAAGAGGATTTGCGTTGGGCAGTCGGAATGGCAGTGTACTCTGTACTTATACTGTAAATGAAACATACACAAAGAGTAAGTCCCCAATTAATCTGTGGTGCTTTAATATCTGCACAGCATATCAGCATCAAGAGTTTTCCTATTTTCTCTGATTAAAAAGAGCAGTGCTCTATTTTTTAATCAAAGAAAACAGAAGTGATGTATCAATGATTATATAAATAATAATAATGATTTAGTAGTTATTTAATAATGGCAACATTTATTCACAACTTAATAACCCTGTCCTAAGTAGCCTTATTATTCAGATGGTGGTTTGTGGCTGAAAGAATGAAATAACTTGCCTGTGGTGACATGGCTAATAATGGGAAGAGCTGATATTTGAATCCAGTTTTCCTGACTTTACATAGACTGCATCAACCGCTTGATTTAATTGCCTTTTTCCACAGACGTATTTCTTGCCATTCTTGCCTTAAAATCTAATTATCTTGGACTGTCTACTATTTGTTGTCTTATTTTTTGTTACTTGTTTCTTTATCTAATTTCCCAATAATTTGTCAGTTTCTTGAAGACAGGTTTTTTTGTTTGTTCTGCCTTACAGGTCTTTTGAGTCTCCAATGTCCACATAGCACGGTGTTTGTTGATAGTGATTATATTTATGGAATTGGGTTTAACATTCCCTAGCCTTGACTTTCAAAAAAGCCAATGTTTTTATTTTCATTCTGAGAAAAACTCTCCCTCTTAAATTGATCTTAGTTTTCTGAGTATTTTGGGTCTCTATTAAAACATTTTTTCTCATTGATGATTATATTGCCCTCTAAAAATTTATATTTATAAGGCAGACTCTATAACTATGAACTCCCGTAGAGTTATTTTTTGAGAGATTCATCTGCAATTTTGCTGTTTATCTGCTGGTGATAAACACTCCAATTGGCACGACGTTGGTTGGCCACACACATAGTAACTGTTCAATATGTGTTTATTGAACTAAAGTGGCAAGGATCTCAGCGTGGGAAATGTCATAATTAATTCCTCTGTTTCCTATTAAGATCACCATTTTGGTAAGGCAAAACAGTAATATCTGTACTAAAATCTCTTCATTGTACTTTCTGCAATTGAGAAGGACAAAGTCATTTAATTTCAATTCAATAGTCATTTGTATCTCAGTGTTAGTTTTACTCAACTTTTTTTGAATACATATTTGAGTGGATTAAAATATACACATATTTATCTAGCTACATAAGATTAAGTTTATTAAAGTAAGTCCTCAACTAGGTGGAGTCAAAATTGTATTTTCATTATTCGCATTCTAGAATAATCCATTTGATTGCATAACTTTCTGAATATTTCTAGTCTAGATCATTTTTTTCCATATATTATTAAAATTACAAGGGCATTTTAAGCACCCAGCTTTACAAAAAGTATTTATTTACTGTAGATGCAATTATTTTATTAAATTCATGAAATAAGTTCATTTTCCTTTGGACATTTATCTTCCTTTCCCCATCTATTCTGAATTCTGCTTTGAAAATATGTATATAGCATTTTCCCTTAAAAATCTGAGATATTTGAACAATTTAGGACAACAACATGATATTTTTATAGTATCTGCAGCTGTATGTAAATTTAGCCTAAGTAAAAAAAATCCAAATTTATGATTTTGTAACACTATATATCAATGGAGCACATAATCTCTTTCCATTTCCTGTTCCTTTTTCCTTCTCCTCTTTATTTAAGTTTTTTATGCTAATATACCTAATATTCAACACTTGAACTGTAATTGCAGAATGTTCTTAATATTATTAATGAAACCCTATGAGATACATAAAACCCTTTATTAATTCAGTGGCATTTTATTTTTTAGGTGTAAAACCAGTAAGTGTACAGCTTAATTCTATGCTTTGTCCTGCACCTATCCTGAATAAAGTTGGAGAGTAAGTACTTCATTAAAAACAATTTTAAAACATTTTAGTGACAATTTATTAGAAAATGGTGACAAAGATACATTGGTGGTTTTATTGTATCTTTTTTTTTAATGTCCAGACTGAGTATTAAACATTGACTCCTAAGCAAGCAACTCTAGTTAGTACTTCAACTATCCTCTCAGTAGGTTAAAAATGCTAGCGTGAATTTTATCTTGTTTTTTTAAAAAATATTGATTAAAGGCTGTGTAAATATTTATCGGGATGGGTTTGAAAACTATTGTTAGAGCCTGTAAGTAATCAGAGACAGAGCCATTATTTTGAACTTTGGGATATTGAATTTACACACACACACACACACACACACACACACACACACACACACACTCTCACATACTCACATTTACAGAGTTCCAAAGTAAGATTTTGAGCAATTACTGTAGATTTTAATAAATATTAAGGTTAAAGAGCAATAGGAACGTGGCTAAATATGGCATACTTTGGACTAGGCAATATTTGTCATTTGTATTAATTTGTGCTTTAATTTGTGCTCTATTCATAAGATCTATTCTCATATTTTTGCGTGTGTGGCAATAAAACATAATGATAGCTGGTTAAAACAAGAAATATTTAGTTTGGAAGAAGGGCTTTTATTTGAGTCATCTATATACAAATAGTTTTACTGTAACTTAGCATTTCCATTTGTGATTTTTTGCTATCCTCTGTCACAAAGCAAATGATTAGAAATAGTTCAAATGTTCCCTAGCCCAACAGCGGTGGATGCAATTGTTCAGCATAATGAATAGGATACAATTTTCTATGATTACTTTATACTGATCTGTCACTGAGAGCAGAGAAAAATATAAATATACAAGGCCACTATCCAAAGTCTGGATTAATGTTCAGAGAGTGAAGATTATATTTTTCTTTATGGAACCCTACAGAATCATTTTAGTATTTTTACGTTGACTTTACTTTTGCAAATGCCTACAATAGTCAGGATATCTATATGGACATCACTTCTGCTCATGCACGCAAATGGTATCAACATCAGCTTTCTGTTGGAAATAGTTTGAAAGGAGCTGTATAATATAACTAACAAAAATAAGACTATTATTTATTTTCTGTGTCATATAATAATCTAGTGTTAATGACAACACATTTATAGCTAAATTAGACTGACATAGGAATTTAAGGCAGGTCCATTTTTGCATGGAGCCATCTTAACCCCCAGTACATAGTAAAACTCTATGGTTTTCTGAGTAATCACATCTTGTATGAATTATGATAAAGCCATTGACTTGATGTTTCATCCTGTTTTATTGAATTTGTAATTCTATGTCAGTCCTCCTGATTGTTCCCCCCAATCTGTTCCCCAAACCATCTTTTCCATTTTGGTCATTAGCAACTCCATGTTTTTTGTTATTCAGGTCTGAAACCTTTGAGTCACAAATGATTTCTTTCTTGCACACAGTCCATCAGTGAATCTTCTCAGCTCTAATTTCAAAATATGTCCAGAATCCAATCTCAGTTCACTACCTCCACTACTACCATCCTGGATCAAGCTACTGTCATCTCTTGCTTGTATTATTAGCCTCTCAACCAGTCTTTCTGTTTCTGTCCTTGGCAAGAGTGATCCCGTTAAAACAGATCGGTCTCTGTCAACCCTCCACTTAAAATTCTAAGTGATGAGTTCTCATTCCACCCAGAGTAAAAGTCTAATCATTGCAGTATTCTACAGGGTTCTACAGGATCTGGCTCCTCACCCCCTCTCAGACTTCATCTTCCATTTGCCCCTTCCCTATTCACATATGGTCACACTGGCCTCTGCTGTTCCTTGCCTACATCTGCTCACTCTCACTTCAACACTTTTAATACTTGCTGCCCCCTCTGCTTGGAATGCTCTTCCTTCAAGGCTCACTCCCTCACTGTCTTCAAGTCTAGTTGAAGTGTTACCTTCTAGGTAAGCCCTTTTCTGATCACCCTATTTAATGAAGCAATCCTCTCCCTTCCTTGGGTTTGTAACTCCCTTTTCATGCTTTTTTTTTTTTTTTTTTTTTTTTTTTTTTTTTCCGGTGACCGGCGCTCAGCCAGGGAGTGCACCGATCATCCTTATATAGGATCTGAACCCGCGGCGGCGGGAGCGTCGCCGCGCTGCTAGCGCAGCACGCTACCGAGTGCGCCACGGGCTCAGCCCCCTTTTCATGCTTTAATTTTTCTCCAAAGCACATATTGTGCATCTTCTTCCTGCTAGTATAAATTTTGTCTTGTTTCTTGTTGTATCCTTAGCTCCTAACACAGTGCCCAACACAGAGTAGATTCACTGAGTGTTTGTTGGAAGAAAGTATTAATTTTTCCCAAATATTTTGGTTTACCAGTTAATAGAAAGAGCTAAATTGGTCATCCAATTGTTGGGGTCAGAGATCTATCTGGAGATAGATAGGTAGGAGAAAAATGGTCAGAATCCTATGTTGGAAGGATATACCATTAAAATAGCAGAAACCATCTTGGCTTTTAAATAATAATGACTAGTTAAGGAAGACAGCTTACTTTCTTCTTCAAAGCAGATATAAAATATAATATGCCTGTTCTATCCTAGGCACTGATTTTGTTTTCTCCAGAATTTGCCTTTGGCACAGTCTCCTTTTTAATAGAATACCATAGAGTCTGCTGATATTCGTTAATGATTTGTAGATAGGCTAAATACTTGTGAGATATAATTTTTTTAAAACCACACATAGCATAATAAATATTAGACATCAGAAATTACCATTCATTTGTTTTTTTGATGTTAATGTTTCACCTACAAGCAAATTGAGAATATTTTGGGATGGAGATCTGTCTAAAAGAATTACTTTTGCCTTTTTTTTTTTTTTTTTTGTATCAGTTAAAGGATACCGTTGAGGCAGAGCTTTAAATTTTATTTGTTAATGTATTGGGTATTTGGGGACATCATTATTTGTTCTACTGTCTATGTTGCCAGTAATTTGGACCTTTCCTTTGCCTTGAATTTTCTTCAGATATTTTTGTAGGTGATAAGCTCTCTTATGAGATTGGATTAAAATCAACACAACTGAAACAGTTTAGCCTTGTAAGGTGACTGATATTTAATATGTTTGCCTAATTAGCTTTTGGCTAAGGATTCAAACCCATTAAGTAGCTAGTTAGTCTGTGTTTTGAATAAACACATCTGGCCCAACAATGAGTGAAGGTTTTTCCTGTGTGAGGGTGACAGATGTGGTGATGGTTCCCCCTGTTCTCTCACTTAAATAATTAACAACACGCTGGTGAAGTAACCCTAGACTGACAGCCTCAAAGCCAGATGCAGAGTCTCAAAGCTAGATCCATGGACATGTGCCTCATCTCATTAGCCTGCTCTATCAGTGCCTTTCTCATCTTTATGTTACTTCCTGAATTGCATTTTGTCTGAAGATTATTCTATTAAAAATTTAGGGCTTGCGGATTTTGTTTTAAAAGAAGGTTAACATGAATATGTGTACTTGGAGATGAAGACTAGGAATGTAGCAAAGTTGCTAGGACATACATAGATCTGCATTTGGAAATTGATGTTAGGGAGTAAACAATAGTTAAAGGTATTTGGGTAAATTCTATCGAAGTATATCATTGTTGAGTGTTGTTGGAATGGATCTTTGAAGAACTTTCTTTGAGAGAGAACTATGTTTATTAATTTATTTATTTGATATAGATTTTTAGGCTAAGGCCAACAAATTCTTAGCATTTAAACAGAAAAGTAAGTGTTGAGTAGTGAGGTGGTTCTTTTCTATTTCTTTAACTGGACATAATTTACTTTTAAAATACCATATGATTAAACAAATTGTCTTACCAAGAAAAATCTGTAGATTATTTGGGAGTTTATTTCTAACGGTGCTTAATTTGTACCAAAATATCTTCTTAAAGTTTGAATAGTTCTCCAAAGTTCTTTGATTCCTCCCAATTCCAGGGCAATACCCTCAGAGTTTAATGGGCAGGTATCACAAATACTTACAATATGGGCTTATTCTCTGACCCTTGTTTTGTGAGACATCAACAATAGCACAGCTGCTCTGCAATAGTTGAGATCTCAAACCTGTAATTTGGCATGAAGAACAGAACAAATTGGGTAAATATACATAAACACATTGTGAAGAAAGAAAAACAGAACAGAATGAACCAGATTCTTATTCTACAGCTTGTTTGATAGAGATGATTTAAGAAGGCATATGGTATAGTTAAATGTGCTTTCAAAAACATTGGACAGAATCTTCTGGCAAATATAAAATAAATATCTAAATCAGATGAAACTGATAGTATTAGTTCTCTTAAAAGGCAATGTGGGAAGACACTTGACAGTGTTTTGAGTAAGAAGTGGTGGGATATTAGTGTACGTGGAAAATGTCAGGCATCTGATACCGAAGGATCACTGAGATGTACAGCATGGCTGACTTGGAGTTTGAGCATGATTTGGTAATAGAAGCTTTTTATTTTCCTCAACATTGTTATTTTTTAAATGTTAAGCCTAATATACTTTGCCTGAAATAAAATTGATTAATCCCATTTCTCTTTTTTGGTTGGGTAAATTCTGCCTTTACCACGGCTTCTTTCTTTTTCTTTTTTTTTTTTTTTTTTACAAAAACATACGTATATATGTTATATATATGTATATCTATGCAATTCCTAATTCCTGTAAGTTAGTAGCAGGTGATACAACTACAACTTTATTTTTCCTTCTGTTTCTTGTGAGGAATGAGACCTAATTTTTTTTAAAATTATGGACATTAGTTTTATGTTTATTAGAATCTTGGTGAGATGGGTTAAGACTGAGGACCCTCTCTGCTTCTCTGTCTCTCTACCCCAGCCCCCAAAATGGTGGAACACTGATCTTTTCCTTGACGTGTATTGTTTTCTGATTAAATCTGTCAATGTGATAAATTCATCTAATCTGTATTGCATCTCCATCCTAAGTATTATATAAAATGCTGAACAATGTCTTTTAAGAGGAACAATAATTAATTCGAGCACATGTAAGGGTGACCAACGAGATGCTGCCAAGTATGGAAATGCTAAATAGGAATACAATTTAAAATACTGAAGAAAATTATGATTTAAGTGTGACACAGTAGCTCTCTTCAAACATTGGAAGATCTGTCATGTGAAAGAGAGATTTGACTTATTGTTTTATTGCTCCAAAGAAAGGAGAAAGAGAGTAGCAGGTAAAGGGGAGCACATTTCAGCTCAATATTAGGAAGAGTTTAATTTTTAATTCTAAAAATTAGAATTGTTTAGTGAGTGTTTTGGTAAGTAAAGCATTTAAAGAGGGACAGCAATATAATGATGTAGAGGGTATTTTTTAAATGTGTACTAAAATCCTCATATATCTCTTTCTAAATTTTATATTATCAAAGTTTTAATTATTACTAAGACATTGGACATTTTTGGATGAAAGGCACTAAAAATTGGATAATTATTGGCAAATGTCTTTTTAGTATTTTATTTAAATGCACAAAGCAATTAAAAAGGGATTATTTTTCATGTAATACTAAAATCATTTATAATACAACTTTAGGTGTGAAGTTCAGTACGTCTCTGAATATAGCTTTTTTTTTTCTCCTGAGTCTAGCAATCTTTCTGACTGCAATTTTTGTTTTAGTTATATACACATATTGCTATATCCTAAAAAGAAATTATCTAATTCCAGAATCCTTTAACTACTTTGAAGAAAATATTCTCAGACAAGACATTAATTTCCATATATACTCATAACTAGAAGAGGAATCTTATAAACTATTCACAAATATAAAATCTTATTTTTCAACTTAAAATCTCTATTATGCATAAAGCTAACTTTAAAAAATCTGTGCAGAGTATTAAGTAGTAGCACTTGATTTCAAAATATCTTAAGTCACAATAATTTTAGTAACTTTTTGAGCAGTTTCCAGTTTAATTTTCAGTATGTGCAAATTGGAGGTAAATTATTTATTACTTCCAGCAAATATCTTTTACAATTTTATTTAATTTTTTCATCCTTTTTAATGGATCATAAAGTGGCAATCTTTTATTGGATATGCATAAAATCAGAAGCAAATGAATATTTGCAAGTAGGTTACTGTGGATTGAAATGTCAACCATATTTCATGGAGTATGAAATTTCTCAGGTCAGAGTAGCTCTAACATATGGCATGGAGCCATTCTCCTATTTTGGAACAGGCATTCATCTTTAGACGTTAAATGAAAGTATTATGACTATTAGGACTTAACTGAATTTTATTTACTTAATTATATATCACAACACTATTTCATAGTTTCTTGTGTGGAATTAATTTAGGACACTTGAATTTAGTTTTACCAGTACTGAGTACCACTTGACATGAAAATACACTTCAAACAATCCTTTTGTTAAGTTGTTGAAGTTTTTTCTATCCTCTACTGTGAAAAAAATACTCTAAGGTTGGAGCAAAGAGTGGATTAAGATATTTGTAGAAATATTAAACAATGTAGAACCAGTTGTAAAAAAGGAAGTTGGAGTTATAGAAAAGGAGTTGATATTTCTCAGCCTTATCTTCTTTTACCTCCCTGCATTATCTGCACTATGGTTCACTCCTTCTGTCTCAGGAAAAGGTCTCCCTTGTCTTTCATGGCTTCATATTCTCACCCTGCCTGTTTCTTCTTAGATGTCACTTCAGGCTCTTCTTCTTGCATTCTCTTAACTGTCAGTTTTCATCATGGCTGGATTCCTGACCTGTAGACCCATCTCCTCTAATGCTTCCTTTTCTTGCTGATGAGCTCCAAATCTCCAGGCAAGATCCTTTCCTTAGCTCTAAATCCACTATCCAAATGTCCGCTATCCAGTGTCTACTGAGTCACTTGGATTTCCTATAGGCACTTTAAACTTGGAGGTCCCCATTTAAACTTATGTTCCTCTGTTTAGACTTGCTCCTGCTCCTATGTTTCCTATGCATGAATACCCAACTACTTGTGGAAGACAGAGATGTTTAAATCATCTTTATTCCTTTTTCTTTTCCTACATCCAACAAATATCCATGTCCTTTCTATTCTAACTCCTAATGTCTCTAAGTTTTCATTTTTACACTAAGCTCATTGCCACTATTTTAGTTCAGTTCTACTTTGATTCCTAACTGGTCTTTCTACTATAGATATTTATTCTTCAGTCCCATGCATTATACTGCATCAAGAGTGATATTTGTAAAACACAATTCTGACCATATTTCTACCAAGCTTAAAAGCTCTTAAGACTAACTCCAAATGTCTAAAGATGCCATCCTGGGTACTTCATGATCTTTCCCCTACTTCCCTTTTTCAGCCTAACGCCATTTTTTCTTACTCTCATGCTCTGTGTTGCTGGAATGCTGAATGGCTTTTAGTTCCCTCACTGTCCATGCCTCTATTGCTTTTCAGCCTGTCAGAGTGCTCCATCTTCTTGGATTCTTTTTAATCTCTTTCCCTAACTCCTGATCATTCTTAGGATTCATCTTATGGGGGACTTCCTGTAGGAAACCTTTGTTGATGCCTCCATGCCAACACTGAGTTGGTGTGTCTCCCACATGATCCTCTAGTATCCCTGTGCTTATACCTGTTTTACTTAATATCACACTCTATTATTATTCATGTGGCTTCCTTTCAGTTACATTGTAATTTGTTTTATTTGTTATTGTAGCCCTATTACCAAGCACAACCAGTTTGGCTGTGCTATTTTTACAATAGTTATTGTTGCTATTGTAGGCAATTAATAAATATTTGTTTAATTAACTAGTAATAGTATGAGTGAGTGATTGCATGAATTTATTGGCAAACATTTATAAACCAATTTGGAGTATGGTTTTAGGCTTGAGGTTTAAGCACAAAGCTCAACATAGCTATAATGTTGGGTTTAATGAAGATAATGTTTTATAACAGGGAAGAAATAGCATTGAAAAATTTCTTTACACATTCCTTATAATGTTCTGCATGATGTTATATAGAAGGCATTTTTAAAACAATTTATCTCCCTATATTTTTATATGACAGTAAGCAGAATAGAAATTCTTTAAATTAAACAGAAAAATATTATATGATTATTTCATTGCTTTTATATATTCTGTATTATCTATGTTGTTTTTTTAGCTTGGATCTAAAAGATTTATACAAAAGTACCCTGATATTCTGAATAATCCATTAGACAAATAGTCAAGTACTTTATGGAGTACCTACTGTGTTCCAGGCACTATACATGTTTTTTGTATATTATTTTATCAAGCTCTCCTCCCTAAAACAACTCTGAAATAGGTGCAATTCTCACTCATGTTACAGATTGAAGAATGCAAGATTAAGAGAGAGTGATGAGGGTTCAGACTCAGGACTCCAGGTTCCCCAACATATGGGCTGAATCTATATCCTTTTTCAATCTTATTTGATCCTTGGGTCAAATAAAGATGAACTTCCCCCTCACCTACCATTTATGTCTGGAATTAAGTAAATACAACATTGCTTTAACACATTTTTGCTATAATAAATTATCTGTAACTGAGAGTATGAGTTCCACCGTCAGAAGTATACTAACCAGAAGTAGAACCTATGCAGGAATAAGAATGAACAATCCATTAGCAGCAATAACATAAAATATGACAAAACATTAAGCGTGTGTATCAGAGGAGTCTCAGGGCAAAGAAAGGTTAAGGTATTGGGCTTTGGTTTGGCAGAGAGGTGGCTTTATCAATCTGTGTGCCAGCAAGGGAGCAGCATAGCTTCAGGCAAAGTCACCAGCTTCATGATTGTGCCAATATTTTACCAATAATTTCAAAAAATGTTTTTCTAAAGAAAAAACAAAATTTGAAAGCAGAAGTAATTGTGTTTTACATGTTTGCAATACTTCTGAAAAATTTTCCCAGAAAATTTCCCCTCCCAAATTTTCCCTGAAAACATACATATACATACATAAATATATGTATATATATATATATATATATATATATATTTACAAGTAAATATCTTGTTTTAGCATATAGTAAGTGCTATTCTATTTAACCATGAGAAACATGAATATAGTTTAAAACTGGAAGATTGATACCAAGCTCATGCCAATGAAAGAAATTTAAATATAAACTCCAAAAACATGTGAAGGATTAAGGTAGTATGGGATAAAAGTGAAAGCATTTTGACTACAGAGTCAGAAAGTTCCAATATTTGTGCAAGTTATCTTTTTAAACTTCAGTTTTCTCATTTGGAAAAAATTTGGAGAAACCTGAGAGTACTGCCGTGAGAATTAAGTGAGAAGATGAATTAATGTGTCTCGCTCATAGTAAGAAATCAATAAACGTCTGTAATTATTAGTACTGTTATTAATGGTGATGTTTTGATCATGCTACTACTACTCTCAGAAAGGTGAATATTATATTGTTTCTATAAAGTCCATATATCAAAGGAGTCATCAAGTGGATTTTCATATCTTTGGAGACTTAACTCAGTTTTATTTGACACCAGCCACATTATTCTAGACCGAGATTTGGGGATAACACAGTTATTTTTTTTTGGCTACAAGATCTCATCAGCATGCATTTCTACTCTAAGAACTTTGTTTTAACATTATATCCTCTGTTCTTATTCCATTTTGGTAAGCATTAAAAGTTTTGAATGTTTCCTCTATTAATTAGAAAACTGGTTCATTTCTGGTGAATTCTAAGTGTTAGACGATAAACAACTTCAGTCAGTATCTACTGACTAAAAGTTGAGTCAGTAAGATCACTTGCAAGAATTATATATTATTATGAATCAAAATAATCTTCCCCCAAATTAAAACCATGCCTACCATGTCTTATGACTCCTGTTACATGCCTTCAAGTAGGAACTACTTGAAGGAACTAGGAAAGAGTATTTTTTTGATTCAATTATGCTTAATCATTAAAAAATCAAAACAAAACAAGGCACTCTGTTCTGCAGAATGAGCAATTAGGTTTAAGTTTTTTTCTTAAATAGGCCACTTGTTATTCTGTGTTGGAATAGTTCAGAAGTTCAGTTAATTTCATGTAAATACTCAGAATTCTCATTTTTTTCTTGATTGAGCTAAGCTTTTTTAAAAAACAACATGTTTTGAAGTGGATATTTTAGCAGAAATATTTTTAATGTATTTCTGAATTTTGAATAGGAGTTTAGCTTGAACTTTGCTTTTCTAACCACCTTTTCTGGTGGCTCTATCCCTGTATGAATTCAAACTAAACATCACACTGAGAAAAGAAGCACATTATAGAGTTTCATTTCATCAAGCCTTTGCGATATGATGGAAAGAGTTCAAAATTAGTTAGAATCCTACCTTTACTACTGTGGACAAAGTAATTAGCACTCCTGGGCCTCCTGTACCCCATTTATAAAACTGTAAAACTACTACTTACTTCAAGAGCTATCACGAGGATTAAATGAGATAATGCCCATAAACGCCTAGTCTAGGATAGCATCTGGCACATAGCAAGACTAGATAGTATTTGTCATCATTCCTCTCTGGCGTCATTCTTGTCAACTCTGCCAGTGGCTTAAGACTGCTTCTGTTTTATCATGTCCGTAACTAGTAGTGTTTGGCACTCAGTTAAAGACATAAAGAAGAAATCTTCTATATATAATAAAATTCTACGAATTAAGAGCAGTTAAGGCAAAGTTTCTGGCTATTATTTTTTGGAATTTAGGATATTTTATGAAAACTGAAGTGTGATGCTTTAAAAAGCAGAGTACTGTATAGAAACCATATTAACAAAATGTCACCTCCTAATCTCTGCTTTAATGAATGGATAACTTTGATTTGTTGGCATGCCAATTGCTACAGTATATGATAATATACTTTGTAAACTATTTGGAAAAGAGCTGTTTCCTTACATACTTTAAAACTTCCTTGTTATTTCTCTCCCTTGATACCTTCTTATAGCTATTTAAAAAAAAAAAAGTTATCAACTCCTGGCTAACTGATCCCAAATAATAAATTAGTAGAATCTGAGTTAATGAAATTTTATTATTATTTATTTTATAATCTGAAATCATATTTTCAAAATGAGAGCTATGTTTTAATGATGATATTTCTTAGCATTATCCTCTCTTTTTTCTTCCTTTGTCAGGATATTTTAGTATCCTGGGACCATCTACAACAGATGCCTATAAATAAATTTTTTTTCTCCCTTTTTCCTTTACTTTCTGTCTTTCTCTTTCAATTTCACTTTCCCTATATTTCATCCTTGAAGGGTTTATTACTTCTAATTTTATATTCTTAAAAACAATAATCATGATGATAATATTTAGAGACGGGGAAAATAAGCTAATGGGATATAAGGATTTCCCCCCGTTGTAGGTTTTGGTGAAACTGAAACACTCTCAGCATCTTTCAAGAAATTTCTTAATATCCCAATTTATGTTAACATTTTTTAAAGGAACTATTTGATCACTTAAGGAGTTTGCCTCTGGCTAATGAGTAAGGACTAGAATTAAAGAAGAAAGAAGCTGAAATAACTGATCAAAAGCTGTGACTCTTAATCTTTCAATATATTCTCTGGTCGGTTTTGAATTATATAAGGAAATAAAAATCTCCTACAATTTTCTAGTTTTTAATTTTTTAATTGCCGTTTCTTCATTTTCTTTCAGAACTCTTGATGTTTCAGTGAGCTTGAATGAAGGAAAATCTGTCATCTCAAGCTCAATAATAGTCACTGCCACAGAATGTGTAAGTAAAATGTTTATGTAAAGTTACCTTTTAAAAATAACCTTATCCAGAAACTATGGAGTCTCAGAAGATAGAGACAATAACACTGAAGGTCATTACAAGGACAAATTTATATAGAATTTATTTTACTTTTTCTTGTTTAGCCTCCTTTTAAATGAATTTTAAGAGAGTGTACACTTGATTTTGATATTTATAAAATTCAAAAGTCATATTTAAAATCAAAGTAAGGTGAGAAAATAATGTCCAAATGAAGCATTTTTTTCTTAAAACATTAAATATGAAAATGATGTTTTTCTGTTATGAAGTGTAGATTTTAGTATCTAAGACATTCATCATGTTTTGAAATCATTAGTGCACGTTAATTTTGCCCATCGTAAATGTTGGTGCTTTCTACTATGAATAAGAAGTTTGATTTTACTGATGGCCGGTTAGTTCAGTTGGTTAAGCATGGTGCTGATAATACCAAGGTCTAGGGTCCAATCTCTGTACCAGCCAGCCCCACAAAAAAAAAAAAAAAAAAAAAAAAAAAAAAATTGATTTTGATAGCTTGATAATATCTCAGTTTGAAACTACATTGAAACTGTATTTCAGTTGGGATTATTGACTTGCATTGCCTAAAATTCAATATTTCTAAATGTAAACTCCATTTATGAGATAGTTTTTCTTATAGTCAATTTTGTAGATTTATAGAAGCTTTAATATTAGATTGTTGAACATGAAAACATGAAGTGCTAAGAGGAACTGACCACATGGCTGTTATTTTTAAGGGTACTTCAAAGAGTTCATGGAAAAATAGAATTAAATGATAATATGAATCTTTCCATTTACTTTTGGAAGACCCCTTGTAAAAAAATGTATAAATAAAAGAAAAAGGAAATTTTTCTGCCTTCCAAAAGAACCAGAATCCCAAACCTAAATATTTCTCACATCTTCTGTTTCATGGTTTAATATTTTGATCTGTTAATTCAGGTGACATCTTTCCTCAAAAACAAAACAAAACAATTAAATGTTATCTATATAGAGGTAGTTGTGTTTCTCACTGTGAGACAGTGTTGCAGGGAAAAGGAACATACATATGGAACAATGGGTCACTTTTGAACAACCTGGATAACTGATCTCTATCAAAGGAGGGTACTTCAGAAAGTTCATGGAGAAATGAAATTAAAAGATAGTATGAATCTTTCTATGAATTTTTCAAAGACCCCTCATACCTGCTTCTATTTTGAGAATAGCTAATTTTTTTTTTTTTTTAATCTCTAATGCATGTGGCAATTTGCAGGTTTTGTAAATGTTGCAACTTGTAGGTTTTCTGGACTCTCAGGATGTGGTTGAGATTACAAATATTTGTGGTATGTAGTTTTTCAGTGTTCGGCTCACTAAAATAGCATTCTTGCTCCATTTTTCTTCCTATTCTGCACCTCCAGCTGTCTTTTTCCTCCTAGGATACAGGTCTTTGTTCCTATCCTATAACTGTGCACCATTTACATATACAGCGATGCTGAGGTTAAATGGCTCATCTTGAATCTATGGGTGTGTGCTTTTAGGTAATCTTCCTAGGTCTTCCTAGTTCTCAGGAGAGGGTAATGTGACTCGAGGTGATTTAAGAGTAAGGTGGTTTCAGAAAAAGGAACATTGGCTGTGTCAGAGATGGGGAGAGAGTGATGGGGCAAGTTGTAATACTTAAATAAGGGGTCAAGGCAATTCTCATTGAGAAGATGAGTGAAGAGCAAAGACTTGAGTAAGGTGAGGGAGTGAGCCTGGAAGACCATTGGAGGGAACAGTGTTCCACACAGATAAGCTATAACAAAACCTGAGGTGGGACTGTATCTGGCAAGTTGAACAAAAAGCAAGGCAGCCAGTGTGCTTGAGTGAAGGTAGTCAGGGGAGAGTAGGAGTCTCAAGATGAGAGGAGAGAGTGGCAGGAGTTAGGCAGATCGTGTAGAGCTGTGTAAGGCATTGTAAGGACTTTAGCTTTTCTTTTGAGTGAAATGCAGAGGACCCAGAAAGTGACATGTTTTGACATAATGTTTTAAAACAATCATTTTGGCTGCTGTGTGAAAATAGACTTTGTGGGTGGGGGCAAAAGTGGAAACACTGAGACCAATTTTGTGGCTATTTCTGTAATCCAGGAGAAGGGAACGGTGGCCTCACCGGGGTGATAGCAGTGCAGATGGTGAGAAGTGGTTGAATTGTGATATGTTTTAAAGGTTGAGCCCATGAGATGACTATACGGATTAGATTTGGGGTATGAGAGAAATAAAGAAAATTAAGAATAGTTTCAAGCTTTTTCACCTGAGCAATTAGAAGAATGAATTGTCATGAGGTAGAGCAGTTTCTGGAAGAAGATGAGGAGCTCCGTTTTGATAATGTTGAGTGAGAGATGTCTATTAAACATCTCAGTGGAAATGTCAGAGAGGCCCCTGAATACACAAGTCTGGAGTTCTAGAGAGAGGTCTGGATTGGAGGTACAAACCTGGGAGTTGTTGAGGAATGGATGAAATGAAATAGGCTACAAAATCCCACGTAGTATTAACTGGAAGAAAAGTGGCTTTCAGAAGGTTAGAGCAAGAAGGAAAGGAGTACCAGAGAAAGGATTTATGTTTATGGAGGAACCAAGACCAATGGGCCTTGAAGGGAGAGCAGGACTTACACAGAGAGAGAGGAGGGAAAAGCATATTACAGAGAAAGAGCAGAGGGGGGATTCTTCAAATTGAGAGTGGATATATTTGGTTGGAGTGAAAATAAAAGTGGAAGTTCATCTTCAAATAGAATATTTAGACCAGATTATCAGTAATCCAAAAAAACAGATCAAGTTTAGAGTTCACCCTACAGGCCTGTGGTTCCCAAACTCTGCTACACAGAGTTGTCAGTGTTGAAAAGAAAAAAAGGAAAGAAAATGGGTTCATTTTTTCATGATGTTAGATTTATTCAACTTTAAAGAAATTTTTTATTTGAAATTGTTCTCCTCCCATTTTAATTTTAAAATAAACTTTGGGGAAACATCACTGTAGTAATTTATCAGGACCAACATTTCTCCTTCCCTTCCTTCCTTTTTAAAGGGCTTTGGGTATGAATGTGATGGTGCAGGATAGTGTTTGGGGAAGATTAAATTAGTGGTGCCATGTATGAGAATTAGTACAAGGAAAGAAAAACAAGGCACAGAAGAAGCTTTCAGGATATTAAGAGACAAATTCTAGAATTTAGGCATAAAACTTTAGGTTCTGAATTGACTGATGGTGGTAGAATCAGTACTAGAAATGGTAGAAATTGTATTAATGATGAAATATATATTATAAAGTGACTTACTGGTTTTGGAGGGCATGATTGATTCCAAAAATTGAATCTCACAGTCTGAAAGAATGATGCTACCATTGGAAACATCTAAAGATAGAGCTGAATCTAGAGAGGAAATGAATTTTCATTGTTGATGTAGGGCCTAAGAGAAGACATCCCTTCAACCTCCTGAAGGTTCTCTGAAAAATCACTTAAAAAACACAGATTAATATGAAAAAAAGGCATAGCAAATTTTATTGTATCACAGTTGGACATGACACAGGAGCCATCAGAATGAAGACCCAAAGTTATAGAGAAAACTGTTCACATATATGCTTAGGTTCTGTGAAGCAGGCATAGCTACATAGAAATGTGGTTGGACAAGAAAAGCATGTCTAATGCTAACAGACTGAGTGGGGAAACCCAGCAAGGCTTGTCCAGATTCTTCTTGGCTTCTCTGTGCAGCATTCATTCCTCCAGGGTATGGGGCAGGACCCTTTCTGGAATGGGCGTCTTATGACCTATAGTCAGACAAAGTAGGTCAGAGAATTCCTTTATGGCCACCTCCATGACACAGAGGCAGGGGGAAAGATTAGATAGAGTATATCTACGTCCTGCCTTGGGGAAGAGAGATTCCAAGTTTCTGTGGCTTGTCTCAGGGGAAAATGAGAATGAGACAGGAGGGAAGGAGAAGGACAGAGAAAACATTGCTTTTGTGGCTACTTCTGAGGCCTTTGCTTTGGGGTATCATTTTCCGGATCCCAACATAGATGTGCTGAGTGAGTGAGGTTGGCAATGTCAGATGGGTAATTGTAGATATAGCTTCAGGTCTCAAAGAGAGATGAGGGCTGGAGAGAAAAATTTAAAGTTTCACTTCTGTTGAAATCGTAGGAAAGGTAAAGAAGATTGGAGAATTGAGGGTTAATGGCATTTTGAAGTGGGAGGAATACATAGGGTCAAAGAACAATTGCATTGGATAAAATTAAGCAGGCAAGGAAGACAAGACTATTGCAAGAGGGGAGAGAGATTGAATTCATCTCTTCTGGAACAAAGGGCTGGAGAATTAAGACTTGTGGTGGGGGGAATTGGAGGCCATCTGTATCTGCTAACTGGCATTACCTAAAGGAAAAGTAAACTTTCTTCCACCTTCCTGACAGGAGGTGATTCTCAAACTTGGAGCAGGGTGCCCACTGAAGTTAGACTTCTACCATTCTACAGAGACTGTGAGATAAGGGTACTGTCTTTTTTGATGATTACATTTCAAAGGATGGCTCTGAGGTCCTTGAGAAAGACATTCCTCCAGGGTCTGTAAAATTGGCAAGATGCTTTTATAAAGATGTCTATATCTTTCAAAGGGCAGAGAAAGATTTTGCAATTACAAGTTTTCTAAAGTAGATTCTTCAAAACAAGGGAGATCTGAGACCCACAGATCTCCTTTGATTTGATAAGTTTAAAGTCACTTTAAACCTGATTTGATTAAAGTTTAATGTTTAATCAAGCTGAGGAGAAAGGTAATAGGCTAAGTGAAAAAGTGAGTAAGAGAAGGCACAGCTCAAGACATGGAATACCCAGGATTTACCAAATAAGGAAGACAAGAGAAGATAGAGGTCCAATGTGAAGAGAAGGCAGTGGTAGCCTGGGAGAGGTCAAGGACAATGAGGGCTGAGAGGAGATCTGAGCGGTCACCAGTGACCTACCTGTCCTTAGCTCAGGTTGATGATTTGAAACCTTCTCTTCTGTGTGACCCTTATTATTCCATTAATTATTACAGGTTAAAATGTACTGTAATTCACTTTATTATATTGATAATAATCATAGGAAGATTATTTTTTCTCATTAGATTTAATTTTTTTGTATATAATTTCAAATGTCTCTGACACGTGGTAGTAATATTTCCATTTTATAGATATAAAATGTGATACCTGAGCAGAGGAGAGATTTGTACATTAAATCTCTACTCAAAAGAGAAGAGATATTATGATAAATACCTGGGTCCAGGACTTAAGTGCTATTCAGCCATTCAGGCATGTTCAGATATGGTGATTAGGTGAAAGGCAAAGTCCCTCTGTGTGCTCCAAGAGCATCCATGGCCCAGTTCTGGTAAGGCACTTAGGGCACTGATCTGCAATTTCCTATTTTCTTCTGGGCATTTCTCACCAGCCTGGAGACACTATAGGCTGGGCCTATGTCTTGCTCCCCTCCCACGGCTGCTCCTTACACAGGGCAGCTGCTCCAGAGTTATTTGCTAAATGAATAAATGAAAGTAGTTGTGTATATAGTTTAAAAGTGGGGAAACTAAGGTTTAGATTTAAGAGATTTAAGATTAGAGTCTGAGGAGGGTTTGTATTTAGGCAGCTGTTTCTCCTCATCTCTTCTCAGAAGATCTCTTAAATGTATCTCCACTTAAATATAGTGAAATGAAATCACTGCTCTTCTTCTAACCCTTTTGGAATAATAATACCAAGAACCTGTTTTCTGAGCATGTGTTAAGTACCAGACACTGTGCTTAGCACTATTATACATGTGCTAAGCACTTTATGAATTCATTTAACACTCACAACCTAAGATGAGGTGTTACTATTATGTTCATTTCACAGATGAGAAAACTGAGGAACAGAGAGCCGCCTCCAATTTTCAGTGCTCATTTTTGCAAACATTAGAAGGTGCTTCTACTAGGGGAACACAGCCTTTAAAGGACTGCATGGCTTGATGAGCAGAACAATGGCTGACTTCAGTCCACATTGTTCCTTGTGAAGGGGTTACTTGGAGCTTGGAGGCTTCAGTTTCACAATCTAGTAAATGCTAGATCTGAGAATAGATCCCACTTGTCTTCCCTCCAGACTGATCACTTGTACAGTCTTCCATTTTTAACCAGATCCTAAATTGACTTATATAGAATAGAGGTTGGCAAATTTTTTCTGTAAAAGGCCAGATAGTAAACACTTAAAGGCTTTGTCAGTACCACTCAACCCCACCATCATAGTGCAAAAGAAGCTTTAGACACTATGTAAACAAATGTGGCTGTGTTCAATAAAACTGTATACACTGAAATTTGAATTTCATGTAACATATTCTTTTGATTTTTTCTTTTCAGCTATGTAATTATGTAAACAAAAAATTCTTAGCTCATGGGGGTCTTACAAAATAGATGGGCTGGATTTGGTCCTTGGGCCATAGTTTATTTATTCCTGATACAGAGTATTCCAAAAGAATCCTGTAAATGAGATCATCACATATTCCATGACTACCTTTTCTTCCCCTAACAATAAATTCATGGAAACAAAATCATGGAAACCCATTTCCCCTTTCTTTTCTGTGCCTGTTTTATTCTAATGTGGTTGCCATGATTAATTATTTTCTAGATAGATTACAACATGCTACTCAGGCAGCTTTGAAACTTTTGAGTGATTCCTCTTTCTAATAGTTACTTTGTAAGTATAGTAGTGACCCTGATTTTATCCTTCTATAGTTTTCTTAGCTAGAATTTCAGCCATACTTGGCAAAGTTTTTGGTTGTTTTTTGTGAAGAAAATGAAATTTGGTACAGATAAAGTTTAAAAAGTTAATGTATCTAGGATGATTAGACAATATGTTCCTTCTACCCTAACATCAAGTTCGAGGTTCTGGTAGGTCCCCAGTTAACCCTTAAAAGAATTTTGACTTCATAGCCTTGACTGCCATCTGGGTGTTGAGACTCAGACCGGACTCCTCGGTTAACTCACACCCAAGTCTTTGTAGACATCTTAAAATGCTTCTTGTTCAGAACTATCATTTGGAAGAATGGATACAACAAACGGTCAATTGAAAGGTCATCTACCAAATGGCCATTAATCTAACAAATAGCCAATTCTCTCTATAATAATTACAGTTTTTCAGAAATTTGTGTTTGATTTCTTTTCTTCAGCCTCTTCAGGTGTCACTCAGTCCCCTCAAACTCTATGCTCCAGCCACAGTGGTCTTTCTCTTACTCTTGCAAGAAGCCAGTAATTCTGCCACCCCCCAGCCTTTTTATACTTCCTCAGGGAGGTACTCTAAGAACCCCAGATTAGTTTATTTCCCACTTTTGCATGTTTCTGTTGTACTCTTCTTCCACACTCCTCACACTTATAATTATTCAAGGCTTGTCTTGAGGGCTTTATGAACCTGAGGTCTTTTTAAAGAGAGGCATGCCTAAGTAAAAGTGAGAAGCTTCTAGCTTCTGACCATAACAAAAATCGATGTGTAATCATATCTAGTTTCATACTCTCCTGACTCTTAGTCTGCAACTTGCAGCATGGTATCTGATCACAGGACTGAAGTCTGTGTGTTTGACCTTTCCTTAATTTGTTTATAAAGTTATGTGAACAATAAAATGATTTCCCTTTCATCACTGATGTCTTCCATGCTCTGATAATGGCTTGGGCAATCAAAATAAAAGAAGTGGGAAAGCCTGAATTTGTAACCAGTTAACTGAGCTAATGTCTGGGATTGGTGCATCCAGAAGCTATGTCTCATACATACATGAAAAGGTTGGGTTGCATTAAATCTTTGCTTCCTCTTACCTTTTTCTCCATCATGTTTTGCTTAAATATGATAAAGGTCAGGTCTATAGGTCTTTAAGAAGTACATATTTTAGTTTTAATTTTTTTGTGACAAATCTTTAGAATCAGTTGAGGTAATGAATGATATTGTCATAATAAATGTGTATTTGCATCTGGAGGTGCATAGTGTTTTATCAATGCTACTAATAGATGCATTTTTTTTTTGTGGGGAAATGAAGAATTCTGAGTACCTATCAGGGCCAGCCCATCTACTTTATATTCTGTCAGCATGATTTTCTCAATTTCCTGTTCATGACACATGTGTAGGAGGAACAAACTAACCACTAAATTTTTAGCCAATTCCTTATTTCTGAACAAAGGGTATGAATTCTAAGAAAAGGGGAACCATACATTCATAGCACCCTTTGAAAGTTGTATAGCACAACTCAATAGTCAGCCATCCCAGGGAGAGCTGTGGCTAGGTCTCATGTGGGAAAGGCTGGTGGGGATGCTGTATTAATTCTGTACATGGATAGTCACAGACTAGGGGTATCTATCTAAGACCTTGTATCAGAAGGTCAGATCAAGAATGTGTACATTTTTCAACATTTCTCCCACAGGAGACACAGTTTTCCGTGTATTTCTATGACATTCTTTTCCTGTTATGTTCCTATTTGCCTAGATTTTAGAGCTGAATGTAAATAAGCATGTGGAAAGTAACATGATTTGTTCATGAATACTTAGAATTCTGTGTAAAAAGATGCACTTTGGGTGTTTTCCTAAGTAGACTGATGTATGCTCTAAATTGTTGTCTTTGGCTTTAAGAACAGAGCACTTAGACATTTGCCTGGAATTTTCTATTTCTCTCTCTCTCACCTTCTCCTTATTTTTCTTCCCTGAATTTTCTCCCTTTCAGAAACAAAACAAAAACACAAAACAAAACATTATTACTGGGGATCCCAGAGAGTGGGGGTTTGGGAGAGACGTCTTGTCCCCTTGAAAACTATCTCTACATTAAAAGTTCAGAGTATCTTTGCATCTGTGTCTTTTGCAGTACTATTTTTTTGGAGTTCATATTCTCAGTAAATAGTTTTTAAATGCCATGCTTGGGAGTATGCAGTGGCTAGTAGGTTGGATATAGCCCCTGACTTCCTAGAGCTCATAATGAATCATGGCAGAAAAGAGATACTAAAAAATAATCACAAAACTCATGATTAACTAACTGTATTGTGATCAGTGCTAAAGATTAAAGTATAGTTGTAAACTCATAATGAACTATGAGTTGTAGAGTCAGGAGAGGAATTTTCTAGCCAAAGGGTCCAAGGAAGTGACTTGATCTGAGCCCTAGAAAATGAATAGGTTGTTGTTAGATGAAGGGGGTTAAAGGCAGAATCCAAAGCAGGTGCATTAATGCTGGAGGAGTTCAGCAGTTAGGAAGTGAAAGAACAGCAGTTGGTTCTTGTGGGGGTTGTACTTGAGCTGATGAGAGATCGTCTGATATATGAATGCATGAGACTGCATTCTTGCATTGATGTGTGTATACCATTTGTCAACCAGACTGTTTTTTGTTGGTTTGTCATCCACTTGGTGATTTGTTATATTCATCTTGTATTATCATTTAAATATATAAAGTAAATAGTGTTTCATCATCAAAAAGACTGGGAGGATTCTGCCTAAATTTTGCCTGGAGGTAATCACGCTTGGAACCAAAACAATCCTTACCCAGACACAAAAGATAGGGACTATTTGTCTAACCCCAAATAGTGATTTTATTCTACCTTCTTTCAAGACATTGAAAACAATCTTCAGCACTTTGAAAGATTTTGTATTTATTATTGCCTGTCTTAACACCACATATTAAATAAAATATTTATGAATTTATAGAATTTAAAGAATTTAAAGGAATATAGCAGAAATCTGGTTTGATGTTATTATGCTTTCTGTGTTATTTTGTGGTATTTTCTTAAAAAATATATGCATTTGGGGTTTGACCTTAAGTTTTGCTGACTGCTTTACTTTTTGTGTTTTGCCTGCTTTAGTCTAATGGGATTGCAGCCATCATTGTTATTTTGGTGTTACTGCTCCTCTTGGGCATCGGTTTGATGTGGTGGTTTTGGCCTCTTTGCTGCAAAGTGGTGAGTAAGAAAATTTGCAACTCTACTCCTTTTTTAAAAAATCAGTAAGATGTTAAAGCCTGAAATATGAATGAATGCTATGTTGTTCAACAATAGCAAAGATTCAATGAGCAATTTGAATTTTAATCTTTTTTACCATTACAATGAACTCTAGAAAACATGCATGTCAATAAATGTTTATTATACTTCATCTAAACAACACTTCAAAATCAGGTTTGTGGAAAGAAGGGGAGAAAAAAGTACGGGAAGTAGTTAAAATAAAGGGTGTTTCAACTCAACCGCAAGGGGAATTCAAATCAATTGAATGATATTTTCTGTTGGATTCATTGAGAGAAGTTGATAATCTGTCAAGGCTTTTTATTTTTAAGTGCTTATTGAATCTTTTATTTCCTCTTTGAAGGATCTATTATCTCAGGATTTTCTGTGTTTGCCTCTGAAAAACATTTTAGGAATAAGTCATGTGCAATTGTTAGGATTCTGTTAGCCTCTTTTGGAGTAAGGACAGGTGGTTTCATTTTGTGTCAGATTTCATGTTTGTGTAAAGCCTGTGAAAAAATATGTGTGTGTATGTTCTCTATTGCTGCTGTAACAAATTTCCACACACTTTGTGGCTTAAAGCAACACAAATCTATCATCTAACAGTTGTGTAATCACAGCTCCAACATGGATCTCACTAGGTTTACCTGGGCTAAAAGGTGGTGTCAGCAGCGCTGCATTCCTTTCTGGAGGCTCTAGAGGAGAATCCATCCTTTGCCTTTTCCAGCTTCAAGAGGCAGCCACATTCTTTGCCTAATGGCCCCCTTCCTCGTCTTCAAAGTCAGTAGTGTTACATCTCTCTGATTGTTCTTCTCTAGTAACACCTCCCTTTCACTCTGAACCCAGCTTGGAAGGATCCTTCCATTTTAAGGAAGCATATGATTAAGTGGGACCTACCTGGGTAATCCAGGATAATCTCCCATCTCAAGGTCCTTAACTTTAATCATATCTGCAAAGTCCCTTTTGCCATGTAAAGTAACATATTCACAGTACCAAGGAATTAAGTTATGTCTCTCTTTGTGGGGGCATTATTCTGCTCACTACAGGGTGAAATGTTGAGTAATATTTCAAGCAATCCAATTTAGAGTGTTCAGGGTTCATAGAAAATATGAAGCAACCCTCTTTCAAAGCATGCCTACTACTTATTTTGAGAGTATTCCTGTTACTATAAACACATTATATACATCTTTAAATCCTGTAGATTACAGTAGTGTTTTACATATTACAAGACTGCCTCCCCCCACTGCCCCACCTTTGCTGACTGATTTCAGCTTCCTTGCAATTTCAGGCAGTGCTTTGTATTAGCTCTGCATTTATCATTCATTGTACCTCAGTCTGCTTTCATGAGGCAACTTTACAATCTTTTATCTCAGAGCAGTTGGCCCATGGAGGAGGCATAGAATTAACTCCTACAACAGCAGAGACAAGAAGCATCCTGTCTTTTTGCTGAACTAATCAGTTTCCTGCCATAGCAATTTATGCTCAAACAGTTTCCTGTTGTAATCTTTTTTTTTTTTTTTTTTTTTTTGTCGTTTTTTCGTGAGCGGCACTCAGCCAGTGAGTGCACCGGTCAGTCCTATATAGGATCCGAACCCGCGGCAGGAGCGTTGCCGCGCTGCCAGCGCAGTACTCTACCAAGTGCGCCACGGGCTCGGCCCTCCTGTTGTAATCTTGATTAATCTAGATATATGGCTATTTTAGGGTGGCTAGCATTCTTGAATCTTGAATTAAAAAGCAAAAGGTGCCCTAATATGATTGTGCTCCTTGGCTTTTTAATTTAAACATTTCAATTGTGGATTTCCTTCCTTCATTACTTTGTAATTTCCTTTAGTAATGTCCATAGGGCTCAAAAGTGTCAAAGTATGATTTTTTTTTTTAAAGACACATGCAAAACTGAAATGGGTTTCTTTGGGAGGTTACTAGATGTGCTCAAATACAGGTTTTGACCATCATTTTCAACATTACAAAAGGGACCCAGTTATCAGGTGATGAGACTAGATCCATTCCAATCCTGTGACTCTGCAGATTGTGAATCATTGTTATCTTTATGAAAGGCATAGAGGGGCCCTTTAATGGTGTAATGTCAGATGTCAGGAAGGCTATCTATCCCTAAAAACATCGTGAATTCTTATTAATTTTTGACGCATGTAATAGAGAATTGCCTTTATTTTGCATTTAGAAATATACGTTAAAAAGCAGCTAGCCCTGAGTATAAACTTACACAGTGTATTTATACCTAGGTGTAAACGAATCATACCAAATGTTTTCTAAAACAGGTTCAAAGCAGGAAGAGGGTGGAGGAAAAATTCTGCATTCAGCCCTTGGCAAATATTTATTGATCACCTAGAAAGTTCCCACACTGTGCTAGGAACTGGGGATAAAAAAAATGCCTATGAGGCCAAGCCCGTGGCGCACTCGGGAGAGTGCGGCGCTGGGAGCGCGGCGACGCTCCCGCCGCGGGTTCGGATCCTATATAGGTAATGGCTGGTGCACTCACTGGCTGAGTGCCGGTCGCAAAAAAGACAAAAAAAAAAAAAAAAAATGCCTATGATATGGTATGGAAATGCACATTTTAACATGGAAACACAGAAATGTTGGCAAATAAGTGTAAATGGAAGTTCACGAGTGGCCCGACATGTGTGAAGAACAGTAGGAACATAAAAGAGGAAGGATTTGCCAGAGACTAAAAGGAGTGCTTCAGAAAAATCGGACTGAGCTGATGGCCCCAAACTGAGTTTTTCTTTTTGACCAGTAAGGGGATAACAACCCTTGGCTTGGTGTTGCCCGCACGGCGCTCAGCCAGTGAGTGCACCGGCCATCCCTATATCGGATCCTAACCCGCAGCCTCGGTGCTATCAGCGCTGCACTCTCCCAAGTGAGCCACGGGGCTGGCCCCCAAACTGAGTTTTAATGATGAATAAGATGTTGACAGTTGATGAGGGACATTTTAGATAAAGAGTGTGTGGAATTATGGTTTATTCTGGCATACTCTGGGTGGATGTGCTAGGCTAAGACCTAGAGTGCCAGGGAAGGGAGTGGTGAAAGATCTTTTGGGTTTCTTCAAGAACCCCATTACAGAGGGCCTCCTGTATCTTGTAGGAAGTCTGAACTCATCCCAGGGATGAGGAGAAGCCACTGGAGAGATCTGATCAGTATAATTACCTGAAAGAAGCTTACCCAGTGAGAGTTCATTAAGACTATATGCAACAGAGTTCCATCACCATTAAAATGGAAAGCCAGTAACAGATAGTGCACCTTAGATATGGCTGGAGCGAAGTATTTCTAACAAAGTATAGATAGTTGGAGTCTTAAGCTGGAAGCTAAGTGGGCTAGAGAAAAATGAGGTGATGTGTAAAGAAGAGGCAAGAGAGACCATAACCTTGTGAAAAAGGATCGTGATTATTTCAGAAAGTGTTATAGTACAACTGCAGGGTATTTATTTTATTTTTTTCCTTTCAGACAATCTATCTGTGCAATTCTTTAGCCAGTTAAATAATTCTTAGCAGTATTAGATTATTAGGGATAAATTTGTGATAGACTTTGTCTATCAGTATCAGTAATATAAATTTGTAATGGAAAGTGAAGTGTATTTATTTCAGCTTGGTGTTGTACAAATTTCTTTTTGTTTCAATGTGTTTTAAGGACTAGCTGCAAATATTTAAATCCAATCTTTCAACTGAAACACGACTACAAAGCTTAAGATATCTGTTCTCAGGCACATTTAGATTGTGTCAGCTGTCTACTCCTGTGGGGATTTTATGCTCAGGAGCTCTTATCATGACAGAGATCCTGGGAAAAAGCCCTGAACAGAGGCCTCAATTCAATCATTTCATATTTTATGAAATTATTAAAATATGAAATATCGAGATGTATTTTATGAGATGATTGAATCACTCATTGCTCAGAGATTAAAATTTCAGAGATTTAATCTAACCACTCAGTGATGACAATGTTACTTATATTTTAGACAGTGATTCTTAGGTTTCCCCCCCCGTACCCCCCCTCCCCGCCCCCTCCTTAAATAATGGGAAGGCTCTCAGAGCAGTGGCTGCCAGGTTTTCAGTAGTGGTGATACTTCCTGAGAGGAAGGGGTGGGCAGAGTGAGATATCTCTAGAGGTCAGTGCAGTTTGGAAAAGCCCCCTGTGGTAAACTGAATAAAGGTTCCTAAAGATGTCTAGGTCTTAATCCCTGGAACCTGTGAATGTTACCTGATGTGGCAAAACGGACTTTGTAGATGTGACTAAATTAAGGATCTTGAGATGGGGAGATTATCCAGAATGATCTAAGTGGGCCCTAAATGCAATCACAAGTCTTATAAGAAGGAGACAGAGGAAGATTAAACTACAGAAGGGGAGAAGACAGTGTGACCTTGAAGGCAGATATCAGAGTGATGCAGCTGTAAGCCAAGGAATGCTGGCAGCCACCAAAGGCTGGAAGAGGCAAGGAACAGATTCACTCCTGGAACCTGCAGAAGGAACCAGCTCTGCCAACACCTGAATTTTTAACCTGTAAAACTCAGTTCAGACTCCTGACCTCCAGAACTGTAGGAAAATAAATTTCTGTTGTTTTAATCCACTACATTTGTGATAATTTGTTACAGTAGCCATAAGAAACTAATATGTTCCCTGAGTGGTTCTGATATTCCCCAGGATTGGGAATCACTTTTTAGGGCTGTCAGTTTTAGGGATTCTTATGTGATATGTTTTCAGATCAACTCGTTACAAAAACAAATCAAAACAAGAAAACAACTTCTCGTAGACAAGAGGTTGTAAGATGGAAGACAATGAAATGTTCTTCAAAATGTTTGCAATGGTACGAAGGCTATTAAAACCCATATGCGTTCTTTAAAATTAGAATAACCCTTTTGTTTTATTTTGGGTAACTGTAAGTAAGTGTGCATAACGCTTTATATATTGAGTAGAATCTACTTGATGTCTTAGGGTGATGAGGGATTTTGGTATAAACAGGTTTGCAATCGTCGGAAGTGTCTGAGGCATATATATTATTAGAACCATTTGTCAATAGAGACCCATGGACAGCTTTCTCAGGGTGGTGTAACTTGTTAGAAGGAGCCAGTGTGATTTCATTCATGTTCAGATATTGAACCATCAAATCCCTTAAAAGCTAGAAATTTACCTTTTCACTCTGCAGAGAAAAGCAAGGAACTTGAACATTTAACTAAACACTGGGTCTATGAAGCTATGACATAGACCAGTTAGCTGTACCAGTTTAATAACAGGAAACGAGAAACACGTCAAGGTCAGAAACATTCCATCTAGAGTATTTTATATTAAAATTTTAGCCAAAATTCCTAAAAAATTACCCTGTCACTTAAGAAATTAGTACCTTCTTGATGTTACTTAAGTGCAATTATAATGAAATAACTATTTATGTGATTATGTTTTAAAAATGTCTCTCCTCTTATAGACTAATAATTTCATGCAGGCAGGTGCTGTAGTAAATCTGGCAGTTGTAAATCTGGCATGTTGCACTATAAATACTTGCTATTAAATGCATCTTCTTAGACTATCCACTTCTTAAAATTGAGAAATTTGTATCTTTTTACTTGAAAATCAACTTCAAAATAGGGTGCCTTGTTACTAGCTACAATAAAAATTCTGTCAACTATAGAGAAGTATTGTGTTTCAGGGAATTTATGGTAAATCTTAGTTTTTTGTATGATTTTCACTGACTTCATTTAAAATTTGTCCCTTGTAATGTATGTGCAACAGGAAATTTGGCCTTTGTAATTCTACTCAATTGGAACTAAAATACAACTATATATGAATTTCTTACATGTAATAAAATTCTGATTGTGTACTTGTATAAAAGATACATCTTTATTTCTTCTTCTAACTGAAATTTAGCATTTCCTTATTTATGAATGTAGTCAATGCCCACAAAAGTATTAGCAGTTCTGAAGACTTCATCACCAACAGTAATCACAGATATACTATATCACATTTATAGTTTTTCAGATATTTTTCAAATATCTTTTACATGCATCACTACTTCAAAATCATGATAGTTATTAGACCTACTACTAGGATAATAAGAGATACTACTAGGTCTTATTATTTAAAGAATTAATAAAGAAGTGCACATATTTCTGTATTATAGATTTTTTATATTTTGATAATTATATTTTAATATAATGGGGGTCCTTTAAATCCTGTGTATTTTAATTTAGCTAAATTATCATGGCAAGGGGTACATGGGTTCACCCGACTGCCAAAGAGGGGCATAGAATAAAAAAGATTAAGGAAAAAATCCTGCCTTAGAATATCTGGACAACCAAGATGCTTTTAATATGAGATTACTTTGTAATTTTAAATCTTTCAGCAGATTGTAATGAGTATTTTCAAGGATGGAAGAGAGACAATGTCATTTAAAATGTTGTAGAATAGTGTATCTGTGTCCCTGAGCTTTCTGTGCAAAAGTAGAAATCTAAACCAATTTGAAGAACTTTAATGATACTTATGGTAAAAAAGCCCTCATGCAAAGTTGAATTTTTAGGTACTACCATTAGTAGGTTATGGATTACGTTGAGTTTGCAATCTGTTCCATAAGGGGAAGAGTTTTCATTTTTGTGTGAAGTTATTTCTTACCATCTGTTTAAGATTCTGTATATCCTGCCCATTGAGTATCCTCGCATCCATCCTCTACAACTACTTTAACAAAGACATCAGAAGCATCCTTCCCTTGTCCTTAGATTAACAAAGGGGGTAAAAGGAGTTAAAACAAAACTTAGCCTGTACTGAATTATGAGTGAGATACCAGAAAATATGGCAGCCTTCATCATTGCTTAGCTTAGAGGATATGTTGAGTTTCTGGCAGATTTATTTTACTAATCAGGATAGCAGAAATGACTGTCCTATAGTCGCATCATTTGGGATAGCCACAGAATCACAGATGTAAGGCTAATGAGGTGGCAGTCAAAGGCTTTCTGAAGTGTTGTCAATTCGAGTGTGTTGTACAGCTGCAAATAAATACCTGAATATGCTGGAAATGATAAATGTTCATTTGGCTCTAGTGTCCTTGGCTAAAGTTCTCCATCCTCAAGGATAATTGCAAGTTCATTTTTCCTTAGTGCATTTAAGACATTACATAAAGATCTCATAAATCTTAATTTAAAAAACCATTTAAAAAGTTATCTTTTTAAAGCTCGATTTGCTTATACATAAGTTGAGCTTTCACAATGAGGATATATCTGATGAGCTATGTAGAGTCATTATCTTAGCCAGCAACAGCTGTGCTGTTCTATCTAAATAGTAATAATGCTTCTACATTGCACTTGTGTTGTATTGTTGAGGAGGGCTCCTGGTGCCTTTATTGAGTTACTTTGAGAGCAACCTGATTATTTTTTTGGGGGGATGCACAACAAAAAAGATGTAATTTAAATTTTAATATGCTTTCCTTGCACCATTAATTAAAATGATTTATGTTTGGTTGCCTCCTTGAAATAGAGTGTGATGTTAGGACTTATTGCTTCCATGCCGATGTTTTCCAACAGAGCATCGTTTATGAAACAGGGTATCAAACTCTTCCTTGTCTTAGTCTATTTGCTTTGGCAGCAGCACCTTTACTTAACTCCTGGCAGAATACACTCTCATACTGTTCTTTCCAGTCCCATTTGGCATTTTAAATTATATTTATTGTTCAGTTTTCTGGCCTGTTATTTATGTGTTCAAAGTAGGATTCTTTGAACATTGTCAGGGAGGAAAGGAAAAGAAGGATGAGAAAACCTAGACCATATTTTGGTCTGGAAATTGAAAGCATCTAACTTTGTGGGAATCAGAAAAGAAGGACTTCCCACATACTAATGTAAGTAACTTTGTGTGTATGCACTTCAGAAGCAACGCACTGTCCTTGCTCTCTGATCTTACCAAAAAGAAAAGGGAGAATGAAAGGAAGACGATGTGAATATATTTTGAACAAATATATTTTAAACAAATTTTTGTAAACACTAAGAATGATTCCTCTATTGTCTGTGGGCTCTTAGGCTCTAGATGACATGGTGATGAATTGGACATTTCTTTTTGTTACTGGTAAGAATTAGTTCCGAAATACTGCTTGATCTATAATCATTGTACAGTATCTTTTTTTTTTTTTTTTTAAATCTAAGACAGTTCAATGTTGACAGTTCTTTTTACTCTTTTCTGAATATCAGAACATATGATTGCATCAAGCTGGCTGCAGGCTCCAGTGCTGACATTTTCTAGCGCAAAGAATGCCCACATCACTCGAACATTTGAAAAGTGTTAATGAGCAGATCAAAAGGACTGTTGCCTGAAGCAGCTAACTTTTTTTTTTTTTAAGAAATCGGCTCTCCTCCAAACTGAAATCTTCATTCTAGTAGCTAAGTAGATGAGATGTAATCCTCCCTGATGATGAGAATAACAAATGAAAAAAAAATTGGAGAAGAATCAAACTCTGCATATGGTTCATAAAGTGGTGAAAGTGTTTTCCAGAATCTTCAGTACAGAGCTGAAGGATGCTATGTGGAAAAAAATCCTGGCAACTAGGCAATATTATGCCTTTTAAAATCTGCAAATTCTTATAAAATATGGTGCATATGAATACATTCTCTTCTAAAATGAATATGTACTTGCACTATTTAATATAAGAATGGGATTCTTATGACTGTTATTTTTAATGAGTTTTTTCCTTTTTTTCTTTATCTAAGTTTTACGGAAATGTAGGGATGTCAGTTGGATACAGATTTTTTTTTCCATTTTTTTGCATTTGGGCCAAATGGCTTCAGATTATTTTCACCCTCATTTTCACCCTCCTTTGTTACTTATAAGGCTGTGTGGTAAAGTAGAGAGAGAGAGTATTTTGAAACATCACAAAAATACATTTTATTTCCTATTCCACCCAACATTTCTAGGTGACTGATGTTGGGCATATTAATTAACATGTTACATCTTTACAAAATGGTGATAAACTCTATCTTACACTGTTATCATAAGCTTTAAATATAATTGTGTGTATCCATCATCCATCCATCTATCTAACTTCCTACTTACCTATCAACTATGTGTCTATCCATCCATACATGCATCCTAGTAACAACTACTTATCAAATCTTAGTCCTTTTTTCCAATACCTTTTCCCTCTGCAGTCTAAAACTTATTTTGAAATGATGTAATATAGCAGAAGTTGAACTAAAAGTTTGGAGGTGGATGAACCTGGGTCTGAGTTTGATCCATAATTCCATGTTTTCTCTTTGTATGCACTTGGGCAAGTTATTGAAGTTAGAGCTTCCTTCTCCTTATATTTAAAATAGCGATAAACATAGTATCTGCTAAGAGTTATTATGAAAATATGAGCAATATTGAAAGTGTGGCATATGGCAACACCAATAACAGGTAGTTATTGTTAATCATAACAATACCACACAGATGAGCCTTAGCTCTGGTTCAGTTTCTCAAGGTACTGTTGTATGTTATGATGGTCGTTGTGTCTCAATTTACCAGATCAAAATTAGATTTAGGTAGAGCTTTAAGGGCTTTGTTTTCATTGTTAATAATGTAGAAAACATATTTGCCAGGATTTCAGAATCCCTTTAAATTTATAAATCACTTATCTAGTCATACATAAGATTAATTACATGTTATTGGAAAAACAAACCCTGAAGAATTTTCATGTTGGAAAGGACCTGAGATTAATCCAATTTATTTTCCAGATGAAGAAATTTAGGATGATCTTATGTCTTCCCATCTGCCATTGAATTGATTAGTTCTCTGGCATTATTGGTTGAGAAAAAAATTTGATGCTTCATTTTTGGGGGAAGTAGTAACATCTTAGTTTCATGAAATTATATATCTATTTATAATTTATACATATATTTTCATCATTATTTTACTTATACATTTGGAGATTGACTGTGATCCTTTGTGAACATTTTCAGTTAGTTCCCTCAGCTTCACTTTCAATAATAATTTTAGTATTTGCTGTTTGCAGAGGCACTGATGATATTTATGAAGAAGAAGAAATGATTATTGCCCTTAAGAAATTTACACTTTTCAGGGATATTTAAAAAATTTCAAAATAAACATATAAAACAAACTAATGAAGCATGAATGGCTCAACTGTGCAGCAACATATATTTTTTAAAGTTTTAAGCTTTCCAGATGAAGCAATAGAAACTGGGTGGACTAGACTGTGAAGGCTGGATGGGACCTAACATGGACATGGTCATTATATTTCTGGGAAGCAGAGGGACCTTCATTCTGCCTGGAGTAAAGGTGAATATAGAGGGATGTTGGTAGATAGGATGTTAGGTCTGAACTGTGGAGAGACTGACACAACATGCTGAGGCATTTGAATGATGAGGATAGAAAAGCTGGCTCATGTAGATACACTAAAAAAGGGACTTTGGTTTTTCAGCTCATAGCTTATACTAGATAGAGAATCTCAAGTAAAGAGAAAGAATGCAGAGATGTCTCTCATGATCCTATTGTGAGTTTGACAGCAGTGGTCAAATGAGGAATTCAAACTGAAACTTTATTTTCTCATATCAGTGCTACACTAGATGCTATGCAGAATAAAGAATATGACCTAAAAAAAGGAAGAATTATGAGGGGTATGTTCAGTAATTCTCAGGAGGATATAATATAGAGAAGGGTTGGGGATACTCTTTATGTCTTCAGAATTGTATATTACCAATGCCAGATATACAGGTAATCAGCAGAGTAAATTTGAAGTCCTAACAATGAAACAAAAATGAGTTCAGATATATTATGCTCAGACTTACTGGAATGAAAGGATGTACTTTGATCTTTTTCTAGGGGAGAACTCCAGAGAGAGCTTTATAGGTGAACTAATAGTGAAAGCATGACTTATAAGTTCCTTCCAATAAGATTCACTAATTCATCAATTTGAACTGTGGGCATTGGAATCATTCATCCACTTCGACAAGGGAAATGATTAATTAAGCTTCTTTTAGAAGAATTTTGACCTGGCTATGTAGGGTACAATGAGGGGCGAGCTAGAGATAGAAGAACAAGCTGTATATCTAATTTAAACAACAGTAGAGCATGGAGCCACCGATACCTCCAAATGGCTATAGTATTTATAGACTATCAATCAATTTTATCAATATGTTATCAGTTAAAATTTTTATAATGAGGGAGTAAGGAATGATGGGGGTGCATCTGTTTTGTCTGAGCAACATTCATTTACTTATAATGGTTCTGCCACATTTAAAATGGTATTATCAGTTCTGGAAACCACATGGAGATTTTAACCAAATGAATATATACAAAAGAAACTGACCAAGAGAGTCAGATAACCCAACCATTTCATCAGAAATGGTTGATATATTTAGCTTCCTGATGGGTAGTCTCAATAGATACATGGTAATTATCCTAGCATTCAAAAATGGGAAATGATCTCTTTTGAAAAAAAAAGGTTGTATATGTGTGTGTTTCCAGACTCTAGGATCAGGACTAAAGAGTGGAAACTACGGAAAGGGAAGCTTTGGCCTCATTTGGGGGAAAAACTGTCAAATGATGTAGGTCCCCTGCCAATGGAATGAATTGCATAGTGAGGTAGTGAATTTCTCTTTATTGAAGCAATTCAGACATAGTTGGACTACAACTTGGGAATATTTCAGAGTATTGAAGTTTTGGTTGTGTGTGCATTGGAGGAGTGTTCTACTAGTTACTTTTAAGGTCCAGAGAATCCCGAGGTTATGATTTTAGGTAGTCGCAGTGGGAATGGAATGAAAAGAATCCTTTATTTTTCCCTTGTCCTTCCTCTCTTTGTAGAACATCTTCCTTCCCTCCCTCCCTTTCTTACCTTTCTCCCTTCCTTCCTTTCTCCTTTCCTCCCTTCCTCCTCCTTTTTTTCTCCTTCCCACCTCACTCCTTTTTCTCCCTTCCTACCTTCCCTTTCTTCCTTCTGCCTTACCTCCTTGAAAATCCAATTTGTGCCAGAAACTAAGTACTGGGAATACAGCAAGGAGCAAAGCAGACATAAAACCTGTTCTCTTGGAACTTACAGTTTTTTGGAGCTAGGTAAAGTTATCAACTCTGATAAATACTGGGGAAGAACAAAGAGGCCTCTATTAATATCAATGGAATCTTATCTACTTTGGGAAGATTAGGGGATTCATCTTCATCAGTGGAGGGGGGGAAAGAAAGAGAGAGAGAGAGAAAGAGAGAGAGAGAGAGAGAGATTTCAAAGACTCCATTGGACATGGAAATGATTTGGTGAAGTCATTTAGAAGTGAGAAAGGGATTATTGATCATGCCAAAAATTTTGAGGCTGCAACTGGAAAGAGTGATTTACTTGAAAGAAACAAAGAAGATAGGTAGGAGAACTGGCTTTTAAATGAAGATAATTGTGTTGGTATTGACTTTGCTTAGTGTAAAATGCTGACAGATCTGATTTTAATTTATTGTTTTGGACATGCAGGTTGATTATATGAGGTGCTTCTTTTTTTTTTTTAGTTTATAAAGGAAATGCCCCTGTAGCTTGATAACATTAACTGTATTTTGTTTTTCTTACAGTATTATTTTAAATTTTGATCCTCCACTGGCATTTATTTCTGGGCTAACTGAAAAAAAATCACAGATTTTCGTCCTTCAGGATTACTACAAAGAACTGGAATTTTATGTTCATTGATAAAATAATATTGAATTAAATAAAAGAGTTAAATAGAAATAACAGCATTTCTTGCATTCAAAAAGAGATTTCAGTCAAATTAAATTACTCTCTAGTTATATCTATATAGTTGTAGTTACTGTGTATTTTTTCCTGAGGTTTAGATCCAAACTAAAATTTGATTGATGAAAATATTATACAAACAGAAAATTATGGGCCAGTTCTCAACATTGTTAATAACTAATAGAATGAATTCCCCATGTCCTCATCACTAGCTTCAATGATTCTCAACTTACTCTGTCTTATTTCATTTATACCCCCAGCCACTTCTCCACACCAGACTATTTTAAGGAAAATATCAGAATCATATCATTTCACTTGGAATATTTGTATGTATCTTTAAGTGATAAACAGTCTTTAAAAAACATATCCATGATAATGGTAATATGCTAAACAGTGATAATAATTCCTTGATGAGATAGAAGTGGTACTTCTTTATCAAAATCACTATTATTTTAAACCTTTGAAAATTTAATAACATAATTGAAACAGTTGACATTAGAAGATGTGAAGCAGTTACATTTTCAGTTTTTCTCATAGTGTAGAGACTTGGATGTGTACCTGAATTATCAGAAGCCATTGGCACTTGGTCAAAGGTTTTCTATTATGACGGGGTGAAAATATGTACCAGTGAAGGTCATTTCAAATTAGGTCTCAGGCTTCATTTCTCTCACAAGAAGAATGAGCCATATAAGATTTCATAAGTAATGATTCACAGGAAAGGAATCTTGGCTAAAGAGTAGATTTGTCACAATTAGCTTCAAACAACAATTTAGTGTCCTTACAGTTCTGTGGGCTCAGCTAAGAGGTTCTCACTTGGAATCTCATGTCGTTGCTGGCAGGTGTCAGCTGGGCTGGAGTCACCTGAAACCTTAACGTGCCTAGATGTCCAGATGGATTGTTCTCTCATTCATATGCCTGGCACTTCAGCTGGGATGGCTGAAACCACTAGGGGCTAGCTGGTGTATCTTTCTCACCACCCAAACTTTCCGTAAGATTATCTTGATGTTCCTCACAGCTTGATAGTCTCAGGGTAGACTTCTGGCATGGCAGAGGATTCCCCCAGAGTGAGTGTCCCAAGGGTATCAGGGGAAGCTGACAAGCTTCTTTTGAAATAGCCTCTGAGGTCACATGGTGCCACTTCTACCTCATTCCATTGGTCAAACACTAGTTATACGCAAGCCCAGATTCAACGATAGGAGCATAAATATTCGAAGGCAGGGTTCATTGAGGAGTATCTTTGGAGCTACCACAGTATTTTACCAATTGATTTATTTTTACACATCCTTACTATCTTCTTCCTATACCAGACATTTTTATGTGTGATTTTTTTTTTTAAATAGGTTATCAAGGATCCTCCTCCACCACCACCCTCTGCACCAAAAGAGGTAAATGTGTGCTTAATAAAGTGATATGGGTGTTTTTTTTTCTGTTTGTAGATATTATCCCCAAACTTTTATTACTTGCATTTGTTATTGGATAACTATGATACCGATGTATTGACCTTTTAATTGGTGAAAGTCAATTGTTACTTTTTTTCTTCTTATGATTTCTTTTATGTGCTAGAGGAATGGGGCCTTCATACATTGGTAGATATAACTGGCCATCGGGATCAATAGTATATAGAGATTTAATAGACTTTTTAGAGCAATATATCCATAGTTCTGATGTCACTTATTTTTTTACAAAAGTTGGAAGTATCAAGCTGGCAGTTTAAAGATGTTATTACTTTTTAAAAAATGATTAATGCTTTTATATTACTCTGTTAGCCAAAATCATGTTAGCAACATGAAATAAGGAATGCATTGGTGTTGTGTATTTTAAAAGCTTCTCAACTGCCGATGCTTTCAAACAAATTTCACAGAGTTCAAACTTAGACATATACTGATGCTTTAAATGATTGTCGAAATGCTGTTGTAATTTTAATGTTTTATTTAAGTATGGAGTGATAAATAGATTTGGAATAAACAAATGCTGCTCATAGTTAAAGAGCAACTTCCAGTCATCTGTGGTGATAAGGCAGAAACCTAAAATTTGAGGTAAGGAAGGAGTACCCTATAGAACTCCATTTGAAATTTATCCACGTAAGCATAAATCCATCCACATGTCCTATAGCTAATTTTCACATTTCTTCCATATCAATAGCATTATTCAGAAAAATGTTTTAATGTGAGCCACTTGTGACTAAACAGTGTTTTGGAAAGTAAATTAAATCTATTTTTAAAAATTGTGTCTCTATAGGAAGAAGAAGAGGAACCTCTGCCTAACAAGAAATGGCCGACTGTGGATGCTTCCTATTATGGTGGTCGAGGGGTTGGAGGAATTAAAAGAATGGAGGTTGGTATCTTAAAATAAATAGATGCTGTTGAAATGGAATGTGTATTTCTAGGACTATGAAGCCATGGAAACTGTACTTTTCACAATTCAATTTTATAATATCTATTTTTACTTAACACTGGGTCTTTTTTTTTTTTTTAATGGAATCATCCTACCCATTTCAAAACTGTTCAAGAAGGGCTGGTTTCATTAGTCAAAGGACTGCATTGATAAGACCTCTGAATTCTAAAGGACAAAAAATGCTAGGGTTTTTCTCACTATTTTGGAAAAAATTACTGCATCAACATTGAAGAAACCAGCCACTTAAAGTTGCAACAATGCTCTTCCTTGAAAATATCCAATAGTTTTGTACTATTTGAGGAGAAAATGTTAAGAAATTCAAAGTATAAATATGACCTTATTACAAATATAGAAGAAGCACATTCAAGACTTCGTAACAGCGTTTTTTTTTTACCACTTATGAACTATCGTAATTAATATTACATATCATTTATAGAATGCATTGAACTTTCAGATTGCTCTAAGTGTGAGTTAAAATTGAGCTTAATATTATATTTTAAAAATCAAATGAAGTTTTATCACCATGAAATATTTTTCAAAGGGATGGATTAATTAATAATAAACAGTGATTGCCAGCACTGAGCCCTTAACAGTATAAACAAGCCAGCATCCCATTCCAAGGAGAATTTAAGGAATTTTCTCATTGATACATTGGCTTTATTATTATACACACATGCTTGTTAGTTATCTTTAATTTTTATTAAGGATAAAATATTAGTTATCTTTAATTTTTTTCCTTGATAAGAAGGTGTTTTTGTATATTTTGTAATCATTACATAGCTCTCCTATTATCAAATCTGCTTCATCCCAATACTGCCAGCAAAAATCAATAAGGTAATTAACAACCCCACAAGTGTGGAAATTTTCTTTTTTTATACATTTCAATAAAATTCACATTCCCAAGGGGAGTTTCCCCGTTTTGGAATAAATTTCTTCAAAAAGAAAGTATTCTTCAAAAGAAGCCCAGACATATTTAACATGATTGTCATTACCAAAGTGTTTATTCAGTTCATCTGACAGTGATTCTCACTTTCCCGACCACATTAGATCTTAAAACAATGCACATTTTCCCTAAGAGTTTGCCACTTGACTGCTAAAATGTCCTATGAGGCAGGTAACTCATTACCAATATGCCGCGGTGAAAGGCAGAATGTAGAAGTTATTAAGTTGGTCTTTGGAGAAGATAATTCATATGTGTGTACACATGAATGAATGGGAATCAACAGTACAAGAGAGTATGGTTAGGCTAGTTGTTGTTGTTTGACACAGAAGAAAAGTTATTTTCCTTCCACTTGCCTTGGTTGTGTCATTCTAGGCTTGAAGGGATCAGGAAAGAATGGATTGGATGTTCCAATATTTCTATAAAATGCACTTGTGAATAAAATTGTTACATACAAATATCCAAATATGACCTGTCACAACTTATTTTTAGTTTATTTAGCCCCATTCCAAAATGTGTATGTAAAAAGATGTATGTAAGGGAAAAATGATTTGATAGTATATGTCGAAAAAGTGAGTAGTTTCCTCTGGATGGAGTAATTTTCAATTTGTGCTCTTTATGTATTTCCCTATTTTTAAAAAAATGTGTTTGATAATGAGCATGTACTACTTTATATTCAGATGATAAATCTGATTTTATTTTGAAATCTACACATGTGAAATACAACATGAAAATGAAGTAAGGATATATTAATAATATGTGAAACTTAATTGAATAAATAATGTTCTTGCCGAAAACACTAGGAATAATGTCAGATTTTTGTTAATCCAATATTCCAGTGTTCTAAAGACAGAGATCTCTTTCTAAAGAAAACAAAAGAATATCCATGAGCCCCTGAATGGGTCCTGAAGTAAAAGGAATATTATTGGTTTATACCCAAGAGAGCCAAAAGCACCTGCATATCCCAGAGTAATCTATAATTCAAGTTTCAAGAGTTATTAATTCTTAATAGGTAAAATTCTAGTATCCATCCATCCTTTTCAGTTGAAGAAAATTTGCAAAAAGGACTCAGCCAACTTTTAATAAATCTGGGTCTTTTCTAGCTTTGAATAACTTTGGCTACATTGTGTGGAATATTGCATCAATGAGATGAAAATGGGAATGAGAAAAAATGGGAAGGCAAATATGGACATTACAAAGGGGAAACAAAATATAAAAAAAATACACAATAAAAATTGAACCAAGAATTTAGCATTATTAAACTTTCTTAAACATGACTTATTTAAATTTGAAGAGGAAAAATAGAAAACGTTATCTGTCTTAAAATCATGCCTATTCAAACCTGGAAAGTACTCTTCTTTCAAAAACAACAACCACCACCACCTTAAACTGGGGAAAGTAAAAGAAATTATAGAAATCATGAGCACATTTGAATTACAAAACAAATCTTCATAAAATCTTCATAACTAAGGTTATTTTAAGCCCACATAGGGATTTTACCTAGAATTTTTTTATCTTCCTCCTCTATATTAAATATTTAATAATGGTAATGGGAATTTGCAGAAAGCTGGGACTGAGCTGATGCTAATAACAGCTGTTAGCACAACTGATCCACAATACGTAATGACTTCAAGTGTGTTTCTGCCAATTCAGTGTGACACTGTTTTTGTTTCTTTTCTTGATTCTGAAATTGTTCCTCTATGATATAATCTCCTAGTCATTCAAGTATGCTCTGGAAATTTTCATTGTTTATAATAAAAGCCAAGTGGAGTTGGAAGAATTTAGCTATCAAGCTTGCACCTATTTTTTTTTAAAGCAAGATACATTAATTCTGCTGAGGCTCCTGTTAGCAAGCTATTTTTGTTATTCTTGTGTCCTTTTTATCTATCTCAATGTGGTCAAACAAAAACATTAAAATTTATACACATGTATGTGTGTATATACTTAACTGCTTTTAAGAGTTTTCAGAAGACTCTATGAAGTATTTCCTAGTTTCAGGCTTTGAGACTGAGTAAATGAAAATTGTCTGTGGTGGTGTTTGTGGCGATGGTGAAGATGATGTTGAAACAGCTCCTTCATGAACTAACACTGGTGAATTTACTTAATGGATCTCCTTTAGATGTCAGCAACTGCATTTCATAAGTGTAGTGCTTTCACAGTTGAGTCCCTAGAAATGCCACATTGAGTCAGAAGTCTAGTTCAACTGGCTTCATATTCTTTATCTGAGAATGGTTCCAGCCAGTGATACTTGAAAGAAGAATACAATTATCATTATCTCTACAGTATCACCTCTGAAGGATAGACTAGGGAGCTGTATTTGTTAACATCTATCATTTCCAAATGGATCTAAGTTTTATCTGCTTACATTTCTATCCTGAATTACTTATCTGAGTTATGACATTTACATATTTACTTAACTCTGTATCTTCTTCTCCCCCCCCCACCCTTAAAATGGAGACAACTACAAGCCTATGTGTCCTGGCTTAGCTATATTTAAAGATTTTATAAGTGTTAGTTTGTCTAGGTTAAGACACTGTGATTTGAAAGAGAAGGTCATTTCTCTGGAAAGAAAGCCAACTATCTAGCTCTAAAGGTTTAATGGTGTTTAAAACAATTTTAACAACCTCATAAAGAACATTCCAGTACCATTGATCACACTGAAAGATACAGATACGTTTTAATGACTCAACAGGGTCCACTTGAAATTGAAAGCCCATTCTAAAATTGTAGTAAAAGAAGGTAAAAAATATCTAAGTAAGCCTTATCAAGAATCTGTGAATAGTTCTTTCTATGAACAGTAATCATCCCCTACCCACTAACTCAGGTCATTAAAATGCTTTAAAAAGTCTTTAATTTTTTCTCCTTTGTAGAAATCACTTCACTGTGGTGTGTCATAGTGTACCTTGGATAGATCTTTGTATTTCTTTTTAGAGCTTCACTTGTCTTATCTCTGTTGTCTTTGGTAATGTCCTTGGTTTTCTTAGGTCTTCCCCACTGCTCCTGGTTGAGCAGTGCCCTTCTCCAGATGCCACACCCTATTCACGTGCCCAGTTTGGCTCAGATTTAGCCCTTAACTCCTGTTCCTTGAAAAATGAAGAAAACAATAATTTGATCTTGTGGTTTTTCAATTTCAAGAGTTTTCAGAGAAGGAAATTCCCTAAAATTTGTAGAATTCCCTGATGTCCCTGAATTGTTCTCTTCAAAGCAGAGTCTTTTCAGATTTGCCTATCTCAGTGAAAAATATCTGTCAAATAGCCATATTCAGATGAGCACAGGAACTAAAGACAAATCTATTTTAAAAGTAAAACTTTATAAAAGTAAAGAAACTCATAAATAATTGTTTTACTCCCAAAGGCTAAATGTTTAAATGATACTTTTTGCCTTAATCATACTTGTTGAAATGTTTAGAAGGAGCAACTCCTTTATAAAATACATTTGTAAAATCAAACTGAATTGAAACTTATTAGCCCATTTCAGAGTGCCTATGTTCAAATCCTTGATTTAGCAGCTTAAAATCCCCAACTTACCAGCTGTTTGGCTTTGGGTACGTCACTTAACTTCTCTGTGCCTCATCTGGAAGGAAAATATATAGTATCTAGTATCTATCTTATTGTATTTTTATATGAATTAAAAGCAGGCTGACACATAGTAATCACTCAATAAATGCTAATTATCATCATTATCATCTATTTCTTCCAGTGTCGTCAGTACATATGGGTATGTGTTCAGCTAGCAGGGACCATACTTAATTAAAGGATAGAATTATACTGTCATGCATTTCATATATAAATCACAAATTGATCCCTTATTTGAAACTATGGGGAAATGGTTGCTTCAAATTTAATTGACTCCAGATTTTTACAAAGGGTCTTTTTTTCTAGGATCTTAATATTAAATACAGTAAAGAGTGGTGAGAAACCTATCAAATCTCAGAACAGGAGAAATTAGGAATTAGTATATCTACTCAAATTTTTACTCTGAGATGGTGAACCAGAGGCCCACAGGCTAAATAAAAGCTCGTTCCTCTAGGACACTATGTCTCATAGCTGTGATCCCCCTTTGTTTTAAAGGTTCGTTGGGGTGATAAAGGATCTACTGAGGAAGGTGCAAGGCTAGAGAAAGCCAAAAATGCTGTGGTGAAGATTCCTGAAGAAGCAGAGGAACCCATCAGGCCTAGACCACCTCGACCCAAACCCACATACCAGCCTCCTCAGACAAAGTGGTACACACCAATTAAGGTACTGTCCAAATTTAAGGTAACTTAAACCTGCTAGAGAAAGTGTAAACTTTTTAGTCCCCTTCCCCACAACTATTTGAAAGAGGACTAAGGTAGATCAAATAGCAGATATTCATTTTACACTCTAACAACTGAATACTTTCTCAGCAGTAAGAACCTCCACATTTTATTTATTAACTTATAAAAGAAATGAAGGTAGCAAATAAGACTTTACCTTCATTTTATTTCTTTGTTTATTCAGTAAATAGAAGTTGAGTACATTCCCTGGGAATTTACAAATTCCATTTCTTTTTAGGGTCGTCTTGATGCACTCTGGGCTTTGTTGCGGCGGCAGTATGACCGAGTTTCCTTGATGCGACCTCAGGAAGGAGACGAGGTTTGTATATGAGAATATGTTCAGAAAGAGCTGATTGCTTGGGTCAGTGTAATGGTGGTAGTGAAATATCAGTCAAAAATAATGTTAATACCCTTATTATACTTGAGGAAGGAATTATTATCGTCTAGTGCAAGTTCCTGTTACAGAGTGCTCAGTAAGTTATATGTTCCCAGGATGCATCTTCAGGCTACAGTTTCACACAAGTCCTTTTTCAAGTAATTCATAAAAATTATGGTCATTTGGATACATACCTTTATAAGCACACTCATTGTTTCAGCCTATGACTTTGAAGATACCAGGGTTCTGAGATTTTGCCTGGCAGGAATGACAGGTTGAGAATTAGTAGCTGAAATCTTTTTCCAGCATTTAGTAGCAATGAAGCCTAGGGAAAATGCCTCAGAACCTCAGTTTTTTAAGGTATAAATATGGTCCTTGCCTTCAACACTTTTTGTAATCTAATTTCTTAAATATATGAAAGTGTCTTTAAAGTTATAAAGCATTATAGAAATCTGTGATAGTGATGCACACACGTGCGCGCGTGTACACACACACACACACACACAAACACATATATATTTTCCTCACCAAGGAAGCCTATTTGAGGCTTTATCTTGGAAATTTGGACAGAATTACTTAGGTTTTATAATTTCTTTAATATATTAGCACTATTTCCTACTGTGTCAATGTAAGAAAAATTGTTTAAAACCTCTTCGTATGTAACGATCGGGAGGTTTGGTTCAGAGACACAATACTGTTCATAATACTAGGATTTTGTTTCATTGTGTGTCAATGTGATCATTATTGTGTTTTAACTTCATGTGCTTGGGCTTTAGAGGACTTTAGGATCATTCAGGTCCGATATGCTATTTTTTTTTTTTTAAGAGCGAAATACTTGATGAAATTAGTATTTATCTTACAGTGCCAAGCTAAATTGGTGTTATTTGGTTTTAGCTTGGTATTTAAAATACAAAAGAGTCTAAATCTTAAAATTTTACTTCTTTGAAATGGGGATAATTTTTAAAACATCTGGGTTTAATAATTTAGAAAATCTAAATTGAGAAAATATTCCTGGAATTTTTCCAACAGATCATCATTTATCCTTTGCTAGGACCATAGGTAGACAGAAGTAGGTGGTTTATGAAGCAGTCTCCTTTATTATCAGATCACTGTGGTTCTCAGTAGAAAGTTCTTACATAATGAAATTTCTGCTTCTGTTTAAATTCCTGTGTGATCTGCAGTTCTGCTCCTGTAGGAACATATAATAATTCTTTCTCTTCAACATGCTATGCATTTACTTCATGTGTTTTAAAATTGTTTTCATGCATTACCTTAGTTCTCTCTCCCCCAGGTTAGACAATAGTCCATATGTTCACTAATTTTCACCTTATTAAGTGCAGGGTGTTGAGCTGATGACATATTAGCCAGCAAAAATAGATGATGGCCCTAACCTCTCATGCTGACACTTAATATTCTTTTATGATTAATGTATAAATATATTGATATATTTTTTATAATGTATTTTATCATGATTAATATTCAGTTTTTAGTCTTTCATCATTCCTACTAATTTTGATTCAGTTCAGTAATTTTTGGATTATAGATATACACAAGTAATGGCATTAGGAAACACTGAGGAGTGGGTACAAACTATAGCTGTTGCCCTTAAGGAAATCTAAAATTTGTTTGGGAAACAAGACATATACGAAAATAAGACTTATTTTGGACTGCAATGTGGGTACCCTTGAGTGCACAGAAAAAGAAAGATTACCTGTCCCTGGAGGAATTAGAGAGAACTTCTTCAAAAATATAAGCCTTCTGTCTTTGAAATTGGTAGGGTTTCAACAGGTGGAGATAGGTAGAATAAGATTTCCACAGACGAGGTATTATAAGCAAAGACCCTGAGTCAGCCAAGTACACAGTGATGTACGGATTGTGAGATAACCTAGGGGTTGGGGGTTAAAACCAGAAAGACTGGTTGGGAATAGAAGAAAGTAAATCTTTGAGTTTGGATAAATTGGCATATTTGGTTTTTTAAATGATGTATTATAATCATTTATGCATTCATTCAACAAACATTTATCTAGTGCCTAATGTATACTGGGCATTTTGTTAGATACCAGATAAATTTAACATTCTCCTAAATTATATTGCTAGAATATTCCACATGTTGCTCCAGCAGGTTAAATCGCTATTTATTTTTCCATGATTGAAGAATGATGCTTCCATTTCCATTATTTTGACCAAGAATGCCTTTATTTTTTTGGCAATTTGGTCACACTTTTTTCTGCGATCATTCCAAAATCTTTTATTCTAACTCCTCAAGTCAGATTGTTTCAAATTCAGAGTTTTTCAGATTTTAGGAATTTGATATAGTCTGTACACATATATCATATAAAGCAGCATCTCCTAATCACATTATTCAGACATTTTGCTACTATATATGAATGTTAATGTATTAATTACTACAAGTAGATAAATAGAGACTATAAATAGTCTCAAGTCTCAAGTTAGTTCAGTTTGGTAACAAAACTAGGACAAAACTTTCGGTTTTCAAAGATTTTGGATTTCAGAGATTTAGATAAAAGGTAGTAGACTTTTATTATATGAGATTGACTAAAACCCCACTTTTTCCACTCTACATCTATGCTATTTATGTTTTTTTGTTTGTTTTTACTTAAATGCAGGACTTTAAGCTTATTTAATATGAATTGTTAGTCCAATTAATTGATTTTTTTCATCAAATGTGTTATGATTCTATATGTGCCTAATGCAGTCTGACTTATCCTTTCATCATCATACCTATTCTTTTTAGCTTTACTGCTTCCAACATTTTGTCACCTGCAAATTTTTTTCACATTTCAAGCCACTGTTAAAACCTCAGTGTGGCACTCCATGAGAGTCTTTACCCATACATTGACACTCCACAGTTAATTGTCATTACTATGATAAAGCTGGGAATCCACCCAACTCACAACCTCAGATTTCCATATTATTCATAAAAATATTTACTTTTGTTAAATTCCTTGCTGAATTTAAAAATAATGTATATTTATCTATTCCCCCATCCAACCAAACCAACCGCACAAAATTATTTACTCAAGAAAATCAGGTAAGCTTGGTGTAATGTGCATTTTTGCCCCTATGTTTCTTGCTAGTGCTCCTTTATATTTACTATTTTTTTTAGACTGAGGTTTTATGTCAAGCATATAGTTATCAGCATGTAACTCTTTCCCCTTTAAACAACTTGATAAATCTTTGCCCCACCCCTTCTTACTTTACATCTCCGTTTTCCACATTTTACAAAGATTATTAAGAATATCTGAATTTATGTCAACTTCACATTATCAAACAGATCTTCTTTGAAAGAATTAACTCCAATATAAACTCCCCATCCCACATTCATACTGTATCTATTAACTGTATTGGTCCAAAGATTAAATCATAGAATTACATAGCAAGAAACATTCTAAATCTTTAGTGAATTAGCTTTCTGTACATTATTAGGATGACTGAAGGGTCCCAACATTTTTTATGTTTACATTATGTTTCAGGGAGCCATCACACTGTTTTGGTTTCATCGTCTCTAGAATGCTTCCCTTTCTTCCCTTTTACCTTTCTTTCATTCAAACACTTTGTTTCTTCTTAAACACATTTATATCCACTATGCTTCTATTTCAGCTTTGTGAATTTCTTATACCAGTTTGTACATTTCCTTTTTATGAGAGATTTTTTTCTTTTTTTATTATGAATATTCATGAGATACAAAGCCAATTGTCACCCCTCGTGCCCATGATGTGAGGGCCAGATTCATATACTGGCAGCATACCCATTACCAGAAAATGCATTTGTACCCTGTGTCCCCCACCCAATTATCCCCATCCTCCCTCCCCCTCTCCCTTTCCTGCCCACTCCTCTTTGTAGCCCGAGGAATGTTCTCTCCCTCTACAAGACCAATGCATTACTGTGGTCTTTCTTTCCTTCCTTCTGTCTCTCTTAGCTCCCACATATGAGTGAGCACATGTGGTATTATCCCTCTGTATTTTGCTTATTTCACTCAACATAAGTTTCTCCAGGTTCATCCATGCTGTTGCAAATGGGAGTATTTCATTCTTTTTTATGGCAAAGTAGTATTCCATGGTGTATATATATCACAGTTTCCTCATCCAATCATCCATCGATGGACACATAGGTTGGTTCCATGTCTTGGCTATTGTAAACAGAGCTGCGATGAACATGGGAGTGCATTTCTTATATACTATGCTAATTTCCAGTTGGTGTCCTTTGAATGAACGAAGCCTTCAGTTGCCCCGTTCTTATCCTCATGAGCACAGTACATATCTGTGATACTTGTGCCAAAAGAAATATGCACCAATCATAGGACACTTAATTATAGTAAATATTTTGGTGGCTTTTATTTAAAACTCTCTACAATAACTGAAACACAACAAATACAAGGGTACTTCAAAACATTCATGGAAAGATGTGTATTATCTTTCAATTCTATTTTTCCATGAACTTTTTGAAGCACTCTCACATTATTCAAAAAAGTAATATTTATTTATTTGTTTAAATAAAATCATATTTGTGTGGTGCAGTGACATAATCTGTACTGAGACTGTAACATCTCACAAATTTTATTTCTATTTTATAAAAAAGAGCACATAATATTGCTTAAACTCCAGTTCATTTTTTGTTTAAAAGTATCTATCATTTGGGAAACTTAAAGTAATTTACCTAGTAAGAAAATGATGACCCAGAGGTAGGAAGAGTATCAGGGATTCAGAATATATTTGGGACAGCCAAATTTGATGTATGATATTAAAATGGATGATCTGCTTTGGTAATGCTTTATGCATGAGGAAAAGACCATCGTTAAGTGTTAGCTTCTACTTATTGCAGCTGGTTAAGCCCTCAAAATTTAAACTGACTGAACCTTATGGTTTTTACCAATTTAGTTTGTAAATACATGGTTTCTCTCATAGGATTACATGGAGTATGGAAAATTAAAATTCAGGAGACTAAGATGTCCAAGTGGTAGTGTCCTCTCTCTCTCTTATACACACACACACACACACACACACACACACACACACATGAGGGTACTTCAAAAAGTTCATGGAGAGATTCATATTATGTTTTAATTCTGTTTTTTTCATGTTTTCCTTGATTTTTTTTGAAGTACCTTCATATATTTATACTTGCTTGAAGAAAGGAGAAAATGAATTTACCATAAAGTGTGTGTGTGTTGTTGTTTTCTAGGTATGTCAGGATGTATTAGTTCATTTTTGTTGCTCAGAACAGATTATCTGAAACTGGGTAATTATACAGAAATCCAATTTATTTCTTACAGTTTTGGAGGCTGGGATGTCCAAGGTCCAGGGAACACATATGATGAGGGCCTGTTCCTGGGTGGGAACTCTTTACAGAGTGCTGTAGCAACCAGAGTGTCCTATGGTGAGAATGGGCTGAGCAAGAGAGCTCACTTGCTCTCCTTATAAAGGCATCAGAACCATACCCATTACTCCATGACTGGATCAATCTATTTGTGAGAGCACAGCCCTCACAATTTAATCACCTCTTAAAGTCCCCACCTTTGAAATTCCTTAATTGGATTTCCTACCCTTTTAACACTGTTACAGTGGGAGTTAAGATTCTAATATATGAACTTTCGGGGGACACATTTAACCTATAGTGCAGGGCATAATCATTAAATGAGAAAAATCAGTCTTGGAGTTCTTGTTAGCTTTAGATAACCAAACTCACCTGTGACTGGGTTCCACAGTACAAGGGTAGAATCCTGTTATTTGCAAACTTACTCTCCGGAAACCAATCAGTACTTGATTAAAATAAGTTAAGCATCGAACTCAGACTAATTTATTAAAGATTTCATATATATGTATTAGAGATGTTCATTGTCCTTTGACAATCTTTATCTCTTTAAATTATCCCATTAAATGTTAGAAAATTTGTAAAAAGTATTGTATCAGTTTACATTAGATACATTGATTCTCTCTGAAAAGGTTTGTGCATAGCAAATAATTCATTGGAACAAATGTTATTGTCTATTAAGGCCAAGTCTTTTTAAAGAAAATTTTCTCATCAGCATATAAATTGATGAATATATTTTGCAAATAGTTTTATTTTCCCGTGCTCATAAAAGTGTGTATACTCATATATACATATAACATTTACTTTGGATTATGCTTCTTATGAAGTATTTGTAATAGGTATAGGAGTTGTGTGTGATTAGAAAGCAATTTGTATATATACTGCAGAAATTAGAAAGACTTTTGGAAAATTTTTCTAGTTAGAAATGGATGCAGTTTTGTTTTAAATTGTCAAGAAATAAATGAGAATGCTTTCTCGTATCTGAATTTTAAAGGAAGTAATAGCTTTTTTCTTAAAAGGGGGGGGGCAAAAGGAACTTTGTACTGCTTCAGAGAGTAAAACAGTTGTTTTCAGGTAATGGTTCCACATTATACACCCTCTGCCTAGTCAACGGCTTGATTACTACCGTGGAAAACAATCTTGTCATTTATTCATAAATTGTTTACTGCAGAATCTGCCTCTTGAGAGTTTAGTTTAATAAACAAATCAGCGTCCATCGAACTTAACTCGGAGTCACGCACATTCACTCTGCAAGTCTGGTCACGGTGAATTTCAAGCCAAATGCTCTCCCTTTAAGGCTCAGAGGCCGCACCGGGCTCATCTGCGGAAGACTTCACTGCTGAATTGAAGTCCTTGATCAAGTAATTGAAGTTCAGGCATAAAGTATAAAGCGGCGCGAGAAGCCTCTCGCTCTGTCCCTCGCTCCCGCTACCTTTCCGCGCGCCAGCTCCTGCCGAGGTGGCCGGGGCCTCGGGCTCGCACAGACCCGGCACGGCTTTGATGGTGGCTGGAAGTCCTCCGAGTCATGAATGTTTCAGCGCGTGGCGCGCGAGGTTAGGGCCGCGCGTCCAGGTGTGAGCTAGCAGGTTGTCGCCGACATCTGTTCTCAGCAGCGGCAGCGGCCTCCCCAGCCCGCAGCGAGCGGCCGGATTGTCAGCGGAGGTAGTTGAGAGCGGCAGAACGGTTTTGGTCTCACACTCGCTGCCTGGAGGCCTGAAACACCAAAGGTAGGAGTGGGGGTGGACACAGCTGCGCTCCCAAACTTGCCTTAGGCACAAAAAAGAGATCTAATGTAGTTTGACTCCGTTACGGTGGGGAGACAGGACAGAAAGCCACTTCAGAGACAACTTAACGCTGCAACATCTGCCGCCAAGTTTCCAGGGAGTGACAGGGGACAGCAGGTACAGATCCAAGTCTCCACATAAACAACCTCCATTAAGCCGTGGACTCTTTTGAAGGGCCTCCATCAAACATGCTGGAGTCCGCAGCAGGAGTTTGTTTGGTTTTCAAAGCAGTGTTTTGTTTTTTGCAATAACAAGGTAATTTATAAATGATGCATTACCATGCGTTCTTCTTTTCTATTTGAAAAGAGAGAGTTAGAGAAGTAGAAAGGCAAAGAAAGAAGAAAGCGCAGCACTAGTTTTGGAGTTGTTCCACAAACCAATTAAATCTCCAAGGAGCTTCTTGGATGTAATCGAAGTTATGTTAACCTTGAGACGGCAGTCCCTCCTTCACCGTAAGCAGACATAACTTTGTATAGTGCAGTAAAAGAATCCCAGTAACACCCGTGAAGTACATCCACTGTTTGTTTATTTTTAAACTAATACCATATTACATGGAGGTGAAATTGAATTAGATTTCTTTTTTTCAAATGAAAGTAATTTTTTAGTCAAGCAAAATTTAGAAAATTGCATTGACTTTATTTCCTATTTATAAAGGCTTCATACCTGTAGTTAGATATTAAAAATAAAACTTTAAGTCAAAAGTAAGCAAGAATTTTTTCTTATTTGGGGGTTTACCCCCTCTACTACTTATATTCAGCCAGAAAAGATAAAATTAAGAAATTGTTTAATTTTACTGCAAATATTGCAAAAACTCATGATTGTGCACACATGAATATGATATAATAGAATTGGTTAAAATATTAACCTGACAAGAGAGAGCTCCAGGGTACGGTAAGATAATAAAGATTCTGTGGTAATGTAAATTATTATCGTTCATAAAATTGAGGCTCCCTCACCGGATGAAATAGCTGCGTGACCACTGTAGGATAAAGGATCTGCTGACTCAAGGGTATCCTTCAGAGCCGGAGTAGCCAGGGAGCACTGGGCTGGGGAAAGGCACTAGTGTGTGGCAGTGTTCATCAGCAACGTTGAGTATATAGTGAGTTTTCGTTTAAGTTAAATGTATTCTGTTGAAAGGACTTTTGTTAATTGTGCAGGTGTAATTTTCTTTTTTTGAAATGATTAATGGCAGCTGTGTCTTTAAAAAACGTTCATTCTGACAAAAGGCAATCTCAGTCCTCCATCGTTGAAGTCTACAGCAGAACAAAACTTCTGAGAAGGTAGGTAGCACAAGCTCATGTAAAAGGCACCAGAGAAGCCTGAAAACCTCAAGGGCAGATGATTTAGGCTCTAGCTCTTGTTTACATCTCTAGTTCTAGATTCGTGCTCATGCCCCTGTCAGTCCTGCTTCTGAATTCTCATGCTCCAAACAAACTGGCTTTACCTTTTTAATGGCAGTTTCTTCAATGATTCCAAGCCCCCTGAGCACCACTTTGAACTCCATTATGATTACAAATCACCCAGTGCTCAGCACTGCTGCACTGAATAAACATCTTAATAGCAGAGATTTTGGCATCATCCTGCCTTTATGTTCCCGTCACATTTGCAAAGTGTAAACCACCTGGGGGTCTTTCACAGCCCATTGAAACCTTCACTCAAATGATTTGATATTACAAATGTTTTTAACGCTTGGGAGTATGATGCTAATGACTGCATTCTTTTTTAAAATCATTTTTTTAAATATTAATTTTAGTGATAGTCTAGGTTACTCAATATCATTATTCCAAAAGTAATTATTTTTTTTTAAATGACTACATTTTTAGTTTTTAGTTTCCATCTAAATATTTTGTGTCATATAGCTGAACTTTGCAACAGATTTTAGGGGCTGTAAGAAAACCCTTTGTTTTAGAGTTAGGCAGTCCTATTGTACACAAAATTGCCCACAGTACTTTCATAATTTTCTTTCTTATACTAAAATGAAAGAGTAGAGGAAAATATCAAAATGTTTTAAAAAAGTAAACTGGTTGTTTACCTCTTATTTCTGTACGATCTGAGATTTATTATAGTCCTTTAGGCCAATTAGGATGTGGCAATGCTAGGAAAGACTACCACTAGACTTTTCTACCCTTTAGATTTCCACTAGTATCCTTCATTTTTATCATCTCTGGTCTTCACTTTTTGAGCCTCCTTAAATACCATCATATCCTGTTTAAATTAATAGAAGTAATTAACTTTGGCTTATATGCATTTGAAAGATAAATTTTTGCTAAAATAACTCATGTTACAAACATGCTGTTATTACTACAATCACACTGATTTGGGGTATATATGTATATGCATATATGTGCATGATATGTTTAACATAAATATATATATATTCCTATAAAACATGTATTCTCAATGTGTATGCCCAACCAATGTCTGCTACAGTGGGAAATAACAAATTAGTGAAATAGAGTCTTTTTGATACCATTTCTTAGCTTAAATAAAACCATCTCATTTATGTATATAAGTTGGCAAAAATGTTGACTCAGTTTGGTTCTCTGAAGTGAAATGCAGAATAGGCAAATTTTAGTCACTTAAATTACCCAGAAAAGACTTATTTTTTTTTCCAAGAATATATAAATAGAAATTGGGTACTTAATTCCCCCCTCCCTGACCCCTGCTCCAGACGTTATTTGCTATTTAGTGGCATCATATACATTTTATGTATTAACTTATAAGTCTAGGTAAAGATATATCATGGTTAAAATTGATAAGCAACTTTTTGATAATCAAGAGACAAAAATTATATTAGTGTAAATACCCCCTTCTCAAATTATTGCACTGATTTTAGAAATATAACTTTGTTTTTTGTCATTAGTGAGCTTTGGCACACTGAAGGAATACCTGAAGAATATCGAGAGCTAACCTTGGTTGTCCAGGGCTAAACACATTTTTTCTTAGGCTCAGTATACAGCTTTGATGTAGAGCATCTTGAAGACATCAATTAAATCGTCCAAGTGGGTGCAGAAATGTCAGCACAGATATAATTTTAACCTTTTTTTCTGTTTTTTGAGTACTTTATGTATAGTTTGAATATAATTTTTATTACAGATGATTAAATATATATTTAAATAAGTCACTTTATAGTTTCTAATAATGCACAAAAATCTATATTATTCTGCAGGTGTTAAATATTCAGTTTTTAATTTAGAGCTCGGAGGACCCACTCTAACGGGGAAAAAGAGCATTTTTCTGTAGACAGTTTATTTAAACAGAATGCACTATTATGGTGCCTTTATGTCTGCCAGATCCCCATTTATAAGTTTAGTTTAAGGAAAGCTTCATAATTCAGTTAAGGAAATTGGCTTGAGTAAGAAGCTTTTATTGCCCCCTTATTTTTTAAAATGTACTTCTGTTAACACATTTTACAAATATACATGTTTAAGGAGACACGACTTTTTATTTTGCTAAATATCTTTCATTTTATTTTTGTTTATAAATAAAACACTAGGATTTTTAATATAGTAATAAAAATTACTTATAATCTCTAGTAATTCTCTTTAAAATTGCTCCACATAGTGTTCATTTATATTTTCCATTAATTCTACTCTGAATCAAATTGCAGAATTTTGAAACATATAATTTTGAGGTATAAAATAAAAATAACTTATTTTTCAAACTTTGCAAATAGCAAAAAAAAAAAAAAAATTCCAGTGGATATTCATTTGTTCACTATTTTATTTTTTCTGACTTTGGATTAAAATTTAACTTTTTTTTATTTTGAAGGATTACAAGAAACTTCCTTTTGTTTCTTATGCTTTTTAAAATATTAATGAAGTTGGGATAGTTTTTGCAAACTTTTCCATTTCAAATTAATTTCATTCTCAGATATATATCATATCTCTCTCCGTAATGAGCTCTTTCTTTTCACTTGGAAAATGTGGGGGAAAAAATATCTCTAATTTTCAAAACTTTAGATTCCCATAGTACTTCTTAGCAAGCAGGTTAGGGTACTGAAAATAATTCATGTTTTATGTGTGTGTATATATATATATATTTCATATTCTTGTTCACGACTAAGCATATTTTTGTTTTAAATCAAAATTAGAGACTTCTAGCAGTTATTTTAAGTCAGTCACAGTTTCTGTCTTAAATAAATTTCTCTACTAGAGCCATTTCTTGACACTAATAATTTCTTAGCAGTTTATTGTGAATTCAGTATATTTTATTCACATAACTTTAAGGCTTATAGTAATGATGACTGGACACACACACACACACACACACACACACACACAGTCTCATATTTTAGTTGCTTAACAGAGTTAGTAAGCCTGTGAAAAGTATTTCAATAAAAAATCCAAATAGTATATTTATATACATAGCATACAAAAAAAGTTCGAGTAAAAATGGATTATTCTCTGATTAGCTTTCTCTAACTCTCATTTATCTTTTTTTCCTCCTAGCATTGATGGAGTCCTAAGTTCAACCCTTGATCTTCTGTTTCTCTCACATCTGACTTTTCCCTAGAGAGCACAGAGACTTTCACTGCTTTGTTATTGCACATCATTCTTAGATAATTCTATCCTCCCTCCTGAATTCCACTTGCCTGTCCCTGAGAGCTTATGTGGATTTTCCACTTGGATGCCCTATTGTCTCTACATTATCTGTGTTTAACTGGACTTAACCATTTTCCTCATGTATGGCTTTCAAGTTTTAGTTATATGATTCTTCTCTCAGTCATTTGCTCTATCCTTCATCTGATGCATCTAAGCTGAGGCCCTGTTGACTTAAGCACATGTTTCTGGTTCCCATAACTCAGTGAGCAGGGTCGAGATTTTAACTTTCTAATTCTGGATATGGTGTCCTATGTCAACAAATAACATTATTATCCTATAATATGCATGAGCCATTGATTCAAGGAATGGAATTATGTATATTAATATTCCTCTTAGATTTATTATTATTATGAATAAAAATGAGCTGCTGATGAATATATGCATTAGATCCTAGTGATTTGTAGGAGAAACATCTTTAGTGATTTGTAAGAGATACATCATTTGACTTTGTAGAATTTAAAAGCTTCTGTTATCATTATTTATTTTACCTTCATGACTCTTTCCTGAAACGAAGCTACTGAGAAAATTAAGAAAGAGCAATCCTGAAATTTGACAAGTTTAAATGATTTCCTATAAAGATAAGGCTGAGGGTGCTGATACATAAAAATTTTATTTATATAGAGCTAAAGTTTGGCATTTTGGGATGATGATTAATTTTAAGTTATGATCTGTTAAACATTTCATGAATTATAAAAGTATGACAATCATTTTTCTTTAGGTTGAATTCTGAGTAGTTGAAGGCTTATAATTTTTATTAATTCTCTTTTTTCAGGATATGTTTATTAGTTTTTTGCTTACAGATGCATTTTTCTTTTTTTTTTTCCCCTAAAACATATTTCATCTTGTTTCATATTTGATCCAAGAAAAGTTTTCAGTGGTTGGAATTCTTGTGAGATCTGTATTTGTCCCAGCCAAATTAGGTATTTTAACGTCAACCAATCTCTTACATAATCATCTATTGTGCAGGCCTATATGTGGCTTATGTTAGCTGTGAGTGCTTCATTAATCCAGTTTACAGAAATGCTGGCTCTTCTCAACAAACAGTGAGAAGGCTGACAATTTAATTCAGTTCTTGCTCTCCAGGAGAGGTGCGATGGCTTTAACTGTCCTCTGAGTCCAGATTTATGAACTAGTCCTATGCTGTTAACTAGTTTAGTTCCTTTTCCATTAACTACTTAAAGTAGGGCAAATGTGTGAACTGTTGGTTGTAAATCTGCTAATGTCTACTTTGTCAATTTTGGATACAAAAAGCAGCAGATAACAGGATCAAAGTTTCAGGACCTCAGGTTTTCACAGCCACAACAAGCATGGAAATGTCAACAGAGTGGGAGATTGAAGAGACGTGAGGAAATATTACATTGAGGAAAAGGGGATGCCTTCTATCATTAATCTTACTTAGTTGCCAAGAGTTTTAAATCTGTTATTAATACTAAAATTAAGTACTTAATGCATTGTTCATGCTTTGACATTTGATGCTCTTTATAAGAAGTTTAGGAGAAAGAGAAGTGTGTGTGTGTGTGTGTGTGTGTGTGTGTGTGTGTGTGTGTGTGTGTGTGTGTTATATAAAATTATTTTCATTTACATCTTTCAAACGTTTCCCTGGGTTAATATTCAGGCCTTCACCTTTAGACAGTTACTGTAGGATAGTCAGGAATGACAGACAAGTAATAATAAATCCAAATAAAATCGCTAGATAGAGCAACAGCAGTAAATCTGAATAATATTACTTTTCATGTTTACCAGCATACAAAATACTTCACTGAAGAAGCAATGTCAGATTATGCGGTAAAATAGAAGGAGGGAGAATCAGGAGCTAGAAAAAGGAAAAAAAAAAAGAAAAAGAAAAAGAAAAAAAGGAAAAAGGGATGAAGAATGGGGAAGAGATATTACTTCTCTAAAAAACTTGCAGGCAATAGAAACATGAAGTGTTTATTTAAACAATAAACTGTAAATTATATGTTTTTAAGGTCACATATTCCACTATTAAAATCCTAATCACTTGGAAGTAAACAGATTGAAATTCGAAATGATTTAGCAGTCATTTCTTAAAACCTTTTTTTTTCCTCCCCCATCGCTATTCCGCTCATGTTTGTCTGGTTAATCTCCCTTTACTATTAAGTCTATGTTGTTGTTCTGTGATACTTTTCAATGTGAAATTGCAATTAATGATATTAATTATGAATATTTTGACTACCGAAAAAAGGTTTGTAATTCTTTAAGGAGAAATCTTTGAAAAAACAGATAAGGCTCAAAATTTCAGAAATACGATTTCAGGATTATATCTTATGTTCTCCTTGTATTTGGACAAAATAAAAAGAAAAGCTCTGTAATGAAAATATACCGCACACTAAATTATTTTAGTTTTTACACATATATCTTCCCTCTGATTACAGTTAACTAAATTTCAGTAGCAGGGTATAGTCAGTGGCTTGATTATCATTAAATTGTCTACAAATTTAAAATCACAAATTTGGCTTTGAGATATATGTTTCTTCTTTGCAGCAATGTTTTCTTCCCTTTATGATTTAGCTTTAAATGTTATTAGGAAAAGTATAAAAATGAAATAGTATTTTATTTATCAATCTATTTAATTTTGCACATAATAACTAATTCTTGGAGAGGCAAAGATCTGCAGGTGTGAAGAGTTTAGACTAATTTATGGAAGTGGAAGACCAGCAAAAGTTGTGAGCTGATCAGTAATGTGATCGAAAGTAAATTAGAATTAGGCTTTTGGAAGGTTCTCAAATTTGTGACAGAAATGGAGATAATATGTGTTTTTCTGTATAGCTTAACCTTATATCAATGTTTCTGTCTTTGTATAAAGTCTTTCATCATGGGTCACAAAAGGAATCACATAAAAATTATGATAGAGCAGGTTTGATGGATTAAGTGCTCCAGTGGATTTTTGGATAAAAGAATACTTTTATTTTTTCCAATAGAAATCCTATCATTTTTTTAGAACACTAATTTAGGTTCATTAACTGAAGAATAGTCAGGGATTCATGGCTTCAGGTACTTTTCTTGATTTGTGAGGGTTTTCTTCCTTACTTCTCAGGAATACTAAAGTAGATCACTGAGGCTCAGGCTTTCAGTACTTCCAATGCTCCAATGCTTGTATGTGTGTGTGTGCATGTATGTGTGTGTGGGGGGGGTTCATTTATGTGTCTCATGGGAGGTGGCAAGGCATTGTAGTTGTTTTGGGAACTCATAATTTTAGAAAAGATGACTTTCTTCCCATAAGAAAGATTTGGAACTCAAATTCAGCTAACAGTCATTGAGCACCTACTATGTCTTAGGTATATTCAGATATGTTATCTCACTTTTGTTGTAACAGTGCTAAGAGTTGAATGCCATATTACTCCCATTGTACAGATAAAGAATATGAGACCCAGAGACATTTAGTGAATTCCTCAAGGTTACATTTCTGAAAAGTAATAGAGGCTGGATTCAAACCCACGTTTTTTGATTTCTAGTCCAGTGAGTGTTCCATTATTCTATGCTGTCATTTTACAGGGCAGCAGTTTATTTTTCTCCCTATTCAGCCAATAACAGACTAAATTAGGGCAATTAGGTAGGGAAGTACTTTTAGAATTTCAGCTGTGGACCTGATTCTTCTGATGCGTATATTATCAACTTTGTATCTGTGTCTTTACTGTTAAATTATGTTGGCATGTGCTCAGAATACATACATATTAGTCCATAATATACACACATACTGTAAATTTAATTTTGCAAGTATCTATAAATAAAATTTAATATTTAGGAGTGGCAACAACTTCCACAGAAAGTTCATATGCTACATTAAATAAGGAACTTTTGCATCAAAACAGACCTTAGAAGTTGTGTGATTCAACCCTTCCTATACTGCAACTTCTATCTGCACTTCAATTCTGTGCCCCAGAAGAAGAAGCATGTTCAGAGGCACAAGAGGGATGAAGTAGCTTATGCATATTTCAGGAATTGTAAGTTGTTTCCTAGGCTGAAGTGAAAGACTGACAGTTGGGGAGGTGTGTGATAGGAGGAAGGCATAATTAAAGCAATTCCTACAGCCATTGGTGGCATATTGCAAAGAACACTGCATTGGAAGTCAGGGAACTTAGGGTCTCTATATTGTCATTGACTAGGTTCAATGTGGCACAAATGTTCTAATCTCTTTGGTCCTCAGCTTTCTCATTTGTGTATAGAGAAATATAGAATTCGAGATAACTTCGAATTCTAGCGGTCTTATCTTTTTATCTAATTCCAACCAAGCCAGCTCTGTGAATAAGGGACTTTTCCTGCTGTGCTCGTCAGGGCATCCCGAGGACCCTGCACATTGCCCCTCAGCAAATAGGCTTTAATAATTTTTGATGAATGAAAGAATTCATGCAGGTGGAAAATCCAGTTTATTCTTTACAAATATGTTGAAATTAATTCACACTGTTTTTAGTAATTAGACATTTCATGAGGTCATCCATAACTTACATGTATATAAATGTTTTACAAGTTACTGTAAGACTTAAAAATGTCATATATTTCTCATGATATTCTGAAACATGTTTAAATGCCTTTAGCAATACCATGATTCTAGATCTATAATAGATATTTTGCCACTGCTACACTTTAAATAAAAAATAAAATAACTGCATATGGAAGAAAGTAAAGAGGATGCAAATTTAAGAGATCAGTGTATTTAAATTTTATGCTAGTTTTCTGTCTTTATAAGACTTGTTTATTTCTGATATTTTTCTTTCAAAAAATATATTAATGTGTGATATTAGATTATCTCCATTTTCATTTTGATATGTTTCATTTTGCTGCCTTGTGTCACAACTGCAAAGTAATTTAAACGCAAGGTTTCAGTTTATTCGATTCTGTTTTAAGCAGAGGAGTACTAATGTGTTCCTGTCATTAAATATATAGATACATGGAATTGTTCACCCATTGGGTCACACTGAAATTGATTTTCCAACTTGGGCTAACAATAGTGAACAAATGTTAAATGAAAATCAATCACTTTGACTTAAATCAGCTAAATACACTTTTTTTTATTAAGTGTTCTTTTTTCCTACAGCTAACTCGATGACAAATAACACTTGTCTAGTCTCTGACCTCTAGCCTCTGAATGAGTTTAACAAACTTCTGTGGGCAGTGGTTTGATCATAATTTTATTCTTGAATTAGACTCATCTTACTCATGATCAATTAGATGAAAGTATATTTTAGATATTTTTCATAGATAGAAAAAACCCTGAATTAGTATGATTTTTGAGGTCAAATTTCTAAACCCTTAATATTTCAAACACATCAAAAGCCTTTTATTAAGAATAGAATGTGAATAGAAATAGCGAAGTGCTATTGGAAAATATAAAGATGTACCACGACATGGAAACACAGCAACTTTTAGCTTTGTTTTTTAAAGAGGAAAAATAAAATTTTAAAAATCAGAAAAGATTCCAATGTAACATACCTTAGATAGTTATACTGATGCTGAAATGTGCCAGCACCCAAAACGGTGAAGGCAGAGTGGAAGTCAAAACTTAAAGGAAACACTTAATCAAAAAGTTGTTTAAGAATACTTTATAGTTCTAAGGAAGTCAGCATACATCACCATCATTATTAATATCATCATCAGTGATTAAAAAAAAAAATAGAGCAGCCACTATGTGCCAGATATTGCCCTGCAGACCTTATATATGTTACTCTAGTTCACAAAACTCAGTGCAAAGTATTCTTATTCCCATTTTATAGATAAGGAAACTGAGGCTTACAAAGGTCAGGTAAGTTACCAGAGTCATGCAGGTAGCATGTGGTATTAATACTGTTTGAACTTTAAATAGGTTATTGAAAAATTTAGTTTACCATGTAAAGTCTGCTTTAATTTATGTTTCAAAACTTATTGATCAGTTATACAGAAAATGTATAGCTGTTTAGAATTCAGTGTTTTAGTTGTAATTTATAGGCCCATGGATTGAATTGAGAAAATTATAACAATGAAATTAAATTGAGAAGGCCAACATAAAAATAGAAAATACAGTGAACTATTTAAATAAAATGGGAATACCAGTAGTGACTATTTAAATATAAAATATCTGAAACATAAATATTAAGTATTTTAATTGATCACATTGTTGTAAATATTCGCATTAGAAAATTATTTGTGGATTGATTTTTGAGCTCCTGCAGGTATTATTCAGGGGCCAAGGCTTAGGGACCAATTATAAAGCAAATGTGTTTTCCTTAAAAAAAGGAGTGAAATATAATTATTGATAGAAATAAGACAAAGGTTACTCTTAATGTTAAACTATTAAAATTGATTGTTTTCCCTAATCTGTAAAACAAAACAAAACAAAACAGAAGAGTTCCATCTGGAGGCTAGGATTATGACACAATACCAAATGTCAAAAAAGCTCTCAGATTCACTATAGAAAAGCCATAATTTTTTATTTAGGATACTGTTGGTCCAGTCATATAATTTATTGTCTATAATTCCCCCTTAAAATCTAGTTTTCAGAATATTTCATCATCATTTTAGACTTCAGTTAAATTAATATTGAATTTACTGCTTATTTCCCAGATCATTGTCTCTGAGAGCTTGAGTTCTCATTTTGATCTATGCAGCAGCTGATTCCACTTGTCAAATTTACCCCTTGATCTATCTGAAAGTACTGTGCCCAAAATCATCCCACAAAAATACAGCCCTGAAATGGTTTTTAAAGTATCTCTTCAGAAATGGTAGTGAAAATTGAGGCAAACAGGCTGCTGCCATTCTTTTTAAGGCAAATCCCTAGTGGGCGAGGGGTGGAACTGAAGGTTGAGCATCTGAGGACGGGCCTCCTCTACAGTCTGTCTGCTGTCAACACTACATCCTGTGGTGTGTGCTTCGGTCATGTTCCTTACATTTCACATGGGGAGGCCAAGGGTGCCCCATGATATAGCTGTCTTCGAACCTGTTAGTTGGATGAGGCACCCTAAAAGACATTCACATTCTAATATACTAACATTGTTATTGTTGTAATTTTGCTGAGAAAATACCTTTTTACCAAATTGTAAAACGTAGTAAGTCTTTCTTATTACCAGGGTGTCACTTTGTGTACTCTCTCTTATATAGAAATAGTAAAATTAGTATTATTAATAGTAATAATAAGACAGTTTATGTAACTGAAGGCATAAGGAAAATATCCTTATGAGCTATATTTTAAAGCTTAAGTTATAATATTTATAGTACACAGTTTTTCTAATCACTTATAAACATTTACTGCTTTGTTTATAAAATCTTTTTAAGAATAAGAAATGAGTAAAACTTTGGATTAATTAATAATATTAATCAAAATACGATATATGGTCTAGAAGACTGCAAATGAATATCTATTAGAATTTTAAAATTATGAATGCTAGAATTTTTGTTTTTGGTGTGCTGAAAAGCATAAACATTTAAACACAATTATGACTTTCCTAAATTTTTAATCAAAACATTTTTCAGTAAAATTACACAGGAAAATGAGCAACAAGTTGTCAACAGACTCTTACCTTACTTAAGAAAAATAACTTTTGAAAAAATTTAACAATAACTAGATAATTCTACCTGCTAGAAATTTATTATGATCTATTTGGATAAAGTAAAGCCTCAAAACTTATAATCCAAAGCAGGTAAGCAATATTAAATTAACAACTAACAAAGAAATACAGCCAATTGAATACTCAAGACAGATTCTAATTTCTAATTCAGTTCTCTACCATTTATGGCCTTGAAATCTATGATAGTACTGCTTGTGAGAAACACTGTATTTTGAAGAAATAAAATAATGTTTTTACTTTATATCAATTCTTAGTATCGCATACATAAATGTATTACAGATAATCCATAATATATATTATACAGCAATCTGTAATATGTATTATATATTATAGCAAAGAATGGTATTAAAATACATGCGTGTGTATGTCTGTATTCATACACATACATACACATGCACACACACATATTTGAAAACTCCACAATTATAATTCCACATCAAGTAATTGGTAGTTTAAAAAAATGTGATAGAATTAGAATTTGAGAGGTATAAAAAGAAAATAAAATTAACCATTTCTTATTGAGTACCCCCTATTTTCAGGCAGTCTTTGAGGCGCAAAAATATTTAGTACACAGTCATCAACGAGTTTGGAATCTATTCAAAGGACCAAGAATTCACGTATAGAAAGTAATATAATGAAATATTTAAATGTCAATTCAAGACAGTAAGAAAAGAGATGTCACAAAAGTGTTGCCTAACTAATTTCCAAATGAATGGTCTAGACATTAATTGCTATTCGAGTTATTAAGGAAGAGCACTTCAGACAAGGAGGTGAGGTGAACGTTTACAGAGGAAGGGAGATTTGAGTTAATCTTAAAAAATTTGTACAGGTAGAGAAGGAAGAAGAGTTTATATTTGTTCTAGGATAGTGATTTAATATTTTCTTTAGCAGCTTTCAAGTTATATGTGGGGAAATAATAGGAAATAAATGCAAGTCCTGTCCAGTTCTGCAGAGTCTAGTGTATTAGATTAGCACTTAGCAATGAATAACCAACACATATTTATTGCACTGTTTCTCAGGCCTAAAGTTTAAAAAAACCTGTGTCCCACCACACAAAAAGATTGTATTGAATTTAGTTTTCTAATTCTGTATAAGAAAAAACATAAAACACTTTTGTTGTTTTGTTTCTCTTTAAGTATTAGTTTAGTGACAGGCAGTATATTCTTGGAAAGAAAGATTAAAGAAAAGACCAGAAGAAGGCTGGTTAATGCAGAAACCACCCAGTTAGGGCCCAGTGAGGATCAGAGACAATGAGATCCCATAAAAATGGGGAAACATGAGTTGAAAAAGGGCCCCTAAAGATACACAATTACTAAGTGGAACAGGGAAGATAGGGAAAGAATGGAGAACCTGAGGCTGGTACCATGGAATTGTGTTTGTGAGAAAAAGCTGGAAATGCTCAGGAGGAAGTTAGAAATATTAGATTCAGCAGAAAAGTAGGCCTGGTCCTACAGACTGAAGAGAGTTCTTAGATAATGGAAACTGGGAGTGTTTTAGGGACTGAAGATCAGGTCTGCCTTACTTTAGTATGGGATATTTTCTCTCTTGTGGGTCAAAAGCAGTATCTGCTTTAAATTTTAAAATTTTTTATCTTAGAAATAGTGTCCTGACCTCTCCTTAATGTGATGTTCTTATTTTCCAATTCTTTGCCATTTTTTGATAGCATGAAATGTACAAAAACTGAAGTATTTGAATAATCCACAATGGGGGTAGGGAGAAGGCTGAGAGGAGGGAGACAAAAAAAGAAATAGCAGCTTTGGTGAGGAAATTCTGAATCTATTAACTTGCTGCATCAAATCTATTTTCAGAAGCTTCATTCTTTCCAAAGGTGGAGATTTGTGGCCACTGGAGATGTGACCTTTTTTTTTTTCTTCTTAAATAGTGGGGGTTTTGCAAATCAACAAGGGTAATAACCAAGAGATGAGGGTCTGTAATTCGACCAGGGTAATAACTGAGAGATGAGCCATTGTAGCTGAAAAATTGGTGTTAAAGAATGATATTTGATATTTTTAAAGGAAAAGTGCATGCAAATGCTAACTATTGAAATCTTAAGTAGGCTGAGGAAAGAGTATGAATGGAGACATGAAAAAAGGAATTTTTGATTATATTTCTACCACCATTTCCAGGATTGATGACCCAACAAACAGTCTTAGGATGACCATTTAGTTAAAAAGAATGTGAACAAAATAATGAAATTGAGTCAGAATTAAGAAAGAATGTTTTCTAGTAGTTTTGTAGGCTTAATTGGAACCCTGAATACTCAGAGAAAATGGCACTAATATGATAGCTGTTCTTGTCCCTTCTTAATCATAAGATTTTAATATAATCATCAGTGGTGTATCTTATTTTTAAAAATATAGGATGACAATTAACAAATTATAGTATTTGTAAATTCATGTATTTTCAGCAAAACTTTATAAGAATGACACATTTGCTAGCAGAAAGCAACTTCAGTCTAGATTTGACTAGCTTGTTCAGGAGAAAACTTGCTATAGGAGAGAACTAAAATTTTATTTCATACCTTCTATGTGCCAGCTATGTTACGTTCATTTTCTTATTTAATCTTCATAAAAAATAAGTTTTCTTTTGTTCACATGGGAGGTTGGCAAAGGTTAAACAGCTGTGTAAGCAGTGAAGTTTAAACTCAGTTTCCTGACATCTAAGCTCTCACACTGGAGTTAGTAACTTATAATGTACCAAGAAATAAATTATTGGTGCATTGAGAACACTGAGATTTTATGTGTATGTTTCTGTGTATAATACTTATCATTATGTTTTTCTAATATATTATATTAGAAATATGCTGTATTAGCCTATACATTCCCAGGAAGACCTCCATAGAGATAACAATTATGGCAGTATAGTCACCCACCTAGGACAGTGACAGCTGCTACAGCTGAATCCAGCCCTTGTCATCATTTATGACCTGTATTTCACACTTTATCCCAGCTATGCTTGTTTAGTGTACAACGTATTACATTAGAATAATTACTACTTGTCACCCTGTATTTAACAGAAAGCACTTAGAAGACATCCCAGACATGGAAGTGTCGTGTGATACTCCTGTGTTCTTACGTTTATAGGTATTTGTGTCCTCTGTCTTTCCTTTTTTTCTTACAATGTTCAAGTACATTTTACACCAAAATTGATGAATTCTCATTGTCACTCATATTGAAATCTTCTTAATTTTGAAATAATAAAAATTAAGGAGTAATATTTTCCGAGCATAAAGCATGACCAATGGATTTAGAGTCTCTTTTCATCCTGCTAATACTGGAGCACTAAAGGAAAACTCAGAGAAAGTTATAATAGTGCTGACTCAAGGAAATGATGATGAAAAATCCAAAGGGTTTAAATCATGTAAAGAGAGTATTATAATACCTGTTTTAATAACTTTGCTTTAAATAAGCCAGACACAGAAAGAGAAGTACCACGTGTCCTCATTCATAAGTGAGTGCTAAGAAAGAAGGAAAGAGAGGGAGAGAGAGAGAGATCACAATAATACATTGAACTTTTAGAAGGAAAGAACAGATCTATGGATCTATGGTTACTAGAGGTGGGAAGGAGGGAGGTCGGTAGGGGTTAAGGAGAAACTAGGTAAGGGATGCAAAGAGTAATTATGACTTGTAATAATGAATATGCTAATGTTGATTTGATCATCACATATTGTACACAAATGATAGTCAACACTGTACCCCCAAAATGTATATAATCAATTATACTTCAATTAAAAAACAAGCAAAAAACAAATTTTCTTCCAAGGTCTGGCTGTCTGGCTGGCTTTCTTTTCTTTTTGTCTTTTCTTCCCTCTTCCCCTCCCTCCCTCCTTTCCTTCCTTACTGTTTTTGCATTTAGTATGAGAGGGAGAGAGAGAGAGCACGTGAGCGCAGTGAGATGCACTAAATTGCTGAAATGGAGGAAATCTCCATCATGATTTTAATCATGAATTGAAGTCATCATAATGTTGTATATTTATTGAATGGATTTGGAAATTCCTTTGCCCCATAGATTAAAGGTTGAGTCTTTTTTTAGACTTATATAATCTTTGTTTTGCTTAAGACCCTCTTCAAAGGCATCTGTTATGGTTTATTTTACTTGAAAGGGTTCACCTAAAATGTGCTTCTGAATTTCTGTTTATATTAATTTGACACTTTAAGAAAACAATATAAGTCATGCCTGAAATTTGGAATAACACATGCTTTGTGTTTATTATGTGACTTCTCCCAGCTTTATTGTCAAAAACCAGATTCAAATATAAGCTTTTTAATTTACTAGATTGGTCTTGAGCAAGCTATATAATGTCCCTAAGCCTCTTTTTTCTTCTTTTTTTAATAACTGAAGTTTTCTTATGTCTGAACTACAGAATAGAGAAAGTAATTTGAGGGACTGTTTTCCCAGTTCTCCTAAATATGCTACATAACTAGCATTAGGCTTGTGTGAGAAGTTAGTTTATCATATGCCATAGATGCCTTTGAGCATCAGGTCTTAATGTACTCTCTCTCTATATATATGTGTATATATATATTTTTTTTTTTCTTATCGAAACGTAATTGTACATATCTGTGGGGTACCACATTGAATATCAATACTGTACAATATGTGATGCTCAAATTAGGGTAATTAGTATATTCATCATTACACAATGTAATCATTTTTTGTGGCCCTTTACCAATTTTTCACTAACCCACCTTCCACTCCCCCTTTCCCACCTCTGGTAACCTCAGTTCTGTCCTCTCCTTTTAAAAGTTCAATGTATTATTGTGATTGTTGTATCTTTCTTACTTTTTTAAAAAAAAAATTCTTTTATTTTTAGCTCCCAAACATGAGAGTGAAGACGTGGTATTTCTCTTTCTGTGCCTGGCTTATTTCACTTGAGATGATTCTCTCTAAGTTCATCCATTTTGCTGCAAATGGCAAATTTTCATTTTTTTGTTTTTATGGCAGAGTAGTATTCCATTGTGTGTATATATATATAGACCACATTTTCCTTATTCACTTCTCTGTTGATGGGTATTTAGGGTGGTTCCAACTCTTGGCTGTTGTAAACAGAGCTGTGATAAACATGGGAGTATAAGTTTCCCTTTGACATGATGATTTCCATTCCTTCGTGTATGTACCCAACAATGGATTGCTGGATTATATGGCAGTCGTATCTGTAGTTGTTTGAAGAACTTCCACAATGTCTTCCATAATGGTTGCATTAATTTACAGTCCCATCAACAGTGTAGGAGGGGTCCCCTTTCTCCACATCCTCACCAGCATTTGTTATTCTCTGTCTTTTTGATAACAGCCAGTGTAACTTGGGTGAGATGATATCTCAGTGTGGTTTTGATTTGCATCCCTCTGATGCTTAGTGATGCTGAGCATTTTTTCATGTGACTGTTGGCCATTTGTATGTCTTCCTTTGAGAATTGCCTATTCAGCCCCTTTGCCCATTTTTAAATCAGATTATATATTTTTTTACTGTTAAGTTGTTTGAGTTCCTTGTATATTTTGGATATTGATCCCTTGTTGGATGCATGATTTGCAAATATTTTCTTCCATTTTTTAGGTTGTCTTTTTGCTTTGTTAAATTGTTTCTTTTGCTGTGAAGAAACGTTTTAGGTTGATATAATCCAATTTGTTAATTTTCTTTCTTCCGTTGCCTATGCTTTGGGGGTCTTATTCATAAAGTCTTCGCCTGGTCCTACTTCTTGAAGTGTTGCCTCTATGTTTTCTTTTAGGAGTTTTATAGTTTCCAGTCATATATTTAAGTTTTTAATCCATTTTGAGTTGGTTTTGGTATATGGCAAGAGGTATGGGTCTAGTTTCATTCTTCTACATATGGATGTCCAGTTTTCCCAGCAACATTTATTGAAGAGGCAATCTTTTCTTCAATGTATGTTCTTGGTGCCTTTGTCAAATATCAGTTGTCTGTAAGTCTATGGATGGATTTCTGGGTTTTCTGTTCTGTTCCGTTGGTCCAAGTATCAGTGTTTATGCCAGTACCATGCTGTTTTGCTCAGGATTTCTTTGGCTATTCAGGATCTTTTGTTGTTCCATGTGAATGTTAGGATTGTTTTTTCTTTTTTTTTTTTTCTCTTTTTGTCTTTTTGTGAACGGTAAGGGGATCGCAACCCTTGGTGTGGTGTCGCCCGCACCGCGTTCAGCCAGTGAGTGCACCGGCCATTCCTATATAGGATCCGAACCCGTGGCGGGAGCGCTGCTGCACTCCCAAGTGCTGCACTCTCCCGAGTGCGCCACGGGGCCGGCCCAGGATTGTTTTTTCTATTTCTGTGAAGAATGTCATTGATCTTTTGATGGGGATTGTATTGAATCTATATATCACTTTGGGTAGTATGAACATTTTCACAATATTAATTCTTCCAGTCCAGGACCATGGAATGTCTTTCTAGGTTTTTGTGTCCTCTTTAATTTCTTTCAGAAGTGATTTCTAATTCTCATTGTAGAGATCTTTCACCTCCTCAGTTAAACTTATTCCTAGATATTTAATTTTCTTGGTAACTATTGTAAATGGGCTTGCTTTCTTGATTTCTTTTTCTGCAAGTTCATTATTGGAGTATAAAAATGCTACTGATTTTTGTGTGTTGATTTTTGTATCTTGCAACTTTATTGAAATCATTTATTAGCTCTAAGAGTTTTTTGATAGTCTTTATGTTTTTCTATATATAGGATCATGTCATCTGTAAACAGAAAGAGTTTGACTTTGTCTTTTCCAATCTGGATGACCTTGATTTCTTTCTCTTGCCTGATTGCTCTGGCTAGTACTTCCAATACTGTGTTAAATAGGAAGGGTGAGAGTGGGCATCCTTATCTTGTTCCTGTTCTTAAGGGAAAGGCTTTCACTCTTGGAACCCTGGGTAAGAAAGGCTAATCAAGATAAAAAAAAAAAAAAATTCTACCTTACATCTTTTTTGCCACCGTTTTTCTCATTAATTGAGAAAAGCTTTGGTTTTGTAAGATAGAGAGAAGTGGAGTCAACTAGCAATTTATTATCTTTAGTTCCTACATTATTATTCAGTAAAAAGGAGCTTTCTCTAAAGCTAAAATTAATTTCTCAAATATGTACCTTCTAGATAAAGTATAATATTTTAACAATAATGAATAGAGAGGACAGGAATCTGTTTTTACATGAACTTTATTCAAATCTATATTTGTGAAATTAAGTTTATAAATATATTATGTTTAGGATGAATTCTTTCTTAGAGTTTTGTAACATTTACTGACAAGGTACTTAAAAGTAGATACTAATTATTGTGCATGCCTATACGTTTTTGCAATAAGATGTATCATTACTCAAAAGTGACCTTGTTCAGTGAAGAGGAAGCCAAGAGAGGTGTATAAGTACCTCTTGAGAGCAAGTGGAGTGAAGCGTATCAGGAGAAGACACTAAAGATTTATTGTCTGTGGCAAAGGAAACACAGATCTCTGGTTGTGCGGTAAGTGTTTTTGACATCACCCATAGTAAAGTATGACTGGAAACTATGGGTTAGAAATGTTCTGCTGGGACAGAATAATAAACATTTTTATGTTGTTGTTTGTATTACAAATTTGTCTTGCTTTTTCATTTAAAACATGAATGATGGTCATGCCAAGAAATCCTATTGTAAATAGGACCTTTGTATTCAGATAATCAGATTTACCTAATGAAACTAATATGCAAGAGCAGATACAATTATAAGAGGAGGTAGCAAGACAGAGCAACATAACTGCTTTTATTCTTCTAATTTCATATTTTGTTTGTGAGAACTTTCTTCCCTGTTTATATAAGCTAGTTTAAAAAAGAATAAATGTGGATGATTTTATTTAGTCTGAAATTTGAAGGAAGGAGAACAATTCTAATTGGAAGAACTGTAGACCTGAGGGTAGCTGCTCTCAATGGTCTTAAAACAGTCCCATCTGACTGAGAAGTGAGGATTTTGATTCAGTTGATGTGGTTGAGTTTCTATTTGCTTCTGGCTGGAAGAAGCAGGCAGCTTACATACAAAAGAGATTCATGGCAATTTGGGATATTATCTACCTGGGTACATAAATCTTTACTTTAGTGGGAAAAGAGATAAAGCATTGTGCCTCTTTTATTTTGCATGGTATCTAGATCCTAAAGTTTTAAGATTAGTACTCTTAGCTTACGGGACATAAACTAAATGGTATATTTCTTCCTCTATCTTCAGGTAGTATTAACCCCTAAACAAATAAATACCTCCAATTAAAAAACAAAAACAGGCAGAGTTTTGTGATTAATCACCTATTCTCATTTATTTATTTTTTTAAGTCGGGCAGTTGATAAGAACTATAGAAAACCTGTATTTCCTTTGATGGTTCAACAGGAACAGAATAGGTGGATTTGGGATATCTACAGTATTTTTCCATAGTGGTTTTGAAATTCTACTAAGATATTAAGGATCCAAGTTTTGATTTTTGCAAATTGATACACTATAACTGTGGTTACTGCTATGATGTGCTATCAGATCCCCCTTCAGGATGGAGGCACTCATCCTCTCAGCTGCCAGAAGGGTTGGCCACTGACAACTTTCAGTTGTGTCCCTCTCCAGGAAATTCCCCTCAGCTCAACATCCCCTCCTGTGGGGGCTGCGTACCTTCAATGACTGATTAATGAGGGGTTGCAAAGGCTTGACCCCCTGCCTTAATTAAGGACAACTTGAAAGGCTGTTCCAGCTTCATAGCTCCCCATGGGATTGTCTGAGACCTCTTTTACAACTGCAACACAACATAAACTCTCCCTATGCCCAATACTCTTTCTTTTACAGAAACAGGTTGTTTCTGAAAGCACTCCCCAATAATCTCCTCACACACAAATCTTCTTAGAGTTTGTTCACAGAAGTAAATGACCTAATTTAGTAACCCATCTTATTATCTTGCCATACCTGGGTTCCATCCCTGATTGTACTTTTTACTAACTCTATGCCCTTAAGCAGATTCTTAAATCTCTCTTAAATTCATTTTCTTTTAAATATTTAAAATGGGAATTATTATATAATAGCATTTACCTCACGGGGTTTTTCAAAGGTTAAATGAGATAGTAAAGCACATAGCCCAGTGACTGAAACTCAGAAGTTTTTAGTAAATATTTGCTATTATTAGTTTTACCATGCTTATTATATTTCCAAAGTTGGTATTTGTATTTCTCAGTTTCACATTCATCCTATATTTTTTTCATTTTACATATTCCACTTTGGAAGAGCTTATTCTCTTTGATTTCAGATTTTGTTGTTGTCATTGTTGTTATTTTTTTTTTTATTTTGAGGACATTATGCAGTGGGCATATCTGGGATTTATATTTATGTGCAGAAACAAATATATTAAAGTAAAGCCTATCTGTGATGGCCAGATTAAATTTAATTCAGGTTCTTGTTGGTTTAATTAAGACCTTTTTTACTGCATGGGGCTCCTTCATTTACTCTCTTATCAGAGATGGAATGATTAAATCTTCTGGAGAAAGTGCCAAATGAACACTACAAAACAAGTCTGGATGGCTATGACACAAAGGTATCGAACAAAAACTAAGTATTTTGGTTTCATCTTGTATTAGGGATCTCACATCAGTAGATAGAAGATTTATTAAGGTAGAAAACATAAAATTGCTTTCCCAGCTCTATTTTATGTCATAAATACCCTGCTTCATTTTGGGGAGGATTAAATGAGTTAATACATGTGAAACACTTAGAACATTGCCTGGCATACAGTAAATGCTCAATAAATGTTAACAACTGCTTTAACAATTCATAACAATATATAGGCCATCAGTGAATTTCTTCCAATAAAATGATGTAAGCTGCATAATGGTTGATGTGAAAATTTGGAAGCTGAAACTGTAATGGGAATTTTGAGGTATAAGATTATTCCATAGTTAGGTTAGCTACTGCTATATAAAGAAACTTTGGGAGCATATTCCTAGTAAAGAGATTTTCATATTGGACTTTTGTACATATTGCTTACCCTACCAAGTGATCTTCTACTAGGCAAGAAATCTCTGTGTATTTGCTTTCTCACCATTGCATTTAGTGGGCAATTTTCTACTGAAGAAATGTGGCAGAAAGGGGAAAGAACTTCATGCCTATAACATAGGTATGATGTGGAAGAGTCTGTCTCCCTAACACTGTTTGAAATTAAGCCTAGATTCATGAGTTAATTCAGGCAGTGTTTTAAAAACAAGAATCATCTGTTTTAAATGCATTCATGCTTGATTTTTAAAATTTTGAGAATAGAAAATTGTGGTGTCATTAGGCATTACAAAACAACTCTAATTTTAATTGAATTTCTTTATCTTCCTGTTAGCAGGAGTCACTATTTCTATGCTGAAGCTCAAACTCTAGGGAGAAAACATTGGGCTAGAAAGAAGGAGAATCAAAGGGGTGGAAGAGTCTGCCAGCAGTGGTGGACATGCTTAATGTATTTAAAAGATTAATGGGCTATTGAAATTAAAATTGCCAGCACAAAGCATGTTATACCAAACTCACAAATGTATGTATATCAACCATATGGGCTACAGCTTAAGCCAATGGCTTGCTTTTACATTGTGACAGGCATAGTGTAGACTATTTTTTTTTATTGTGATGGCTGAAAAAAATACCTTGTATTTGTCATACAAATTAGAAATATGTGCTTAAGTGCAAGAACTCATCTTCACATTTTCCCCCCCAACCACTGCAGTATGTCATTTTTTTGGTGTGGTGCCAGAATATGATACTATAAAAATGTGAACATTTTTCTCCTACTGCAGCAGTTTAAAATGGTCTTGTGATTTAATGGTTTTTAATGAGTATAACAGTAGTAATTATTCCTATATATAACACAATATATTAGCCACCATGGATAACAAAGTAGCAATACTTAAGGTAATGTACTACGTTTTCAGCATTATTTAAATTTTTCTGTAGGGACTGAATTGGTTATAGAGAGCTTGGCATAAAATTGCAGAAGCATTTTGGATACATTTAATGGGCTTGAATTTGAGAGCTCTCTTCTCTTTCTTGCTTTTCTGTCACTGTTCTGTGGTTCACAAAGATATCCTCTAGAGTAAGATATTTTATAATTTGTATGAGCAGCACTACCAGTGACATTAGGCTTTGCAAAGCCTCTGGCAGGTTTTAATTAGCTTGATTCAAACTCAGAAACAAATGACACTTTGCCTTCAGACCTAGCAAGAAGAACTTGCCTTTTTGTTCAGTTTCCTTTTGACCATTTCTATCTAAATGCTCAAATTGTAATGTTTATAATCAACCTCATGATAACTTTTGAAAAAAGTTAAAATATAAAATTCCTAGAAATGAGAAGTAGGTAGGGCAGTCATTCATGATTAAAAGCTAGGTAAAATGGTAACCAGACATCAAAATATTACTTCTTGTTTTTACTTAAAAACAATTAATTATTTAGTACACTTAGGATGTTTTAAAAACACTGGCCCAGTGCTAGGTGCATAACTGATGCTTAATATATATTTAATTGTTCAAGTTGTACCTTGTTAGAGACAAACAGCATTTTATGATTTATTTCTAGTTTAGGTAGTGGAACAAATGTCTTGTTTGAGAATGGCACAGTCAAGGCAGGATCTCTATCGGGGTGGATACAAGTTGCAAATTAGAGTTGGGAAAAATGTAGCTCAAGTGAGTGGCAGAGAATAATCGCATGCAGATAGACAATTTTCTGTGGATGTACTACAGTGAGACTTTCAATGAAGATACACCCAAATGTCGTCGATCAGAAACCAGCCACACTAGCCTAAATGTTTATGGATATTGCAAACAGTCCTCCAGAGAATTTCTCCTCCTGCCCAATTTTGTGCTGTTTTAGATGATTATATGGGATTGGTTTTTGAGGAACTAATTGAGCCAAAACTAAATCTTTGAGGTTTCCCTATTACTAGTAATTGCCTCCTTAAGAATGTAAAATGGGCACCTTGTTTTCTTAATGCTACTGTTGAGACTATAGTGACAATTCCTATTCTTTATAACTGAACTAAAAGCTTAGTTAAGGTTATGGGTGTTTTTAAATGGCATAAAATTAGGACTAATTTATTTATTAATTTTCTTAAGAGTAAAGCAATAAATTTTTCAATACATTTTTCCTTCTTTGTAACAGAATAAAATGAGAAATGCCCTCAAATGATTAAATAAATGTATAAACAAATTATTCAATGCTTGTTGACTTTGCATCTAGCATTGTGCAAAAGATCGAAAAAAGAGAAAATATAAGAATAGTTCTTACCCTTGTATAGTACTAGGTAGGAATGATTATAAGTGCAAAAACACCTTTATTATGTATAGTGCAATAAATAACCAGAGCTTAAAGTGAATTAGTTTAAATATGGTGCAATAATTTAAAATTAACTTCTTTCTAACTATTTCACTGTTTTCCTGTTTTCTATCTTTTAGTTTTAATAAAGGATTTTTATTTATTTTGCATCATTTCCCAGTCTCTGAGACCAACTTGAATACTATTGAAATATTTTACTAATTTCTTCCATCAGCAATTATACCTGAACTTTTATGCAGAAATAAATTATCTTAAAAGGAAAAGAAACTCTTATAGAAATAGAAAAATGTGAGAACATTTTGGTTGTTCATTTAAGTTCTGGATGTGAGATTAAGGCGAAGCATTTTGTATGGGAAGCAACGAAGCAGAGTTCTAAAGTAGTGCAACCAATTTTAGTGCTGAATTATAAGAGAATAGTAATAGTATTGAAAGAGAGCAGCCAAGTTCTGATGGCAGATCTGAAAAAAAGACAGATAAATAGCATGTGTTATTTAAAAATTAATCTAAATAGAGATTGATTTAAAATGCAGCAAAAGAATGCCCCTTTGACTAAATAATTCTATCATTTGTAGTAGTACCTGTTTAATAGTTATGACTGTAATATCTGAACACCTTTAAAAAGTAGCATTGTAAGGGTTCTGGGAAAGATATGTGGTTCCTCTCAGCATTTAGAACTATGAATAATATCTCAGAATTAGAATATGTGACCTCTAATCGAGTTGTACACATGTCAAATTCTAATTAATTTTACTGTCTTACAACATTAGAACGGATCATAGTTCCTAGTGCCTTTATTTATTTATTTTGGAACAGGCTTTATAGTTTAAGAAGACAGATTCTCCTGGGTGCTAAGTCATCTACTGAGACTACATTAACTCACGTGTTACTCTTTAATATGGCTATACAACAGCTGGACCACAATTGAAATGTAGTGCATATTATTGCAGTGAATGTGGAATATCAAATGTTCCTTCTAAAAACAAATAGCCAACTTACACACAAATGGGCACAGCATACCCACTGCTAATTCAACTGAGATTTCCAAGTCCTTTGATTAAAGTATAGAAATGTTTTAACATTTCTTCACATTACAATATCTATGGTCAAAAAAATAGAGACTTTCTTCCCACTTTATTCCACATACCTTAGCCACGTATTTATAAATACCAGTGTACTGTCTTGCACTTTGTTTTTTACTTCCTCACATAAATGTTTTTACCCTGACTTCACTGTGGTTTCTGCTCCTCCTGGCATTTCCCCAGTTTTAGGTCCCCTTTTTTTCCAGTCCAGCTGACCTTTGAGTTTCTCTTTTTATGTTCAATGTTTCTTCCTAGGCAGTCGGCCCCCAACTCTTTGTCACTACATCATTTTCATATCTGTGATTCATGCTGTACCATCAGAAGTTATATATAATTTCAAGAATGCTGTTTATTGTTAAATTACGTCCTGCATAAAGGTGAGAATGAGGAAGTAATGGGGAGGGGTGTGGTTGGGGAATCTCTGAAATCCAGTCCTCTTAGTGCTGGCCAAGTTGAGACAGCCTGGAGGAAAGGGTGCTTTTTCTAATTGGCCAGGACCTTTTAAAAAAGTCTTTTAAAGGAAGGATATAATTTTTAACCTGCCCACATTGGTAGAGGGTATGTACTTTAATTTTAGGGGCATGTTACAAACCTATCTAAAATTTTTTATTAGTGGTCAGTACTGTTTAGTTGTTTTCTTAATAGAATGTCCAAAATAAATTCCGTGGAAACAGGCAAGCTCTCTCTCCAACTAGTGTGTATCCTTCATGAAAGAACTGCTGAGTAGACAAACGTTTCTTTAACTTGAAACTTGACTAATGGAGATTTTTTGGTTTTTTTGTTTTCTCTAATATCTACTTTGAAGTTTCATTTAAAACAATTTTATGCATCAGAGTATTTGCCAGGTCAGATCTGTTCAACAGAAACGTAGTAGTGCTGTAATGCATGGCATCTATTTAGTGTTTACCATGCGGCAGGCATTGAGCTTCATGTGCATTTTCACAGTTCTCCAGGAACCCAATGATGCAGGTGCTGTTATCTTCTACATTTTATAAATGAGGAAAATAAGGTGAAAAAGACACATTGCTGTGAATCAAATGATTCTCAGACGATAGACTTGTTTTTTAAAAACAAAAAGAGTCTACATACCTGACCACTTTTGTTAAAAAGCATTGACAGTTGTTTACTGATACTCTTGTCCCAGAAGCTCTATTCTGTTGCTTTTTCCATACATATTTTTGTATGTCACTGTTTATATCTGAGAGAAAACTCAAAATTATTAATGACTATGTATTTTCTTCCAACAATTTGATTCAATGGTAATATTACAACTGAGAAAAAGTAACTCCAAATTATTTTGTGGAATGAGGTGGGAGTAAAATACATAAATAACTAAGGTGGTAATTTTTTAAAACTTTCTTATTACAGAGTAAATACTTATTAAAGAAAAATTGTAAGAGTTTCAAGACAAGGGAAAAAATAGTATCTTCTAACATCATCCAAACCAAAACTATTAAAGTTTTACCTCCCAATTTTTTTCTGAGCCTGATTTTTAAACACAGTTGAATCCACACTATATAAATACTAATTTCTGTTCTGCTTTTAAATTATATCAGTATTGTTTTTTATATTGTTACGCAGGTTTCATAATAAAAGTCACATAACATTTTACCAAGCAGATTTATGATAGTCCCTTTAGCTATCTTCTGTGTTTGAATATTTAATAGCTTAGAATGGTGGGGAGGGCACCATTATGATTAATGCAGCAATGATAACTTTTATTCCAAGTTGGGTATTTTTTAAAGGATAAGACTAATTGATTTATGGTGAAGAATGAGAAAGGTATATTTTTTTTCGAAGGAAAATGCATCATTCCTTTATGCCATCAAGAGTTGTCACGAAGCCACGTAAACAGTCATGCAAGGGAATCCGTGCTGCCTTGCTGTGGTTACCCTCCTGGTATGCCTCCTTCATCATCTTCCTGTTCTCTCCAGACTGAATCATGTGTTAAATTTCTAACCCTGTTCTCTTCTTGGTGGCACTCTTCAGGAAACAAACTATGGGGTAGGCACAGGCAATATTAATAGACAGAGTTAATTTTATTAATGTTTTGCTTGTATTTAAAATTTAACAAAATATGAACGTTAAAGGCCTTAGTTGAATTCACCTATAAAATGGATGTTTGATGGGCATTCCAAAGTTAGAGTACGGTGATATGACTTGGTCAAAAATTAGAAAAAAAGAGAAAAAATATGAACTATTTTCAAGATAACATTATATCAGCAGTTTATAGTGAATTTAAATGTGTATCAGAATAGTGTTATTTTACATGTAAGCACATGGTACATATGAGTGCCTGTATTCATTCGTTCATTTTCTTTAATATTCATTCAGTTGAAAATTTGTTACCAGACACGAGAGAAATCAGTAAATAAAATAGATCAAGTCTCTCTACTTGTGGAGTTTGCCTCTAGTGCAGAAGACAGACAGTAAACAAATATTCAAAATAATTATGGAATGTGAACTCATATGAAGAGTGATATGAATGAGAGTAACGGGGAGATACATTTTAGTATATTAATAGCAAGTAATGATTTCAGGTAGCAAGTGCTACAAAGAAAACTAAAGTAAGGAGATAGAGAATGGGTGGGAAAAGTCTGGATACTCAGAGATTCATGAACACTTGAATGTGTTCTGACAGTTGCACAAATTAGATTATCCTCCTTTAGTGTTATTTCTAAGAATATATCATTTATCTCAATATCATCTAAATTAATGCATTTGTGGCAAATAAATTAAATATGCTCATTTGCTTGAGAATTTCTATTGTTGATCTGGGAACAAACAGTGAGCTCTCACAGTTGCAGCTTTAACCTTGCCAATCACAGACTTCCTGTAAGTGCACTGCAGTTATTTGGAACCTTTTCTGGGTTGGCGTTAGCATTCTTTTGCTAGATTACATTTATGCATTAGTACCATCTGTGCCTGCTGCACCTTCTGTGAGTTAGCCTTGGCCAAATGACTGGCATTTATCTGGAAGTAGAGAGAGAGAAAGAGAGAGAGAGACAGAGAGAGAGAGAGGGAGATAGAGAGAGAGAGAGAGAGAGAGAGAGAGGAGAAAGAAAGACGGGAGAGAGAGGAGAGGAAATCCTAGAGCATTTTATTCACTGTTGGCATATGTGCACTTTAGGAAAGGAGACACATTGGTAAGCACAAAATAATTGCAGCTGACATCCCTGATTTCAACCTTTATAAAGCTAACTATTCATTTGCTTTCTCTTAAAAAAATTAAATATAATAACTATTTTTTAGCCTGTGATATGCAAAAGAAGTTAAAACCAAGCATTTAAATAAGGAAATACTAAACAGATTTGCAAGATTTTCAAGTTGAGAAAAATGAGGTACAACTTGAATTTGTGAGCAGTTCTTATATAACAATGAATATACATAACGTGAAATTTGGTTTAGTTGATTGGATTTGGTAGACCGCTTGAGTGGACCATATTTTGATAAGTGTATTGAAATGTAGATTAACAGTATTACAGTTATATTTAGGAAATTTTTGGCTCTATTTTCAACATATAATCAAGATACTGAATTGTTCTGTAGAATCTTTCTGAGATTATATTATTTTAAACCATATGGTATTGCAAAATAGATCAGTAGCTCCCATACCTACAACATACTCTAGAGCTAAAAGTGAAAATAAATAGCTTAAATAATTCTCTGATCAGTAAAAATAGATGTCAAAAAGTTTCAGCTCATTTATACTATACTTATTTTTATCTTATACCTACTTTTAGTATGCTTGATTGATTATCTAGTTTCCATACTGGTGGCAAATTAGAAGCAGTGAAACAGAATTGGGGTGGAGGGGCTGCTAAAGATGGATACAACACAGTAGTGAGAATAGTTGCAAGGAAGAGAAGGAAAGAATGAGAACAGACACATGACTCAGGGCCGGCACTACAACGTGGGGTCGTTCAGTACAATAAGAAACAGCTTTATATTCCTCAGTATGCCCTGAGGACATTGCTGGACTACATCCTGGTATAATAATCAATGTTTGTAGTGACAAGTTACAAAGCATTGGCTTTAATATGAGAGAATGTGCAGACAACTTATTTCAGGAAGATGAAAATTTGAATACATTCTTGAAAAGAGTTCTGTCCAAATGGAAAATATGTAGTTTTAGGGCTTAATGTATATAGTTAATTCACAACTGTCCTTGTGTACTACCTTGTGTTGTACAAGGGATCAGAGTTTGCTTTCTATGTTCTCAAATAGGTAAAGGCTCCCTCATATAAGTTCTCCTTATATATTTTATATTCATTTTCATAATACTCTTCAGATTTAATTTATAATATATGTAATTTTTGTATTCCCACTGGATTTAAGTTTCATAAAGGTAGGCATTTTTTTAATGTGTTCTCATCTAGTAATATTTCATTATCTCTAATGTAGCATTAAAAGATCTACACAAAGAACCAAGATATAGAATTAGTGCTATGGTGCTTATGATTATAGATGCTGGAGATTGACTCTTTTGGGTCTAAATCGTGGATCTGCCATTTACTATGGAAATTTGAGTAATTGATTTACCTTCTTTTTGCAACAGTTTCCTTGTCTATAAATTCGGTATAATAATACCCAGCACAGGACCAGTGTGACAATTAAATGATTCCAATACTTATTAAGCCCTTAGGAAAGCAGTTGGTATATAATAAAAATTAAATCATACGATGGTTAGTCATTATTATTAGTGCTGCTGTTATCAGAAAACTATTGATTATATGTACATGGAATATAGTTGGTTATAGTCCAAATTATACTTTTAAAAAATGATTGCAACTGTTTTCTCTTCTTTCATATTTTATGTATATTTAAATATATATCAGTTTGGAAAGGTCTTCAGAATCATAGAAGTATTGCTCTGCTAGCATTAAAAGAAAAAAGATGCCACGGTATTGCTTCTAGGCCTTAGGGCCTGTCACATTTGGAGAAATTAGTTAGCTAACCACACCTTTATTATTTCACTAACAACAGCTGGAATCTTTGTGGTTTTTTTTTTTCATGGCCAAGTCTGTGAGCCCAGTAGTGGTCACCTACATTCACCAGATGGTAGACAATAGAGAAAAAGACACCTGCTAGTGCCAACATAAATGACTGAGGGGACAGGGCTCGCAAAAACCAGCAACCCCTTTGCCTCCCACCTTCAATTTTTAGGATGATTGTTCCACTCTGAATTACTTATTCTTCAACTATTACGGAGAATTAACATTTTGTTTGACTCCATTATGCATTCTATTAGGATTAGGATAGCAATATTTCTAAAATATACTTTTAACTTTTGAAATATCAAATATTTTCTTGGCTTTATGCCTTGCAAAAATACATTTTAAGCAATAATTTCTTTTTTTACCTGACATCATTGATTTTGTTACATTAAAATGAATTAATTGAATGATAAAGAAAATAATCATGTAAATACATTTATAGATAATCACGTTAGTAATCTATAATAAAAGACTGTCATATTTTTAAAAATAAATTAGTAAATATTTTTGTTTAAACAAATCTTTTACAGTATTTCTAACTTAATTATTACTGGTATATGGGGACTTTTTGATTTTTGTGTATCTTGAATTCACCTCATTACTGATTTCTATAATTGGAATATCTTAGTTGATTTTAAAATCCTATATTTTTATTGTGTATGATATATAACATAGGGTTTATAATTTTAACCATTTTAAAATATACAATTCAGTAGCATTACATACAGTCACGTTGTTGTGCAACCATCACCATTATCCGTCTCCAGAACTTTTTTGTTATCCCAAACCAAAGCTCCATACCCATTAAACAGGAATCCCCTGTTTTGTTTTCTGTCTCTATGAATTTGACTGTTTTAGGTGCCACATATAAGTGAAATCATACAGTATTTGTCCTTTTGTGTCTAGCTTATTTTACTTAGCAAGGTTCATTCATGTTGTAATATGTGTCAAAATTTCCTTCCTTTTTAAGGCTGAATAATAGTCACACTATTATATACTTAGTCATATATATAAGAGTATGTACATACCATACTTTATTTATTCATTCATCCATGAATAGACATTTAGATTTTTTTCCACCTTTTGGCTATTACGAATAATGCTGCTATGAATATGATGTACAAGTATCTGAGTCCCTTTCAGATATTTTGGGTTTATATCCAGAAGTGAAACTGCTGGATTATATGGTAATTCTGTGTTTAATTTTGGGGGGAACTGCCATACTGTCATCCACAGTGGCTATACCAGTTTACATTTCCACCAGCAAAGCACAAGGATTACAATTTCTCCACATCTTAGCCAACACTTTTTTTTTCTTTTTTGATAATAGCCATCCTAATGTGTGAAGTGAGATAACAACAGATTTTTTGCTTCTACTTTTTTCCTTGCATTTTTCCATTTGCAATGCAAACAAGTGATATACGTTTCTTTTTAAATTGCTTTTTTACTATATATACTGAAGATGTATAACATAGTGTTTTGATACACATATACATAGTGAAGTGATGACGTTAGTCAAGCAAATTAACATATTCATCTCTTTTCATAGTTATCTTTGTGTCAGGAGGAGGGAAGATAAGAGCACCTAAAACCTACCCTCTTAGCTAATTTTCAGTGTACAACATAATGTTATATACTACAGTCTTCATGCTGTACATCTGGAGACATATTCTTCCTAACTAATTGCAAATTAGTACCCTTTGACCTACTTCTCTGTATTTTCTACCCCAGCTCCCTGCCCCCCCCACCACCATTCTACTTTCTGTTTTTATTCACTCAACTTTTGTTTGTTTGCTTTTTGGGTTTTGCATGTAAGTGATATTATATAGTGTTTTTCTTTCTGTGTCTGGCTTCATGCAGCATAATGTCCTCCAGGTTCTTCCATGTTGTTGTAAATGGCAGTATCTCCTTTTGTAAGGCTGAATAATATTTTGTTGTATTTATACACATTTCTTTATCCATTCATCCATCACTGGACACTTAGGTTGTGTCCATATCTTGGCCGTTGTGAATAATGCTGCAATGAACACGGAAGTCCAGATATCTCTACAGGTACTATGTTTTTCCAGCTCAGACATTTTGCATAGTGTAGGAAATATGAAGACAAAGACATACATGATAAATTATAGTAACCTCACAGCAGATTTCTTATATAAGAAATGTAGTTAAACTTCTTAGTTCATTTAAAAATATCTACAGACGTGTTATGTTCAGCTGTCTCCACATTTGATGAAATTGATTTATTTTTACAAGAAGTTACTCTACCATGCAAGTCATTAAAGATCTTTATAAATTCTCATTTTCCTTCCTAAGCTTAAAATCAAATCTTTTTATTTGCTTCAATATAGCAATTATCTCCTCCTCCTTCTCACCCATGTAAACTAACACAATCTTCTAGGTGGGAAGTTGACTGTGGTTTGTAAAATTGGTAGGGTTATAACCAAAACCTTCTTACATCAATTTAGGCACATTTTCTATTTCATTGATAACATGGCATAGCAAACTTTTTTATAGAAATAGTTGGGATTGCTCTTTTGGTAAATTGAAAATCTAGGTTAGCTAAATTCTCTCAAAAACATACACAAGCACATATGAACTATATGTGGGATTATTCTTAAAGATATTGGACACAAATTCTCGTTTAAAAGTATTTGTTGGTTTATTAAACACAAATTTATCACTATTAATTCAGTAGACCCTTGGTAATCTTGAATGTTTGTCAAAGCCTTCATTTTGAATATCAATTTTAAAATACAATTCTTCCAAAGTAAAGAGGTAAAGAGCATAGGACATTGAAGTTTTGTTTAAAGGACATGTTGATTGGCGGTAGATATTTTCCAAGTCACTTTATTAGGTGTAATTCTTTTCCCCACAAAAGTGAAAAACAGTAACATAAAAATGCTCAAAAAATTCTTCTTGTCTGGAGCACAGCTGAATGATGTTAAATTTTTCTTTGTCAGACTTTGAATGCTGAAAACTTACTTATTTATGAACGTCACCTCTGAAATAACGCAGTTAAGTGATAGATAATGTTGCTATACCAATCATACTCACTGGTTATTGCTAATTAATTTATTCACTGGCTAATTTGTAAAGGTGTTATTTTTAATATTGCTCGATAAGAAGTGACCCCACTCACACAAAGAAAAGGACTCTGATAAAATCTTTTTAAATCTGGGAATAAATTTTATAGAACTTGAACAATGAGAAATCAACTGTGGAAATTTTAAGTCCTGAAAGTTAGTATGATTATAGCAAAGAGGTTATGTTTCTATTCGTTTTGAGTCTCAATAACCTGCATGATTTAAGATTACTATGAAGTAATACATTTACATGGTGTTAGCTTTTTAACCAGTATTTGTATTTTTCTTTTTAACCAGTATTTGTGCCTGGAATTCAGATTTGCTTTTTCTTATTTCCATATGCTCTGTTTTAAACATATGTTAAGTTGCATATTTAAAACTAGAAGTACCAAAAAACAAAGCCTACATAAAAATATGTTTTCTTCATTATTAAAGGCTTTAATGCTATCATCATTTGGGGGAAAAAAAAGACTGAATATAATTTAAATCTGTAAAACAGACATTTAATGGAACCAAACAGAATGAACATCTGGCTTTCTTTTTGCAAGGTGCATTGATGTTGTCAGAAGAGACTAAGTAAAAATGCTGATACAGTTGTCCAGGTTTGGGGTTTGTCAGCACAAGAATATTTTATTCATTCAGTCTTCTCTAAGTTCCAAAGATTGGTGTTGACTTTGATGAAAAAATACAATGATATATATTTACAATGACCGATCCTTCACATTTAAATCTAAAAAATGTGCTGCGGCAGGTGGATTTTTCTTACCAATGCAATTCAAACAAAATGTTACATTGTCATCTCACATAGTCTTTCTATCTGTGATGATAGGATGTTAGGCTGGAGCATGACAGTTCAGCACAGCTTTTATAACGTTGTACCGATGCATGACTAGTAGGACCTTGTGTTTGTTTGTTTGTTTCAGACACTGAGGAGATATTTTCAAGTGACAATGTTTGGAAATTGAATTTTCATTGTTTTACTTTAAATTCCACTTCGGGCATACTTTTTAAGAAAGCAAGTTTTATGAACACTAGATTTTTTGCAGTTGCAGTTTTCTATCCTTTCATCTTCCTAACTATAAAGAATGTCTGTGTTCTAGTCCTACCATAGAATTACTAATTTTTCTAATAAACTAACACCAAAGAAAGGAGGGAAGAACTCTGACACCACATTGTAGATTAAGGACTGTTTTCATTAATTTTCAATAAGATGTAGTAATTGAAATTGGTTCATCAAATTATGTTTCATTATTTTTAAGAATGTCTTTATTCTTTTAAAATGCCAAATCTTCACTAAGTGATGAAGAGTAAAATACTTTAACTTTCACATTTGTTAGCAAATGCCATCAATTTTGAGAACATTTCAAAAACATGTATTTTCTTTTTCAAATTTAATGATGTTAATAACAATAAACATAGAGTGATTCCTCCTTGATGCGTAACTTAGTCTCTGGCATTTTATTGACACAGGTAGAGATAGCAAGTGCTCTACCACTTATATGAAGAAAAATCAAGTTTCTTCAAATATTGATTTCTTTGACAGGGAATAACAGAGGAATAAAAGAAAATAGATGCTTATAGAATCAGTTAACCGGGCACTGATTTAACATTTTCACTACTTCGTGGTATGTGTACAAATGGTTAAGTTACTTATAATGACCACTTCCTGCTTCTCAAAACATGTTGTTTTTAGATCTAAGAATCATAATGCACTTAGAATATAGACTTTCATCTGTCTTCTCTGTCTTCTGGAGGCTTCAGCCTGAAACAGACCCCATTTCCCATCATCTGCTCTCTATTTAGGATTGACATCAAGTTCAGCTCCTCTCTGATCCCTACTTGTTTCCCAGTTTAGAACACTTCCATCCTGCAGTTCAGCCACTTTCCTATTATGCCCAGCCATTGGGCCACACATATAGGAAACAGGACATGTAGCCTGCTCAAATATTCATCTGACAAAATAAGCCAGGAAGTCTTTTGCCCATGGTTGCCACTATTGTTTAATTACAAGTCAGTTAGCAAAATCTGAAGCGTAGTTTTATAGTTTTGTGTCTGTATTTTTAGAAGAGTCAACCATTGTATTTTATTTTATAGCTTGCTAATCATTTTTATTAGATTAAACTTCCAATATTTATACAAATGTTAACACCAATTATATGTTTCAGGTAGTTATTGGCTGCATAGATAAAATTTAATATTTCAAGCCCAGTAGTCATTACTCATTTAGCAAATATTTTAAAACACATACTGTAGCGTGATCACTGTCTTAGGCATTTGTGAGATTGTAGTTAAAAAAAAAATCATTGAGCTTATAGTCTAGGAAAGAAGACAGACTTTAAACAAATACTTAGAACTGTTTGCTAAAGAAAATTAGAAGAATTGTATAATGTTGAACCAACTTTGCTATCATCCAGAGTCTGATTGTATTATTTGTATTAGGATAATATAATAGGTTATATTTTTTTGGTTTGGAAAATCATTTTGGCTTAGAATATCAGAATTTATTTCTCTAAGCTAACTTTATATCCATATATATATTTCTGCTTGTGTGTCTATGTATCTATCTACTGTCTATCATATATTTTGCACTAGCACTAGACCAAATACGTTACTTGTAGATAAACCTAAATTCCAATTTCTGCTTCTGGGATTTATGTCAAATAATTACACAGAAGCAGTATAACTGATCAGATGGGCATTAAATAACCAAAGCCAATCACTTTTTGTTATTTGACTCTTAAATGTACATATCTTCAGCATTTTTGAATTCTGTGGACTAAGAAGAAAACTGTCCTTTGTACGTAGAAGTAACTTAACACATATTAGTTTTTAGTCAACTGGTATTTTGAAATGGTCATAATTATTTCTCTTAATTTGAATATATCTAAGCTTGTATGTATATAAATGTTTAAACTTTAGAAGTTGGTACTTTCCATTTTGTTGGTATTAATTATATCTCTAGAGGTGGCTTAATATTTCTGTAATTATTTTAAGGCTCACTTTTGTTATATAGACCAGGAATGCCTGGATTAATTAAAGAACAGACTTAATATACATTTAGTTTCTTTTCAAACTGTGAGTAAGGAATCCCCATTAAATCTCATTTTATATTCATTGATCAGTGAAATGACATCTGGGTCACAGTGGCACCTATCTCTGCAATGTAAATCCCTGTGGCTGTGTATGAAAGGCTTGTTCAGACTTGCATCTGCACATAAAAGCAGGGGTAGTCTTCATGCTATTATCGGCCTAATTTTATATATACAATTTAAGATGCACCTTGAAGTTTTGTTCTCCATGATATAAATGTAGCAATAAATGTAGTCATTTGGCTGCTGCTCTAGCAGTTTTGAATGTGGAAGTATAATGCGAAGAGTTTTTATCCACATTACTTATGTGTTATAAAAAAGCACATATTTTATACCATACATCTAAATATTACTCTGTAATAAATGTTCAAAATTAAATTCTGACTGTGGATTTGTATGTCTTTTTATTAGATGTAAAAAATGATCTCAGCAATTGTTTAAAATTATTTTTCCAAATGTGATAAAAAATATCTAAAGCATAGATTTGTTGTCCAAAAATGCAATATATACGTATGTCTTCTATTAGGACTAAATGTCGGGAATGTATTCACCAAATCATTGTTGTGCTGAAAGAAAACAGCATCACAGTAGCTCATTTTCTAGTTAAAGTTCTAGGCAGATTTTTAATAAAAATTTTTTCTTTGCAATCTTTTAGAAAGTAGTCCATAATTGACCTTCAAAGTGAAGCTTTAAAAAGTACATTTCTACAAAGTATTTTAGTTGATATTATCCATAAAGTATCAATTTAAAACTTAAAGTGAAGTTATTAATATTTGTTTTTCTTTGAAAGATCCTGCTAAATAATCATTCTCAGTCTCAGATTAGCTGGGAATTTAATTGTCTGACAAATGACCCAAAGATTTGTGGATACTTTTAAGTAGAAGCAGCTAATGAAAGTCCATCTGAATCAAGTGCAGGCTGAATTCATGAACTAATTTCTGTTACTAAATTTTTGACTGGGACAACATACATTGTTTTAGGGTCCCAAAAGTGAGGATTTAATTTTTAGCGACCTGACTTAGTTAAGGATAACTTATGTATCACTTAGGGCCATATGCATTAGGATAATTGCTCAATAAATGTTTTTCAGTGTTCATGTACAAGCATTCAGAACTTCTCTTTTAATATGCCAAAAACAGTTTGATAAAGCAAGTGAACATAAATGGCATGTAAATATTTTGCTCTGTGGTTTTAACAACTGAGGTTAGAATTTTAAGTCTAGATTTTAAATATTAAATTTTTAAATATTTTAAATATTGTGGCAAAAATTAGTATTTTCATGCCAGCATTCATCCACACTAAGTAAATTAATTTATTCTGTGTCCCATCTGACTAAGCAGTGGTGATATAATGTACCTTTCATTTGGGTTTTTCTAACATTTTTCTAAATGCATAATTCAAATATAGATTGTGTTTTCAATTAGCCATTATTTGACATAATGGTTGGAGTTTGGGTTTTTTAGTCTGATATTGTCTGTTGAGTGTTTTTGTCTGATTTTTTTTGTACATGTGAATCTTAAAAATTTGAAATGTCAGTCACTTAACATCTTAGCTCAATCTGTTGTAAAAAAGAAAAGATGCAGATGTTAATTTTGCATAATTAGTAACTTTGTTTTTCAAAAAGGGATTTCTAACAGTTATTGCTACAAGGCTTTGCATGATAGGATCTCCGCCTCCTCCTGACCTAACCTTCCACATTTTCCAATACTCACTCTGTTTCTGTCACACTGTCTGTGTTGCTTTTCCACAGAAATGGCAAAGATACTTTCACTCCAGGACCTTTGCATTTGCTGGTTTCTCTACCAGAATTGTTTCTCCACAGATAGTCACAGTGTCATTGACTTTGAATTTCTGCTCAAGTGACATCTGTTCACTTTTTATAACACATTACAACTCCTCTAGCACTGATTCCCAACACACACTCATTCATTCATAAATACTGATACTCTGTCCCCATTTATTCTGATTCAGATTCGCCTTTTTAATATTATTGTGGATTATTCATAAGTGTGCTGTAGAATTTATAATGCATCACATAAGTTGTTTCACTAATAATGATGCCAAGAAAGATCAGAGGACGCAGGTGGTAGAAGACTGATTCATCATATTTCACCCCATTAATCATCAATACATTTTTTTCATTTTGATACAATATGTCCCAGACTCATCTTTTACATTTTCTGCCCCCAAACTGGAATCAGCTATTCAACGTCAAGATCCCTAGATTTTTTTTTTTAGTAAATAATGGTGTTTTAAAACCACATTTTGGGTAATACTGTTGCAAATTGTTACTGGATTGCCATTGTTTTTAGGCCTTTTAATCAGGCAGAGCTAGGAAATACAATAGTTTTGAAAAAAAAATTATGAGTTTATATTTTCAATTCCAATGTAGTATTAAAGGATTTTACTGAATATTTTTAAATGTATATTTCTTTTCATGGAAAATCTTGGTCTTAATAATAATGTACTTACTTATTTGCTCTATCCTATTATATAGCTATAAATGAATAATAAAATATTAGTAAAGTTAAGATTGATGAATGAAATAAAACATTCCTTTGCTGCTCTGTTAATGCTTAGACCATAATATGGTGTTGGCATATAGAAGAAATACTGTGTTAAGTCACTTGAAACAGTTCTTATCTATATGTGATTCCGTATTCAATTCATTCATTTTGGTTTGTTTCTAGTTCTTAAGTCTACTTGATTTGATTTCTATTTACCATACCCATTCTGTGCTCTTCTCTTTCTCCTTTTTTACCCTCTTTTGGTTAGTATAGTATTTTTTGGTTATCCATTCCATCTTCTCTATTATCTTTTTTAGCTATATCTATAAATAATTTTTCAGTATCTGCTCTAGAGAGAACAATCTGCTTTAAATTTTATCTATCATAAACAAATATTAAAGTAGTTCAAGAATAATATGTAAACATTACAGTGGTATAATTTCTATTTTTCCTCTTCCCGCTCTGTGTGCTCTTCTTGTCATACAGTCTACTTCTACATATGTTCTAAATCCAAAAGTATATTATTTTTGCTTTAAATAATAATGTAATAAAGAAATTTCATTTCTTTTCATATTTGTATTTCTTGTTTAGTTATGTACTTACTATTCTGTTTCTATATTTTTTCCTGAAGATCTGGGCTTCCATCTAGTGTTTTTTCCTTTAGTCTAAAGAACTTTAAGCACTTGTTGTTAAAGTTTGTTGCAGGTAAATGATCTCCAATTTTCCCTGAAAATGTCTTTATTTTCTCTGCATTTTTGAAGGGTATTTTCTCTAGATATGAAAATCTTAGCTAACATTTTTTTTTTTTTTTTGCTCCCATTTAGAATTTTAGAGAGTTCCATTGGTTTTTGTCCTCCATTGTTTCTGATAAAAAGTCAGCTGTCATGCTTATTGCCATTCTCTCCCCACCTCCTTTTATTTTGAGCAGGGAGTAGTGGTGGTGAGCAGAGAGGTATGCTTTTATGCTATTACTTGGTTTTCAAAAGTTTTACTATATGTCTCTGGTCTTTTACATGTTTATCCTGCTTGGGGTTCACTGAATTTCTCTGATCTGTAAGTTTGTGTCTTCTATCAATTCTAGGAATTTTTCAGCAATTATATATTTGTTTGTTTGTTTGTTTTTTGTTTTGTTTTGTGTGTGTGTGTGTAGTAAGATTTATTTTTTTTATTAATTTTTTATTTTATTTTATTTTGTTGATATACATTGTGGCTGATTATAGTTGCCCCATACCCAAAACCTCCCTCCCTCCCCCCTCTCCCCCAACAATGTCCCCTCTGTTTGCTTGTCGTATCAACTTCAAGTAATTGTGCTTGTTATATCTTCTTCCCCCCCACCCCGGTTTTGTGTGTGTGTGTGTGTGTGTGTGTGTGTGTGTGTGTGTGAGTGTGTGTGTGAATTATCTATTAATTTTTAGCTCCCACCAATAAGTGAGAACATGTGGTATTTCTCTTTCTGTGCCTGACTCGTTTCACTTAATATAATTCTCTCAAGGTCCATCCATGTTGTTGCAAATGGCAGTATTTCATTCGTTTTTATAGCTGAGTAGTATTCCATTGTGTAGATGTACCACATTTTCCATATCCACTCATCTGATGATGGACATTTGGGCTGGTTCCAGCTCTTGGCTATTGTAAAGAGTGCTGCAATGAACATTGGGGAACAGGTATGCCTTCGACTTGTTGATTTCCATTCCTCTGCGTATATTCCCAACAGTGGGATAGCTGGGTCATATGGTAGATCTATCTGCAATTGTTTGAGGAACCTCCATACCATTTTCCATAGAGGCTGCACCATTTTGCAGTCCCACCAACAATGTATGAGAGTTCCTTTTTCTCTGCAACCTCGCCAGCATTTATCGTTCAGAGTCTTTTGGATTTTAGCCATCCTATCTGGGGTTAGATGGTATCTCAGTGTGGTTTTGATTTGCATTTCCCAGATGCCGAGTGATGTTGAGCATTTTTTCATATGTCTGTTGGCCATTTGTATATCTTCCTTAGAGAAATGCCTACCCAGCTCTTTAGCCCATTTTTTAATTGGGATGCTCGTTTTTTTCTTGTAAAGTTGTTTGAGTTCCTTATCTATTCTGGATATTAATCCTTTGTCAGATGTATATTTTGCAAATATTTTCTCCCACTCTGTTGGTTGTCTTTTAACTCTGTTAATTGTTTCTTTTGCTGTGCAGAAGCTTTTTAGTTTGATATAATCCCATCTGTTTATTTTTCCTTTGCTTGCCCGTGATTTTGGGGTTGTATTCATGAAGTCTGTGTCCAGTCCTATTTCCTGAAGTGTTTCTCCTATGTTTTCTTTAAGAAGTTTTATTGTTTCAGGGTGTATATTTAAATCCTTAATCCATTTTGAGTTGATTTTAGTATACGGTGAGAGGTATGGATCTAGTTTCATTCTCCTGCATATGGATATCCAGTTATCCCAGCACCATTTGCTGAAGAGGCAGTCCCTTCCCCAGTGAATAGGCTTGGTGCCTTTGTCAAAGATCAGATGGCAGTAAGTGTGTGGGTTGATTTCTGGATTCTCTATTCTATACCATTGGTCAGTGTGTCTGTTTTTAGGCCAGTACCATACTGTTTGGGTTATTATAGCTTTGTAGTATAGCTTAAAGTCAGGTAGTGTTATGCCTCCAGCTTTATTTTTTTTGCTCAGCATTGCTTTGGCTATGCGTGGTCTTTTATTATTCCATATAAATGTCTGGATAGTTTTTTCCATTTCTGAGAAAAATATCTTTGGAATTTTGATGGGGATTGCATTGAATTTGTATATCCCTTTGGGTAGTATGGACATTTTCACTATGTTGATTCCTCCAATCCAAGAGCATGGGATATCTTTCCATCTTCTTGTATCCTCTCTAATTTCTCTCAGCAGTGGTTTGTAGTTCTCATTATAGAGATTTTTCACATCCTTGGTTAACTCAATTCCTAAGTATTTTATTTTTTTGGTGGCTATTGTAAATGGGCAGGCTTTCTTGATTTCTCGTTCTGCATGTTCACTATTGGAGAAAAGAAATGCTACCAATTTTTGTGTGTTGATTTTGTATCATGCTACTGTGCTGAAATCATTTATCAATTCCAAGAGTTTTTTTGTAGAGGTTTTAGGCTGTTCGATATATAGGATCATGTCATCTGCAAACAGGGACAGTTTGACTTCATCTTTTCCAATCTGGATGCCCTTTATTTCCTTCTCTTCTCTGATTGCTCTGGCTAGTACTTCCAACACTATGTTGAATACGAGTGGTGAGAGTGGGCATCCTTGTCTAGTTCCTGTTCTTAAAGGAAAAGCTTTCAGCTTTTCCCCATTCAGGATGATATTGGCTGTGGGTTTGGCATATATGGCTTTAATTATGTTGATACTTTCCCTCTATACCTAACTTATAGAGGGTCTTTGTCATGAATGAGTGCTGAACTTTATCAAATGCTTTTTCAGCATCTATAGAGATGATCATATGGTCCTTGTGTTTGAGTTTATTAATATGGTGTATCACATTTATTGATTTGCGTATGTTGAACCAACTTTGCGTCCCTGGGATGAATCGCACTTGATCGTGGTGAATAATTTTACGTATGTGTTGCTGTATTCTGTTTGCTAGTATTTTAGTGAGGATTTTTGCATCTATATTCATCAAGGATATCGGCCTGTAGTTTTCTTTTTTGGTTATATCTTTACCTGGTTTTGGTATCAGGATGATGTTTGCTTCATAGAATGAGTTTGGGAGATTTGCGTCCGTTTCAATCTTTTGGAATAGTTTGTAAAGAATAGGTATCAATTCCTCTTTGAATGTTTGGTAAAATTCTGCTGTGAATCCATCTGGTCCTGGGCTTTTCTTTGTTGGGAGCCTTCTGATAACAGCTTCAATCTCCTTTATTGTTATTGGTCTGTTCAAATTTTCTACATCTTCACGGTTCAGTTTTGGAAGCTTTGTGTGTCCAGAAATTTATCCATTTCCTCCAGATGTTCAAATTTGTTGGCGTATAGTTGTTTATAGTAGTCTCGAATGATTCCTTGTATTTCAGATGAATCAGTTGTAATATCGCCTTTTTCATTTATAATTTTTGTTCTTTGAGTCTTTTCTCTTCTTTTTTTTTTGTTAGCCATGCTAATGGTTTCTCAATTTTATTTATTATTCCAAAAAACCGCCTTTTTGATTCATTGATCTCTTGTATTGTTTTTTGGTTTTCAATTTCTTTAAGTTCTGCTCTGATCTTAATGATTTATTTCTGTCTGCTAAATTTAGGTTTAGATTGTTCTTGTTTTTCTAGTTCTTTAAGGTGAAGTGTTAGGTTGTTCACTTGCCATCTTTCCATTCTTCTGAGGTGAGCATTTAATGCAATAAATTTCCCCCTTAATACTGCTTTTGCAGTATCCCACAGGTTTTGGTATGATGTATCATTATTTTCATTAGTTTCAATAAATTTTTTGATTTCCTGCTTCATTTCTTCTTGGACCCATATGTCATTAAGTAGAATACTGTTTAATTTCCATGTGTTTGTATTGGTTTCAGATTTTCGTTTGTTATTAATTTCTAGTTTTAATCCATTGTGGTCTGAGAAAATACATGGGATAATTCCAATTTTTTTGAATTTATTGAGACTTGATTTGTGACCGAATATGTGATTTATCCTGGAGAATGATCCATGTACTGATGAGAAGAATGAATATTCTGAGGTTGTTGGATGGAATGTTCTGTAGATATCTGCCAATTCCAATTGGTCTAGAGTCTTGTTTAGATCTTGTGTTTTTCTACTGAGTCTTTGCCTAGATGATCTGTCTGATATTGACAGTGGGGTGTTCAGGTCCTCTGCTATTATGGTATTAGTGTCTATTTCCTTCTTTTGGTCTAATAGAGTTTGTTTTATAAATCTGGCTGCTCCAACATTGGGTGCGTACATATTTATGATTGTTATGTCTTCTTGATGGATCAGTCCTTTTATCATTAAGTAGTGTCCCTCATTGTCTCTTTTTATGGTTTTTAGTGTAAAGTCTACTTTGTCAGATATAAGAATAGCTACTCCAGCTCCTTTTTCTTTTCTGTTTGCATGGTAAATCTTTTTCCATCCTTTCACTCTTAGTCTATGTGAATCTTTATGGATGAGGTGGGTCTCTTGTAGGCAGCATATAGTTGGGTCCTCCTTTTTGATCCAGTCAGCCAGTCTGTGTCTTTTGATTGGGGAATTTAAGCCTTTTACATTAAGAGTTGTTATTGAAAGGTGTTGATTTGTTCCTAGCATTTTATTGGTTGTTTGGTTGTCTTAGGTGTCTTTTGTTCCTTGCTTTCTGATTTACTGTTTGGTTTCTGTGTTTGTTGGTTCCTTAGGTTGTAGATAGCGTTTTTGTTTGCTTGTTTTCTCTTCATGAATGCCATTTTTATTATACTAGTGGGTTTTGATTTTTCTTGGGTTTTTATGGCAGTGGTAGTTATTTTTCAGGAATCAAACACAGTACTACCTTGAGGATTTCTTGTAAGGGTGGTCGTGTGGTAGTGAACTCCCGCAGTTTTTGTTTGTCTGAGAAATATACTATTTGCCCTTCATTTCGGAAGGATAGCCTTGCAGGGTAGAGTATTCTTGGCTGGCAATCTTTGTCTTTTAGTATTTTGAATATATCATCCCATTCCTTTCTAGCTTTTCGGGTTTGTGATGAAAAGTCTGATGTTAGCCTGATTGGGGCTCCCTTATAGGTGATTTGACGCTTCTCTCTTGCAGCTTTTAAGATTCTCTCTTTGTCTCTGAGTTTTGCCAATTTGACTATGACATGTCTTGGAGAAGGCCTTTTTGGGTTGAATACGTTAGGAGATCGTTGAGCTTCCTGGATCTGAAGATCTGTGATTTTTCCTATACCTGGGAAGTTTTCTGCCACTATTTTGTTGAATATGTTTTCAATGGAATCTCCATTTTCGTCCCCTTCTGGAATACCCAGGACTCGGATATTTGCGCGCTTAAGGTGGTCTGATATCTCTCTCAGATTTTCTTCAATGTCTTTGATTCTTTTTTCTTTCTTTTTGTCTGCTTGTGTTATTTCAAACAGCCCATCTTCAAGTTCAGAGGTTCTCTCTTCAATTTCCACAAGCCTGATGGTTAAAGTCTCGGTTGTGTTTTCTATTTCCCTGAATAACTTCTTCAGTTCGGGAAGTTCTGCTACATTTTTTTTCAGGACATTGATTTCCTTGTACATTTCCTCTTTCAGTTCCTGTATACTTTTCCTCATTTCATCATGATGTCTAGCTGAGTTTTCTTGTATCTCATTCAGTTTCCTTAGAATTATCACTCGAAATTCCTTGTCAGTCATTTCAAAGGCTTCTTGTTCTATAGGATCTAGAGTTTGAGATTTATTAACTTTTGGTGGTGTACTTTCTTGATTTTTTGTATTTCTGGTATCTTTTTTTTGATGTTTATTCATTGTGGCAGGGGGTTTCACAGTCCACCGGTTTGAGACTATTGACTAACTAAGATGTTGCTGTGGTTGCCAATTTGGTATGGCTACCTCCGTGACTGCTCAGTTGGCCTTTAGTGCCTTGTGTGTATGGTTGCCTCGGGTCTTGGGCCTCTCCGGAGAGCCACCTTTCTGGTCAGCTTGGACTCTGCTGGGCTGCTGGATCACGTACCACAGGGTGTGTGATCTCTGTTGAGCTTCACTTCCTGTGCAGGACTTCTCCCTGTTTTGTGTGCTCTGGCCCAGGCTGTTGGATCGTGCAGTGGCGACCCCACAGAGTGTGTGGTTTCTGTCGAGTCTCCGCCTCCCTGGCCGCACGTCTCCCCGCTCTGTGCGCACTGGGCTGTGCTGGGACATGTCTTCTGCAACCCTCGTCTGTCAGCTGGGCCTTCAAGACCCTGCTCGGCACCACCTCGCCCAGGAAGTCTACCAGGCTTCTGTTAGGCACAGGTGACCGGTCGCTCTGGGTGCCTTTGTAGCACTGTGTAGATCTTTCTCGGGACTTATCACCTTCCTCCTGGTATTGCAGTTATTTGTGTGCTTGTCTTCTCTCCCACACCAGAGCGTGAGCACCTCGGGGGAGGAGCCTGCAGCACACGGTTCACCTTTCTATCCCCCCGGACCGAGTCTGGTACCCGCCTGTAGTCAGCTCTCCGGCAGGTTCAAGCAGACTTGGGAACTCTCCTACCACACTATTCCTAACCAGAAACTGGTTAGGCGTTTTTCCGAACTGGTGACTGTAGAGATGGTATCTGCCTCCCAGTAACAGGAAGTTTACCGGGGGCCGGAGTCCAGGGTGTGTTGGAGTGACAGTCGGCCCCGCCCGTACTTCCTTGCCCTCCCAACGCTGGCCGGAGACGCCCCACACCACCAGCCCCACCAGAGAACCGCGGAGGGAGTGGGAGGGGTGGCCAGCCTGCAGGCCCTGGGAAGCCCCACACCAGGGCAAGCAAGTGGGAAGGCTCAGTGAGGAGTTGAGCCAGGCGAGGAGGACAGGCTTGGCTGAGCCTCGCCGGAGCTGCCACCACCTGAGAAAATGGAGGCAGTCCCTGGGCAGTGAGTGGCCTGGTGATGTAGGCGGAAGCCGAGTGGGCGTCAGCCCCCTGAGCAGGGCCGGGTCGGGGGTCACTCACAGTGCTGTGCCAGGTCGAGCGCTCACTCTCTGCCTCTGGTTTGTCGCCTTCCCCCTTCTCGGTTCCTGCCACCTCGGGCTGCTCGCTTGGTCCCCCGGCGTGGCTCGGGTGCTCCCAGGAATCTTCTTTTATGCCGGCCTAAAACCTCGAATCATGAATAGGGCAGCTGGCCGCCTTCAGCGCAGCCCCGGCCTCCGGGATCCTGTCTGCATCCACAGCAGCCCTGGCGCCATGTTCCCTGTTTAGAGACTCGCTTTTGCAGCTAAGAAACAGTTCTTTTCCTGCTCCATACTTCGAAGCTGTTGTTTGTAAATGAGGCAGCCTCTCCTGCCGAGCGCAAAGTGGCGGTCAGCCCTCACGACCGGCCACCAGCAGCGGTCCTCCCTTAAGAGATGGCAAGAGGAAGGTCCACATGTTTCCCGGTTGCGTAAGGCCCAGTGGCCGCCTTTTCCACCTCAGCTACTCCGCGCCAACTGCCGCAGCCACTGCCATCTTGATACCCTCCCAAATAGATATAATCCAGCAATTATATTTTGAAGTATTTCTTCTGCCCCACTTTTTCTCATTTCCTTATGGGATACTAGTTATTCATGTGACAAATCATGAGATACTGTCCCACAGGTCTCAGATTCTCTTTTAGTTATTTTTTTCTTTTTTTAAATATTTGGACAATTTCTATTCTCCTACCTTTGAGTTCAGTGAGTCTTTCATCTGCTGTATCCAATCTACTTTTATGTCAGTCAAATACATTCTTTATTTCTGATATTACATTTTTTCTTTTTAGCTTTTCCATTTCATTTTTATAGTTTCTTATTTACAACTTCCATATTTCTGCTGGAATTCCTAATTTCCTTATGCACATTATCCACCTTTCTCACTAGATCTTTTAATATTATTATCATAGCTATTTTAAAGTCCTTGTCTTAGCTGCAGTATCTATGCCATCTGTAGATCTGCTTACTGATTGTGTTTTTCCATTGATTATTGGTTATATCTTTTTGCTTCTTTATTTATACTATAATTTGTGATTTTATGCTGGACATTGTAAATTAGGGGGGAAAAAAAGAGAGAGAGAGAGACTGACCAAGATAATATTTACTCCTAGAAAAGTTTATACCACTTCCTTTGTCATACTGCTAATCTGTAGTTGAGCTGGGCCTGAGTTTTGTCACATTCTTAGTTATTTTTCGCTACTGGCTTCAACAAGTTTGAAGGCAGTATTAAAAGTATCCCTTCAGCAGAGTTCTCTCTCTCTCTCTCTCTCTCTCTCTCTCTCTCTCTCTCTCTCTCTCTCTCTCTCTCTCTCTCTCTCTCTCTCTCTCTGTGTGTGCGCGCATGCGTGTGTGTGTGCGCGCGCACGCGCGCGCTTGAATTTCAGGGGAAGTCTCCTTACTCTCTAACTGCCACAATCCCCCCAACCCCACCAGCCAAACTTTCTGTAACTTGGAAGACCTGCCCCATATTCATTCCCTTCCTGCAACTTTGGACTAGGCAATTCCTTATACTCTGAGAGGGTCCCTATGAACTTCAGGAGGATTTTTCTCAGTTCGCCTGCTCCCAGGTTTCAGTAGCCTGCTGTCTTGTGGTTGGGGAAGGTTGTGGATTCTGCAGGACTATTTTTCCTAATTCTTCTCACCATGTCCCAAATCTTCAGTGCATCACTTCTTTTCCCTTGTGGAAGGCCCCTTCTGCCTTTGGAGATGGAAATCTTTCTCTACCCTCCTGTCTTTCTCCTAGCCTTCAGTTGACTACTTCCTTGATCTCAAGGAAAGCCTCATGTACTGTTCTGGGATCTCTTTCCACATCAGCTTTCCTGCCATGTTCTATTCTTTTGGCAGGCTTTTGCCGTGCACTTAGATAAACCTATTTTAGTCTGTTGGGTTTCTTTTATTATGTAAATTTTTTTTCAAATGTAAAACATTTACATGTTTGCATTTGATAGCATATAAGAATATATATTGAAAGTTATCTAATTTACATTCTTATCCACTCAACTCTGCATCCTCCCTCCCTCCCACCTATATTGGTAATTAATTTTGTTTCTAAAGCAATCGTTTATTTTCCTTCTCTATAAAAATATAAGTATATATTAATGCCTGTGTATTTTCACTCTTTGTAATATAAAAGATTGTATATTCATCACCTCAAACCCTGATATGATCATTGCACACTCCATAAATGTACCTAAATATCACATTGTATTCCATAAATATATACAATTATGGGCCAATTAAGAAAAAAATAAACTAAAAAGAAAAAAAAAGCCAGAGACAGAAATAAATTAGAGGTTACCTGAAACTGGGAGAAAGGAATAATGGGAAGTTATTGCTTAATGGGTATAGAGTTTATGCTTAGAATGATGAAAAAGTTTTGGAAATAGAGGTGATGATCACACAGCATTGTGAATGTAATTAATTCCACAGAATTATATGTTTAAAAATGGTTGAAATAGCAAATCTTATATATATTTTACCACCACAAAAAATAATTTTAAAAAGATAGTAGTACAGTGTGTATACTATTACACCTTGATTTTTTTTCCTTAATAAATCGGGGTCATCACTTCATAATGGTGTATGGAGATCATCCTCTTTCTGATGGTTGTATATTATTTAGAGTATTCTTTTATTTATCAGTATCTTAGTTTATTCATCTTGTCTCTTACTGATGGATATTTGGGTTGTTTTCAATTTTTGTGAACACCAGTAATGTGCATAAATTATTTTCTGTTTTTCTACTGTTTTAAAGTTATATTTCTAAGTAATCTTTAACTATTGGTTTAGGATCTAAGACATAATCTATACTCTGAGATTAGAAACTGGAAAATCATTCCTACACTATCTATGATGTGTCCAACAAAATAAATGTTAAGCATCTGTAAGGATATACAGAATTCTGTTCTGATTATATATCTATACCTATATATCTATTTATCTATCTATCTGTCTTTTGGACTTCAACTTCTCATTCTGATTTATTATGAAGCCCAAAAGAAGGTATTGCCAACAATGATTTCCAGAGGACTGTCAAAATTATATCTATATCTGCATCCACATCTACATCTAGATATAGATATATATTTTGCTTGAATTAATAATTTAAAAGGATCAATTTTGTATCTTATTATTATGAAGTATGGTTTAGGTATTTTATTAGCTGCCAACTATATGCCTGAATTTCAAGAAATATTAGGACATAGATATTTACAAAATAAATATTAACAGTATGTGTAGAGTCACTAAAATTTTGCAGGTGCCGTGACAGAATAAAGACACTAAAAAAATTTGAAGGTAAATTTTTTAGGCAAACTCAGCACTTCCCTTCATGACATCTACTGAATATCCATATGGTGTGCATGGTCTCTACTGTAAAATAGGACATTTATAGGTTCAGCTTCTATTAGAAAAGAGTATGTGAAATGTATATTTCAGCTCAAAATCTTGCAGTTTTATTTAGAGCAAAGGTAGCACAGATTATTTAAAAATATGAGTGTGTGTGTGTTTATATATACATAGAGAGAGGGAAAGAGAGAGTGATAATATTATGTGCCTTCTCTTCAGTCTTGTACCTTCACTTGCTACAGAAAGTCTCCACTCAAAAAGTCTATTGTATTCTCAGATCTCTGCTTATATGAGTGATTTCCTGGACTTTTTGATTTGTCTCTGTGCCTGTGTCTATGTGTATCTGTGCTTTGTGCACAATTTTAAACTTGAATCACTGTTTACTGTTGCACAGAGCATGAAGGTTTAGAAGTGGAGATAAATAAATCAGCTATCTGTTAGAAAAGTCTAAACTAAAGTGCAGTTGTTTGCTTCAGCTTGTCAATGGATATTTATCACTTGACCATAATACCATAACAGTTATAGCAGTGAAATACATCCTGTGCAGATAGCTAGTAAAGGAGCTCACAGTTGTTAATGCCAGTTGAATTTTAATGCTGAAGAGATGGGAAACATGGCACTTGCTCTGGTTAATGCTGCTCTTACTGGCCACAGTGAAAATGAGGAGGTGAAATCAGTTTTTAAGTATTGCAGTGGAGCTGGGGGCTATATACTGATATATGTCAAAACAGCATATATGTCACTTCCTGTTTTTGTCTTTTCATCTCTTGGTTTAGTTAACTGCAGAATAGTAACATAACATCAGACATATTTCTTTGAGGCATCCTCTTCGTATTTCTACTTATGAGGCCCAATAGAAGGTATTACCAACAATAATTTCTGGGAAATATTATTAAAAGTCTTAACTCTAATAGATACTAGTTATTGCCTGAAAATCACTTAGTAAAGTTAACGCTGACAGATTCTGATTGTGAGCTTAGCCCTTGCTATAACCAGAGTTTTATTTGTGATCCATCCTTGATACATTCTGTTCCTTCTTATACTGAGGGAAAGTTTGTAATAGAGTAAAGCTTCCACATAGAGCTCTGTTCTAAAAGATGAACTGGGAATATTAATAAATTTCTAGTAAAGAACCATATTCTTATATTTTCCTAGCAAGTAAAGAAAATTAAGTTTTCAGTCTTTGACTCAGGGGATTTATTCTTGTAGAACAACTTTTGGGATTACATGAAGAGTAGTGTAGTTTCAATATTTTTGTATACAGAAACTTCAAGTTCATATTGTTTATCTATGTTAACTTAGTTCAGGTTAGGTTCAAATTAATCAGCATTTGACAGCAGCTCTCTGCGGAGTCCTTCATTAAGTCCTACCAGAATAAGAAAACGCAACATAGAAGGGAAATATATATGATATGGTCTTTTTTGCATAAGGTAGAGATTGAGACAATACATTTGTTGGAGGGTTTTAGAGGTTAAGATGAGTTTGATATTTTTTATGATTGAGAAAGTTGAGAATTAAGAAAGAAATCTGTATTAGTTTACATTTGCTTATACCTAATCTACTTCTAAAGCAGAGAAAAAAATACAATAAAAACACAATACAATTTTTATTCTGCAGAATAAAAATAAAAAAATAGTCATGGTCAAAGTCAAGTTAAAGCTATGCCAAAAATGTACACTAAGGGTAGATGTACATTAAAGATAGCAGTTGCTTTTAGAACACCCTGTAAATCCAAGCTTCCTGAAAGCCAGGGCATAAAGAGAAACAGGTTGAGTTATATAGTTGCCATTTTATAATAAAAGGTAAATATGTACCAGAAGTTACAAGCTTTTTCCCAGCTCTGATCTCCAGAAAGAATTGATTGCTTAATATCAGTGTCATCAATAACAATTTTCCAAAATGCAAAATTCCCTTTATATGAACAAAAATAATATGGGATCTTCATATGACTGAAAATTAGAAGGATAATGCTGTATTATTAACAGGGATCTATACAAGCATTTCTAAAGAGAAGTGAAGAAACCAAGACTAGGTATATGGATAGTTTACTGGTGAACTGAATTAACATAGATGTGAAAATATCTATCTCAACAAATTACATATAGAAGGAAAGTATCTCAACACAATAAAGGCTACATATGACAAACCCATAGCTAACATCGTACTGAATGGAGGGAAGTTGAAAGCTTTTCCTCTAAGAACAGAAAAAAGACAGGGACTCCTACTTTCACTACTCTTATTGAACATAGTACTGGAAGTCCTAGCCAGAGCAATTAGGCAGGAGAAAGAAATAAAGGACATCAAAATTAGAAAAGAAGAATTCACATCATTTCTGTGTGCATATGACATCATCTTATATGTAGAAAAACCTAAAGACTCCACCAAAAAACTCTAGAACTGATAAACAAGTTTAATAAAGTTATAGGATACAAAAATCAACATACAAAAATCAGTAGCATTTGTATACACCAACAATGAAGTAGCTGAAAAAGATATCAAGAAAGCAATATGATTTACAATAGCTACCAAAAAAATAAAATACCTAGGAATAAATTTAACCAAGAGGGTGAAAGATCTCTGCAATGAAAACTACAAAACACTGATGAAATAAAGAGGACTCAAGAAAATGGAAAGACACCCCATGTTCATAGATTGGGAAAATTACTATTGTAAAAATGACCATACTACCCAAAGAGATCTACAGATTCAATGCAATCTCTATTAAAATACCAATGACATTCTTCACAGAAATAGAAAAAAATGCTAAAATTCATATAGAACCACAAAAGACCCCAAATAGCCAACACAATTCTGAGTGAAAAACACAAAGCTGGAGGCATTACACTTCCTGACTTCAAAATACGCTGCAATCAAAACAGCATGGCAATGGCATAAAAACAGACACATGGACCAATGGAACAGAATAGATAATCCAGAAATAAAACCACTTATCTACAGCCAGCTGATTTTTGACAAAGGCACCAAGAATATACATTGGAGAAAGCACAGCCTGTTCTGTAAATGGTGCTGGAAAAACTGGATATCCATATGCAGAAGAAAGAAAATACACCCCTATGTCTCAACATATATGAAAACCAACTCGAAATGAGTTAAAGATTTAAATGTAAAACCTGACACTATAAAACTACAAGAAAACATAGGGGAAACACTCCAAGATATTGGTCTGGGCGAAAATTTTACAGAGAAGACTTTTAAAGCACAGGCAACAAAAGCAAAAATAGACAAATGGGATTATACCAAACTAAAAAGCTTCTGCACAGCAAAGGAAATAATCAACAGAGTGAAGAGGCAACTGGCAGGATGGGAGAAAATATCTGCAAACTATTCATCCACCAAGAGATCAATATCTAGAATATACAAGGAACTTAAATTATTCAACAGCAAAGAAACAAATAAGCTTATTTTAAAAATGGGCAAATTACCTGAATAAACATTTCTCAAAAGAAGACATACAAATGGCCAACAGGTGTATGAACAAATGCTTAACATCACTAAGCATCAGGGAAATGCAAATCAAAACCACATTGAGATACCACCTCACCCCAGTTAGAATGGCTGTTATCCAAAAGACAAAAAGTATAAAATGCTATTGAGGACACAAAGAAAAGGGAACTCTTATACACTGTTGGTAGGAATGTAAATTAGTGTAGCCATTATGAAAAACAGTATGGAAATTCCTCAAAAAATAGAAATATCATATGATCCAGCAATCCCACTGCTGGGTATTTATCCAAAGGAAAGAAACTCAGTATACTGAAGAGATATCTGCATCCTCATGTTTATTGCAGCTCTAGTCATAATAGCCAAGATCAGTCTAGGTGTCCATCGACAGATGAGTTGATAAAGAAAACGGTATATATACACAATGGAGTACTACTCAGCCATAAAAGAAAAATGAAATCCTGTCATTGTGGCAACATGGGTGGGACTGGATGGCAATATGTAAAGTGAAATAAGTCAGGCACAGAAAGATAAATATCACATTTTTTCACTTATGTGGGAGCCTAAAAAAGTGGAGTTTATAGAAATAGAGTAAAATTGTGGTTACTAGTGGCTGGGAAGGTGAGGGGGATGGTGGAATAGGAATAGGTTGGTTAATGAATAGAAAATCACAGCTAGATAGGAAAAATTAATCCTAGTGGTCTACAGTCATGCTAGGAATCTGTAATTAACAATAATTTATTGCATGTTTTCAAATGGGTAGAAGAGAAGAGCTCACATGCTCTCATCACAAAGAAATGATAAATTTTCATGACAATGAATATAACTACCTGATTTGATCAATTTACATTGTATACATGTATTGAACTATAATTCTGTGCCCCATAAATATGTATAATTAATACATGTCACTTAAAAAACAAATGAATCTATTTACATATAAAAAATGTCTGGAATAATATTATTAAACTATATTTTAGTGCAGACAAAATCTTATAGTAAATTACAGTTTTAAAAGATAGATGAGAGTGGAGATCCTTGGATTGAATCAGGTTTGAGAGGCCTGCAGTTGTACCTACTTGCTCCCTTCTCGTGCTCCACCTCAACCACGGTGGCCTCTGAGGCACCTTGTAGAACCCATAGGATTTCATGGACTATCGTATGAGAAAATAACCACTGACCTAGAGAAATAAATGGCTAGCATTCCACTTAGAGCCCCTCTCTCAAAGGTAGTTTGCCAATTAATCTGGAGAGAAAAGATTCAAAAGTTATCACTAAGTATCTGAGGTAAAAGTGTTCGATGTTGTTAATTGAATCGAGAAATATGTGCCCTAGATACTGGGGATGTGGTTTGAAAGTTTGCTGTGGGGTGAAAATTAAAGTGCCTTCCTTGTATTCATAGTTAAATGTAATGAACTCCTGTGTGTAAAGGGTGTGAATTAGGCTGTGCATATGTGCTGACATGTACTCACAAATGTGCACACAAACATATTTCAAAAAATTAGATAGCTAATTTTGTGTGACCTTGCCAAATGCTTGAACAGGTATTTCATTGAAATTCCTACAATTTTGTCTCATAAAAATGAAAATGCCGACTATAGATATAATATTTTTAAGGCTGACTATAGATTATGTACTTATAAGAAAATGCTGACTGTAGATTATAAGATTATAAATTTACTAGTCTTCTTTCTCTGCCATACGCGTGCACTCTTGAGTAGAACTACATTCAGATGAGTTCACCAAGGTACTAATAGTAAAATACTGCCTAGAGAGGAGTACATGAGGTCACCTATTGGGAATGTTGGGTGCAGAAAAACTCTGGCATAGTTAGCAGTTTGTGGTGATTCCTGAAAGTGAGTAGCCAACAGGTTCCTGGGCTGACTTTTAAATACATGTAAATATAAATGTTTAGAAAGGATTACATTTTTGCTGATTGAATTTACTCTTTGAAAATTTTTCCTTTTATATTAGAAAATATATAAACATACAGAAAAAGAATAAAATAGAATGTTCCTATTTTAGATTATGTTCCTTTTTAAATTAGAAAATATATAAATGTAGAGGAAAAGTATAAAATAGAATATAAGAAAGTATATGCTGTCCCACTATCCACAACATATCGGTGTATTGTCTGTTACTCTTTAGATATATATTGCATAATTACAATCATTTATATATACAATTTGACATTTTTCTTATGATTTCACTTACCATTTTACTACATCTTTCCAAAGTTTTCTATTTTAATGTGTACAAACTATTGAAAAATTATAGATAGATAAATTATAATTTAACATATTCTCTGATTGTTGGGCAGAAATAAATATAAATTGATTGCATTTTTTACTAGTATAAAAATGCAATGGTAAATATTTAAAAATCTCTGTGTAGCTATTTTATTGGGCTGCATTTCCAAAATTACTGAATCAAAGAATATAAACTTTTAAAGACCATTTTTACGTACTTTGTTTACTGTATAGGTTTCACCTATTATTTATTAGCAGTGCATGAAAGTTCTCTTGCCACAAAAGCTCATTAATTAATATGCTCAATATAAAGTTGCGTAAGGCAGTGTGCTTTTAAAAGGAAGGCAGTTTTATTCCTTTTAAGCTGTAATTATTACTAGGCAAATAAAATGTTGCCATACCAAGATCATAATACAATGAGGTCAATTATTAATATATGAATGCATTTCTTATATACTATAAAACATTTTATTTTAAATTGGTAAACATACCCATAGTAATCTTGTTCAAAGTTAATTTGCCTAAGTGATGCTTTAATATATCTACTACAACTTAATATCTGAATTATCATGACTTCTAAATTAAATGGACTTGAAATGTGTTTGACTGTAACTTAAAATCAGCAGTAAAATTCTGTATTTGTTCTGCCTATCCTTTATTTTTTTTTTAGTATTTAAGAAATTCTACTCATATCTCTTATGTCATGCAAAATGAATAAATTTAACAATGATTTCATTGCATCCAAGGAGTACTATATTCCTAAGACAAAAGAATGGAATATATTCATAGCTCATTTTTAAACTAGTACAGTCTTAAGACACTAATTGAATTCAATTTTATAGTGACTAAATATTGTTAAAGTTTATGACTGAGTGATATATATAAGGTATGATACCAAATTCAAATTAGTTGTAATGATTGCCTGGTTGAAAAAGTAGCATGGGTGGTCCCTAAAGCATCACAACCAACACACTTAGATTTTACCTATGATTTAGATTCATGATTAGTACATGATTTTAAGTCAAGAAAATAATTTAGAAAAAATATTGAATTAAAAACTCAGAAAATATAGAAAATTAGTTATTTCTTCATATTAATATTATAATTTATAATGTATTAGATGTTATATTATTTCCTAAGCACTCAGGCCACCTGAGTTCTTGAATTATTTTGTAAAATATAACATAAGTATAATATTACACATTCATTTGAACTCTTGCTAACAGGAAAGTTGTGTTTCTCTATTTTAGCATATTGCAATTTTAACGAAGTTTATTTTAGAGACTACATAGTCCTGTCACCAGATACTGATATAACCTGTACACAGAGAATAAGCTATTAAAATTACAAATATATACATCTATATGTATGTACAGTTGTCCCTATGTATCCATGGGAGATTGATTCCAGGACCTCCTGCATATACCAAGACCTGTGATACTCAAGTTCCTGATATGAAATGGCATAGTATTTGATTGTAACCCATACATATCCTCCATATGCTTTAAATTGTCTCTAGATCATTTATAATACCTAATAAAATGTAAATGTTATGTAAATAGTTGTTATACTGTATTGTTTAGGGAATAATGGCAAGAAAAAGCAGGCTGTACATGTTCAGTTTAGACACAATTTTTTTTCTCCAAATATTTTTGATCCATGGTTTGTTGAATCCATAGATATGGAACCCATGGATACAGAGGGCTATCTGTAGGGCTGGCTGTACTTAGGTTATGTTGAATAGTTTCTTACTAAACCATTACCATTAAGTTAACATATTTTTATTTTCAATACTTGTATTATTTGTCATAAAAGTGGATTATCCTCAGAAAAATAAACATTATTAACTAATACTACTTTCTATTCTGTACTATTCTTTGATAAGTTGTATGTTCCAGCTATTCTACGTTGCTTTGTTTGTTACCTTGATAACATACCTTTACTGGGTGGGTATTATAAGCATGAGGACATGACAGACCTGCAAGCCTTGTCATATCCCATTTCCTGCAAATAAAAATTGCTGTGCAGTGTTCTGGCATAGACTTCTTGCTGTGATATCAATGGCAGCCCAAAATCTATGGGCTTAAATGTAGTTAACATTATCACTAATGTGTTTTGTAAGATAGTATTGGGTGTATTTGAAGGGTCACAGCCACCTAATCATGTCCATTCTCAGCCAGGATGTGTTGCCTTGATTTTAGAATACTCTGGTAAGTGGATGGTAGCAGCCAACATGAAATAATTCACTGGAAGTAAGATGCCTGATGGAACACTGAATAAAAATTTCCTCTTAGCCAAAATTGCTTTTTTTCTTGATCACTACCTTTCTACCTTTTCCATTTTACAGCAACTTTCAGCTATTTTTGCCATATTTTTTCTCTTTTTCCACCGTCCCATTTTTCTTCTTTATAATCCTCTTTTCCTCTCTCTAATTCATACTTATTCTGTCTTCCCATTTTTGAAGTCTGTCTCCACCACCAGTGGAAGTCTATGTCAGGTGTTCATTTATCATCCATCCATTCATTCGTTTCTAAGTGAGTATTCAAAAGTCTGCTCTATATTAGATACTATGTAATTGACATTGTAGGGGAGAGATAATGACAACACAATATCTATTTTTTATCAAGAGTTTGCTATATGTCAGGCACTGTTCTCAGTGCTTTGTGTATATTAACAGATTTAATCTTTACAACAGCCCTAAGAACAGGTCCAATTTTTAATCTTCATTTTACTGATAAAGAAACTGAGGTGCAGAATAGTAATTTGGAGCCATTTAAAGCCGCATTAGCATTTTAGCTGTTTGGGGGGATGAGCAAAATAGTTATGCCATTGCTTCAAATCCTTAATGAGATAAATTTAAAAATTTACTGGAAGTTGAGAAACTGTCCCACTAGAATGAATTCATCTCTCTTTTAAAGTAACAAAGCCTAAGTAAAATTTGCCTTATTTATTTTTTCATATCTTCCCTTTTATCACAAGGTATAATTTTTCTTATTTATAGCCTATTTGTAAACTGATACTGCTAAATTCAGCTTTGAATTACTGGAAATGGTTCTTAGCATTTGGGAAAATCCCACTGGGCCACTCAGGTAAATATGCCTGTCCTCAGAAGGTTCACTTCCTGATATAAGCCATGAAAAACAATTGGTGTTGGAGTGATTTTGAGAATTCAGGTAGACTATGAATATCACTTGTTAAACTATTCAGTTGCTTAAATGAATCAGGGTCATCAAGATTAATTTGGTATGTAGAAGAGAAGTGGTCAGAGAAGGAACCTTTTATCTATATCCAGTTAATAAGTGATGAAACTCAAGTAAAAGATTCTGGATAAATCCTTTTCAAAATTATACAGAACAGAAAACTTTTACATGTTTGGTCCATGAATACACAAGAGAATGATGTCATTAATTTATGTCTTTTTTTTTCGTAATATCATTCCTCAGATATTTGTTTGGTTCTGGAAAATTGCCAGAAGATAATGTTTTTAATGTTCCTCACTGTTTAATATGAATGGTTCAAATTTATTTCTCAATGTATATAAAGTTACACTACTATGGTTTAAAAGCACTGCATTATTGTTTTCCTCAAATATTTGTGTATAATATTATTTTCCTACCTGTCCTCCTTGAAAAAAAAAATGTTTAGGAAAGGGATACATGATAAAAATAACATTTTAAACGTTTTCTTGTCTTTTGGGGATATACTTAGCTCCTTCAGCTAATCTGGAGAAGAGCATCTCTTCACTTAATACTCATTCTGAAAAAATCTCGTTTGAAAGTTCTAGATAATACAAGAATACAGCCCTATGACCATTGTATTAACAGGGAATTTTGACCTCATTCTAATGTAATCTTCTCTCTACCTTTTTCCCACTTCCTTTTGCACTGATATCATTTGTAGACATTAGGCACAAAGTGTTTAATAAAACTGGCAATTGTAGTAAAAAAAAAAAAAAAAAAAAAACCCAGATAATTAGGTGAATGTTTGCCTTTCAGCAAAAAATTCTCTTTTGCTTTTATGCTCTTCTGTTTCTTAATTAATCACTGAAAGTTCCAAATTTACTCTCATTTTTGAGAGGGAAATGGACAGAAATCCTACTTTTATGTTCTAAGTTTTCTTCTTCAACAATATTCTTTATTCTTTTTGAATTTTATCATTCTTTTGGATGTTTAAAATAAACTTACATTTAGAGGGAAAGAAAAAGAAGCTTTAAAATCTAAAGTTATTTGAGAACAGATGATATAAGAAATAGAAAAATCTCAATAGGATAATAATCCTGACCCTAAACTAGAAAGCAGTATATTAGCTTTTGGCCAGTTGGGGAATCTGGACATAATTTATGTAGAACAGTGCATCAGCAGTATCATACCAAGGAGATGACAGGAGGGGCTCCTTTAATTTGGAAACTGTTTTCAAATAATTTTTGGATTATTTACAATTACATATGGAACAATGTGTCTACACAACCTTCATTGAAGTGTTATGGAATTGAAATGGAAATCCTCTTTGGAAATGTGCAGTGCAAATAAATAGACACTGTTTGGAAAGAACACATCATGGTGGTGTGTAATCAAAAGAAATGGTCAACACCAGTGGACGTAATCAAGAATAAATCTCTAGCAAAAAGCCTTTTATAAAATGGAATCACAAAGAGATGGCATCTCTTCCCTTTCTCCCAATTCCTTATCCTCATTCTCTTGTGACTTCTTAAATGTGTTCCTCATGTACACATTGTAGAAGCACCAGATTGCATAAGAGAATATTTTTATTTTAACTCATTGTAAAAAGAAGCATATAGGGTTGTGGCTTTGGTATGTCTGTTACTATTATAGTAATGCTGTACTCAAGATAGCAGTAACAAAGTTCTATTTCTATAATGTTTTTTACATACTCATTTTACCATACCATAGTATAGGTAAACTTACTGTGGAAAAGGTCTGTATGAACCACCATGCTTTGACTCAATGAAAACAATGTATGACTTCGTCTCATCTTAACATTGTCCTTTCCTTGGGTAATCATTTATTATATCATGGTAGGAAAACTAAGTGTTCTTATACATTTTCATAATTGCTTTAGTATTTCAATAAAGATTTCTTTCTTTCCTCAGGGCCGGTGCATAAACTTCTCCCGAGTTCCATCTCAATAGAAGAAAAGCAGGGAGACCAAGAAGGTACGAAGGTGGCACATTTCCCCACTGCTGATTTCCAACCAAAGGAAAAAAGTCAAGTGCATTTCAGAAGCTTTTGGAAGAGTAGCTTAATTCCTCTTAGTCAGGAAATGTTTTTTTTTCTGCCTTCTGCTTTGCTTGCACCATCTTCAAATACTTGTTCTGCCCTCTACACAGGAGAAAATGAAACTCAGTGGTAGCTCGATTCGTGACATTGAAAATAAAGAGGAGCGTCAATCTGCATTCTATGATTTATACAAGAATGTTGGTTTGAATGTGTACAGAAGGAAAAAGCAGCAGCAGCAGCAACATGAAGATGGTGTCCAAACATGGACCACAAAACCACTAGCCATTGTGGGCCTTCAATGGAGGCAGTAACTTTTTAAACAGAAACATGGCACTTGTGTTTTTATATGTCAAGATCTTTAGCCATAAGTAGAGTATGAAATTTCCCACCAAGCTAAGCAAATAAAGGAGTCCATTGTCTTATAGCTATGTCAGATCACAAAATCCTTCTAAGTCCCCTATCACAATGTGCCTTACGGGAAGTTTCTGACTAGAAAATCTTGTCATTCTAACACTGAAAAGTGCACACGCATGACAAAATGTAGACAGGATGCCTCAAGGTATTGGTAGCAAGCAAGATTTTGCCCTTTAGTTTTGAAGACACCTTTCTTTCATTATGCACTTGGGACGGGAAAATTAATAGAGCGTTATTCCACAGGAAGATAGCCTCTAACCACAGATCTTGAGTGGAGTTTAAGGGACTCATGATTTGAGAACTTGTCCCTATGACTGGTAGATTTCCCCCTTTTCCTATGTTTAGGATTTAGTAGTGCATAAAGCGTTAATATCTGTAAACATACCTAGGAGTTTGTTTTGTTTTTAATTTAAAGGAAGCAGTAACCACAAAGCTTCCGCTCAGGGTTTTTTCTTCCTTCAAGTCTCCAAGGGCTCTTCAGCGTCACAAGCCAGCAACTCTCTTTGCATGAAAATTTCAAAGTTTAATTAATATAATTAAAAGCAACAGCAAGCAGCAGCCTGTGAAGATTTTGCTCATCTTTTTTTATGCCTTTTGACATTGAATGACCTATTACTGTATGTGCATTACTTGGATTTCGAGGGGCACTCTACCTTGGTTTTGATTCAGTCAAGAAAAAAAGACTTCCTTTCTTCAATTTATAAGTTATATTTTCAGGAGCGTCACCATCACAAAACATTGATGATGTATGTATTATCATTTTTTAGAAAAACCACCATCGTGTCACATCGACGATGCCAAATTATGTTAGCATGAGCAGAAGCACTGTAGGGGAGGAAGAAGGCAGCAGCTGAAGAGAAAAGCTCAAATGATCTAGTCACTTTCGATACTGTACTTCAGATGCGAAATGGATATTCGACGCGAAACCTGACAAAGCGCGCCTGCTTTGATGTGAACTGGTATAGACAATGACCAGTGGCTGGGTCAGTGGGATGTCTCTCTGCGAGCACAAAGGCTTATCAAATGACACTAAAAATAAGTTCAACAACCATCACAGTGGAAGGGAGAAGACGAATATTTCATGTTTGGCGGGCATGTGAGTGCACAAGATGGAAAAAGCGATTTGGAACATCCTGGCATAATTACCCCCATTGTGTTGCTCTTAATGGAAATTTCAAAGGACGGAAGTGATTCTGTTGGTTGGTGTCCAGGTTTGTGGCACTGCTCCAAGAAGCCTTATGCACACACAAAAATATATACATATATACACACACATATATATACCCTCTAGCTTGAATCTCTTGCTCAAGTTTATTTATATCACTGGCTGGCTGGATCCAAAGTCATGTGTCCACATATTCATAAATAAAATTTTTACCTGTGCTGTGTTGACATTTTCTTTAAGCCCACATAAAGCTCATTTCTTCTTTGGTTGAATATACAATTGTCCTGGTTAGTTTCAGCGATGGGGTTCTATTTAGTTCCAAGATGTGCCTCATGTTCACAGATACTATTGGTGGTACCTGTGTGTTCAAATATAACTTGGAGGCCTGATATGGTATACCCAACTCTTTCTGCAATGAGTTCTTATAGACCTTTGTTCTACATTTGCATCTGGAACAGGAGCTTGTGCTGCTTTCTTAAATGGCCATTTCATTTCTCATCAATGCACACCCATTAATGGTATTTTAAGAGCATCAAAGATACGGTATAAGATTCTCTTGTTTCATATGGCACACTTACATTTTGCTACATGAAACAATGTAAAAAAACCTCTGCTTTTAAGTGGCAAAATAATTTTTCAGTAGATTATAATTCAAATACTATGAAGAGTTCTCAGTGAAGAGAGAGAGGCAGTGGTCTATAGACTGAAGAAAATACCACTCACAAAGTTCAAAGACAGATGGAATTTCAATGCCCTTAATGATATGAACTAGATCTTTGTTATGTTTTTCTCCCATTTTACTAACTAGCAAATGGCAGAATTTGTTTTGAGTACTATTTTCTTACCAAATGACTAGATTAAAAATTTCTATACCTTTCAACAAGGAAAATAGGTTAGAATAAAGTCATTTCTATAAGTTGAGTGATGTTTTATATTTTATAGAGAGAAATAACTTCTGTTTAATTCTTTGGACATGATGTCTGTCAAGATCTACTTTCTGTGTGTAAATGAATAAGTTGTATCCATAATCCATTTGTGTTGCATAAGGTTGCAAAAACAATTAAGTGGGAAATGACTCCTAACTTATGTGTCTCCTCTGCCTAGAAAGAAAGTTTTGAAGGCATCTATATATATTTCATAACAATGTCTGTTCTTTATGGATTCGATCCATAAATATTTATCTATCTGAAAACTTTGATACTTGGAATGTTTTCCTTAAAGCATTTGGTGCTCCAAGAAAAAACATTTGGTGCTAAGAGTTGCAGCACTGATGCCTTTCCCCAAGTTAATTCTATTTTTAAAATTTATATTGCTTCCCAATGAGATGCAGAGTAAAACTTGAGACCCTCCATTGACTAGGGGACAGCATCTGTCATCTATGGTTAATTACTATTTTAACAAAAATATATAAGGTTTAAACCTCCAATATCTCAAATTGTCTGAGAAAGAAATGATTTGCTTATATTTCCTTGGACTTTATTCTAATCCTTTAAATCATAAATATTTAATACGTATTTTGATAATAAGTCCTTATTGAATATAAGATCTAGGTGCCTCTGTGAACTTAATTTATTCACTACATATTACTGACCATTGTTTACTGTTCAGAGGTGGATTTGTTTATTATAAAATTTAAAATCTATATTATGGCTACAAGGTGTTTAAAACATTATTTATTGATTAGCTTCCATATATTATCAATTTTTTTTTTTTTTTTTTTTTGTGGCTGTCCGGTATGAGTTAGCTTATATATATTTCTGAAATTTAAGAAGGTAAAATTTAATCACATCACATTTGCAAGTATTTTGAATTATTCTAACTTCCTCCTCTATGTGTATATTGTATTTTGATTAATTTTTACTACATTTTTTACAGTAGCACATTACTTTAGGAAGTTTATTAGAGTTTTATTACTACTGGAAAATTTGGGTGGGTATGTGTGCACAGGAGAGAAATATATATTTTATTTTAATAAAGGAAATATATAATCTGGAAACACAGAATAACTCTGCAACATCTGTTATATAGTTAAGGAAAGAAAAAGATGGGGGAAGCTAGAGAACCTCTTAATCTATGTGTAGGAAATGAGGCCAGTGCAGCCACATATTCTACTGTCAGAGTTGATTAATATTGTGCTCGGTGAATTTCTACAGCATATTTCTGAGAACACTTTAATTTTAGCGTATTTCTACGCTTACTAGAATCTAATTTAGTCAATTTGATAAAAGGAAAAAAAATTTTTTTGAAACCCATAATGTAGTAGGCCCCATGCTGTTTTTTTAAATATACTTCATTTTTGTGCTTTTATGCCAAAAGAAATGCTGGTAAGAAAGTACATAGTATAACATGTGAATCTATATAAAAATGTGCTTGATCAGATTGCTTTACAATAGCTATATTAAGGAAAATTACATGATTGTGTGCATGCGTTTGCATATGTGTGAGAGGGAGAGAGATGGACCCAGTGTGATACGCTACAAAGAATCTTAGCTTAGGAACCAGGTGATAGAGGTCCTAGACCATGGATCTAGCCTCCATCTAGCTTGCTGACATTGAACTGCTCAACTTCTCAACGATAGGCTGGAGATGGACTAAAGATATCAAAAGTTCCTTGCAGTTCTGTCAACATTTGTATTAATATAATCATATCAGAGGTTTTGGTATTTACGTATATCGTATTTTTAATGACTGTCTTTATTTGTAGAGCATGATAATATTACCTCTGTAAACTGCCATTTAGTTACAAAAAAAAAGACATTGAACCATAACACATAATTTGATAACCATAATAGAGTAATTTAACTAGATTTTGTCAAAGAGGCAACTACTAATATAGTTCATATTTGTTGAAACCTCTCAAAAGATGAGTAAAATATTGGGAAATATATCCATAAATTTAACTCTGATTTTACAGTCTTAGCATGCATCTCGAAGGCATATATAAAGATGCACAGAAATTGTTAATGAGATATTTATGCTACTAGTTCTAATGATTGGGATACTTTGTACAATGTAAAAACTTAAATTTTTAAACTCCTATTTCTGTAATCAAAATTAGAAATCTTAATTGACAGTAATTTAATGAGAAATATTTTATAGAGTAATTTGAACACAGCTTAGAATCCATAGTATGTTAGAATTGTACCATTGTTTTAATGCAGAAGGATACTGTGAAAGTAAGATTCAAATTTTAAAAGTGGACCCTAAGCATTGTATTCTAATTACCCTAATATTATTTGTATCTTAGATGAATTTTATTTGCGAGGTTATAAATGTCAGTTGGTAACTCAAAATAAGTTGTAAAAGTTAGTAAAATGTACATTTAAGAAGATTTCAATTTGACTAGAAACATTGACAAGAACTAATCTTCTAGAATTTAAACTATTAAAAAGATATACACTGCCTTTACGAATTAAAAGGCAAAGTGATTTTAAACAATTTAGATGCAAAATGAAACAGAGCTTCCAAAGTCATAGATGAGAAAGGAAATTGTAACATCATGTGCTAAATTAGAAACAAATCTACACCTCTCAGCATGTTTATGTACTACAACATCTGATTTGTGTAAGTAATTGGGGAAGAGAAACTCACAATATAAAACAAGATTGAATAGTTCTAGCAGAGACACCTATAAAGAGAATTTTTACTAGTTGAAATTCTGATGTGAAATGATATGATTATCATTATCATACTATAGATTTGAGTTCTTTTTTTAACATCTAATTCTAAAAGTCTGTTAATTAAACAGAGCAATGACAGACCTTCATCTTTTAATATTTTGTTTGTGCGAGGCTGTCACACGGGAAGATTATATTTTAAACAATATGTTCAAGTGTAAAAATCTTCACCAAAGTCTTAACGTTTTAAAAAGAAAATTCCAGGACTTTTATAATTAACATTTTGGATTCTTCATAAGCTGGATGTTTCAGAAAGTATGAAAGGATTTTAAATATTTTTTAAAGAATATTAAGGACTAAATTATGATCTGGAATATTCAGTGCACTTTTTTTTTCATTTTGAGGTATATCGATATGATTATGCTAATAAAGCAAAATACTAAAAAAGAAAGTTATGATGTCGTTAATGGTTGTTTAGAATCTCTACTCCTGTCACCACCTAGACATATATTTATACGTTAAATCAATGATTTTTAAAATTCTAATTAAAAGTAATAGATAAAAAGCAAATTATAAATGATTTCAAAAATTTATTGAGCTGGTAGAGTAAAAATAGTATATTCCTCAAATTATTCCTTTAAAATCATAAATAAAATGGGTGGGTATCACTTTGCTTTAATAGATATTTCCCTTCACTCTTTAAAAGTCAGTCTGATAAATCTCAAGGTCATTACTGCCTGTATATATAATTTCAAACGTTGAAAAAACACTCATATCATCAATTAAACTGAGAAGAGAAGGCTTAGTTTCCTAGTGCTGCTGCAACAAATTACCACAGATGTCGTGGCATAAAACAATGCAGTTATTCTCTTATAGTTCCAGGGGTCAGAAGTCCAAAACCAGTTTCAGTGAGCTAAAGTTAAGGTTTCAGCCGGGTTGATTCCTTTAGGAGGTCCTAAGAGGAGAATTTGTTCCTTGCCTCTTCAGCTTCTAGTGGCTGCCTCTATTCCTTGGCTGTGGCCCCTTCCACTGTCTTTAAAGTGTATTACTACAGCCTCTGTTTCAATTATCACATCACTTATCTCTCTGATCTCCAGTCTCCCTCTTACTCGGCCCACTGTGTTTACATTGGGCCCATCCCACTAATCCTAGATAATTTTCTCATGTCAAAACCCTTTTGCAATATAAAGCAACAATCACGGGTTCTGGGAATTAGGAAGTGGACATCTTGGGGGGCCATTGTTAAGCCCACCACAAAGGTTATAATTTCCTTTCATTAAATATTTTCCTTATATCTGACACCTTAAGAAAATATACGAGTTCACCTTTCTGCATCAGATCCTTATCCACCCAAATTCTTTAGATTTTGTCACACTACTGATTTTTTTTTTTTTTTTTTTTGTGGTGGGAGGGGAACTCCACCTGTCCCTATTTTACTGATTTATGTTTTATTTGAGATTTTTCTCAGAAAAGAAAAAATGCCAGGAGATAAATTCTTGGAAGATTTTTGCCAGATGAAAAACCTTGTGAATTGGTCAATGGACACAAAGAATGATTGTGTATTGTAATGATGAATAAGCTAACTATACTGACCTAACCACCACACATTCTACACAATTATTGAAAATCAATGTACTCACATGCATTTATAATAAATTACCTGTAAAAAATAAAGTCATTATTGATAGGGAAGGAAATAAACACTTTTTACTTTACCTTCAAAAAAAAAAAAAACCTTGTGCAAGACTGAGAAGCACATGGGCAGTTTTTTGTCACCTCTGGAGCATGTAGTTGGCCTATCTGCATACGCCCAGAAGCTAACCTAGGGTTGGTTCCTGCAATACTTCCTGCTGTCATACTGAAAATTTAGAAGGTATTGAAATATCACCAAAGGACAAAAATAAATCGATACTCTAATGCTAACATCAACAATAGATGTATGGATGTTAAAGTTGTCCCTACCTGTTAACTGTTTATTTCAGAATAAGAAGAAAGAAAGAGGAGTGATTTTAAAGTTAAAAAACTAGCATCTACTTCAAGTATTGTTCAAGCAGTAATCTTGAACAAGACATTAATAAAATTGATAAACTCTAAAATGATAGAGATAAAAGGGATCAGATTATCCAGATAGATTTTCCCTAAAGTATTATGTGCCATGTACTTTGAATTCTAAGGAACAGATTATTACATTCTTTTTTTTTTTTTTTTTTTTTGGTGGCTGGCTGATTGTCCCGCGCTACCGTCTCGCCAGCAAGAACGACGCGGCACACAAAGGATCCTTCTGCAGATCAGCTTTAATGCATCTTGAGAGGGAGAGCATAAGCTTGCCAAAAATGGAGACCCCGAGCGAGGGAACCCGCGCCCTTTATATAGAGACTGCTCCTCGCCTAGGACGTGCTCCTACCTTATTGGTGGCTGCCTAATCGGCCCAGGCGTGTTACCGCCCTCCACCGGAAATCAGCGCCATCTTGTAATGGCGATTTCGGGCAGCTCCTCACATCTCCCCCTTTTTTATCATTTAAAGCAGCTGGTACAAGCTCGGCGGTCGCGGACAAATTAGCCAGCGTTCCTGTCCTAGGTCGTCCCTCCACAGACTTTGACCTTACCCGTCATAGGTTGACCCTATCGCCACCGGGCACCATGTCTTAGGTTGGTTCAAGTCTGGGGGAAGTTGCCCGTCTCTGGACACACTGGAGCCTGTTGTTACACATAGACCTGTTTGAGCAAGGGCGAACTCCTCTGAACAAGCTTCAGGGAGGCCAGCCAACAGGAAGGGGGAAGGGGAGTCAGAGCAGGCTAATCCTTAAGCATGGACAGCCAAACGTCAGGGTTGGCCCCCTGTTCCAGGGCTAGAAATGCCTGGGCGATGACTACCCTGTCTCTCTGGGTCTGGGCTTTTAATCTGCAGACCAACCATAGTAGGAGCACAGTTCCCCCACATAAGAACATGCCAACCCCAATCACTCCTGCCCACTCCTTGAAGTGGGACACGGCTGTTTTAATCCATGAGGACAGTCCAGCTGCGAAGGAGACATCCACTCTTGTTGAATTCACGGACACAATGGCCATGCGCAGCTGGTTTATCAGGTTGTCAAATTCTCTCGTCCAACCTGTTGAAAGATGCTGGGATAATTGTTTAGACAAATTTGCAGCTTTGGTATACTTTTCATATCGGATACTGGTGACACATAACCCTGAATATTTCCATTGACACCCCAATTGAGCAATTTGCCATAAAACGTCTATTTGTTCCTGCACAAGATCCACCCGCTGGTTAACCACCATTAATCCTCCCTTCAGCTGAGCGTTTAGCGCAGTCTGTGTTTCTAGGGCCTGTGTTACCGCGGAGGACAAATTATTCAACGTGGTGGCAGTCTGTACCGTGGTAGTCAAGGAGACGGCAGCAGCTGTGGCTGCACCCGCCGCCAGGGATACGGCGGCGACTATTGCCGCAGTGAGACCAAAATCCCTCCTCTGCCTGAACAAGACCATAGTATTGGGAGCTTCTACTGGGACAGGAATCCATCTAGGCATTCGAGCAACTATGGCCAAATTGAACAGCGTAGCATTCCAGCACTGTGCATAAAAGCAAGTATAGTTATCACAAGCAATCTGACTCCTCTCATCACTAATATTAGTTAAAATAAACATGAAAGGAGGATAAAGGCAAACTGGTGTTGGCGGGACAGAGTAATTTGTTCCAAGCTGTTTTATGGACACAGTGGATTCAAAGGACTCAGTCACATTCCACTCAAAAAAGGCATTTCCCCAACCACCGCCTTTTGAAAAGGCAAACGGTGAAAGGTCCGTGCAGCTGCCATTTACCCCACACAACAGCCAAACATCAAATGGGTTGGAACGGATCACCATCGTGGGGTTTTGATATGTCCAATTTAGGCCTGAAGAGGTAGCATTATACTGGGTACCCATATAAGGCGAAAAGGTAAAGTAATTTTTTAGTGCCCACCCCGCCTTTTTAGACTGGCAGCCCGTCCAGGGCGGGGTATCTCCCTCCCTTCTGGGGCTCAGGCAATCCTTTTTTAAATGTCCCGGTTGACCGCATTTAAAACAAACTCTCTGGTTCCGCCCCTGTCTTGGCTGTCCCTGTCTAGGCAGTCTCTGCGACTGGAGGATGGCAGCTGCCAGCCCTGCATTGGTCAGGGGTCCCCCGAGTTCTCGACAAATTCTGAGCCAATCCTGTAAACCTTTACCCTTTCTGGGCGCTATAGCCGTGCGGCATTCCTGGGTCGCCTGCTCAAAAATCAGTTGTTCAACAAGAGGCGCAGCCTGATCAGGGTCCCCAAAGATGCGCCCCGCTGCTTCTGTCATTCGAGCCACAAAATCTGAGAATGGTTCCTGAGGTCCCTGAATGATCTTAGTAAGTTGTCCAGAAGCTTCCCCTTTTTTGGGGAGTGCCTTCCAAGCCTTAATGGCAGTGCTAGAAACTTGAACATAAGCACCCCATGGGAAAGCCGTCTGATCAGCAGCAAATGGGCCCTGGCCTGTTAACATATCAAAGGTCCAATCTCGCTGCTCGGGGGTCAGTGCAGCAGCGTTTGCCCTGGCTTGAGCTTGTGCAGCCTCATGCCATAGCGCCTTCCATTCCATGTATTGACCCATGGTAGGGAGCGCTGCCTTAGCCAACATTTGCCAGTCAGCGGGTGTCATAGCCACACCAGCAAACCTTTCTAGCATTACTAGAGTAAAATTGGCATTTACACCATATTTTCTAACCGCCTCTGCTAGATCCTTAATTTGGGTGTACTCGACGGGGGCATGAACTCTCCCTCCGCCCTCAACCTCAAAAACTGGGAAGGCAGCTTGAACCTTTTTCCTCACTTTATCAGAGAGGAATGAGAAGGGATTAGAAGACTGCACGTAAGGAGGAGGCGCCGAAGGCGCAGGCCGTGCGGGGGCCACTGGGGGCGGCCGGCATTTCCACTCCCCGAGTGGTCTCCGCCGCCTGTCGGGATGATATCTCTCCTCCTCGTACCTGGCAGCTTCCTCCTCCAAATCGGATTCCTCACTAGGGCTGAGGGGATCGGAGTCGGACTCATCCAGATTTAAATCTTCTAATTCTTGTTTTAAGGCCCCCAGCTCTTGCATAGGGTAGAGGCCTCCTTCTTTCCCTTCCAACTTTTGTCTGGGTTTTGAAATCCCTCCTTTACCGGCAGATGTGCCGGGAGTGTCACTTTGTTGTTTTAGAATCTCTCCCTCGTCCGTAGACTTACCGGGAGGGCCCTTTTTCTTATGGGAGACGTCTCTCCTCCTGCGGGTACCCATCCTCTCACTCCGTTCAGTTTCTGACATGCTGTCTTGGACCTCCTCTAATGTATTTTGCCCTACTATCACTACCGGTTTACAGCCCTCATCTTCTAAGCAATTTTTAATAAACTTCCAAATGGTCTTGGTGCCCTGACGGAGGTCTCCCTCCGCGTACTTGCGGTCAAGGTCTCTGCCTAGTTTGTTCCAAGAGCTCAAAGTCAAGGAGCCGGAACAAGCAAACCACGGCGCTACACGATCTACCTCTTTTACAAAATTTTTGAGCACACGGCCCCCTACCTTTATATCACGTTGTCTCAGCACGGCCTCTAACGCGGTAACCATGGACTGAGTGGAACCCATAACGCGCCCCACTCCGTGGGAGGCGCTGTGAGACGCGCTGTTCCCTTACGTACTAGAGGCTCACACAGGTCTCTGGTGCAGCTGCTTATCTACGTCAGTCTGACCACACCAACGGGCGATTTCAAAACCTTTTAAACCAACCGGATTAACCCCAGACCAAGAACAGGCATACCTCTCCGAACTTACCCTCCTGCAGTTCTGAATCCTCCCTGTCTCCAGGGGGTCTCCGAAGGTGCTGACGATGACACAAGTTCCCGGGTTTCGGCACCAAATGTCCCGCGCTACCGTCTCGCCAGCAAGAACGACGCGGCACACAAAGGATCCTTCTGCAGATCAGCTTTAATGCATCTTGAGAGGGAGAGCATAAGCTTGCCAAAAATGGAGACCCCGAGCGAGGGAACCCGCGCCCTTTATATACAGACTGCTCCTCGCCTAGGACGTGCTCCTACCTTATTGGTGGCTGCCTAATCGGCCCAGGCGTGTTACCGCCCTCCACCGGAAATCAGCGCCATCTTGTAATGGCGATTTCGGGCAGCTCCTCACAGCTGATACAGGGATTGAATTCTGGACCTTGATGTTACTAGCATCATGCTGTAACCAACTGAGCTAACCAGCCAGCTCGAATCATTGCATTCTATACATACAATAAGAATAGTTTTCACACCTCTCATTTTTTTTTACACTTCATGTAGCTACACACACATGCACATTCCCTTCTAAGAAGTACATTTTATATTTAAAAATGCTATGAATGACACAGTATGAACTTTTATAAACTTCGTGATCCTAAGGCTATCCCTGAATATTCATGTGAAGCTATTCAACATCTGTAAATAATGAGCTCTGAACGTGAATAAAGAAAACCAGGCAAATCACCTGATAATATTACAAGCTTGTATTTATGTATAATATACAGTTTTTCAAAGTGCTTCCACATGTACTATTTATTGTTTTTATTTAATAAATATGTACTAGATGCATACTATGTATACAGTGTTAATTTGGCCCAAATCTAGACAAGTTTAGTGTTAAAGTGTGTTTTAGGATGGAGAGTGAAAGGACCTTCTCATGATACTCAATAAAAGTCTCATAGCTTGAATCCTGTGTGGCCCATTTAAAAATAAACCGTGATCACATAAAATAAGATTTAATGCTAAATGAGGCCTGTTTTATATTGGCAACCCTAGATAAACTCTGTACCACTGAGAGTATCTCATTTTCCTCCTACACAATTTTCAGTGTATATTAACAGCCTTCCTGAGGAATCAAAATGCTTTTAAATCATTCTATTTGTTGCAAAACATTACTTTAGTCTAACCCACAGATAAGTTAAGCCACATAAAAATTTAATATCCTCTAAGGGTAAACAAAAACCAAAATACCATAAAAGATGAGGTTAAGAAGGTTGACACAATTCGTAGGAAAAAGAGAGGTTTCTGTTGGAAACTTTTCAGGGCTAGCTGAAGGACATTATGATAGGGATTACTACTTTAATGTAATTTCAGAGGCTGTTAATATTGAACAAGAAAAGAAAGAAAACTCAAGACAGTGAAAGGATAATTCAGTCTCAGTTTTAATTTCCAAGGATTTTATGATGAAGTGACCCCTTCACAATGGAAAACTGAACAAATAGACATAATTTGCTTCTATACCTTGAGATGATGAACTGTTGTGGGTATTTATTCTATTTTGACACTAGTATTTCTCTGTCCGTTTTACCAACTGACCTACACAGAGCAGGTAGGAACAATGCTGCTTCAGGTAACAGTCTGATTTTCTGACAGCCCCTGGAGAATGGCAGGAATGATGTGTCTGGGAGGGAGTCTGGAGGTTACAGGAGGCTAGCTGTGCTTTAGAGCCAGTAGTGAAAAGATCCCTCCAAATGAGTAAAGGATGATAGGAGTTTGGTTCTATTGCCAAGAGAAAGGAGCCCAAAACTGACCAAGGAGGTCAGAAGCCATGTAGCAATTGTAGTGGGGATGAAAAGCCAACAGTGAGAAAAAGGCAGAGAGATGATAAACTGCCTTGAATTCGAGCACTCATTAGCTTAATTGGTGAATATTGGCAGGTTCCTATCTTGTGCCAGTCTCTGTACTAGACAATGGGATACTGCAGTGAGAAAGACAAACTGGTTTCAGCAATCTTATAGGCAAGTGAGGAAAGACACTGAATAAGAAGATGCAAGTGTCATGAATTCTGCGAAGGGCAAATTTGAAGTGCAATAAGAGTATGTAATGGGAAGGGGCTAACCTAGTCTGAGTCTTTAGAGAAGGCAGTGAAATATTTGCTAAAACTGGGAGAATGAATAAGTGTTTCCTTCCTTTCTTCCTTCCTTTTCTCTTTCCCTTCCCCCTCTCTCCCTCCTTCCCTCTCTTCCTTCCATCCTTCCTTCTTAACTTCCTCCTTCTTCCCCTTCTCCTTATTCATTTAGCAACACATCTAGCAGACTGCCTGGCACATAATAGGCTCTCAATGAATATTTGTTAATGAGTTTAAAAATGATTATTAAGACTTCAGGTCCTCCAAGACTGAGTAGTCCTAATCCTCCTAGGTCTTTCCTCCTACAAGTAAAAAACCCTGGACATAACACAACAGAAAACAGAAAGTCTCTGAAAGGAGAAAGAAGACGGCAGACTGCTCAAGGCCCTTTGACTTGAGGAACAACATGGAGGTGAGTCCCATGGGTTTCCTTATCCCAGACAGGCTGCTACAGAAACCTTTGGCTGGGAACTGTCAACAGACACAGACACCAAATGTCTCCCTTAAAACAGTCTGTACTGATGTGTTGAAAGCTTGACTGAGTGGATCTTGTCACCTAGCATTCTCCTTAAGAAATGAATTAAACAGAGATTGGCAGAGTGAATTAAAAAAGATTTCCCAACAATATGCTATCCACAAGAAATTCACTTCAAATAGAATGACATAAATAAATTGCAAGTAAAGGGATGAAAGAAGACATATCATGCAAATATAAATTTTTTAAGAAACAAGAGTGTCAATATTAATATCAGATGAAGTGTGTTCAGGGCAAAGAAAATTACTAGAGACAAAAAGAGACAATATAAAATGGTAAAAGATGCAATCTTCCAAAAAGACATAACATCCTAAACATGCACATCCCCAAAACAAACAAACAAAAAGACTAGAGCTTCAAAAATACATGAAGCAAATATTGATGGAGCTGATGGGGAGAAATAGACAAATATGCAATTTTAGCTGGGAACTCAAATATCCCACTCTCATCAATTGATGGAACTACTAGATAAACAATTCCAAAGATATAGAAGAATTGAACACAACCAACAGGATTTAATTCACATATATACAGCAATAACTACCAAATACCAACAAAATATACATTTTTTCACATGCCCATGGAACGTTCAATGAAGCAGATTGTATCCTAGGTCTTTAAATAAACCTCAACAAGTTGAAAAGTATTGAAACCATTCACAGTATGTTCTTTGATCATATGGAATCAAAGTAGAAATCAATAACAAAAATACCACAAGAAACACTCTACACATTTGGAAAGGAAATAACACACTTATAAATAAATGATGGGATAAATAAGAATCTCACACGGAAATAAAAATCCATACAAATAAATGAAAATGAAGACTCAACATATCAAACTATTTAGGATAATGCAGCTAAAAGAAGCAATGCTGACAGGAAAATCTATAGAACTAAATTCTTACTTACATTACGTAAGAGGGATAGCCTCACATAAAAAAATCTAAATTTCTCCCTCTAGATACTAGAGAAAGAGTAATACTAAAAGCAAGCAGAAGGAAAAAAATAAAGATAATAACAGAAATTAATAGAATTGAAACTAGGAAAACAATAGAAGAAATCAATGAAGCAAAAATTTGGTTCTTCAAAAATATTAATAAAATTGATAAAACTGTAGCAAGACTGACAAAAATTTAAAAGAAAAGACAATAATCATCAATGTCAAAAACAAAAAAACAGAAGATATTTCTACAGATCCTGCAGCCATTGAGAGAATAATAAGGAAGCGTGGTTACTAGCTTTATTTATAAATCTTAAAATGAAAAGAAATGAAGCAATTCTTTAAAAAGCAAAAACCTCACAAACTCAACTAAGATGAAATAGACAATCTGAATAATCAATAACCATTAAAAAAAAAACTTAATTTTAATTAAAAGGCCTTCACCCCAACCCAAAGAAATCTAGTCCCAGATCACTTCACTGGAGAATTTTATCAAACATTTAAAAAAGACATGAACTTTCACAATCTTTTCCAGGGAAGAAAGAAGATGTGGGAGTACTTCCCAACTCATTTTATGAGACTAGATTTATTTTGATACCAAACCAGACCAAGTAAAAAAGTACAAAGAAAAAAAAAAAGTAAACTACAAACCATTATGCCTTATAAACTTAATTAATACATCCTTAACAAAATAATGCAAATCAAACCCAGAAATGCATGAAAAGAATTATACACCATACAAAGTGGTACTAATTTCAGATGTGCAGAAGCTGCTCAACATTAAAAAATAATCAGTGTAATTCACCATATCAATGGGCTAAAAAAGAAAAATCATATGCTCATATCAATTGATGCAAACAAAACATGTGGCAAAATTTAACATCCATTACTGATAAAATCTCTCGGCAAATAAGGAATAAAAGCTAACTTTCTCAACTTGACAAAGGAGAATCAAAAAACTCTACAGCAAACATCATACTTGTACTTAATGGTGAAATACTTGTCTGGGAAAGGCATGAATGTCTTCTGTCACACACTTATTATGCAACACAGTCCTAGAAGTTCTAGATGCAGCAATGAGGCAGGAAAAAGAAATAACAGACATATAGACTGGAATAGCAAAAATAAAACTGTCCCTTCTCACAGAAGACACAATTATCTATGTAGGAAATCTTAAGGAATCTATAAAAATACTCCAAAAGCTAATAAGTAAATTCAACAAGTTCACAGGACACAAAATGAACACACAAAAATCAATTGTCTTTGTATATGTTAACAATGAAAATGTAGAAATTGAAATTAAAAACACAACATGATTTACAATCATTCCAACAAAGTGATATACTTAGGTATAACATTAATGAAATATGCACAGACTCTCTATACTAAAAATTACATAATGCTCATAAATAAAAAAATCAAAGACGACCTAAATAAATGGAAAGACATATCATGGATCAGAAGACTCAACATAGTAAAGATGTCAACTCTACCCAAACTGATGTATAGGTTTATTACAATTCATATCAAAATCCCAAAAAAGGTTCTTTGTAGACATAGAAAACTTTCTTCTAAAATTGTATGCAAAGACACAAGTTTAGCATAATTTGAATGATACCAGAAAAGAAGAATAAAGTGAGAAGTCATTCTATCCAATATTAAGTCATACTAGCAACAGTAATCAAGACAATGTGGTACTAGCAGAAAGATAAATACATAAGTCAGTTGAACAAAATAAAGAAACAAGAAATAGACCCACAAATATGAACAATTGATTTTTGACAAAGGTATAAAAGCAATGAAATACATGAAAAATATTCTTTTCAACAAAAGACGATAGAGTTATTGACTTTTTGTTATGCAAAAGACCCTGGTAAGAAGATGAAAATCCAAGCTGCAAACTGAGAAAATATGTGCAAAACATACATCTGAGAATTATTATCTAGAATATATATAGAACTCTCAAAACTCACCAGTATAAAAATAAAAAAAAAACTATTCAATTAGAAAATGGGCAAAAGACATGAACATTTTAGCGAAGAGGATACACAGATGGAAAATAAGCACATGAAAAGATGTTCAACATCATTAGTCATTATGGAAATGCAAATTAAAACTACAATAAGATATCATTACATAACTATCAGCTAAAATAAAAAAACAGTAACAACACAAAATGCTGGTGAGGAAGTAGAGAAACTGGATTACTCATACATTGTGTAATGTAAATGTAAATTGTAAGGCTACTCTGGAAAACATTTTGGCAGTCTCATAAAACAAAACATGTAATTACCATAAGCTCCAAAATTGCACTATTAAGCATTTATCACAGAGAAATCAAAACAAATATTCATAGCAGCTTGATCTGTAATTGTCAAAATCTGGAAACAACCTAAATTTCTTCAATTGGTGTTAAAAATCTGTGGTATTTCCATAATTGGAATACTTCTCAAAAATAAAAAGGAATGAACTATTTTTTTTATTGAAACATAATTGATTATTTATATTTGTAGTGCACAAATTTGAATATCAGTACACATACATGAAATAGGGTGATCAAATCAGGATAATTATTAGTATGCTCATGTTTACAAAACATTATCAATCTTTGTGACCCTTAACTAATGTCTCACTAATCCCTCCTCCTCCCACTTTCCCACCTCTAATAACCACAGTTCTTTTCTTTTTTTCTTGAAAGTTCACTGTATTATTGTGATTCTTTTTCTTTCTTTCATTCATTCTTTCTTTCTTTCTTTTAGCTCCTAATTATGAGTGAGGACATGTGGTATTTCTCTTTCTGTGCCTGTCTTATTTCACTTACCATAATTATCTATATGTTCATCTATGTTGCTGCAAATGACAGAATTTTATTCTTTTTTATGGCAAAGCATTATTCCATTGAGTACATATACCACATTTTCCTTATCCAGTTGTCCCTCAATGGGCATTTAGGTTAGTTCCAACTCATGGCTATTGTAAATAGAGCTTCAATAAACATGAGAATATAGGTATCCCTTTGACATAATGATTTCTGGAATGAACTATTGATACACACAATAACTTGGATGAATCTCCAATTACATTGTGTGAAAAAGAGTCAATCCTAAAATGTTACATACTGTATGACAATGTTATAGAAATAAAGAAGTAGTGGCCAAGGGCCAGGGACCAGGTGGAGGGAGGAGTATAGGTCTAGCTATAAAACATCAAAAGGGGAGTGTTGTCACAAAGACGGCAAGATAGACAATCTCAGCATTAATTCCCTCCCCCCAAATGATCAACTTACAACTATTAAAACACAAAAACTGCCATCCTGTAATGACTGGAACTTTGGGGAAGAGGAGGAGAGACCTACTGAGTTCATGAAGGCATGAAAAGCTACAGTGAGTGAAAGGAGGGACTACCCTGATCAGACGCTACTCTAGCTGCTCACAGAGCAGATACCAGGGCAAGGACCAGCTATCTAAGGACAGTAAAGCTGCAGCAGTGCCTTTTGTGTGAAGCTACTTGGCATCTATAAGGGAGAAGGGTTCCATGATTGCTGGCAAAAAAATAAAAAATCACTTTGGAGTGCACCATCCCATTTTCCCAGGCCAGCATAGCTGCTTGCAAGCCTCCCCTGCACCTGCATAAGTGGGAGGGGCTGCAGCAGATGGGAGGAAAAAATCACCCAGAGATCAGTAAGTCTTCTCAGGGAACTCATGTAGGGCCTGCCCCACCAGAAACATATTTAACGCTGGGGGTGCGTATGATCCACCTGGGGTACATCAGAAAGCAGCATAGGCAGCTGATCTGCCTTCTGATCAGCATGAATGCCACACAGTGGAGATGGGTCAGTGTGATAGAACTGCAGGGGGCAAAATTTGTGGGAAAGACTTAGTCCCAGGCCAGAATTTTCACACAGCCCAGTGGCATTTGTGGTGACTCTGCATGACCCACAAGTAACTAAAAGACCAATATTTTAATTCTGGCCTGCACAAAAAGTTTCTCTCAGTTTGAGAAAAAACAAACAAACAAACAAACAAAAAATCCTGTAAGGTAGCAATTTAGCAAAGGCACAAAGTTCAAGTTCCTTCCTTACATGAAGTTTCCCCTGAAAATTAGTTCCAGTGCAGTTTTTAAGTGGTGGTGATTGCTAGTAATCCACTATAGAATGTAGGAAAAAATCTACAGACCACAGACAAAGTTTTGACACTGAGCAGGAAGGTTTAACACCACCAAAGAACACCTATAAAACCTGGAAAAGGTAGCCTTCTCCTAAAGTGCCCAGGCAGCAACACAAAGACACAAAAGTTGAAAAAGAACAGAGAAATGTGACACCACCAAAGGAAACCAACAAAGCACTGGAAATAACCCAGAAGAAGTGAATTTATGAAGTGAATTTTGACAGAGAATTCAGAATAACCCTCTTAATATGTTCAGGGAGTGACAAGAAAATATAGATAGAAAATTAAATAATATTTTGAAAACAATCAAGGAGCAGAGTAGGAAACATGACAAAAACAGAATCAATTAAAAAATAGAAATTCTAGAAATAAAGAATATGTTATCTAAACTGAAAAACTAGATAGATAGCTCCAACAGCAGACTTGATCAAAGAGAAGAAAGAATTAGTGAGCTTGAAGAGAGAATGAATGAAATTATCCAATGAAAGGAGCAAAAAGAAAAAAAAAGAATACAAAAAAATGAAAGAGAATTGCAGAAATTATGGGACTCTTTCAAGCAGAAACTTCTGCATAATTAGCATACCCAAAGGAGATGAAAAGGAAGAGAACTGTAAAGTATATTTAAGGAAATAATGGCTGAAAATTTCCAAAGTATGGAGAAAGATGACAGCGTTCAGGTAAAGGAAACTCAAAGGTCACAAATTATATTCATTCCAATGGCACATCATAATCAAATTATCAAAAACCAAAGACAAAGAAAGAATACTGAAAGCAGAAAGAGGAAAGAAACATATAACATTCAGTGGAGCCCTAATAAGGTTTTCAGCAGATTTCTCAGTAGAAACCCTACAGGCCAGGAAAGAATGAGATGATATATTCAGAGGGCTGAAGGAAAAAGACTGTTGGCCAAGAATTCTCTATCCAACAAAAACATCTTCAAATATGAAGGAGAAATAAACTCTTTTCCAGAGAAACAAGAGATAAGGGAACTCAACACTAGACCTGCCTGAAAGAAGACAACATTAAGGAGCATCAAGAAAACATTTGAAGGTACATAACTCATTAGTAAAGTAAGTTCACAGGCAACTTCACAATACTTTAATGTTGTAAGGGTGGTGAATAAACCACTTACATCCTTAGTACGAAGACTAAAGGACAAACGAGACAATAACATATTCAACAGCCATATAAGAAATAGGTAATATTAAAAGATGTAACTTGAAACAAGAATGTCAAAAAGTGGGGGGGGGATGATGCTAAAGCATAGAGTTGGCTTTTTTCCTTTTTTCTTAGATATCAAAGTTAACTTGTTATTAGTCTAAAATAATCTGTCATTACCATAACATGTTTTTTGTAAGCTTCATAGTAACCATAAAACAAAATCTTATAACAGACGTGCAAAAAAATAAATAGCAAAAAGTCAAAATACACTGCTAGGGAAAATCACTCAATCACAAAAGAAGACAGTGAGATCAGAAAAAAAGGAAAATGGAATCAATGAAAAACCAGAAAAAAAGTAACAAAATGGCAGTAACAATTCCCTGTATATCAATGATAACTCTGAAGGTAAACAGATTATTAAAAGACACAGAGTGGCTCAATGGATTTAAAAAAACAACAACAAAAAACCCCAATATGCTGCCTATAAGAAACTCATTTCACCTCTAAAGACACATACTGACTGAACATGAAGGGATGGAAAAAGTCATTTCATGCAAATGAAACCAAAAAAGATTAAGAGTAACTATACCTATATCAGATAAAATAAACTTCATGTCAAGGAAAAGAAAAAAAAGATAAGGAAGGTCATTATATAATGAGAAAGTGATCAATTCAAAAAGAGGATATGACAATTCTAAATATATATGCACCCAACTCTGGAGCACCTAGTTATATAAAGCAATTACTATTAGACCTAATGGGAGAAAGAGACTCCAACACAATAATAGTCAGGGACTTTAACACCCCACTTTCAGCAAAGGATAGATCATTCAGACAGGAAATTAACCAGTAAACATCAGAATTAATGTCATCTCTCGGCTGATTATACCTAATGAACAAATATAGAACATTTCATCCAACAGTTGCAGTTATACATTCTTCTCAGTAGCACATGAAACATTATCGAGAATAGACCATATGTCAGGTCACGAAACAAGTCTCAACAAATTATGAAAAACTGAAATCATATCAACTACCTTGGCCAATCCAATGGAATAAAACTAGAAATCAACAACAAAGGGAAATTAGAAACAGTACGAAGACATGGAAATTAAACAACATGCTCCTAAACAATGAATTGGTCAAAGAAGAAATCAGGAAGAAAATTTAAAAATTCCTGGGGACAAATGAAAATGAAAACACAGCATACCAGAACCTATCGAATACAGCAAAAGCAGTTCTAACAGGGAAATTTATAGCAACAAATGCCTCTGTCAAAAAAGAAGATTACAAACAGCCTAATGTTATACCTCGAGGAACTGGAAAAACAAGAACAAACCAAACCCAAAATCAGTAGAAGGAGAGAAATAACAAAGATCAGAGCAGAAATAAATGAATTAGAGATTAAAATAAAAAATACAAAAGACCAAACAGTTTGTTTTTCAAAAAGATATACAAAATTAATAAACCTTTAGCTAGACTAATGAAGAAAAACAAGCGAATACAGAAAAAAATAAAATCAGAAATGAAAAAGGAAACATTACACCTGATACCACAGGAATAAAAGTGTTCATAAGAGATTATTATGAACAACTATACGCAAATAAGCCAGAAAACCTAGAAGAAATGGATGAATTCCTGGACACATACAACATACCAAGGTTGAATAGTGAAGAATTAGAAAAGCTAAACAGACCAAAAATGAGTAATGAGATTGAAGCAGGAATAAAATATTTCCCAACATAGAAAACTCCAGGACCAGATGGCTTCACTGCCAAATTCTACCAAACATTTAAAGAACTAATACCAATTTTTCTCAAACTCTTTCAAAAAGTTGAAGAGGAGGTAATACTTTCAAACTCATTCTATGAGGCCAGCCAAACTCATTCTATGAGGCCTCATACCAAAACCTGGAAAAAAACCACACATACACACACAACAACAACAACAACAACAACAAAGAAAACTGCAGACCGATATCCCTGACGATCATAGATGCAAAAATCCTTACCAAAATACTAGTAAAGCAATTCCATCAAAATATTAAAAAGATCATTCACCATGATAAAGTGGGATTCATTCCAGGGATGGAATGATGGTTCAATATATGCAAATCAGTAAATGTGATACATCACATCAAGAGAATGGAGGGAAAAAAAAATGATCATATCAATAGACACAGAAAAAGCATTTGATAAAATTCAACACACATTCATGATAAAAACACTCTATAAATTGGGTATAGAAGGAATGTAACTCAACATAATAAATGCCATATATGACATACCTACAGCCAATATCATAATGTATGGACAAAAATTGAAGGCATTTTCTCTAATATCTGGAACAAGACAAGAATGCCCACTTTATACACTCTTATTCAACATAGTGCTGCAAGCTCTAGCCTGTGCAATAAAGCAAAAGAAAGCAATAAAGGGCAAACAAATAGGAAAGGAGGAAGTCAAACTCTCCCTATTTGCAGATGACATGATTCTATACATAGAAAACCCTAAAGATTCCCACAAAAAATTATTAGAACTGATTAATAAATTCAGTAAATTGGCAGGATACAAAATTAAGGTACAAAAATCAATAGTGTTCCTATATACCAATATCAAAATATCTGATGAAGAAATCAAAAAAGTAATCCCATTCACAATAGCTATCAAAAAAATGAAATACTTAGTAAATTTAACCAAGGAGGAGAAAGACCTCTACAACATAAACTATAAAACATTGGTGAAAAAAATTGAAGAGGACATAAATGTATAGAAAGATATCCCATGTTTTTGTGTTGGATTAATTAATATGATCAGAATGTCCTTATCATCCAAAGCAAGCTGTAGACTTAGTGCAATCCCTATCAAAATATCAATGACATTCTTCACAGAACTAGAAAAACAATCTTAAAATTTGTGTGGAACCACAAAAGACCCCAAATAGCCATACACAATAATCAACTCAAAATGGATTAAAGACCTAAATTTAAGACCCGAAACTATGAAACTATTAGAAGACAACATAGGGGGGAATGCTACACAAAATGGGAGTGCGCAGTGCCTTTTTTTTTTTTTTTTAACTTTCATTTTGTCGATATACATTGTGGTTGATTATTGTTGCCCCTTACCAAAACCTCCCTCCCTCCTCCCTCTCCTCCCTCCCCCCCAACAATGTCCTTTCTGTTTGCTTGTCATATCAACTTCAAGTAATTGTGGTTGTTATATCTTCTCCCCCCCCCGGTTTGTGTGTGTGTGTGTGTGTGTGTGTGTGTGTGTGTGTGTGTGAATTTATATATTAATTTTTAGCTTCCACCAATAAGTGAGAACATGTGGTATTTCTCTTTCTTTGAACAAGACTACAAAGCCATAGGCAACTAAAGTGAAAACACAAATGGGACTACATCAAACTAAAAAGCTTCTGCACAGCAAAGGACACGATCAACAAAGTGAAGAGATAACCTACAGCATGGGAGAAAGTGTTTACAAACTACCCATCAGACAAGGGACTAATATCCAGAATATATAAAGAACTGGAACAACTCAACATAGAAAAACAAATAACCCAATTAAAAAATGGCCAAAAAACCCAAATAGACATTTCTTAAAAGAATATATGCAACTGGCCAGCCAGTACATGAAAAAATGCTTCAACATTGCTACTCATCAGGGAAGTGACAATTAAAAAACACAATGAAACATCAACTTACTCCAATTAGAATGGCTATTATAAAAAAGATGGAAAATAACAAATGCTGGTGAGGATGAAGAGAAAAGGGACTCTCCTACATTGTTGGTTGGAATGTAAATTAGTAAAGCTATTTTGGAAATAGTATGGAGGTTCCTAGGAGAACTAAAAATTTAACTACCTTATGAACCAGCAATCCCAGTACTGGGTATATACCCAAAGGAAATGAAATCACTCCCATGTTCATTGCAACACTGTTCACAATAGCCAAGAGACTGAATAAACCTAAATGCCTATCAACAGATGAAAGGATGAAAAAACTGTGGTTGTATATACACAATGGAATAGTATTCAGCTACCGAAAGAAATGATATTCTATCATTTGCAGCAACATGGATGGAACTGGAAACCATCATGTTAAGGGAAGTAAGCCAGGCAAAGAAAGACAAATACTGCATGATCTCACTCATATGTGGCATCCAAAAAAAAAAAAAAAGGTTCTCATAGAGGTAGAGACTAGAATAATGATCACCAGAGGGTAGCAGGAAAAGCAGGCTGGATGTGAGAGGAAGTGGTGAATTAACAGGTACAAAGGCTATCCACCTTAAGTGAATCAATGTAAAATATATGCAAGTATACTACTGTACACCACAAATATGTACAAGTAAACATTTTTTTTTAAAAGGCAAAAGGAGATATCCTTGAGGAAATGAATTTTTTTCATTATTTTGATTGTATCAGTGTCAATATCTTAATTGTGATATGTACTATAAAACCTAGTTTTACATGATGTTACCATTAGGTGAACTGGTATGGAATATACAGAATCTGTATTATTTCTTACATGTGAATCTACAATTATCTCAAAATAAAATGTACAAAGAATCTCAAAAATTGTTTTTTTCTTATCAGGTTAGATAAACATTATTCTATTAATAAGTTTTAAATACATATTACTCAGAAAGCTTAAATTTCAAGTGACTCTTATTTTCAATTTTATACTTTCTCTCACTTTGAAAAATTTTGTTTTAAACTGTAATACACAATAATTTTGATGTTTTTGGTGAGAGAGTGTGTATGTGCATGTATGTGTGCACATGCATGAAGTTCTATGAATTTTAATACACGTATAGATTTGTGTAACCACAAATAAGAATGCTGAACAGTTCCACCACCCCAAAAGACTCCTTCAAATTATGATTTTGTAGTCATATTATCTCCCTCTCTCAAACCTGATAAGCATGCATTGGTTCTCCATAATTATATTCATCTTTTAGAGAATGAAAAATAAATGTAATCATAAAGTATGTAACCTTTGGAGACTCACCTTTCATTATAAATAGTTATTTTTTTATTATTGAGTATTGAGTGGTATTCTGTTGTATGGATAGCCCACAATTTGTTTATCTATTCAGCTGTTGATGGTCATTTGGGTTGCTTTCAGTTTTTAGTAATCAGGAATACAGCTGCTATGCACATTTGCATGCGAGTCTTTGTGTGTTTATGTTGTATAAACAAATGCATCTTGTTTGGGTAAATACTTAGGAATGGCTCGATGATAGGTGTATGTCTAACTTTTTAAGACCTGCCATACTCTCCTTCAAAAGGATTATAGCATTTTACATTTCCATCATTTTTGTTTATTTCTGACTTTCTGTCTCTCAATGGCACCAGTTTGTCCACAGGTTAAAAAGATCAAACACTTTAGCATTGCAGGCATGTTAGTCAAGTTCTGAGAGACATGCAATAAAAATGGATTAATTGAATTTGGAAGAAAGATATAAATACCTCACAAACCATTGTTTCCTGAGCATGGTTTTCTGACTTGGGTGACTGAGTTCCTAGCAAAGACACATAAGAGGACATAAAAGGCACAGAGATGAAGGAAAGATCAGAGTGTAAGATGTAAAGTACCAGGCTGAGGAGGCAGACATATATATAGGGAAGATTTGGAGCCAGAACTACAACCAAAAATTCTATAAGAAGACCAGTGTGATGTGGATATTGTTGTTGCCACAATGAAACATGTGGACTGTGCCTTCCATCTAGACTTATGAGGAGGTGAAATTTCTAAACATAACGATTGGAGCACAGATGTTGTGCAACCAAAAGTGTTACAATATTCTGCCAAAATATGTAATGTTTTTTGTGATATAGACCCTAGCCCTCTGCAACCTGGTCACCTCCTATCTACATCCAAATAATACAATTAAGCATATTTGTAATTGCTGCAACATTCAAGTGGTTCAATTACTATTATCACTTCTACAATATTGACCAATGTGCTGTTTTCTTTATTCGTTCCTGATTATAGCACAAGGGTTAAGTATTCCTCTAAAAAAGTGTATAATTAACATGTGTGTGTGAACATTCTTCTGAACTACTTTAACTTGTTTGCTTGATGCAACATGAAAAGGCCTCAAGGCCACAGCTGTAATGAGATTCACATTGCGGAAGCTAAACTGGTATAGCAATGCATTTCATGCTGTTGTTCCATAATTTGCCTAATCAAATAAAATGAGACCAAGCATCACATTGGAAGTGCCTAACCTCCCCGTTCATCCTAAGTTATATTTAGCTAATCATGTTTAAAAATTACTCTTTTCCAAGGGTTTTGTTTGCATTTTTAAGCTAGATAAAAGTCAGAATTTAGTCAGTACATTCTATTCCTCTACTAATATTTAGTGAATATTTTCCCTACTGCGTAAAGCCAAAAAAAAATGAGAACAATGTATGGAACTTAATTAATTAGTTAATTAATTAATTAAATCAATAGATATTTATTGATTCCTGACTGTAACTGGCCCTTTGCTGGCCACTTATTCACAGCGGTGAAAAAGACAGAAACATGATCTCTGTTTTTACGAAGCTTCTTATCTCTAATTTTAGAGGTAAGTTTTCTATTGCTGCTGTAACAAATGACTGTAATTCTTTCTAGTGCCTTAAAACAACACAAATTACTATCTTTCAGTTCTATAGGTCAGAAGTCTGACTGCATTTTTTATGTTAGCTGTAGGGGAGAATCTGTTTCCCTGAAGATGCAGGACCAAAGTTTCTGTTTTCTTGGGCTATCAGATGGGATCATTCCCAGTCACTGGAGGCAGCCACATTCCTTGGGTCCTGGCTCCCTTCCTGCCTTCAAAGCCAGCAATAGCAAGTCAGGTTTCTCTCACTTTTCATCTCTGTGACCAAAGCTTTTGCCTTTATCTTCTACTTTAAAGGACTCAGGTGATTAGATTGGGCCCACCCAGATAATCCAAAATAATCTTTTCATTTTAAAGGCATTAATCTTAATCACATCTGCAAAGTCTTTTGTGACATTTAAAGTAACATATTTATGGGTCCCAAAGTCATGAACATCTGGGGGAAGAGGGAGCACTATGCTGCCTACCACACTAATACATATGAGGGTACTTTAAAAGTTCTTGGAAAAATGGAATTAAAAGATAATACAAATCTTTCCAAGGACTTTTTGAAGTACCCTCATTAATGAATTTAAGAATTAGTCTTGTGAAAGTAAATTTTTTGATATGCAGTGGTTTAGCTGGGTTGTTCTGGCTTAGGAGCTCTTGTAAGGTTGCAGTCAAATGTCATTTGGGGCTGCAGTCATCTGAAGGCTTTACTGGGGCTATAAAATCACTTTTGAGATAATTCACTCACATTACTGTTGACAGGAGGCCTCAGTTCCTTGATATTTAAAGCTCTTGATAGAGCTCTTCAGCGTCCCCATGACACGGAAGGTTTCTTCCCCCAAGTGAGGCGGGGTAGGGGGGCAGGGTAGGGGGGCGGGGTGGGGGGGAGAGACAGAGAGACAGAGACGAGAGAGAGAGAGACAGAGAGAGAGACAGAGAGAGAGAAAGAGAGAATGCTTTTTTTACGGCCCAGTCTTGGAAGTTATGCATCATCACTTCTGCTTTATCACATTTGTTAGAAGGGAGTCGCTACGTCCAGATCACACTCAAGGGGAGGGAATTAGGGAATTCCATCTTCCAAAGGGGAGAATGTCAAAGAATTTGTAGACATATTTTAGATCTACTACACTAGTATAGGGAAACCATGAATTTATCTATTATACCAGTTAACTTTGCTGTAACTAATATAGGGAAAATATCATCTTAATTCTGGTCCCACTAGTTTACTTGCAAAATATATAAATGGCAATTTTTAATAGGCTGTTATTATGTATAGTTTTATACCTCAAGAGATGTTGGTTGAAGCCATGGGGATGAATAAAATAACTCAAGGAAAGTTTGGGGAGTGAAAACAGAAGATGGCCAAAGAACCTGGGGGAATACATAGTTAAGACGATATTTAAGGAAGAGGATCCCAAAAATGATTCTAAAAACTAATAGGCAAAATGTGTGAGAACCGAGAGAGAGTGGTGCACATAAATCAAAGAATCAGAGTATTTTGAAAGGAAAAGGTGGATATAATATAAAGTGACTTCAGGTTACACTACTCCTGGAGAAGAAGAAATAGGGGAAGGATGGAGTTTTTTTTTTTTTTTTTAATCTCTTTTATGTTTTATTTATTTTTGAATAAGATAGAGTTCAAGCAAATATGGCAAAATGTCTATACAGTCATGTGCTACATCACAGCATTTCTGTCAATGCATATACAGTGGTGGTCCCATAAGATTATAATGGAGCTGAACAATTCTTACCACCTAGTGATGTGAGCAATGCATTACTCATGGGTTTGTGTTGTTGCTGGTGTAAACAAACCTACTGCAAAAATATGTGGGAGAGGAATGCCCCACTTACACATGGGAGATCCCTCCAAAGGTAGCTCAGACCTTTAAGGTAGAAACCATGCATTTGATGCTTTAGGTCTAACCTCAAATAAAAGCATTGTTGTCTACTTTAGAATTCTTGCATTTTTAATGATTTCTACCCGTTCCCACAGCAAAATGATAGTTAATAACAGTTAGCTCACACCCTTGCTAAGTGTCAAGCACAACCTCTACCTGTAATTTAATTTTCATAACTTTGTAGGGGTGGTATTATTCTAATCCCCATTTAACAGATGAGGAAAGTGAGGCACGGAGAGACTTAGTAGCAGAATTAGAGGGTCCACACTCATGCAACTAGTGGCCAGTGTAGATAATGGGAAAATTCATTGCTCTCCCCTTTCATAATACACTTTCACACAATGACAAAATCACCTAACAATGCATTTCTCAGGATGTATCCCTGTTCTTAAGTGATGCATGACTGCATTTGTTTAATCTGGTTGGTAGATAATGATTGTTATATTTGTTGTATGTATTTGCATATTTGAAACATTTATATATTTGTACATTTGAAATACTTATAGTATTAATAAAACTCAAAGGGACTGATTTACTTTGCCAAATCCTGCAGAAGGTCAAATAGGGTAAGGGCTGGGCCGAACCCATGGCTCACTCGGGAGAGTGCGGTGCTGGGAGCACGTGGCCGCAGGTTCGGATCCTACATAGGGATGGCCGGCGCGCTCACTGGCTGAGTGCGGTGCGGACTGCACCAAGCCAAGGGTTACAATCCCCTTACCGGTCACAAAAAAAAAAAAAAAAATAGGGTAAGGGCTGAAAAATGTCCATTGCATTTATTAACAAAGTGGCCTCTAAGGACCTTGATAGAAACAGTTTCATTGATCTAGTGGTGGAAGCCAAATTCCAGTGGGCTAAGAAGTTAACTGGAAGGTTGGCTAGAAAGGTCAGAAATAGCAACTTGTGGGGTCAAAAGAAGTTATTGTACTTGTGTTACTGCTTCCTTTTAAAATGAGATGACTTAAATTTACTTGTAGACTACGGGGAATAATCTAGTAGAGAGGGAAGGCAGGCAATACCGTAGTAAGCCCCTCAAAGGGCAGGACAAGGTTCAGAGCAGGTAGATGCCTTGCCATGGAAAGAACAGGGACCTTTCTCTTTCTTTGTGTGTGGTGGGGGGAAAAGATGAGAGGGTGGAAATACAGGTTCCTGTCATAGCAGGAAAGTAAGGGAATCTCCATTAGGAAGAAGGTCATTTTCTGAGATAGAACGAGATGAGAGTGAGTAGGGAGCTTCGTGAGAATAATAAAAAGTTGGATATCTGTTTCAGAAATTAGAAACTAACTTGACAAAAGTAAAACTATTCCAACGGCTGGGACAACTCCCTGAGTTACACAGGCTGATTTCTCCAAAAGCAAATGGTAAGATGGTGTCTGGGGCTCAAATGTTTATTGGTGATCAATACCTGTGGAAATCATGTAGTGGGCCACTCGATGAATAAGCCGTAGATCATTTATGTATAAATTCACACACACACACACACACACACACACACACACACACACACACACACACACACACACACACACACAAACCGGGGGGGGGGCGGGGAAGAAGATATAACAACCACAACTACTTGAAGTTGATACGACAAGCAAACAGAAAGGACATTGTTGGGGGGGAGGGGGGGAGGGAGAAGGGAGGGAGGTTTTGGTGATAGGGAGCAATAATCAGCCACAATGTATATCGACAAAATAAAATTAAAAAAACAAAAAACAAAAAAAACAAAAAAAAAACTATCAGTCTGGATAAATCTTAAGAATATAACATTGAGTGAAAAAAGCAAAAGATACCTATGGTAAAATTGAAGTAAATTTTTAAAACCAACAAACTAGTAGCATATTTTATATTATGGATAGATATAGAGAGAGTGAAATTACAAAAACGTCCTTGGAAATGATAGAAATGAAACTGCTTACCTCTGGGAGGCAGGAAATGGGAAGGACTGAAGGTACTGTGAAGCAAATATGACAAAACACATGCTTGGCACATGGTAAACACTATAGGTGTTAGCTAATAAAATAATAGCACATTTATATATTTTTATTCTTTTGGGTGTATATATAGGTATCTGTTATATTATTTCCTTGATCTACGTTTGAAAGCATTTATACTTAATGATGTTTTTTAAAAAAAACCCATCAGGGATTCTTTTCTAATTACATGAGGCCAATAATATTAATTTCCAACCAGAAACATAACTTTAATTTCAATTTTCAAAGAGCCAAATCCTATGAATTGGTGACCAAATGAAATAATCTTTTGACTATTTGACTGACCACACACACACATTCACATGTGCACACACACGAACATCTTCTCTGGGTAACATAAACACCAATAACCTCCTTGAAGGCTAAGGCCAAGTGCATCTGTCTTTTCTCTTTATCTGGTGAATTCTTCAAGGGCAAGGACTGTATCTCTTTATGCTCTCCCAGCCGACCCTGGCATATTGTGAGCACTCAATAAATAATAATTAATTCAGTCTCTCAATTAATAATCAACCATTTACTCAATGAATAATAATGATAATGAAATGACTAAAAAGAGTAGCAAAACTTGAAAAAAGTTATAAATGAGAGATATCTGTTCGGACCTACTTAAATGCAATTTTTGTGGAAGATGTACTTAGAACTCGAGATCTATGAATGTGATATAGCTATTTTATGCCTTAGACTTTAGGACATTATTTTCTTTTAGTTTGTATTGTCATCAATGTCTCAGTTGTATTCACATATATTTATATAAATTTGTATTATGCATGTGTGTGTATATATTTGTATATATACACATACTATATACCCACATATATACACATAAATATTTGTATGTGCATAAACACACATGTATTTCCATCTTGATCTATATATCACTAACTCTGGGCAGGTCTGTGAGGCATCACATTAATTTTGGTGTGTGCGTGTGTGAGGTTGTTTGTGAACACTCTCTTTCACTTTGTGCCAATTTTCACTGCAGTGGCCTATTTGTGTCCCAGCTATACTACACTCTACACCCTCAACTATCATGTTTTTATCCTATGCACTTTTCCTTTAGAACTATAGCATAGTGATTAAGAACACAGACACCAGATCCATGTTCACTGGATTCAAATTCCAGCTCTACTATTTCCTACTGTATCACTTTGGACCAATATATTAACTCTATCTCTCAGTTTCCTCATCGAAGGGCTGGCGGGTTAGCTCAGTTGGTTAGAGCATGGTGTTGTAACACCAAGGGTTCTGATCTCTATATTGGCCAGCCACCAAAAAAATAAATAAGTAAATAAAAGCTTAAGTTTCCTCAACTGTAAAATGGGGATAATAATAGTGGGTACCTTCTGGGTACCTACCTCAGAGAGGTGTTAGAAAGGTCATTTAAGTTTATATATATAAACTCTAAGGCCCATGACTGACATATAGTAAACACCATTTGTGTAAGCTAATATCATTTCTATCAGATTACTATTTAGCTAATCTAATAAACTAATTTATAATGAGTTATTAGTAGCTCAATGAATTACTTTCTTACCTTAATGAGCAATCGGCCTTTCGGCCAGAACCACCATCTTCCAGTAATTTGCCAAAATGACCAACACAAAGGGAAAGAGAAGAGGCACTTGATGCATGTTCTCTAGGCCTTCTAGAAAACTTAGAATTGTTCCTTTGGCCAGTACATGTGAATCTACAAGAAAGGTGATATTGTAGACATCAAGGGAATGGGAACTGTTCAAAACAGAATGCCCCACAAATGTTACCACAGTAAAATCAAATGAGTCTACGATGTTACCCACCATGCTGTTGGCATTGTGGCAAACAACCAAGTTAAGGGCAAGATTCTTGCCAAGGGAATTAATGTGTGTATTGCGCATATTAAGCTCTCTAAGAGCTGAGACAGCTTCCTGGAACATGTGAAGGAAAATGATCAGAAAAAGAAGGAAGCAAAAGAGAAAGGAACATGGGTTCAACTGAAGTGCCAGCATGCTTCACCCAGAGAACTTCACTTTGTGAGAACTAGTGGCAAAGAGCCTGAGCTGTTGGAACATATTCCTATGAATTCATGGCACAATGGGTGTAAAAAATATAAAATAAAAGACCAAGACTGCTGTACTGTAAGATAAATAAATAAATAATAAAAATAAAAAAGTGATCAAAAGTGTGAATTCTGGACATACCTGTGTTAGAAATACAATTAAACAGGGATCCTTTTGGTGCTATTCAAATTATTCCATATTTACATACTCCTGCTACTCATTTCAGATGGCAAATGAAAAATAAATTCACCCAGTCATTTGTTTCCAAATATCTAGATTTTCCATTTAACAGACAAAATGATGCAAAATATTGGTTTTGCATTTTTTACTTTATTTTTAGGTTGTACAGACATAGTCATTAAAAAAATTAAACCAAGTTTTCAAAGTCCATTTGGGAAACAGAGCAGCACATTAAAAAGCATGTGAAATGTAAAGCAATCTAAGTTGATATGGCCACAATCGTCTGCTAAATTTCTATTTGGTTTTTCACCTGGAAGTCTTATTTGAGACTCTTACTCATTTACTTCTTTCTCCTCCATAACTACAATTGAAACTATATACTATTCATTTCATTCAGGATCCAGTATGTGCCTCTCCGAAAAACTAATAAATGCCTGCCCTTTCTGAGTTGTTTCCATAGAGCAACTGAAAAGAGTGAACACATTCAAAGAACCATGTAATTCAGACAATGCCTTTATTGATGAGAACAATTTTGCTAAAGCATGAAAGCTTTTTAAAAAGAGGATAACACAGAAAATAGATGTAATAAAAGGAATGAGCCCTTTAGATGACAATGGGTTGATAATAAGCACTTGAGGCCATTCTTGTGAGTTATTTTGTTATTTTAGCCTAATGGTTTGGAAGGTCCTTTAAATTGTCTAGGTGAATAAATGTTGTACGGGGATAATAATGTAGATGGTTGTTTCCATTTGACTTTAAAATAAACCTCAAAGTCAGAGAACTTTCTGTATTATGATGGATTGTTGAATTATGTACTTTTGAAAGGCATAGTTTTCATATACACAATATTTTCCCAACTTGTTAAAAGAGTTCTCTTACTGAAAGTTTAAAGACACAAAAATAAAAACCTTAATTCAACCAGGGAAACTGGTCAATGAGTCCTCTAATGGATTAACGAGTCAGCTCTGCCCCTTTAAAACTCACCTTTGTTTCTAATGCCTGAGCCATCACTGAAGACTGAAGACAGTACTCAAGGAGGGCTATTTCTCATACTTTACCTGCTCGTTAAATGCCAAGATAGTTTTTTACCCACTTATACATCTGCCAATGAAAATAGTGAGCAAAGACAACATCAAGGCCATGTTTTTATTGTGATCATTGTTCCCTAGTGAATTACAAGGTTGTGAGTCTCCTTCAACAATCTATACTAACCCAGGCTTCATAAATCTGGTACAGTAGACCGAGTGGCTGAGCTACATGTTGTGATCATGTCTTTCTACTAACAACATTAATCACTGCGCAAGAGGAAGTAGCAATTCAAGAGTGTTCTATCTCCTGCTCCCATCTTAAAGGACATCTTGACTGAAGGCTTAAAGTGTTTCCCTTTCCCCTCGGAGGTTTCTATACTCAGTCTGCTCTATAGCTTTTCCAACTGTAACCTATCGTGTACTCCTTATTAGGCAATATCAAAATAAACAAAAAAAAGTGAGAATTATATATTCCATGAAAAAAAATATTATATTTGTAGGCTGCAATTTCTAAAGATGGGGATAAAATTAAAAGAACATTAGATGCATTTGCACATGAAGAAATTTTATCTTTCCACATCTAGATTCAACTCAGAGTTGGAGATATATTTGAGATAAAATGATTTTTATTTTTGTCCTTGTTATGGACTTCTTCTAGATCATTTTTTAAATGAGTAATTTTCTCCTTAAGGAAATACTAAAGTTAACCGGAAACCAGCCAGCACATCTGTCTCTGAAGTGTTCCAAGGCAAAGACATTAACAAGTTGGGTAGGTAATGCATCAGACCACCAACATTTTATGTGGAAAAAAGTAGATCTATGACTAATATACAGGAAATTATGTTATTTGACACTATATTACACTAGAAAACAAAACAAAAAACATAGGCTAGCAAGAATGAGGTGAAATTAGATTTTTTTAGTTATCACATACCGTAATTACACTGTTTTTTCCCCTTATTTTAGTGCACAAAAAGAAGCATAGGTAAATATTTTTTACTAAAGAATTAGTGATGAATTATACGCCCTTCTCCAATATGATTTTTCATTTGACTTCATATAACAGTAAGTAGACAATATTTAAGGGAGGTTTAATTTGGTTTCTGTGCAAAGTAATTTGTAATCAAGTGGTTCATTATTTTAAAAAATAGGGTACATTTTTATTAACCACTGACACTACTGGCTAGTCCATAAAACATTTTTTTATACTTTTTACCCTTGTTTTATTTTAACTTTGTACTTCATAAAGGACAAAGTGTGTAGGGTGTTGTAGCTAAGGTTCAAAGGAGACACACTCAGAAGGAGTTTTAAAGATTTATTCCGGCAGCCGGGACCACAGCAGCCAATTCGAGTTGTGGCCCCGAGCCTGATTTACTTTTGATTTTTATGCTTAGTTGGGCGCTATCGGGTGATTGCCTGTTTCGCGTTCAGCCAATGCAAGCAAGCCTTGTGTACATACGCTAATTTGTGGTTAGCGTTTGGCTGGGACTCAGGGACTCTCCAACCATCCTTGGCAAGGACTTTCTGACCATTCTACCCTCTCCCTATTATCCTTGAAATGGACCAAAATAGATGTTTTTACAAAATGGTGTTATTCATGTTTAACCTTGAGCCGTCAAATAGAGACATCCTGAAAGGCACACAGGCAAGAGCAAGCATAGCTGGTTTACAGAAGCTAAAATATGCAAGTTATAGCAAGATATAAAACTTTTCATACAGACATTATTTTAAACAAGCTTTGGGTAAGGGCCTTTATCACACCTGGGTATAAAGGCAGGAAGTGTGGTTACTTGAGGAGGGGTCCTTTTTCTTTTTCTTTAAAAGAAGACTTGTCTATTTTTTTATTTGTACAGAAAAGCTGGGAGCTAGCAGTCTGGTTTTTTGCTTACACAAGCACAAGTCTGTGACCTAGAGCTGTAGGGTACAGAAATATTCAGCAGCTTGCATTGGAACAAGATGGGCTAATGATTTTACCTGTAACAAGGGGACACTTAGTTTTATTAATGGTAAACATGATGGCATTTTATTGCAGAGAGACAAAGAGAAGAGTTCTCAGGATTTATTTTTATTCTTGCCAGTGTAGAGCACATGTTGCACTTTCAGAAAATGTTTTCATCCTTCTTTTCATCATCTGTGATACTGTTAGAAAACCATTTCAATAAGTGTTTAATTGTATACAATTTAGCAGACTGATTTCTTTCATATTGTTTGCAGTTCTAATTACTGTTGATAATATTGACTTGCGAGTTGTACTGAGTCTGAAAATAGTAAGGTCAATTGAGCTGACTTATTAAAATATATAAAATGATAATAATTTCCCCAGCCCTTTGTGCAAAGAAAAAGTTTTAATCTCATTTTTGCCACTAACTGGTGGCTTGTAAAGCCATGGATTCTCTTAGCTTTATCTGTGTTATAAAGACCATATTTAATACTACGATCTCATGATGGATATAGAATTAGATTGCTGAAAGATTTGTTCAGTGCTTATTAATTCATCTTTAAACCATCTGTACCTGGACTACATTTTGCTCACAATAGAATTAAAATGAGTCTCTGAGTAATAAAGACATTTATAGAAATGTTGGATGATACAATTCAAGCTACTAAAAACAATAACAATGCTAATATTATTTTACACAAATATAATGTAATATGATAGTAAAACCACTGTATCAATAATATTTATTTTTTCTGTTGTAAAATAATGTTCACAAATCATAAGAGCATAAAAAATGCAAAGAAGAAAAAGTCCCTGATAATCTCAGAGGCATTAATATTACTATTTCAAAATGTTTACCACCCCTTTTTTTCTATTCATACATTACTGTCTGTGGAATCCTAATCTATATAGAAGCATGATCAAGAAACTCATCTTGCCCATGTGAAAATAATTTAAATTATACAAAAGAATATTTTAAATGATTATTTCATAGATCATATCTTTGACAGTATCTCTCCTCTTCAATTGTAAGCCTGGTTATTTCACAAGACTAAGATCAAGGTCCTTCAATACTGAAATATCGGCAGGTGTCCGTGAACATCCAGAGAGAAATTAAACAGTTAAATGGAGGGATTGCGATAGCAGTAGGCATTTTGAGATTTTCATGCAGAAGATTATTTTAGATTTTTTTTCTATATGTAGGACGTAAATGACAAGAAATGAAAGCAACTGCCTCAAGCAATGGCATGGAAATTACCACAATACCAAAAACTGGAGTTGATCCATCTTTGCAAACCTTATCCAACTAGAAAGTACAGAAAAAGCTTATTAAAGCAGTTGAACCACCTTCTTCCTGGACACTCCTACAATATCACCCATGTGCTAAAGAGTTTTAAGTCTTTACCTACAGGCTAGTGCATCCCACGGCCCCTGAACCAACACTGGATGGTTCACAGTCACCTTGAGCTCAGCATGTGCAAAACTGAACCTCACACATTTTGCCCCAGACAGAACAAGGGGCACTCTTCTCTTCACACTTTAAATTCAACCAATAACCACATCCTGTCACTCCACTATGTAGGCATCTCTTGACTTGGTTTCCCTTCTCTCTATTCACAATGGCGCCCAGCATTCGGAACACCATCCCCTCTCATCCACAGATGTATGGTAGCCACCTGGCTGGCCTCCTGCCTGTCTTTTATTCCTTCAATCCACATTGCAGTAAGGGGAGGGAGAAACTAAATGAAACTCTGATTTAGACTCATCCTTGAGAAACATCTTGGAATATCTTCTGAGCCTAAAGAATTGAAAGTGACTTACAGTAGCTCCCATGAACTGGTTTGTCCTTTCCTCTCCAACACCATATCCCAAAACTTCCTGTCTTAAATTCAAAGTCCCAAACTAACTGAACTACTATGCTTCAATGCAACATGCCTCTCTCTTTTAGGTCTCTGCCCATGTTTTTGCCCTTGATTGAATATCATGCTCCTACCCTTTGCCTGGCTAATTCCTACTCATCTTTTCAAAACATCTCTAAAATCACTTCCTAAAGGTAGCCTTCATTGGCCCCCAAGTCTTGGCTAGATAATTTCCTTCTACGTGCTTTCAAAACACCTGAGCTGTCCTCATCAAAGGACCTGCCACGCTGCACTGAGATTCCTGGCTACTTGTCAAGTGTAAGGGTTGGAATTGTGTTTTTTTAGCCATCATACCCCAGGCCTATATTTTCCAGATTTCTCTCAGTTCTCCCATCTACGTACTTCGTCTCCATCCAGCTGGACTATACATAGCTTCATAAACCTGCCCTGATATCCTTTCTCTCTCTATTACGTTCCCCTGAAATCACCCACATTGACCCAAATCTTACTTGTTCTTCAAAGTCCAGTCATGAATACTTCCGTGGTTGCAAAGTACAGAACTCCTCAGAGCCTGTGCTACAATTATGTGCCACTTAGTGGTATTGTGCCTGTCATCTTCTCTTCTTTATACTACATAGGCAGAGACTATATATTATGTATCTTTGTACCCTTACCTCATACCAATTAGCACCAGTACCTGGAAAGAAGTGTTAGATGTAAAAATGAATGCCCATTAATTTCCAGGTTTAGAAACCTCACATGCCAGATGTACTAGCCCCTGTCTTGGTGTCTCTCTTCCTGGCATACCTTCTCTCTCTCCCCCCTCTGAAACTCACCTATCATTTTCCTAATCGACCTCCTTAAAGAGACATTTCTTTTTTATTTATTTATTTATTTATTTATTTTTTTATATTTCTTTTTTTTTTCAATTTTGTCGATATACATTGTGGCTGATTATTGCTCCCCATCACCAAAACCTCCCTCCCTTCTCCCGCCCCCCCTCCCCCCCCAACAATGTCCTTTCTGTTTGCTTGTCGTATGAACTTCAAATAATTGTGGTTGTTATATCTTCTTCCCCCCCTCCCCGGTTTTTGTGTGTGTGTGTGTGTGTGTGTGTGTGTGTGTGTGTGTGTGTGTGAATTTATATATTAATTTTTAGCTCCCACCAATAAGTGAGAACATGTGGTATTTCTCTTTCTGTGCCTGACTTGTTTCACTTAATATAATTCTCTCAAGGTCCATCCATGTTGTTGCAAATGGCAGTATTTCATTCGTTTTTATAGCTGAGTTGTATTCCATTGTGTAGATGTACCCCATTTTCCGTATCCACTCATCTGATGATGGACATTTGGGCTGGTTCCAACTCTTGGCTATTGTAAAGAGTGCTGCGATGAACATTGGGGAACAGGTATACCTTCGACTTGATGATTTCCATTCCTCTGGGTATATTCCCAACAGTGGGATAGCTGGGTCGTATGGTAGATCTCTCTGCAATTGTTTGAGGAACCTCCATACCATTTTCCATAGAGGCTGCACCATTTTGCAGTCCCACCAACAATGTATGAGAGTTCCTTTTTCTCTGCAACCTCGCCAGCATTTATCGTTCAGAGTCTTTTGGATTTTAGCCATCCTAACTGGGGTGAGATGGTATCTCAATGTGGTTTTGATTTGCATTTCCCGGATGCTGAGTGATGTTGAGCATTTTTTCATATGTCTGTTGGCCATTTGTATATCTTCCTTAGAGAAATGCCTACTTAGCTCTTTTGCCCATTTTTTAATTGGGTTGCTTGTTTTCTTCTTGTAAAGTTGTTTGAGTTCCTTATATATTCTGGATATTAATCCTTTGTCAGATGTATATTTTGCAAATATTTTCTCCCACTCTGTTGGTTGTCTTTTAACTCTGTTAATTGTTTCTTTTGCTGTGCAGAAGCTTTTTAGTTTGATATAATCCCATTTGTTTATTTTTCCTTTGGTTGCCCGTGCTTTTGGGGTCATATTCATGAAGACTGTGCCCAGTTCTATTTCCTGAAGTGTTTCTCCTATGTTTTCTTTAAGAAGTTTTATTGTTTCAGGGTGTATATTTAAATCCTTAATCCATTTTGAGTTGATTTTAGTATACGGTGAGAGGTATGGATCTAGTTTCATTCTCCTGCATATGGATATCCAGTTATCCCAGCACCATTTGCTGAAGAGGCAGTCCCTTCCCCAGTGAATAGGCTTGGTGCCTTTGTCAAAGATCAGATGGCAGTAAGTGTGTGGGTTGATTTCTGGATTCTCTATTCTATTCCATTGGTCAGTGTGTCTGTTTTTATGCCAGTACCATACTGTTTTGGTTATTATAGCTTTGTAGTGTAGTTTAAAGTCAGGTAGTGTTATGCCTCCAGCTTTATTTTTTTTGCTCAGCATTGCTTTGGCTATGTGTGGTCTTTTATTGTTCCATATAGATGTCTGAATAGTTTTTTCCATTTCTGAGAAAAATGTCTTTGGAGTTTTGATGGGGATTGCATTGAATTTGTATATCACTTTGGGTAGTATGGACATTTTCACTATGTTGATTCTTCCAATCCAAGAGCATGGGATATCTTTCCATCTTCTTGTATCCTCTCTAATTTCTCTCAGCAGTGGTTTGTAGTTCTCATTATAGAGATTTTTCACCTCCTTGGTTAACTCAATTCCTAAGTATTTTATTTTTTTGGTGGCTATTGTAAATGGGCAGGCTTTCTTGATTTCTCGTTCTGCATGTTCACTATTGGAGAAAAGAAATGCTACTGATTTTTTTGTGTTGATTTTGTATCCTGCTACTGTGCTGAAATCATTTATCAATTCCAACAGTTTTTTTGTAGAGGTTTTAGGCTGTTTGATATATAGGATCATGTCATCTGCAAACAGGGACAGTTTGACTTCATCTTTTCCAATCTGGATGCCCTTTATTTCCTTCTCTTCTCTGATTGCTCTGGCTAGTACTTCCAACACTATGTTGAATAGGAGTGGTGAGAGTGGGCATCCTTGTAAAGAGACATTTCAAACATCTCATCCTCCGGGGAGCCTTCTTAAACTCACCTGGCAGACTCTGATTTCTTTCTCATCTCCTTTTCCTGTGTGTTTCCTTAGTATTTTATCTCAGTTTTAAAATATTACTTTGTGGCTGCTAATATGTCATTTGGGTCATTTTCAGATAATTTTGAGATTTATTTTTTCTCCTAAAACAACATGTAAGTTCTAGAGAGGTGCTGTCCAATAAGATGCTCAGCTGTTTGGAAGTATGTGATGTCTGTGCTATCCAACAGAATACTTACTAGACATGTGTAGCTATGTAGCACTTAAAAAGTGGCTAGTGGGATGGAAACAAAAATTTTAATTTAAAAAAAATTTAATTAATTTAAATGTAAATAGCTACATGTGGCCAGTGCCAGAGACAGTATGTATTAAATTTTTACTCTTCCCTAACATGTATGGAACTTAACTAAAACAATGTCTCAAATTTATAAGGTATGTTACAGTTAATATATAAAATGTACTCAAGTTTTGAGATTACTTTTTGAGGAAGGTTGGGTAAATATCATTATACTCATTTGTGAAATACGGTTAACCAGGAGACTAAATGACTAAGGTCATATGGAAACACCTGGCAGATAAGTGTCTGCCCCCACCCTCCATTTTTATTATCCTAATTCCTATGTTATTATCCTTTCTTTTTTAATGTTATATTAACACTTAATAAGGTCTATCAGTAAACTGAATTTTTAAAGTAGGAATTTTATTTGAATCACAAAATCTTTGTTATCTAATTATTTATTTGGTCATATAACAAATATTTATTGACCACTGGTAATGAGCCAGGTATGCTAAGTACTAGCAATAAAGTGGTGAATATATGGATCCCTGTTCTGAAGGTGCTGTATGTGTTTGGGGGGTGAGAGACAGTGAATAAATAAATACATATAAATAAAAAGGCAAATGTCTACAAATGGTGAAAAGTGCTATGTAGAATACAATCTGGTGGTGAGGTAGAGAGTAACGGGGGAAGCCTCTTTTAGGTAAGTTCTCAGAGGAGAATTGTCAGAGAAGATAACATGTGAATTGAGATCTAATGGTCAAGACTTAAAACATGAGAAGAGATGGAAGAGAATTCTGGGCAGAGGGAAGAGCAAGTTCTAAGGTGGGAGGGATTCGATGAGCTCGAGGAACAGAAGGGAGGCTCCCGTGGCTGCAGTATGGTGACTGGGGTAGGGAGTGCCCTACTCACTTCGGGCTCCCTTAACACAATACCATAGACTGGGTGGCTTAAACAACAGAGATTTATTTTTTTCAAAGTTCTGGAGGACAGAAGTCCGAGATCAGGGTTCCAGCATGTCTAGGTTCTGGTGAAGGCTCTCTTCTGGATTGTAGACTGCTGACTTCTCACCATGTCCTCATATGGCCTTTCCTTGGTTCGTGTTGTGGAGAGACAGAGAGATCTCCTTCCTTTCCCTTAGTTCATAAAGTAACAAGTCCTACTGGGTTAGGGCCCCATCCTCATAGTTCATTTAACCTTAATTATCTCTAAAAGCCCTATCTCCAAATATAGTCACATTGGGGATTAGGGTTTCAATATATGAATTTGGGGGGGACACCATTTAGGTGATGGCAAGGTGTATTATAAAGTTAGAAAGAGGAGTGGGCTATATTATGCAGCACCTGGTAAAACATTTGAATTTTATTTAGAGAGAAAAGGAAAAACATATGAAAATGGGACGATCTTAAGAATTAACTCAGCTTTTTTTAGCTTCTAGAAAATATATTCATTCAATGTCCATTTATTAATCTCCCATATAAGAGAGAGACTATACCAGGCTCCAAGATTATAAGGGTAATTTATTCATAGACTTTACAACTAAGAAGCTCACAATTGAGAAGGCACATAAGCAAAAAATAAACTCATGGGAAAGAACAATATTTTTGAAAAAGGTTATGGAATAACTGACTCCTACTTCGCAGCATACAAAAAAATAAATTGGAGATATATCACAGACCAATATGTAAAATCTAAAACTACCAAGTAAACATAGGAGAATATTTTTATGACCTGGCAACAAATTTTTAGACAGGACAAATGTGTACAATATAATGCATTAATTGTTAATTAAATATAATACAACACAATATACAATATAATACAATGTGCATTACAACTACTATCCAAATGATGCAGTGCCTTTCATAATAAATGGGCAAATAGATACTTCACAAAAAAGATATATAAACGGTTAATAAGCACATGAGAAGAGGTTCAACATCATTAGTCATCAGGTAAAAACGATTTAAAACCAGAAAGAGGTACTACTGTGCACCCACTAGATTTATTAAAATAAAAAAGACTGTGTGAGGTATCTAAAATATCTTTGAAAAACAGTTTAGTAGATCCTAATAAAGTTGAATATATGGTTATTCTATAACCCAATAATTCTACTCCTAGGTATTTACACAAGATATATGAAAGTCTGGATCCACTAAAAACTTGTGCATGCATGTCCACAGTAGCTTTATTCTTGATCCCTGATAACTGGAAATGATCAAATATCCATCAGCAGAATAATAGATACCACATTGTGTTATACTCACTTAATAAAATAAACTCAGTAATAAAACTACTGATATATTCAATGTCATGAATGAATCACAAAAATATTATGCTGAACAGACAATAACAGGCACAAAAAGAGTACGTACAGTATAATTATATTTATAGAAAGTTCAAGAACAAGCAAAACAAATCCATAGTGATTAAAATTAAAAAAAGAAAAAAATTCTACAGTGAGGAGCGTTGGAAGGTAGATATTGAAAAGTAAAAAAGATCTTTTATATCTCGATCGAATATGGTTACACAGGTGTGTCATCTGTCAAAATTGATCCAACTCTACACATAAGCTCTTAATATTCTACTATTGTAAAATACATAAAATAAAACAAATTTACTGGTCATATGTGATAAGTAAAAAGAGAAGTGCCAAAAAAAAAAAAAAAAAAGGAATATTTATGTCTAAGAGTCTGACTGAAAAAAATACGAAGGGATCAGGAGTAAAGTCTGTGATTTAATCTGACTCATTTGGAAACCCTTGTTGGGCCCAGACAGGGAAGACTGGACTCACTAGACAACAGTGTTTCACTCTACGAGCAGCATGGACTTAGCTCAATGGCTGGATGCTTCTTCCTTTACTTCCTATCTTTTAAGTACAAATGAAAACTCAATAACTACCAGGAGATTCTGACTCTAAGAAGCAGTTAGATTGAAATTTATGATGAGGCCTGAATCCCCTCCCGTTAGTGGAACACATCGCTTTTTTCAGGCCTAAAGTTTGAAATCTGCCAGAAGGGTGGAGGATCTGCAATGTTGGAGCTCATTTCTGTTGTTTTTCTGGTGCAGCCTGAGTGCTAACCTCCAGGCTGCAGGGCAACCCTCATCTGTTTAGACTCATTATTAAGGGAAGGGCGGTTCAGCTTTAGTCTCTCTGGGAAGGGTGGGGATGCAATTCTTTTATGCTTTCATTAGTTTTAAGTACATCCAGAAGGCCAGTGGTTGAATAATACTAGGTTTAAGTTCAAAATCAAATGAAATAAATTAAATTTAATAAATCGAAGACAGCAGATCAAAAGGTTTATAGCTTTTTTAGAGATACAGAAAAATAAAGATTAAATCTGCACAGACCTGAATAAATATTAGAATGAGCACTTTCTTCTTGATACTCATTTACATTTTTTAAAGGCCCTTTTACATCTCCCTGTCCCTGGACATGCTTCCCCTTCACTCTACTGTCTCCTGAAATACTTATACCTGCTGCCTTTCTGCTGCTGAGACCTTAATTTATTGAGCCCAAATACTGGCATATTATCCCTATTATATCAATGAATCTATTCAATAAACTATGATCTATGTGCTATTATTATTTCTTATTTACAGATGAAGAAACAAAGGCACAGGGAAGGTAGATAATTATGCAGTGTCAAGATTTGAACTCAGACAATCAAATAGATCTGGGATGCTAAACCATCAAGCTAAGCTCATTGTCGCCTCCCTGCTCCTGCTCCTTTCTTTGTTTTCCTCAAGCACCAACTTTGTGCCAATGGCTCCAGTAAGCCTTGACGTACAGTATCTAATTTAATTTTTGCAATGACTTTAAGAGGTAGTACTTAAAATCTTTTACAGATTTAAAAAACCAAGAACACTAAAATTCGAAAGGTTAGCTTGCTCAAGACTGTGAAGCTATGATATAGGAGGTGCTCAGTTTCTCTGGGTTCAGGTTTCAGGACAGCCTCTAGGTTTCCAGCCACTCCCTGAGGTCTCAGGCACCCTCCTCTGAGCTCTCCCGCTGAGGAAGTTTACTGTTGCCAGTTAGACTTATTTTTAGCACCAACAAGGGGAAAATGAGACAAGGGGCTGGCTTATGTAAACCCAGTGGCTGGGCATGCTCAATAGAGAGCACAGAATATTCTTGAATATGCCTGGTGCATGTGATAGAGTCTGACCAATGAATATGCTCCAGGAAGAGACCAACTGAGCATGTGCAAGACTAGACATTAGGTAACTAGGAGCCACCCCCTTAATTGAATATTCATTAGATAGAGACACTGTGAAAGTCAAATCCCAGCGATGGCCGGTGGTTGTTGCTCACTTTCCCACCGGCAATGTGCAATTAGTTGACTGAGGTGTGTATACTTTCCTTTGTATCAAAATTAGTTTTGGCAAGAGGCTGCTCACTCTTGAGCCAGCCTGCGCTCTGTACTGGATTTTAAGTACGAGTTTCTTGCTTTTGTGTTAGATTTGGTGTGGGCCCTGCTCAGTCTCTGGAGCTATGCTGCACTCTCTCTGTGGAATCTGTATTTCTTATCTATTATATTAAACTTGTTCTCACTTTCCACTGTGAGTCTGCCCTTGAATTCTTTCCTGTGGCCGAGTCAAGAACCTGGTAAGAGGACTGGGTGGGTTAAGGCCAACTGTTGGGCCCTCCTGCATCAGTTAGAAACTAGTGGTAACAGCTGAATTTGAACCTTTATTTGTGTGCCTCCACAGCTGTGATTCTTTATACCTAAAAGACAAACATTTAGGGTAGAGTTTCCTCCAGGGCTATTTGTGTTTAGGTTAAATTGATAAACCCCAAATTGTGAAATTTTAGGCATCTGAGGAATTTATTTGGGAAGATGGCTTGAGGTGAAGACTCCTCATGTGATGCTACGTAGTGGCTACTTGTTCCCCCTTCATGTAAAGCTGGTGCTGTGCACACGGAGTCTGAGCGATGGAGGATCAGAGCTCCTGCTACCTCTGCTTTCTGCTGTGGTCATTGCTCAGTAATCGTATCTACTTGACATATGGTAATTGTTATCAAAACTTAGCTTTTTGCATTTGATTGCCTGGCTGATTTACAATATTAACACAGTGTATTTGGAAATCCTCTAAATTTGGTTCTTCCTTCAACCTGACTCGGACAGTACAAACAAGGTGGTTCAGAAGCTACAATATGATCGATCAGTCTTCAGAAATTGCTGTAGGGAAAGGATTTTTAATATATTTTTGGAATTCATTCCACTATATCATTTTACCTAATTAGGATTTACGTAAGCTAATTTAAAAAGTTTGCATTCTTTGGTCAAATATACCTGAGGGGAATGTGGAAGTGAGTTGGAGGTCAAGAGAGAGCCAGATGATATGAATATAATAGAAACAGTGTGGAATTCGCACAAATTGTATATATATTTTTCCAGTTCTTGAGACTTCATTCCTCTTCTCATCAATATAATATTTTAAATTTTCCTAGCCCTCGTTTTCCTTGTCTTTAAAGTTAGGACATTGAACCTGTTTATTTCCAAGGTCTTTTCCTGCAAAACATTTTATCTTTTGTGTACCATAATATGCTGTGCCTACATATTTTGAGTTTTTGAAATACATAGAAATGTAACCAGGACAGATTCATTTTTTTCATTTATTCATCAGGTTTTTTATTCCACAAATATGTATTGACAGCCTACTAAGTGCCACGCACTGTGATGGCTTTGGGAATAAATAAGACATAGTCCCTGCCCTCAAAGAGATGTATAAATAGAATTGAACAAAGCTATAAGAAGGGCTGATAAAATTTGCACAGGTGACAAACTTCCCAGAGATGACAGATCACAACTGTTCTTCCTTTCATTGTAAAATGTACTAAAGGTCTGCTTACCTCTCAAGCCAACAGGCACATGTCTCCTCTCTAACAGTGTTCTTACCTTTTTTGTAACTTCCTCAGAACCAGGAATTTTTTTGTTTTTCTTTCTTCTTCCTTTTTATTTTTTGGTACCTGAATGAATAATACAGGAAACAAACAATAGCCAGTTTATATTCCCTGCTGTCCTTCCAAAGCTTCATAGCCCAAAATAAAGGTGCTGCGGAGGTGGAGAACCCAATTTCCATTCTAAGTTTCACACAGTGGGTTTCAGTCAGTTAAAATTTCTGTTCCTAAGATACAGTTGCTTATGGAAGCAAGTAGCACCCACATTTTTTGGCAACAATGATCTTGGTCTAGAGGAACTTACTTCCCCCAATACCTGTTGAGACCTTGGGGATTCTGTTCACTTGCGGAGGGGCTGTCGTAACGCCCATTTCTTCTTCTTTACCAGGCTTCAACTTCTTCCTATTACCTGGGTTTTGACTCCTCTGAGAAACACAACAAACATCTTGGGAGGGAAACAACATGTTTCTTGTTCTTTATATCCTCACTAATACATTGGAACTGGGCCATCTGGCTGCCTTTTGGGTAAATCCATTTTATAACAAGATTTTTTTTTTTATAATTCAGTAATTAAACCCCTTTGGATAGGGTTCAAGATGGACCTGCCTTATGCTGAATTTTGCTTTACAGCAAACTGTTAATCACAGGTGCCAATGAATTCATAAATAAGGATGAGAAATCGCATATAGATTTAGAAAACTGGTCAACTCTCAGAATTTCCTTTGACCTTAGGACCACTTTTCTTCAGAGGTGAATTAAGGTGAGAGTGTGCTTAGATTTGCTCCCTAGTCTAGCATTGTTAAGACTGTTATCTGCCATCTTTATTCTAAATCTAATTTCCGAGGGTTAAAATGTTAAAATTAAGTGTCTTGTTGTATAGTCAAACACCACAATAGATTTATTTACTCATAGATTCAGTAAACGTGTGCTAGATGCCAGGTTGGGGGCTCAGAAATAACTACAGAAGCATGTGAGTTCACCATCATCATCATGTTTCATTAACAACCTTTCTTGTTGTTGTTGTTATGTTGGGGCTTCAAACGTTAAAATGTGGTTTGCCATGACATTATCTTTGGAATATTTTCTGGAACAATTTATTTTTTTTGAGTACTTTACCTTGTCATCCCCTAACTCAAAAAGTATAAATCAATAAAAAATAATGTGGTTAAGAGTTAAGTGATCTTTTTTTTTTTTTTTTTTTAAATCTTATGGGAAAATTTTAGCTTCTCATCTAGTTGTGCTCCCACTTTCTTTTTCCATGAATCATAGAAAGTTAATAGTTGGATTGAGAATTTTCTTCTGGTCACTGATTCATATGAAATCTCTTTTAAAACATCATCAGTTAGGATTCTCACTCTTTTTAAAGAAAAATTTTAAAAGATTTTATTTTTTAGAGCATTTTAGGTTCACAGCATAATTAAGAGGAAGGTACAGAGATTTCCCATATACCTCTTGCTCTTTTCCATTACCAGTGTCCCCCACTCTAGTGGTGCATTTGTTACAACTGATGAACCTACACAGACACATCATGATCACCCAAAGTTCATAGTTTACATTGTGGTTCACTATTGGTGTTGTACATTCTATGATTTTCAACAAACGTATAATGATATGTATCCATCGTTGGAGTATTGTACAGAGTATTTTCACTGCTCTAAAAATCCTCTGCTTCGCCTACTCATACCCACAACCACTGATCTTTTTACTGTTCCATAGTTTTGCCTTTTCTGGAGTGTCATATAGTTGAAATGATATAGTATATAGCATTCAGACTGGCTGTTTTCACTTAGTAATATGCATTTAAGTTTTCTCCATGTTTTGTTTATTTTTTTTTTCATGGCTTAATAGCTCATTTATTTTTTAGCACTGAATGATATTTAATTGTCTGGATATTCAACAGTTTATCCATTCACCTACTGAAGGACATCTTGTTTGTTTCCAGGTATTAGCAAGTATTAATAAAGTTGTTATAGATATCTGTGTGCAGGTTTTTGTGTGGACATAAATTTTCAACTCCTTTGAGTAAATAACAAGGAACATGGTTGCTGGCTCATTTGTTGTGTTTAGTTTTGTAAGAAACTACCAAACTGTCTTTCAAAGTGTCAGTACTGTTTTACATTCCCATCAGCAATGAATCAGAATTCCTGTTGCTCCACATCCTCACCAGCATCTGGTGTTATCAGTGTTCTGGATTTTCTTTGTTGTAATACATGTGTCACTACACTGTTGTTTTAATTTGCTTTTTCCTAATGATGTATGATGTGGAGCATCTTGTCATGGGCTTATTTGCAATTTTCTTTGGTGAGGTACCTGTTAAGTTCTTTGACTCATGTTTTAATCGAGGTGTTTTTCTTATTGTTGAGTTTTAAGAGTTCTTGGCATATTTTGGGTAACAGTTCTTTATTGGATGCATCTTTTGCAAATACTTTTTCCCATTGTGTGGCTTACTTTTCATTCTTTTGGCATTGTTTTTTAAAGAGCAAAAGTTTTTAATTTTAATGAAGTTCACTTTATCAATTTTTTTTTCATGGATCTTGTCTTTGGTGTTGTATCTAAAAAGTCATTGCCATACCCAAGGTCATCTAGGTTTTCTCCCATGTTATCTTCTAGGGGGTTTATAGTTTTATATTTTCATGTTTAGGTTTATGCCCCATTTTGAATTATTTTTTGTGAAGGATAGAAGGTCTGTGTCTAGATTCACTTTTTTTGCATGTGGATATCCAATTGTTCCAGCACCATTTGTTGAAAACACCATCTTTGCCTTATTTCATTGCCTTTCCTCCTTTGTCAAAGATCAGTTGACTATATTTATGTGAGTTTTTTTTTATGTGCTCTCTATTCTTTTCCATTGATCTATTTGTCTATTCTTTTACCAGTACCACAGTTTTAATTATTGTAGCTTTATAGTAAGTCTGAAGTCTGGTAGTATTAGTTCTCCAACTTTGTTCTGCTTCAGTAATGTGTTGACTATTCTGGACTTCCTGTCTCTCCATATAAATTTTAAAATCAGTCTGTTGATATCCACAAATAACTTGCTGGGATTTTGATTGGGATTGCATTGAATCAATAGATAAATTTGGGAGACTTTCATTCTTTTCCTTCCTTCTATTCCTCCTTTGTACTCTCTGATTTATGAGATGAACCATGTTTTAACATACCTGTGTCTTCTTAGCTGTGATCTAGTTTCAATGTCATTTATATCAGCAGCACTGGGGGAAGGTTTGACAAGAAAATCAACCCCCTTAACAGTTAATTGGGTAACAATTCACTTTTATAACATGTTAAAGTGTTTGAATGTTTTAAATAGATAATGAGTTTGGATCGACTCCTCAGGCATAAGAATTCCTTGCTTTGGATTGAGTGTGCTATTTGAGTCCTGGCGCTCTCCTTGCTTGGGCATAAATTTGCTTTCTTTTTCGAGCCTCCATGAATGGTTATTGTGGTCTAATCTTTTTGAGTGGAGATGGGATGTTCCTGAATTCCTGGGAATTCACCAGATGGTACCAGACTTCAGAAAACAAATGGTGACTTTGACCTCGTTGTGGCTGCTGTGTTGACTGACACAAGCCACACTTCTATGATTGAACAGCTGATGTTTGTAATTAGAGAGGAATGTGCTATATGGCTTAGGTCGTGTCTCTGCAAAGACTGAAGGGGTAACTTAATGGATTTGGTGTATTAGACCCATTGTTTGAGTTACATTTGGGGTTACACTCGGAGAAAACTTTCTTCCAGTTCTAACTGAGGTTCTTAAAACTGTTTATAAAATCATAATTCATTTTGAAATTTTCTGATATTTCCTGAAAACAAACTTTGTCATGAGATTTTAAAGGCATCTTTGGATACACCTTTAAAAATATTTTATTTCATTTCACACGGTCTTAAAATTTGACTTGATAATATATAATGTTCTTATATATTATAACATTGTATAAGGCTATGAGAAACAGGTGGATAGGGTGAAGGTAATAAAACAGGGGCAAATATCAGCATGATTCTTGATGGATAGAGTTTTGAAGACTCAGTCTATTGGGAGCAAGAGAAAGCTTTCTACCATTTACCAGCAGAAACTGAGTAAAATAAAAAATATATCTTTACTTAGGCAAAAATTCCTAGGTTTTTCATAAATATATGAGGGTACTTCAAAAAGTTCATGGAAAAATAGAATTAAAAGATAATACTGATCTTTCCATGAACTTTTTGAAGTACTCTTGTATTAGTCAGCTTGGGCTGCCATAACAAAATACTATAGACTGGATGGTTTAAACAATGGAAATTCATTTCTCATTGTTCTGGAGACTGGAGGTGTCACATCAGGATATCAGCGTGATTGGGTTCTGGTGAGGCTGCTCTTCCTCAACTGCAGACTGCCTTCTCACTGTGCCCTCACATGGTGAGAAAGAGAGCTCTGGTCTAGCTTTCTCTTCTTAATAAGGACACTGATCCCATCATGGGGTCCTACCTTCAGGCCCTCATGTAAACCTAATTATCTCCTGAAAGCAACATCTCCAAATATCATTACATTGGGGATTAACATTTGAACACATGAATTTTAGAGGAGAACAAACATTCAGTTCATAGGTGAGAGCTTCCTCATTTTCCAACTTGAGTATGTGGTGTTTCATTGTGTTTTCTTTGTTGTAAGATAATAATCATGAAACATTCATTTATTCAATGTTATATCAAATCTGCTCTCTGATGCATACTTAGACCTTTTGTGGTAACTGGCCATTTCACACTTTCCAATTGGGATGATGTGGCTAAAGCAAGAAGCTTTTCTTTTCCCCACCTTAATCATAGATCTGTATTGAATTTCTTTTTAAATGTTTTATTAAGCAAAATTTAAAGTTATTTCATTTCACAAATAGGCTAAGAAAAAAATTATTGCTCATCCTTTGCGTATAAAAGAACAGCAAAAATATAATTCTCAGAGTCTGTACAATAGTGTCTAACTTAAAAGTATTTTAGAAACACAAGTGTTAGGAGAGAGAGAAACATATGTCTCAGCAAGCAGACAGGCGGCTGTACAAGAAAAGAAACTTTATAATGGCTGGTATGCATTTCTGAAGCCTTAAATTACTGTACAAACACATCCTTAATATGGCTATAATAGATAGCAAGGTGTGACTTAATGATCAAATGATAAATAACTGAGAAAACATTAAGCTACAGGTGTTACATGGTGAAGCATGAAATGAAAGCCCTAATCCATGAAACAGAACCTAGCTAGTAACTTTAGCATTTCTGCAGAATTTTTAAATCTCTGGACTGAATTCAAATCTTTCTAAGAAAAAGAGCTGTTATTTCTTTTTTGAAAAATGTTTTATGTATCTTAGCTGTTATGTTAGAAATTATTTCTTATTAGCTTATAATCATCCATTAAGTTGTTTACTTTAAAAACCTTAATAGTGTGCCTATTCTCTGCCAGGCCCCATGCAAGGCACAATGGGTACAAAGATGTCCCACAGTTCATAGTCTAGTGGTAGAGATGGGCAGCAACTTTACAATTACACTACAGGATGGTGAGTTCTGTGATGAAAAAAGGCAAAAGATGCTGTGAAAGAAGGGCCACCTAACCAGATTGGGAGAATCTCAGAGGGAGCTGATAATGGAGGCTGAGGGAGACTCATTTGGATGAGGGAATGGTTAAGAGAGTCCTTCCAGGATGGGAAGAAGCAGGTACACAGCATGAGAGAGTTGGCTCCAACCAGTAATTTTTAGCTGAGTGTAGTAGTATATGGGGTGCAGGGACTGGGAAGTCAGACTTAGATAACATATGAAGGGCTTGCCTGAAGTCATTGTGAAGCATTGTAGGATTTACAAAGATCAAACTGCTGGCAGTGTGGCAGACAGGTTAAAGGGAATTACAAGTGTAGGGAAGAAGACCACTTGAAAGGCTGTTATAGTAAATGAAGTAAGGACAAATAAGGTTCTAAAGCAAGGTAGTCAGAGTTGATATAGGCAGATGCCAAAAATCTCATATTCAAAAAGTAGAATCAACTGAAATTGATGACAAATTTGATATGAGATGGGGGAGAAAAGAAAGGCGATGGATCAAAAATTACATTAAGCTGTTTGATTTCAGCAGTGTTTTGGGGCTGCCATTCACCTAGATAGGGTAGTCTGGAAAGTGAAATAGATCTAGAGGGAAACTAATGGGTTTAGTTTGAGGTGGATTCCATTTAAAGTGTCTTTTTAGGCATTCCAGTGGAAATCTCCGTGGGTAGTTTCATATCGAGGCCGGGAGGTCAGGAAGGAGATTGGGCTAGAGATGTACAATTGGGAGTTATTGCATAGTTGGTACCCTTAGCATGAACATACTATCCAGGAGGGTTGGCCAACAGATAAATCTGTAGCAATACTGTCTCTTGAAAAGCAGGTAGAGAAAGTGGGGATTTGTAAGAGACTAAGAAGTAATAGCTCTTGAAGCGTGAGGGTGATCTCCTGGAGTCAAGGAAATTCAAAGAAAGAGACTAGTTTACAGAGGCAGCTGCTGCAGCGCAGTAAAGCAAATTAAGGATGCGAAGGGGAAAAGTGTGATTACATAAATTATTATCTAAAAGAGAATGGATTTGAGAATGAAAAGAGTTGTTGTTAATAACTATGATAGGACAATAGGAATAAACCAGGAGTGCCCTAGGCAAAACAGGATATAGAGTCAGCCCACATCTGGAAGAATAACTTCAGTGAAGTGGTAGGGGTGGTGGCTATAAATAGCAAGAGTTCAGGAGTGAAGTAAACGATAAGAAATTAAAGTTCTTGAGTATGGACAATGTATTTGTTATTTTTAAAGGGGAGAGACTGAGTGGTAGTTAGATGTGGATAGAGGGTTAAGGGAGAATGTTTGCCTGGCAGACACTTGAACAACCTTGCATGTGAAAGAGAAAATGTCAGTAGAGAGGGAGAGGTCAGAGAATTTGCTGTAAGAGAGAATAAATGATTGAACGACTTCTTGATGGGAGTGCAAGGGGATGGCAGGTTAGCTTCAGAAAGGAGAATAGAAGAACTTTTCTAAAGAAAAGAAAAAATAAGTAGAAAGCAAATATAGTAAATGTGTGGGTGGCTGAGCATGAAATTGGACAAGATTTTACTGTCTGTTTTCTCTGTACAATATGAAAGGAATCCTATTGCTGAGAACGAGGGATAAGATTATGGGATAGGGACTTTGTGACAAGCAGGGAAAATGGGAGTGGTTAGTCTGGACAGTGAGAGAAGCTGATTAGGAATACACATCAGGATTTTCAGGTAATATTAAGGGCCAACTGGAAACCATTAACTTGCAGTGACACAGAACTACACAGTTTTATGTTGTATTCCCACCACATCCATTTAGGGAGTGGGGATGGTGGTATCGGCCAGATTGAGGTTATGGTGGCAGATGCAACAGCAGGAGGCAAAAGAATTGGTAACAGTCAAAGGAGTGATTCAAGGGCTGGCTATTGTCCACATGAGAAATGGAGACAAGAAGAGCCTGACTGATGGGTGAGAACGCAACAGTCAATAAATCTGAAGTCTAACTGAGGTTAGAAAACAAAGATGTTAACAGTACAAATGAGGAAGCTAGAAGTGCAAGAAACTGTGTCCAGAGAGTGGATGTAAGATTTTAAGGTTTCAGAGTTGGGTTAGCTCTGAGTGTTATCTCTATCAGCAAACCTGTTTATCTTACCTAATTAAGATACTTTATTCCTACCCTGGGTTTGTCATGGGGTCTTGTGTCTTAGTGGCCTCTTGGCTTTCTTGACTCTATGCTTTGACACTAATTCCTTCTCTGTCAGCCCTGGAAACATCTTTGTTGGGGATAAGTAGCGCTCCTCCAAGATTCACTCAATACCTTAGAATGTACATGACTCATGGGGAAGCCAGGAAAATCACTTCCAAACCTTTCACCACTGATTCTGGCCCAGTCTACAGTTTCCTCATGCTTTCTTTCATTAAAAATCCAGACTAAAATATAGCTCTTTCCAACCTAAACAATTTTCCCACGCAAGTCATCAAAATCCACTCTGATCTTGCAAAATGGGGGAGATAACTTGAATCCTTTCACTGTTGGAAACCACCTTGAACTGTTCTCTCATTTTTCCCCCATCCATCAGTGAAATTTTGAGCCTTCTCAAGGCTTTGCTCCAATGCAAAGGATTTACGGTTGAGTTATGACTGTGGTGTTTTCCAAATAATATGAATATTCAACATGAATATTTTAAATTAAGCCTTGAGACATTTTTTTACAACACAACCATAGCCATGAATCTCTTGTGTCTGCTCCTCTATGTCAGTTTGTACCACTGGGTATGGTAGCCCTCCTAAATGCCCAGGCAGTGCAGGGGGGTCTTGACATGATGAGGTGGCTATGTTGCTATGGTGATTCTGCAGTCAGCCAAGTAGTCACTGATTGATTGAACTCCTACTGGGAGTTTTTGCAAAAATTACTTTGGTGAGAGTGAAATAAAACTCTGTTTTTTTCTCCCTGAACACTATAGTAAAGTTGGATGAAGTACTTTTAGACTAATTAACTCTGAAGAGAAAATGGAAGAAAAGTGAGAAAGATTGTCGTAGGGGAAGTTGCTTGAATCCTGAAGGGAATCCTGATGTAGCTTGCAAGGTCAAAGAGTAGATGACAATGAAGTTAAACTTGGCTTGTTTCTCATAGGTACTGAGAGTATAGGTGCAGGGAAATTTAATCCATTTATACAAATATTGAGTTATGTGGTCATAAATTTCTTTGGTACTAACCAGTTTTAACTCAATGAGAAATAGTTTGATGGATTAAGAATATAATGCCCAGAACAACCAGAAAATCTGAAAAATCGTTGGTGCTATGTTGTGGCTCTAAAGACCACCATAACATTGAGCAGAATGAGATGAAAAAGTTTACCTATTTTCTTTCTGATGCTTGACCTCACAGTTAAAAATGTTAAATTATCTGTGAGGGAATTAGAAGGTCAGGTTTATGTGAACATACCTGTAACTGCTGTACTTGTTTAGACATAGATGTGGTCTAATGTTAAGGATCCTTTCTTAAAAAAATGTTTTCACCGGCCGAGCCCGCGCCGCACTCGAGCCCGTGGCGCACTCGGGAGAGTGCGGCGCTGGGAGCACGGGCGACGCTCCCGCCGCGGGTTCGGATCCTATATAGGAATGGCCAGTGCACTCACTGGCTGAGTGCCGGTCACGAAAAAAGACAAAAAAAAAAAAAAAAAAAAGTTTTCACTAGTTAGAAGATAAACTCATACACGTATACATACATACACATATTTCTAAATTGATGAGTATGTCAATGTTTAGGTAGGTAGTTATTAGATTGCTGTGTATGAGTAAACAAATGGGAGTAATTTAAAGCACTTCAGTAGTCTCAGTGAAATCATAGCTTATGTAAATTTGCTCTTCAAAACTGTCTCAGCCAAGCCACTTCTGTGTGTTCCTGACCCTCAGACTGTGTGAAATGATAAATGTTTGTTGCTCTAAACTGCTAAGATGTGGGGTAGTTTATTATGACACAATAGATATATTCTTAAGTGAAAAATCAAGTGGCAAAACATTATACACACTATGATTCCTTTTTTGTTTAAAATATATGTATATATAGGTAGAAAAAAGTCACAGATTTGCTATCTCCAGGTGGAGTAATTATTTTCATTTTTTCTTTTTCTCTTTATTTTTCCACTTTTCACAATAAATCTCTTATGTTTCTATAGTTAAAAGCAATTTTAAAAAGTCTCATGAACAAAGGAAAAGATGAATGAATAAATGTATTCCTTTTAAGATACTGGGACATAGTTTTGCCTGAAAACCTCATGTGAATTTTGTATTTTACTACATATTTATATTTGTATTTAACTATAATATTTTACACTTTTAATAATCTCAAGTAAAACAAAAAATAATCGAAGGTTTTCTTCCCCAAGTTTTTGAGTAAGATGGATCTTGCAGATAGATGTGTTCAGGTTTTATCCTATAGTTTTGTGTACCATACCACCTGTCATAGCAGAGTGTTGCACTAATTCAATGGGTTGTGACTCTGGCTGAACAGGAGAAACACTAGGGTACCTTTTAAAAAAATACTAATGCTTGGACCTCAACAAGACCAATTAAATCTGAATCTCAGAGGGTAGATTCTCGGCACTGATATTTTTTATAATCTCCCCAGATTATTCTAATGTTCATCCAGGAATGATAACCAGTGCTGTAGCTGGATACTTGCTCTTGTTTGAGAAACATGGATGAAGTTATTGTAAACACTATCTGTCATTATACTTGTCTTCACATCGTACCTCTTTGAAATGTCCAAATTGTTTCACCGGGACTTTAGAATAGCTGTATGTACAATAGTAATCTAATTGCAGGGAAGTGGAAACTTGGTCCTCGCTGAAACACAGGTCTAGTGTGTGGCCACGTGGTTATGCTGAAGATCAGCATACAAGCTACTGTTCTAAAGCTGAGAAACAGACTCCTACTTTTTTTGGAGTGGGGGAGGGGATTGGCTTGTACAGGGACCCGAATCTTTGACTTTGGTATTATGACACTGTGCTCTAACCAACTGAGCTAACCAGCCAGCCCAGAACTTTTACTTCTTAACACCTAATTTCCTACATGTAAAAAAAAATTTTTTTTGATAAAATCCAAATTGTTGATTTTTTGAAATATTTAATAATCATGATTTTATTGGTCTGACTTTTTAAAACCCCACCAAATTCTCCTACAGTATTTTCAGTATTTGCTGAAGAATGACATCCCCCCTGCCTTAATCATGTGCCAGATTACTCGTAAACCTGGACCATATGTCACTGCAATTTGCTGATGGGCCCAAGCTGTTTTGGTAGATAAAAAATCCAAGGGGATTAAATGGCTCAATCCTCACTGTGAAGAGAGCAGCAGCGTAGGGCAGCTATATGCTCTCTTTCCCTCTGTCCACACAGCACCTCTATTCTTTTAATTTAGGTCAATGATAACACAAAACCTGAAAATGACATCAATGCCCCCAAAAATGTATTTTACTCTAAATAAGGTCTTTCTTTAGTCCTTTAGACAGTAACCAAGTTTCAGAGTCACACAGATCCTGTGAGGGATGGAACAGAGATTTTTGCATGTAAAAGTAGGAAAGGCTTCTCGTTTTGGCTTCAGGATGGTCCTGTGGGGAAAAAACAGTCTAAAATTGATGAGTGAGATGAAGAATCTTTCTCCCTCATTTAGTGCCTGTTTTCTGCTCAGCACAATTAATGACATAATTCTCTGTCATCAGTGTTTGAATGACTACAAGTCATTTTGTTTATAATAAAGTGATCCTGTGTGCCTCTTGACTTGAAATCAGAGTCAGATGGGTGATGAAATTATTAACATTTAAAATGACCTCTGGGAAAACATAATTTTCTGGAAGACACTTTTCCATGCTCCCATTTTTCCTGCAAGTGAAACTTTCCCCAAATAAGGAAGTCATTGTGTTTCCTTCTGGTGTCCTGTGACCTATTTTGATAGCAGCCACTTGTGTTAAATGTGTGATGTGTTTTCTTTAAAAGATAAAGCAATAAAGCATATTGCTTTGAAGTATACAAATTATTCATACTACTAAGAGTGCTTTGTATAATTATAAAACAGTTGAGAAAATGCTAATTTTTCAGAGTTCTATGTTACTATTAAGTAAGTTGCATATTGCACAATTATGTGTGGGTCTTGGAGGATAGAATAATTGAAGTTTAGAGTTGGAAGCATTGTACAAGTTTCTAAAACTGTATTTGAATCATATTTATGTTATCCTCCTACCCAATTCAAGAATCCTCTCTAAATTTTCTTTAAAACCTTATTTGAAACTTCTAGTGATAATGAATGCTGGGGAGGCCTTCTTTTTATTGATTTTTAGTATCTTCCCTGTTACTTTCATTCATAGTTCTTTTGCCTTGAAAAGTCAGGAGAATAATTTTAATTTCATTTTCCCTGTAACAACCCCTCAAATACTTCTCTGAGAGGCATACCTCTGTCTTTAGTATTTAACAGCCATAATGGCTGTTAGAATTTAAATTTAAATTTGGAATTTAAAAGCCTACCTTATAAATGTATTTGCCTTTTATTAGGGACCCCACTCCCTATATACAAGGAACAATGTTATCACTTAGAGGCCCAAAAGCATTATAATCACAATATTACAACCAGCCAACACCCATACGAGGGTATTCTAAAAAGTTTGGGGATAAATAAAATTAAAAGATAATGCAAATCTTTCCATGAATTTTTGAAGTACCCTCGTATGTGTCCAAAATTAATCATACACCTAGAGGACAGATGTTCAGTCAGCCATTAATGGCTGGGACTATCTTCCCAGCAGTCAGAAAGAGATTTTGTTGTTCTGTGAAGGCTTCTTATTCTCTTTTTTGTTGGACACAAAGTATGGCTTATTTAGATCTGGCATCACATTATGAAAAGAGACTTATATCTCTTCAACGTTTCCAGTAGTGGAGAATTCTTTCTGAATCACACATTAATTTGTTAATTGCCTCTTAGTCAAATTTCTTTTACTTGAATGTCACACAAACATAACTCCAACTGCCATAAGAAATGAAGGGCTTATCATTGTTATTGTTGTTATTATTTTCGTAAGCACGACTGATGGGATTCAAGCAGTATAACCAAGATGTCCTTTCTCTTGGTGCCTTGCCTGTTGGTCTACTCCACTCCTACGCCAGGTGGGCTTTCTTTGTGTTGCAAATGACATGTTTCTAAATAGCCTCAAGTTCCTGTCATCCCCATTCAGTGACCCTACAAGAATGGAAGAGCTCCTATAAGCTTCTGAATGAAAAATTCTGGGAGCATTGGGCCACATAGACATACCATGGTCGTAGGATGTGATACCACAATTGGTCAGGCCAGAGTCACCTGCCCACTGTTGTACCCAGGATCCAGTAATTAAGTCCTTATTTGGTCTCTTCAACCCTCTTTTTTTTTTCCTCTCTTCTGCCCCCAACTAGATGCCACAGATCCTACCTGGGCTTTCTGAAGTGGGGATTTAGATTTTCCTTTTCTTTTCCTTCTAGTATGATTCTTACCTAAAATGAGTAACTGTCTTAACTTTTCTGAAATTTAATTTGATAACTGTAAAGTGGAAAAATAATACCTATACGATGGACTTATTATGAGTATTAAATGAGTATTGTTACACAGTAGTTGTTTAACAGATCTAAGTTCTCTCTTTCCGTATGTTTATATTAAAGAAAATTTTTGATGAAGGTAAACATATTGATATGGAAGGCAAGGTGCTGTGGTTAAATGTGCCCATAATTAATGTGAATGCCATGAGATTTGAATATAAACTTTCCCAGTGATTTTGGAGAAACATGTGTTGACATTTTTATGCTCCTACTGCTGAACTCTGCCCATAAAATGGCCTAAAAATGTAAATACACTTATGAAAATATTTTTTTAATTTAGAAATCAATTATGTCATTAAACCAACAAAAAACTCTGTCACATGGAAGATTTAAAGGTGTATTTACTTACAGAGACTAGAAAACAAAACAACAGAATTTATGATGTATACTCTGAGTTACAAGACACGTCCTTCAGCTACCAACTTAAATATTCCAAAGACCCTTTTTGTCAGATGAAAGCTTAGCTGTGTCAAACTGTGTTAAGAGATATTTATTCAGTTTTGATAGTTAAATAAACTATCACTTAAAAATTTTTAAAACGTTAAAGTAGCTTAAGCAATTACTAGAGTAAAAGATGTGGGAAGTGTGAAATCAAAAATGTTTTCACTCATTAGAGATGACCTTATACAGTTTCACTACTTATGAGTTATCAGGACATCTGTAACTTGTGAAAATGGTTTTCATATATTATTCCCAAATATTATGTATTTTCTCTTTATTTTTGAAAACATGTAAATATGCAAATTCACATATCGAGGGATATATTTTTTTGTACTTGGTTATACCAAGTTATTAAAATAGGAGTTAAAAAATTCATTTGTTAAGATATCCCAGCAAAGGCATAACTAAATATACTATCAAAATTATTTATGTTCTTATTCCTTTACAGGAAAGGTCACCTTTCCAGAGGCATAACAGACTGGCACATTGGGGTATAGAGAAACATCAATAACGTCAAATACTTTTTTCACTTGTGTACTGAAGGTACAGCAAAGTGAGCATAAATTAAACAACAAAAAAGAAAATGATGAATAGAAGATCAATGGGCTGGGTAAAAGAGTTAAGCAGACAGAGAAATGGAAATCTGTTTCAAATCTGTTTCCACAGAGTCACTTTAAAGAAGTGCATGAGAGGCAGTGTTTTAAATAAGCAGGTTGTAAAAACCAGGCTGACTTTTTGGTATGGTTATGCCAGTTGGCGTTCTGTATGGGGTATGCCCAGCCTCACATCGTCTTGGGTCCCTTTTTTTCTCTAGCCATTTTTGCAGGAACTAGCAGTGTGCAATCATAACCTGATAGGATCTCAGCTGCATGGCAATATCCATGCCTGCATAGAGTCGGGGGACATAGAAATAATGTCAGCCAATGCAAAGTACTATTGAGCAAAGTAAAACGAGAAAGAGAAACGAAAGCACTAGTGTGGGGAGCCAGGCACATTGCAATGTTTTAAAAAGATGACAGTGAAGATCTTACTGGGAATATAGTATTGTAACAGAGAAAGACCTAAAGGGAGTGACAGGGCGAGCCTCTCTGGGCGAAGAGCCTTCCAGGCACTGGAAACAGTGCAAAAGCTCTGAGGCAGATGTTGGTGAGCCCCAAGGAAGCCAGCATTCTTGGAAGAGAGCAAGCTAGAGAGACAGAAGCAGAAGATGAGGTGAGAGTGAGAATGGTGCCAGGATGTAAAGGGCCATGTGGGCCTCTCTAAGGATGATGGCTGGGACTCTGATGAGACAGGAACTCAGTGGTAAGTTTTGTAAGGACTGACGTGATCTGTCTGTTGTGTTGAGACTAGACTACAGGGTGTGTGCCCAAGTGTGGAAGTAGAGACACCAGTCAGGCAGCAATTGCAATAATACAGTTAAGAGATAATAGTGAAATTGCTTTGTAAAGGGTGGAATCAGTAGATGCAAAAAGAAGAGGTGAGATTCTAGATATATTCTAGAAGGTAGAACCAACAGGATTTGTTTACAAGGCAAGATGTGAGATAACTCTGAGAGAAAGGAATGAAGGACAGCATCAGTTTTAAATGAGGAATGCAAGGAAGAAGTTGCTATTAACTAAGACTGAACAGACTTCGACAATTGGTAGGTTTGGGGATACAATAAGTTTGAGAGAGTTATTAGACACCAACATAGAAATATAAATTAGGCAGTAGGCTAAGTATATGTGTGTGGAGTTTAGGAGAGTTCCTGGGATGAGTTGTAAGTTTGGAAGTTGATATTCAGAGTCACAAAACTAGATGTGAATCACAGAAGGAGTGTGTGTAAGAACAGGGAAGGAGTCTGAGGACTGAGCTCTGGGTCACTCTATTGTGGAGAGGTTGAGAATTTAAGGAGAAACTTGCAAAGGAGCCAGAGTGGACATTGAGGTAGGGAATAACAGGAGAATGTGAAATCTTGGCAGACAGATGAAAAGAGTTTCAAGAGTGTCGAACACTAAAGAGAGGGATGTAAGATGAGGATTGAGGATTGCCCATTGGATTAGCAGTGCAGAGCTCACTGTTGACTCTGAAGAGCAGTCTCAATAGAGTGGTAGGGGAGAAAGTCAGAAGGAGTTCAACAGTAAGAGAGAAGAAAATTAAAAACAGTGAACACAAACAACTTGTAAAGAGAAGACCAGAGTTGAGAAGTAACTGTAGGGGCTGTGTGAGGTCAAGGGAAGGATTGTTTTGTTGATATGGGAGAGATAATAGCAAGCATGTAAGCTGTTAGAAATCATTCAGTAGAGAGGGAAAGTTGGTGATGCAGGAGAGGAGAATGAATTGCTGGAGTTATGGCCATGAGTAGGCAGGAGGCCATGTGATCCAGGGTATAAGGGACTTTTGATAGGAACAGTTCTTACAAAATGTCAGTGTGACAGAAAGCCAGGAAGAATACTTGGGTATAGATGCAGAGAGGTAGTTAGATGTGGTGACGTGGTGATGCTAGCTTGTGAAGTTGTCTTTTCATTAGTTTTATTTCCCCTGTAAAATAGGAAGCAAGTTCAACAGCAGAAGTGAAGATGACAAGAAGGTGTTGGGTATGCAAGGATAGAGAAGGAGGCTTGAAATGGTCCTCTAGAAATGTGGGAGAGTGAAGGCGTTAGGACATAGCTTCGGAGCAACATCAGGTGCCCACTTGACAGTGAGGCACGTGCATTTAAGGTCGTATTCTTTTTTTAGCCATGTATGGCTAGATGTACGTGCAGAATAATTAGAAAGTTGAATTTAACCAGGATGGGACTTTTGCCAGTCTAATATGATAAAATGAGAGAGATGTGAGAGAACTGAGGCTGTGCACAAGGGAGTGATTTTCATGATGATAGTGGTTTTATACTAGATAGATTCATGTTTTCTTTCAAATCAACTTCCTCATCTGACTTTATGCTTTCTATTAGACATATCACCTCTTATGCATTCAACTTTGGAATCCCAGAATATTTTCCCCCCTCGCTATCCAAATGCACCCCATCACCAAGCAGCAGCTCTTAGCTGTCACATCACTCCCAGCCACACTACCCTCCACAGAAGGTAAATAGAGGAGCTGACAATGAATGGAGGGAATAGTGCAGGGTAAGGTAAGAAAAGCAGTTTTGGGTCAGAATACAGAGGTTCTCGAAATCTGGGCTAAAGAATAGTATTCTTAATTAAATGGAGAGCCATGGACTTCTTACATGGTGACAGCCTGCCCCAGAGTGAGCATCCCTGGAGAACCAAGAGGAAGCTGCATGGCTTTTTCTGATCTAACTGAAGAAATCTGGATTAAAGGGTCATATATTTAATTATACATGGCACCATTGATGTGCCTTCAATAAAGAGAATCTTACATTACACATGTGCTTTAGAAGAATTAATTTCCCAATTAAATGAAATTGGGGAGAGATTAGAGGCACAAATAAAAAGTAGATGGCTTTTGCATTTGTCCAAAATAAGAGATAATACTAGCTGGAAATAGAATAGTAGCAGGGAAAATGGAGAGTGGGTGACTGTAGAGATAAAAGAAAGACTTTTGACAGCTAATTGAATGTGGGTATCAGGGAGAGAGATGAAGTTAAAAAATGTGTCTCTAGGTCACTGCCATACTTTGCTTGTGAATTTATGCTAAGGAATTTTGGAAAGGCTCAGGGGGCCGTTGCTTGGAGACTCTCATGCAGCTGCAGTAGGATTAGGACTGGGGCTATAGTCACCTGAAGACCAAATTGGGGTGGAAATAAAAGATGGTTCACCCATATGCTGGCTGCTGGCTGGGATTTCAACTAGGATAGTTCACTATAGTACCTACATACAGCCTCTCTTAAGTAGCTGGACTTCTTCCACGGCAGCAGGCTTCCCCAGCGTGAACACCCTGAGAACCTGGAGGAAGATTGATAGCCCTTTCTGACTTAGCCTCAGAAGGCACATAGCCTAACTCCCATCATACTGTACTGGCCAAATCAGTTGTAAGCCCTTGTAGATTCAAGGACAGGGGACATAGACAACCCTGCTCTTTGAAGAAGGATCTAAGGACTTTTGGCCATTTTAAAAGAAATGCTCTTCCTAATCATAGTTCCTCTACTGTAATCTACTTGACCTTGCTCTCAAAAAATAACTTCTGTATGTACTGAATGCTTACTATACAAAGAACTAAGCTATTTATATCTTGAAAACTTTAATTCCTGGCTCTGCAAATTATTAGCTATGTGACCTTGGAAAGGTTATAAATATATCTATGCCTCAGTTTCCTTCTCTGGAAAATAGGGATAGAGTAGTGCTTATGTCACAGGGTTGTGAGGATTAAATGAAATAGTCTTTATAAGGCGCTTAATTCTGTGTATGGTAAACACTCAGTATGTATGAGCTGCTATTTTTCAATTAAAGTAGAGGAATTCTGATGGAATATTATAACCATCATGTATTAAGCACTAACGAAGTATAAGGATTGTACACATGCTAAAACATGTTCCTAAATCTTCAAAATAGTCCTTCAGGGTGGTGTTTGTATCCCTGATTTACAGAGGAGGAAACTGAGCCTCAAAAACATTACATGGCTCCCTTTACATCACATGATTAGTAAACATACCCAGTAGGAACTTGAAAATTATCAAGGAATCCGTTAATGGTTTTGCCCAAATCCTTCCTCTAAAGAAAGGTCAGCAAGCTCCAGCCTACTGCCTATTCTTATAAATAAATTTAATCAGAACACAGCCACACCCTTTTGATTACATATTATCTATGGCTGCTTTTGCATTTCAACAGCAATGCTGAATAATTACCACAGAAACGGTATGGCTTGCGTAGCCTAAAATATTTACTGTCTGGCCCTTTACAGGAAAAAGTTTGCTAACTCCTGTTCTAAAACGTAAAATAAAGTGTTCTAAGTGGGAGCTTTCAAATTGGCCAGCTATGGCCTTTGCTTTTGCTTATATGGCTTTGAACCATATAACATGTAATGAAAATCTACAATATTTATAAAGTGATATCTATAAAAAGATCAAATTTCTCAGTGATATTAGAGGGCAATTCCTATCCCTCATTTCCTACCTCTAGAGATGTTCCCTAAGACAAAACAAAATACATGAACTGCACCCAGATTTAAACATTAATTTTGGGATGTTTGCCAGACCAGATGGTTAGAAAAGCTAAATACCATTGATTTATTTCTTACCCTTTATGAAGCAACATTAGAGACAACGGACCTTATCAGAACAAATGAGAATAAACAACAGAATGCAGATCAGAAGAGAATTAAGAACAAATGTTATTGAATTTTATTATGCTATAATTAATTTTGTATGCAGAAAAAGCACTAATTATTTGCAAATTGTAAACTGTACCAACCAAGCTTTATCTAATGGCAGCTGGGCAGCGGTGGACTTTTCTGTTTCGTGGATATACTTTTCCTTATGTAGTATTGTGACGATAATTTCCAGTATCCTGAGAGTGCTGACTTGCAAATACAATTAATCACTTATCAAATGCCTTTTGAGTATTTAGAAAATGTTAAAGGCTGGGAAAACAGATTACTAACAACTGATCCCTGCAAACAATATTGCCATATAGTGTGATTTCTGTACTAGAGGTGCAACAATGGTTCTTATGTGCTTCTGAATCACAGACCCTACTGAGAATATAATCGAAGCTACAAATTTATTTGCAGAAAGAAAAAAAAAATACGCAGAGGCACTTACTAAGAAAATATAACATATAATTTCAAGAGGTTTTTGACTTCCTTCATGGAAGTCCATACAGCGCTTAACCCCATTTTCAGAATCTTTGTGGTGTAACATAGGCACAAGTGAAAGAGTAAGCTTTTGTGTGTGTATTTGAGAATGTGTGTGAATGTTTGTGTTGGAGAGAAAGCTTTAGCCTGCACAAAGCAGTTGTCTTAGCTTCTTCAGGAGATTAAGGTAGAAAGATATTTTTTAGGTGGGAGGAATGGCTTATGCAGAACTAATGAGATGTGATGTGGCATGGGAATTCATGAAGTCAGGACAGTTTGATATGAATGACAACTTTAGAGTGGAAGGAAAAAGTCTTGGAAGAAGAGACTGGAAAGAGACTAGACAGTGGATCACAGAAGGTTTTACATATTATATCAGAATAGACCATCTGTTTTTCTTGAGGGATCATACAGCTCTATAGGGGATGCAGACTATGGGACACCATTCTCCACAAAACACTTCAAGGCACATATGCTTCTGTGTGGTTGTTTATTGCTTATTTTCCCTTTTCTTGTTTTTTTTTTTTTTTTCCTTGCTTTCCTTTTCCTTCTCTTTTAAATTAAGTATGTGCTACTAAACAAAGATCTTTATATATGAAGTGTTTTCAAATTCATGGAAGGATCCCTACCATCTTCTTTCTTGACTTTTGCTCTATTTTTTCTTTTCTATAAAAATATATATTGTGTATAATATATTTTATTTTTATAAATAAAATATTTATATATTTTTTATTGAAACATAGTTGATTGTGCATATCTGTGGGGTACATGGTTGAATATCAATACCTGTGTGCAGTATGTAATGCTCAAATCAGAATAATTATTATATTCAACGTTATACAATGTAATCATTTTTTTGTGATCCTTTACCAACTCCTCCCTTATCCCCCCTTCTCCTTCCCCTTCTCCACCTCTGGTAACCTTAGTTCTGTTCCCTCCTTTTAAAAGTTCAGCATATCATTGTGTTTGTTGTATATTTCTTTCTTGCTTTTAAATTTATTTGTATATTATTTTAGCTTCCACTTATGAATGAGGAATGTGGTATTTCTCTTTCTGTGCCTGCTTTATTTCACTTAACATAATTTTCTCTAAGTTCATCTATGTTGCTGCAAATGGCAGAATTTCATTCTTTTTTATGGTGAAGTAGTGCTCATTTGTGTAAATACACTACAATTTCATTATCCAGTCATCCAACAGTGGACATTTAGATTTGTTCCAACTCTTGGTTATTGTAAATAGAGCTGTGATAAACATGGGACTGCAGGTATCCCTTCAACATGATTTCCATTGGTTTGGGTATACACCCCGCAGTGGAATTGCTCAATTGTTTGGCAGTTTTACCTGTAGTTAAACAACTACAGGGACCTCTGTACCATTTTCCATAATGGCTACACCAATTTGCAGTCCCACCAGCACTTTAGGATTCTCCTTTCTCTGCATCCTCGCCAGCATTTATTATTCTATCTTTTTGATAACAGCCAGTCTAACTGGGGTGAAATGCTATCTTAGTGTGGCTTTGATTTGCATCTCTTTAATGTTGAATGATGCTGAGCATTTTTTCATGTGTCTGTTGGCCATTTATATATCTTCCTTTGAGAAATGCCTGTTCAGCTCCTTTGCCCAGTTTATTTTTTTTTTACTGTTAAGTTGTTTGAGTTCCACGTATATTCTAGATATGAATCCTTTGTTGGATGCATATTTGCAAATATTTTTTCTCATTCTATAGGTTGTCTTTTCACTCTGTTAATTGTTTCTTTTGCTGCTTAGAAGCTTTTTAATTTGATATAATCCCATTTGTTTATTTTTCATTTTGTTGCCTGTGCCTTTAGTGTCATATTCATAAAGTCTTTGCCCAGCCCTACTTTCTGAAGTGTTTCCTCTGTGCTTTTTTAAAGGAATTTTATATGTTCAGGTCTTATATTTAAGTCTTTAATCCATTTTGAGTTGATTTTAGTATATGGTGAGAGGTACAGGTCTAGTTTCATTCTTCTACATATGGATGTCTGGTATTTCCTAGCACCATTTATTTAAGAGGCAGTCATTCCCCAATGTATGTTCTAGGTGCCTTTGTTGAAGAGCAGTTGGCTGTAAGTATGTGGGTTGATTTCTGCATTCTCTGTTCTGTTCCATTGGTCCAAATGTATGTTTTTATGTCAGTGCCATGCTCTTCTGGTTACTATAGCTTTGTAGTATAATTTCAAGCCAGGTACTTTTATGCCTCTGGCTTTTTATTTATTTATTTATTTTTGCTCAGGATTTCTTTGGCTATTCAGGGTCTTTTGCTGTTCCATATGTATGTTAGGATTGTTTTTTTCTATTTTTATGAACATTGTCACTGATATTTTGACAGGAATTGCATTGAATCTGTAAATTGCTCTAGGCAGCATGGACATTTGCACAATGTTAATTCTTTTTAATCCAAGAGTATGGAATCTCTTTCCATCTTTTTGTGTCATCTTTAATTTCTTTCAACAGTGATTTATAGTTCTCCTTGTAGATATCTTTCACCTCTGTGGTTAAATTTATTCCTGGGTACTTTATTTTTTTGATGACTATTGTAAGTGAGCTAGCTTTCTTGATTTCTATTTCTGCTAGTTCATTGTTGGAGTATAAAAATGCTTCTGATTTTTGCATGTTGATTTTATATTCTACAACTTTACTGAAATTGTTTATAAACTCTAAGAGTTTTTCTTTATGCTTTTCTATATATAGGATCATGTCATCTGCAAACAGGGACAATTTGACTTTGTCTTTTACCAATCTGGATGCCCTTTATATCTTTCTCTTGCCTGATTGCTCTGGCTAGTATTTCCAATACTATGTTGAATAGGAGTGGTGAGAGTGGGCATCCTGGTCTTGTTCCTGTTCTTAAGGGAACATCCCATTCAGGATGATGTTGGCAGTACATATGTTGTATATGCCTTTATTGTGTTGAGATACTCTCCTTCTATACCTAATTTGCTGAGTCTTTACCATAAAAGGATGTTGAATTTGGTCAGATGCTTTCTCTGCATCTATTAAGATCATCATATGGATTTTGTTGAAGTGGTATATCACATTTTTTTCTTGCATATGTTGAATCGTACTTGCGTCCCTGGAATGAATACCACTTGATTGTGGTATATAATTTTTTTATGTGCTGTATTCTATTTGATAAGATTTTGTTGAGGATTTTTGTGTCTATATTATACAAAGATATTGGCCTGAAGTTTTTGCTGTTTTATCTTTGTCTGGTTTTGGTATCAAGGTGATGCTGGCTTCATAGAATGAGTTTCAGAGAATGGCCTCTGTTTCAATTTTTTGGATTAGTTTGAAGAGAATTGGTATTAATACCTCTTTAAAGGTATGGTAAAATTCATCAGTAAATCCTCCAGTCCTGGGCGTTTCCTTTTTAGGAGACTGTTGATTACTGCTTCAATCTTGTTATTGGTCTGTTTAGGTTTTCTGTTTCTTTTTGGTTCAGTCTTGGTAGTTTGTATGTGTCCAAAAATTTATCTCTTTCCTCCAGGTTTTCAATTTATTGGTGTGTAGTTTTTAAAAATAGTCTCTAATGATTCTTTGTATTTCAATGGTATTGATTGTAATGTCTCCTTTTTCAGTTCCCGTTTTTGTTATTTGGGTATTCTCCTCTTTTTAGTTAGCTTAGGTAATTGTTTGTCTATTTAGTTTATCTTCTCAAAAAACTAACTTTTTGTTTCATTGATATTTTGCATCATGTTTGAGTTTCTATTTCATTTACTTCTGCTCTGATCTTAATTATTTCTTTCCATCTACTAATTTTGGGATTGGATTGTTCTTGTTTTTCTAGTTCTTTGAGGTATAGCACTAGGTTGTTTATTGAAATCTTTCCATTCATTTTTTTGCTTATGAACATTCATGAGATACAAAGCTGATTATCACCTCTCATGCCCATGATGTGAGGGCCAGATTCATATTGGCAGCATACCCATTACCACAAATTGCGTTTGTACCCTGTGTCTCAAAACAATTATCCCCGACATCCCTCTCCCTTCCCCTCTACCTCCCCCACTCCATTTTGTAACCCAAGGAGCGTCAACTCCCTTTGCAAGTCCAATGCACTGCTGTGGTCTTTCTTTCCTTCCGTCTTTCTCTCTTAGTTCCTACATATGAGTGAGTACATGCAGAATTTATCCCTCTGTGCTACGCTTATTTTACTCAATATAAGTTTCTCCAGGCTCATACGTGTTGTTGCAAATGGGAGTATTTCATTCTTTTTTATGGCAGAGTAGTATTCCATGGTGTAGATATACCAGTTTCCTTATCAGATCATCCATCCATGGACATTTAGGTTGGTTCCTTGTCTTGGCCATTGTAAGTAAAGCTGCAATAAACATGGGAGTGCAGGTATCCCTTCAACATTATGATTTCCATTCCTCTGGGTATATAACCAGAAGTGGGATTGCTAGATTGTATGAAAGGTCTATCTGTAATTGTTTGAGAAGCCTCTATATTGTTTTCCATAGTGGTCTGACTAATTTACAGTCCCACAAACAGTGTAGGAGTATTCCTTTTTCTCCATACCCTCACCAGCATTTGTTATTCACCGTCTTCTTGATTACAGCCAGTCTAACTAGGGTGAGGTGGTATTTCAATGAAGTTTTAATTTGCATTTCACTGATGACTAGTGATGTTGAGCACTTTTTCATGTACCTGTTGGCCATTCATATGTCTTCCTTTGAAAAATGTCTATTCATTCCTTTGCCCAGTTTTTAATTGGGTTATTTGTTTTTTTACTGTATAATTGCTTAAGTTCTGTGTATATTATGGATATTAATCCCTTGTCGGATGCATAGTTAGCAAGAATTTTCTCCCACTCTTTAGGACATCATTTCACTCTTTTGATTGTTTCCTTTGCTGTGCAGAAAATGTCTAATTTGATATAGTCCCATTTGTTTATTTTTTCTTTTGTTGCTTGTGCTTTCAGGCTCATGTTCATAAAGTCTGTGCCCAGACATAGTTGCTGAAGTGTTTCACCTATATCTTGCCTTAGTAAGGTTACAGTTTCAGGTCTTGTACTTAAGTCTTTAATCCGTTTTGAGTTGATTTTAGTGTATGGTGAGAAGAGTATATCTACTTTCATTCTTCCACATATGGATAACCAGTTTTCCCAGCACCACCACTTGTTGAAGAGCAATCTTTTCCCCAGTATAGATTTTTGTTGCCTTTGTCCAATATCAGATGTCTGTAAGACTGAGGGATGATTTCTGGGTTCTCAATTCTACTCCACTGGTCCAAGTATCTATTTTTATACCAGTACCATGCTGTTTTGTTTACAATAGCTTTGTAGTATAATTTGAAGTTAGGTAGTGTTATGCCTCCAGCTTTATTTTTTTTGCTCAGGATTGCTTTGGCTATTCAGGGTCTTTTGTTGTTCCTTATGAAGGGTAAAATTGTTTTTTCCATTTCTGTGAAGAATGTTATTGGTATTTTTATGGGGATTGCATTGAATCTATAGATCACTCTGGGTAGTATAGACATTTTCGCAATGTTAATTCTTCCAATCCAAGAGCATGGAATATCTTTCCATCTTTTTCTGTCTTCTTAAATTTCTTTCAGAAGTGGTTTGTAGCTCTTGTTGTAGAGGCCTTTCACCTCCTTAGTTAAATTGATTCCTAAGTATTTTATTTTTTTCATGAAAATTATAAATGCACTTACTTTCTTTAATTCTCTTTTTGTTAATTCATTATTTGAGTATATAAATGCATCTGATTTGGGGGCACTTATTTTGTATCCTGCAATGATACTGAAGTTATTAACCACCTCTAAGAGTTTTTTGATTTAGGTTTTTCTAAATATAGTAAAATGTCATCAGCAAACAGGGAAAGTTTGACTTTATCTTTTCCAATCTGGATTCCCTTTATTTCATTCTCTTGCCTGATTGCTCTGGCTAGTATCTAAAGTACTATGTTGAACAGAAGTGATGAGAGTGGGCATCCTTGTCTTGTTCCTGTTCTTAATGGAAAGGCCTTCAGTTTTTCCCCATTCAGAATGATACTGGTGGTGAGCTTGTCATAAATAGCTTTTATTGTGTTGAGATATTTTCCTTTTAGACCTAATTTGTTGAGTCTTTATCATGAAGGGAATATGGTCTTTGTCTTTGAGTTTGTTGAAATAATGTATCACATTTATTGACTTTCATATGTTGAACCATCCTTGCATCCTTGGGATGAATCCCACTCGATCATAGTGTATAATTTTTAAAATATTTTGCTGTATCCTGATTGCTAATATTTTGTTGAGGATTTTTGCATCTAGGTTCATCAAGGATATTGGCCTGTAATTTTCTTTTTTGTTGTGTCTTTATCTGGTTTTGGTATCTGAGTTATTTGGCCTGATAGAATGAGTTTGGGAGAGTAGCTTCTGTTTCAATTGTTTGGAATAGATTGAGGAGAATTGGTATTAACTCCTCTTTAAAAATTTGATAGAATTCAGCTGTAAAGCCATCTGGACCCAGACTTTTCTTTGTTGGAAGATTGCTAATTACTGCTTCAATCTCCTTGCTTGTTATTGGTCTGCTCAGGTTTTCTGTCTCTTCTTGATTTAGTCTTGGTAGTTTGTATAAGACTAGAAACTCATCCATATCTTCCAGATTTTCATATTTGTTGTCATACAGTTGCTTATAATAGCCTCTAATGGTTCTTTGTATTTCTGTGGTATCAGTTGTAATGTCTCCCTTTTCATTTCTGTTTTTTGTTATTTGTGTCTTTTTTTTTAAACCTAGCTAATGGTTTGTCTATTTTATCCATCTTCTCAAAAAACCAACTTTTGGCGTTGTTTATTTTTTCTCATTTTGGGGGTCTCTATTTCATTTAGTTATGCTCTGATCTTAATTATTTTTTTCCATCTACTACCTTTATGTTTAGATTGTTGTTGTTTTTCAAGTTCTTTGAAGCATAGTGTTAGGTCGTTTGTTTGAAGTCTTTCCATTCTTTTGATGTAAGCATTTATTGCAATAAATCTGCCTCTTAGTACTGCTTTTGCAGTATCCCACACGTTTTGGTATGATGTATCTTTATTTTCATAAGTTTCTAGAAATTTTTTGATTTCCTGTTTAATTTCTTCTTGGACCCATAGGTAATTCAGGAGCCTATTATTTAGTTTCCATATATTTGTATAGTTTCCAGTTTTGCTTTCCAATTTTAGTCCATTGTGGTCTGAAATGATACTTGGCATGATTTCAGTGTTTTAAAATTTGCTGTGGCTAGTTTTATGACCTAATATGTATTCTATCCTGGACAATGTTCCATGAGCTGATGAGAAAAAAGTATATTCTTTAGTTGCTGGGTGAAATGTTCTGTATATATCTGCCAGGTCAAGTTGGTCTAACGTGTAGTTTAAATCTTGTGTCTCTTTGTTGATTTGTTGCCTGGAAGATCTGTCTGATACTGAGAGAGGGGTGTTCAGGTCACCCACTATTAGCATATTAGGGCCTATTTCTTTATTTAGGTCTATGGGTGTTTGCTTTATATATCTGGGTGCTCCAGTATTGGGTGCACATATATTTATGATTGTTATGTCTTCTAGCTGGATATATCTGTTTATCATTATATAGTGGCCTTCTTTTTCTCTTTTTATGTTCTTTGCTTTAAAGTCTATTTTATCCAATACAAGAATAGCTACTCCTGCTCATTTTTGGTTTTCATTTGCATGTATATCTTTTTCCATCCCTTCACTTTTAGTCTTTATGTGTCTCTACATATGAGATGGGTCTTTTGAAGACAGCATATACTTGGGTCTAGCTTTTTAATCCCAACAGTCAATCTGTGCGTTTTGAATGGGGAGTTTAATCCATTTACACTTAGGGTGGTTATTGACAGATATCATTTACTTCATGTCATTTCATTGCTTTTTGTTTAGATGTTTTAAATATCTTTTAATCCTTACTTTGCCTTTTATTTCTCTTCTTCAATGTTAGTTGGATATTTGAGGTGGCATGATTTATCTTCTCGTATTTCTCACTGGCATTTTTGTTTTAACAGTAGGTTATGCGCTTTCTTAAGTATCCTTGATAGTGACATTCTTTATTCAGATTCCCGATGAAAGACTCACTTGAGAATTTCTTGCAGGGCTGGTCGTGTGGTGATGAACTCCCACAATTTTTGTTTGTCTGGGAAATACACTATTTCTTCCTCATTTTTGAAGGAGAGTCTGGCTGGGTAAAGAATTCTTGGCTCGTAATTTTTTTCTTTTAGTGTTTTGAATATATCATTCCACTTTCTTCTGGCCTGTATGGTTTCAGTTGAGAAGTCTGCTGTTAGTCTGATAGTGATTCCCTTACAGGTGACTTGATGCTTTTCTCTTGCTGCTTTTAGAATTCTCTCTTTGTCTTTGAGCTTTGCAAATTTGACTATAATGTGTCTTGGAGAGAATCTTTTTGGATTGAATCTGTTTGGGGACCTTTGAGCTTCCTGGATCTGAAGGTCTGCATCTCTACCTACCCCTGGGAAGTTTTCTGTTATTAATTCACTGAATAGGTTTTCAGTACTTTTTCCTTTCTCCTCCGCTTCTGGAATAGCCATAATTCGGATGTTAGAGCACTTGAGGTTGTCTGCTATTTCTCTTAGATTTTCCTCATTATTTTTTATTTTTTTCCCTCTGTTTTTGTCTGAGTTATTTCAAAAAGACCATCTTTGAGATCTGAAAATCTTTCTTCTCCTTGCTCTATCTACCCTGCTGCTTAAGCTCTTGGTTGTGTTTTTTTATTTCAGTAAGTGAATCTTTCATTTCTAGGAGTTTTGCTACATTCTTTTTTAAGGTATCAATCTCTGTAAATTTCCTCCTATGTATTCTGGATATTTTTTCTTGTTTCCTTGTGTTCTTAATTGAGTCTTCTTTTATTGCTTTGTGCACTGCCCTTCCCCCTGGGGCCTTAGAGTGAGCACCAGTGCCATGCAGGTTTGGCTCACCTTCACAGCTGCTGGGCTGTGTGTGCTTCCCTTTGAGCCTTAGACTGAGCCCCAATGCCACAAGGATCTGGTCTTGGCTCACCTCAGCAGCTGCTGGGCTGTGTGTGCTTCCCTCTGGGATGTAGACTGAGCCCTGGTGCTGTAAGGATCTGGTCTTGGTTCACCTTGGCAGTTGCTGAGCTGTGTGTGCTTCCCTCCAGGCCTTAGACTGAGCCCCGGTGCTGGTGCCACAAGGGTCTGCTCTCAGCTCACCTCTGCGGCCACTCTCTTTCTATTCTTTTGCTGTATTGCAATAAATTCCTTCTTAGTACTGCTTTTGCAGTATCCCACCAGTTTTGGAATGATGTGTCTTTTTTTTCATTAGTTTCAAAGAATTTGTTGGATTTCCTGTTTAATTTCTTCTTGGACCCATATGTCATTCAGGAACATGTTGTTTAATTTCCATGTGTTTGTATAGTGTCCAGAGTTTCACTTCTTACTGGTTTTTACTTTTAATCCATTGTTGTCTGATTTGTGACCTAATATGTGGTCTATCCTGGAGAATTTTCCATATGCTGATGAGAAGAATGTATATTCTGTGGTTGTTAGATGAATTGTTCTGTAGATATCTGCCAAGTCCGATTGGTTTAAAGTGTGGTTTAAGTCCTGTGTTTCTCTGTTGAGTTTTTGCCTGGATGATCTATTCAATGTTAAGAGAGGGGTGTTCAGGTCCCCAACTATTTATCATATTTGGGTCTTTCTCTTTCCTCAGGCCTAATAGTGTTTGCTTTATATATATGGGTGCTCCAATGTTGGGTGCATGTATATTTATGATTGTTATGTCTTCTTGCTGCATAGATCCCTTTATCATTATAAATTTGCCTTGCCTCTTTTTACGATTTTTGATTTAAAGTCTATTTTATCCAATATAAGAATAGCTACTCCTATTTGTTTTTGATTTCCATTTGTGTGGTGTATCCTTTTATGTCTCTTCACTCTTAGTGTGTGTGTGTCTTTGTAGCTGAGGTGAGTTTCTTGTAAAGAGCATGTAGCTGAGCCTAGCTTTTTAATCCAGTCAGCCTGTGTCTTTTAAGTGGGGAGTTTAATCCATTTACATTTAGGGTTGTTACTGAAAGGTATTATCTTACTCCTGGCATTTTATCAATTTTTATTTGAATGTTTTGTGTATCTTTTGTTCCTTTCTTTCCATTTTATTTTGTCTTCAGTGTTGGTTTTTTGAGGTGGTAAAACAGGTTTTCTTACTCTTTTTCATTTGCACTATTGTTCTACCAGTGAGTTTTATTCATTCCTGTGTATTCATAGTAGTGATTATCATTTTTTTGGATCCCAGATCTAGGACTTCCTTCAGAATTTCTTGTAGAGCTGGTCATGTGGTATTGAACTCTCACATTTTTTGTTTGTCTGCGAAATACACCATTTCTCCCTCATTTCTGAAGGGTAGCCTTGCTGGGTTTAGTAACGGTTCTTGTCTGTCAGGGTTTTTTTTTTAGTACTTTGAATGTATCATGCCATTCTCTTCTGGCCTGTAGAGTTTCTTCTGAGAAGTCTGCTGTTAGTCTGACGGAGACTCCCTTATGGGTGACATGACGCTTTTCTCTTGCTGTTTTTATGATTCTCTCTTTGTCTTTGAGTTTGGCCAGTTTGACTATGATGTGTTTTGGAGAGGACCTTTTTGGATTGATCTTTTTGGGGATCTTTTAACCTTCTGAATCTGAAGGTTTGTGTCTTTCCCTATACCTGGGCAGTTTTCCACTATTATTTCATTGAATATGTCTCAATGCCTTTTCCCTTTTAATCTTTTTCAGGGACAACCATGATTCAGCTGTTTGTGTGTTTAAGGTTGTCTAATATCACTCTTAGATTTCTTCATATTTTTAAATTCTCTTATTTTGTCCACCTGAGTTATTTTGAAGAGACTATCTTCAAGGTCAGAAATTCCATCTTCTGCTTGCTCTAGTCTGCTGCTTAGGCTCTCAGTTGTGTATTTTGTTTCATTGAATGACTCCATCAGTTCCATGAGTTCTGCTATATTCTTTTTTAAAGTATTAATCTCTGTAAATTCCTCATTCATATCCTGGATAGTTTTTCTCAGTTCACTATGTCATCTAACTGCATCTTCTTGTATGTCATTGAGTTTCCTTAAGATTTTTACTCAAAATTCCTTTTCAGTCATTTCAAGGGTTTCTTCTCTATGGTATCCTGTATGTGAGAATTATTGTATTCCTTTGGTGGACTCACATTTTCTTGTTTTTTTTTCTTATTTCTAATATATTTACATTGATGTCTGGTCATCTGGTAGAGCAACTGCTTCTATTGCTCTCCCTCCCTGGACTCCACTGATTACCCTCCTTGTGTCAATGCATCTGAGTGGTTGCACAGTCTGCCTGTACAGTAGTAGAGGCTGTGTAGTAGTATGGTAGTAGGCCACCCTTGCTGTGGCAGTGGCTGTGTTTTTGTTGGGCTTCCCATGTGGCAGCAGTAGCTCCAGTGGCAGCTAGCTGCTCACGTGTAAGTGGTGGCTGTCTGGCAGTGCTGGTGGTAGCTGTGACTGCAGCAGTGGCAGTTGTAGCATCCACTTGCTTGGCTGTGGTGTCTTCAGTGATAACAGGGTTACCTTGCAGGGGCAGCAATGGCATTGGCAGCTGCAACTGCCTCCCTCACATCTATGGTGTCCACAGACTCAGTGGGGTTACCTCATCAGGGTGGCAGTGGCCCTGACCATCACAACATCCTTAGTCCTGTCTGTGGTGTCTGCAGTGGCAGGGGTGTGGGATGACAGCAGTCCTAGAAGCTGCAACTACCTCCCTTGCATCTGTGGTGTCCTTGGCAACAACGGGGCTACCTCCTGGCAGCGGCAGTGGCACTGGTGGCTACAACTGCCTCCTTCATATCTGCAGTGTCCTTGGTGGCAGTGGGGTCACCTTGTGGGAGCAGCAGTGGTACCAGGGGCTGCAACTGCCTCCCTTGTGTCTGCGGTGTCCTCACTACTGTCTTTTGATTCTATTTTTCCATGAACTTTTTGAAGTACCCTGGTATAATATATCATAGAATTTAATTAAATTTGTAGCAATTCTGGTTGATAGGTTTTATTTTACCTGTTTTACCTATGGAAAAACTGAGACCTAGAGAGGTAACTAACTTGATCAAGGCCACACGGCTAAAGGTGGCAGAGCTGAGAGCTGAATGTCCTTTTTTTCTGACTCTAGGTTCTATACATTTCCCCTGGGCATAAAATACTGAGTCAAATAATTTTGTTTTTTCTAAGAATAACTGATCACTTATGCCTAATGTAGAATACCCCCCTAGAGTAAATGAGGTCATTAATTAAAATAATACCTTTAAAAAGAGACCAAGAATTTTGGAGAGAACAGGACTTGCTTTTTTTTTTTTTTTAGTAATCTCCTTGGTCTTAGCTACCCTAACTTTGGATTTTATTTTAGTAAAGAGAAAGTTGGAGAAGGCTTATAGCTTGGGTTGAACTGAGCAAACTGGACAATCTGGGAAAGGACTGGAAAGGCTAAGCGCTGGATACAAGGTGCTGGGAGTTCCCACAACACAAAGTCTGAGCAATAGACAAAATGACTAGGCATCAACACATTAAGAACTTTAGAAAAATGTTTTTAGGCTTCTGTAGTGGTGGTGAAAATATATAATTATGTAACTGCAATGTGGAGAAGGCAAAAATTTATCCTATTGCAAATATAGTTCTCTCCAGCATCAAAAGTGGCTTGAAATTCTCTCTCTCAGCTTTGCTTTTTGGCATAAAAGATTATTTCTAGAAGGCCTGTCCCAATTTAAACCTGATTAACATATCAATTCCTATTGAGAACTATATGCCAATAAAAGTCTACAGTTTCTGTAGTGGTAGTACAAGATGGAAGGAGGAGTACACAGGTAAATTTCTGTTGGGGTAAGATTTAGAATACTAAGCCACAAAGAACATCACAATGAGGCATAGGACAAGATATGACACGTTAACATCAGATGAATCCCAGGTAAGGATATTCAGCATGCACTGGGAAAAGAAAAGGCAAAGATGCTGAAGACGCCAAAAGGGAGTTGGCTTCAGTAGATGAACCTGGCTTGGTTCTTCATTGTGCTCAGGGCCTGCTCTGATCATAATATAATAAGATCCATCACTTGGTGAAATAATTTGTGATGAAGCTCATAAAATCGCACTAATGAGAAAGGGAAAAAATGTCAAAAGCACCTCCCAATGTTTCATAAATGACAGAAGAACATCTGGAATCAGAACACATTGAGTACTGTTTGCTGTGTGCCCCTCTCTGTGGAGGACAACCTCTAACCCTGTGACTCTGAGCCAGGCAAGTCACAGCTCTGTTTACATGGAGGTGTCTGTGACCTCTGAGCATGTTTTCCCTCAGCCGGATCCCAAGCACAGTCCAATTTCACAGCCTTGCATCATCTCCTCGGAACACAGCCAGGTGGAGAGAGAACAGCTGGGAAGAGATGACTGCAGAAATCCCCCAAGTTTCTACTGAGGGTCCAGAAATCTCCTTTTTACTAAGTTACCTAAAGGAGCCTGAGGGCACTTTTATCAAACACCATGGCACTGTGAGGAGACAGAAACAAAATGCAAGTTCGAGTGGCGTGACCACATTGCAGGGAAAAAGACATTTTTAACAAGACTAAAAGTTTTGCATATTTTTTAGCATTTGGTAATAGAATGACAGTCATGTTTACTAAAGCATACAAACAGATGCTCTTGATACAATAGGGCATAAAGTCCCACAGAAAATACATAAAATCCCAGTATGATTTAATAAATGAAATACGTATTTTAAGGGTCCTTTCAATTGTTCAGTGTCTCTGTTCATATTATGACTCCTTTAAGAACAACTCAGTTTCTAAAATGACTCTTTAAAACTGTTGGTAGATCCATAATACGAACTGAAATTATTTTAAGAGAGTATCAATTGTTATCATTTAATCTTATCCTATTCCTCTAAATTGAAAGACACAATTACTAATGCATATCTTGGAAAGACAGAAAGCAATTTTTTCCCTCTATTTTGGTTCTTTGGATGAATTCATTGCTGCTCCATGATTTACAAGCTGGGTATTATTGTGGAAGTTTTTAATCTCTCTGTGCCTGAGTAATTGTAGCTACAAAATGAAGATAATATCAGAATCTACCTGATAGAATTGTTTGAGAATTAAATAGAATAATACATGTAAAGTGCTTAGCAAAATGCTCGTGAGATAGAAAGTGCTCAGTAAGAGCTAGGTATAATAATCTTTATCATCATCATCATTATTCATTTAAATTCAGGTCCTTTCTAGTGGGTCAAGAATACGCTAATTTTAAAATGATAAATTTTATGTTTTAAGATAGCATATAACTTCTGACTATTAACTTTACATAGTTATCACTACTGTCTAACTTGAAAGTGTACAAAAATTTCAGCATCCTCCAAATTCACTTGGTAAGGGAGTCGTATGTACGTGGGGAATTAAAAAAAAAACAAAAAACTCAAACTCTAAAAATGTCCAGGTTTAATTTTCAGGCATGATGATTCGAATTGTGACAGATCTGAAAATCTCAATGATTAAAGTTTATTGCCAATCATATTTACAGCATATATTTTGTCTAATTTTTAAATCTAATGTGCCAACATTGAGTCTTTGAGGTTTTAAAATTTGTTTATTCAAAGAAAGCCTGGAAACATTTGTATAACAATGTGGAATGCTCGAAAAAAATCTGCCAAGCTGCGGGGAAGCTGGAAACTATGCTTGTGAACCCTAAACTCATCCTGTTCGCTGTGTTTTAGGGCACCAGGTTCTCCAGCTTTATTGAGAAATGTTCAGAGATGGGTGGAAAGTGTTAGGAAATCAGAAAAGAGGACGTGTGTCAGTGCCTGTCAGCCACAGCATGGAGCCTTCCTTCTGTTTACAAGGCCAGCCAAGCATTGTCTTTGGATTTCATGTACGCATCCCAATGACATAAATGGGAGTGTCATGTTGAAATCTCTCCAGACTTGGATACATCATGTGCTGGATTCTTCAGATCCAGATATTATAATAGTTTCCAGGCTTAAAATCAGAAATAATGGGAATTAAATGCCCCCATAAGTTAATTTTCTAAAAGCTTTAAATATCATTTAAATGGGCCAAGTCCTGACCAATAAACAGGAAAGTTTTCCAGGTACCTATAGTATAACGCTTTGAAGTAACTAACACTTTCATGTTCCAGAAGTTCTTTCATTCTGGCTTACCATACTCTTAGGTTTTCTGAAAGTCACTTGTCTTAGACATCCTCTGAAGAGAGATTCTAAGACAAAAGCTTCTGTATAGGGAGTATATTCATGAAATGATACTGGAAAGCGAGAAGTGGTAAAGGATTGAACAGGAAAAAGGAAAAGCAAATGTAAGGATACATTACTGAGTCGTCCACACCAGTGGGGCTCAATTCTGTGGTTCTCTCTGAAGAGCTTTATGGTGTGTGTTTCTGAACTGACTGACCACCTATCAAAAGAGGTAGATATTCATCCTTTACCTTCTGTCTCTCACTAATCAAGGAAAGCTTCATTATATTTATTCCCTTGCACTTCTGAATGAGGCATAGGTTCTTCCAGACTTCCCACGTGGGTGCATCAAAACCCAAACCAAACAAAAAACAAATCCAGGCAGGAATTGAAAGATACTTAGCACAGGCTTGAGTCAAATGCTGTTAGATTGCACCTTTGGGAAACTGGTCAAAGCCTTCAAAGAACTTATCACCACAGTAGTCTTGGAAGTAGGATATGGAGAGGATTTGAGGTACAGCCCAAGAGATACCATCCTGTTCATCTACAGTTCATCCCTCTCACCTCTCATTTTCTCTCATTCCCTCCAATCCAAGGTAGTGGCCAAACTTGCAAGGATTTAATGAGTGTTAGTTGAGTGAACTGCAGTCTTCACTGCTGCAGCTAGTCCTAAAGCCATAGTCAGTATTGTCTTTCTTCTACCATACATTTTGAATTTCTCTTTTATTTGGCCAGTAGCTGTTCTAGTTGTGTGCCTCGTGGAGTAACTCCAGAAATTTATCCTAAGGGTCTGAATGCTCAGTTTCCATGTGCTTGTTGGGCATGATTGTTGCAACTGCTGATTATCACTGAGCGTAGGAGCACTGAAAGACATCCTGGTGAGTCTCCTCCTTTCCAAATATATTCCTGTGTGACCCCAGTGTGTAACAGCAATTCTAACTCCCTGTGGTAATTAAGGTCAATGATTATCCCCAGTATAGTTAACTATTTGCCTACTGATCATTTGCCTACTGGGCATGATAAGCCTAACATGATCAGATGGTAGTCATAGCTTCAAATATGGTAGAACCCTCACAGTTTGCTCTGATAGGAGCATTCCATCGTAGGAAATAGGATTTCTAAGGTGACCTAAAATGGTGGTGACAAAAAGCATACATTCTGAAAGTGGATCGTGGAAGTGATGGTGAGAAGTACCAACCTTGCTTCTACCTTTGGTTTCCAGACCCGCATATTGTATCTGTTGGGGATGCAGAACTGGGAATGGACTATTGGTTCAAAGTACAAACCACATTCTAGAGGATTGCATCCCAACCTCACAGGATGCTATCCCTGAGCTGGTGCCTTTCCAAAGCCTTTTAACAGGTTATTCCACGGTTTCATCAGGCTAACTGCTTCTCAGTGATGAGATGTGTAATAAGTCCAAGGGATTCTGTGGATATGTACCCACTCTTATATCTTTTTTGCTGTTCAGTTGGTCTGTCTGGCAATGTTGTATGTGATACCACATCAGTAATTCAGGCATTAGGTAAATAATACTAGTGCTGGAAAAGACTTGTAGATATAATAAGAAAACCCAGGTTTTAATTATGGTGAAGATGATACTGGTGGAAGAGGAAGGACCAATGTAACCAAATTGAAATCAGACGGTTGGCTAGTTTCTTCTGGATGGTGCCACATTGCTGCTAGTGGTAGGACATTCACTAGTGGCAGTAGCTAGATCCTTCTAGGTGAGAAAAAGCACATGCTATTTAGTCCATTTGTAGTCTCTACCCCTGACATGATGTCCACTTCATTCAAAACTCACTGGGCCAGCACCACTGTGGCTGGATAAAAAAGATGGCTGACACCCACAGAATGGGTCATCTTGTCCAGTTGGTTGTTGAGTGCCTCTTCTGTGGTGGATGATCTTCAGTGGGCATTAATGTGTGACATGAATATTTGTATACTCCTTATCCACTTCCATTATTCCATCCACTTGCCTCTTCTCCAGACTTTTTATGCCTCTTATCTTTGATTGTTGTTTTTTCAGGTGCAGGGGTCAATGTTTTAGTTGGGACAAGAGGGTCAGACCTTTATACACCTTCAAGTGCCAGCATTTGACATCCAGTCCATTTGGGCTTTCAAATAATTGCAGCCCCAGCCAACATTTGAGTGCAACCATATCAGAGACCTTTAGAGTGAATGGCCCAGCCAAGCCCCTCTCAAATTCATAACTTAATAAATGAGGAGCAAAGTCAAATATTTGCTGCCATAGTTTTGGGGTAGTTTGTTAGGCAGCAATAACAATGGGAATCAATTACTACATGCCGAGTACTCTGCTCTATGCATCATCTTACATTATCTTGCATTCTCTCTTTTTTTAAAATTTATTTATTTATTTATTTATTTTTAATTTTATTTTGTCGATATACATTGTGGCTGATTATTGCTCCCCATCACCAAAACCTCCCTCCCTTCTCCCTTCCCCCCTACCCCCCAACAATGTCCTTTCTGTTTGCTTGTCGTATCAACTTCAAGTAATTGTGGTTGTTATATCTTCTCCCCCCCGTTTGTGTGTGTGTGTGTGTGTGTGTGTGTGTGTGTGTATGAATTTATATATTAATTTTTAGCTCCCACCAATAAGTGAGAACATGTGGTATTTCTCTTTCTGTGCCTGACTTGTTTCACTTAATGTAATTCTCTCAAGGTCCATCCATGTTGTTGCAAATGGCAGTATTTCATTCGTTTTTATAGCTGAGTAGTATTCCATTGTGTAGATGTACCACATTTTCCGTATCCACTCATCTGATGATGGACATTTGGGCTGGTTCCAACTCTTGGTTATTGTAAAGAGTGCTGCGATGAACATTGGGGAACAGGTATACCTTCGACTTGATGATTTCCATTCCTCTGGGTATATTCCCAACAGTGGGATAGCTGGGTCGTATGGTAGATCTATCTGCAATTGTTTGAGGAACCTCCATACCATTTTCCATAGAGGCTGCACCATTTTGCAGTCCCACCAACAGACATATGAAAAAATGCTCAACATCACTCAGCATCCGGGAAATGCAAATCAAAACCACATTGAGATACCATCTAACCCCAGTTAGGATGGCTAAAATCCAAAAGACCCTGAACGATAAATGCTGGCAAGGTTGCGGAGAAAAAGGAACTCTCTTGCATTCTCTCTTATCTTTGCTCATATTGTCTCACATTATCTATTATCTTTACTCCTGACAACACTGCAAAATAAATGTGATTTTCATTTTAGAGATGATAAGAGTGAGCATCAAAAAGGTTAGCAGTCTCCCAATGTCATGTAGCTAAAAAGAGAGTTAAAATTCAAACCAATATCTGCCCAACTAACTGTAACCTGAGAAAGAAGATCAAAAGAAACATACTTGTAGATTAATGCCCGCTCTTCAAGCAGCAAAACAAATTGGCAACATATATAATATTAATTAATTTAGAAACACCCATATTCAAATAAAATAATTAAAACACTTTATAGAGTTCAGCCTGTGCAGGCTGGAAATGAAAGATTTGGCTGAGAGGGCCCTAGTGAAAAACAAATTTAACTATTACCATATGAATGTTGCCTGAATCATGCTAATGCCAAATTGCTGAGCAAAAGGTATTGGAAATAATCCGTAACAACTTTCGTACAGATGTTTTGGCATAAAAATGAAGAGCAATTTTATTTTGAAATATTGAGAAGCATGAGTGAAAATATAATTAGTATCTGTAAAATAGTGAATAATTATAGTGCTTTGCTTTGCATGTCCTTTGATGAAATTCTAGTTCTTTAATATGCCATTCCCCATTTAACCTTACATAAAAAAGGAGAAATCAATTTCTTTGATCTTCACACCCTTTATAGGGCTATTGTCAAAGCAGAAATATTAAATTTAAACTACTGTAACATATGCTAAGACTGAGTGAGCACTATGATTATGCCCATTCACACATGACTAAAAATATTCTCTTATTTGTTCTGATTGTATGTGATTTGTAACTTATTATACCAATTAGAAAACATTTTCCATTTTTATTCTGTTTGACTTATACTAGTTTTTTATTTATTAACTCTAAATATGGACAAAGAAATTTTTCATTCATGATTATCCCACCACCTCTCTGATTGCTCTTTTATCATAGAGGTTCTTTGTTTTATCCTTCTATAATATTTGGTATTTAGGGAATAGGTTGCATGTTTAGGGTACATTTATTAGGATTTGGTTTGTTTGATCCATGGTTCTCAAATATTAGTGTGCATAAAAACTACCTGTGAAATGCATAATAAAAACTGGAGTTTCCCAGGCCACATTGCCAGAGATACTGATTTAAAGGCTTTGGGGTGAGACCTAGAGAACTACATGTAAGGAAGACTCTTGGGATGTCTTTTGAATAAGTTCTAAGCATCATATTTGAACACTGTCCTAGGTGTTCAAATATGCCAGATTGTAGGATGCCATTTACCGTAGTTGCCAAATGTGCCCTCTATATCCATGGGTCCCATATCTGTAAATTCAAACAACTATAGATTGAAATATTAAAAAAAAAAAAACTGCATCTATTCTAAACATGTACAGACTTTTTTCCCTTGTCATTATTTCCTAAACAATACAGTATAACAAATATTTACATAGCATTTACATTGTATTAGGTATTATAAATAATCTAGTGATATTCTCCTCTATAAAAGAATGGCAAATAATAATCTAGAGATAATTTAAAGTATACGAGAGGATGTACATAGCTTATATGCAAATTCTATGCCATTTTATATCAGGGATTTGAGCATCTGAGGATTCTGGTTCCTGCGAGATGCCTTGGAATCAATTCCCCACCCATACTGAGGGACAGCTGTATATCATTTCCTAAAAAAAAAAAAGTATACTTTAAAACATATTATTTAAAATAAATTAAGCCTTTAAAGTACACACATAAATGATTATTATAGCTATTTGGAATTATTGTTTAAAGTACAGTTTTATCAAGATTTAAAGGTATACAAAAAAGTTAGCACAAAATGTTTACTTTACAATACTGATTGTACTTATACATGATTATGACAAGGCAAAGTGACACTGGCCTAGTCAAGGCACCTAAAATGGAACCAAGACATCATCTCAACTTGGGCTTCAGGCACACCCTGTCTGAGAGCACACTGAAACTTTTCACTCAGCCACATTACGAAAGTTTTGACTTCCTGGATAAACTGCCACAATTTTCCTGATGGCTATTTTCTGCTACTTCCTACCAAACTGGAGGGTCCCTGAGTAAAGCCCACCTCAAAGAACTGTTAAGACTTATCCCTTATGCACAAGACTGATTGATGTGTAGGAGTATCAGCCAAAACTTTTGTAACTGCCCCCTCCTTTTCATGGTCTTTCTCCTTTAGATATCCTAACCCTCTTTTGTCTTTTGGAGCTCATGTCCTGTGTGTCTGGGCTGTAGACCTAATGAACTCTCAAATAAACTCTCTTTGTTTTATACCTCAACCAGGTGGTTAATTTACTTTGGTTGATGATTATATATTTTATTATATGAAATATGTTATGTATTATGGATATACTATGTCATAATTATATAGAAAATACATGGGTACATCCAAAAGTTCATGGGAAGATTCATATTATCACTTAATTGTATTTTTCATGAACTTTTTGAAGTACCCTCATATAGCAGCTATACTATTATACATTAAGTAAAATAATAATCATTGTTTAGTTTAATTTTGCTATACAGCTTAATTAAAATTTGCTGAAAACTTGCAAATAGTAAAAAGATAGCCAAGGTTTAAGCAGTTACAGAGTGCTCATAAGCTCGTCGCTTATTAATTTGTGTGTGTACCATCGTCTTGAAGTATCAGAGGTCAATACAAGTGTACTTCAAAAAGTTCTTAGAAAAATAGAATTTAAAAAGTTCATGGAAACATCTCTATTATCTTTCAATTCTATTTTTCTGAGAACTTTTTGAAGTACCCTCACGTAAAACTCACAAATGCTCATATTGACTTAATTGCTGTTGGACTTGATTTATCTTTACCTACTCTTATGTTTCAGACTACCAACCATGTGTTATATACCCTCTTTGTTGAAAGGAAAAAACCCTGGCCCAAGTACCAAAGAAACACACCAGGAGACAGGGACTCAACCAAAGTGTATTAGGCAGGCAAAATGAACAAGCGGGCTGCCCTCTCAGAAGTGGGAGCAGCAGCAGGGAGAGGCGGGCTGGACCTTTTATATCTAGTTAGGCCGAGCTGGACTGTTCCTATTGGCTAAGAAGGAAGGGGAGGGAAGCGAGCGGGCTTTAAGCTGAGTTGGGGTTGTTCAATAGGTGGAGAAATTCGCACGTGTGGGAAGGGGATGTGGTGGTGAGGAAGACGGGGGAGGGGGTTTTTGTGATTCTCGGAAAATGTGCTGTTCTAGGGACCTGAAACTCTCTGCAGCCATTTTGGGTGTTCCTCCTGTCTGCCCACCGCCATCTTAGACATCAGCTAAAGCAAAATTGCCTAACATTTGTTATTAAATTGGTAAGTATAATATATTAAAAAAACGACTTCAAAGTCTGAATTTTTAAGAAGAGCTGTATTTAAATCCTCCCCCACCAATGCTTTGTGATTTAGAATAAGAACAAATTGCTTATCCATTAAATAAGGATTTCATTCACAGAGTATTTTTTGTCAAAGTACTCAAAATTTTCAAAGATAAAATTAGATAATATGGAGGTTCTACTTTCAGTATAACAGTGTGAGCAGCTACATGGACCTACTTCCCAGCAAAACTAGTAAAAAATATTTTAAAACAACCATTTAAAATCTTTGAAAATGGACTTAAGGGCATACAGCAAACAACTAAATATTTGTCCAAGAAAATCTACTAAAACTTGGCAAGAACAGTGAGAGTTTGTGGTATTTGAACCAAGACCTACCCCCTCCTTTGCCTTTCCATCTCAGCAAGATGGAAACTACTGCAGACCTGAGCAGCTGGGAGCACAGGGCTCCTTCTCTTCCTAGCTCCAAGTCAGAGGGCTACTGTCCTAGGAGAGGCAGAACATTACCATTTCTCATCCTGCTCCAGCTACCTGTTCTGAGGTTAAGTTCTGGGTAAGTGTAACTAAGAAGTGGGAGCTCCTTTCTTCTACCCAGACCCAACTCATGGGAAAGACACTCTTCCTCCTTGGGTATAGCACCACTGAGAATACTGGGGACTGTCCTTACCTTAGCTTTTGGTGGAGGTTCCAGGCTGAGAGAGGCAGGCTGAGAAGGCCTGAAGCTACTGCCTGCCTCCTTCCACTCAGTACTCAGCTCCCAAAGCAGTGGATTACTGCTCAGAGAGAAATATACAATTGTCCCTACTCCCAGCTCCAAACCCATGGATTACAGATTTTTGCCCAGAGGGAGAATTAGGATATAAAATAGAAAGCTCTGAATCTCTTCCCAAAGAAACTGACTTCATTTGCAACAGAGTATGGAGATTTGTAAGCCTAAAAGTGTTCTCAAAAAATAGTTGGGATTGTGGTGACAGGCAATTGAGAGGAAATTGGCAGATTCATTGGAGAAATAGGTTAAACTGGCTTATTTAGTTTGTCAGAGAGAGCCAGGGAAAGAGACAGCTGAGTGGACCACTCCTTGGACCAGAACAAACCTCAGGTGCTATCCCTTCAAAGGAGCCTATATTTGATTGGGTCAGTCTGCTGAGCAATTTATGCCCCAAGGACATTGTTGAAAACAATAGAGCAATCATTTGGCAATTATTGGAGCTTAACAGCTGGGTGTGGTCAGGAAAAGAGACAAAGAGGTATCTGCCCAAACTATTGTCATCCAATGTGATTGCAGAGACAATCAGGAAGGCTGTGTCCTCAGGAAGAACAGCATTAGAGGCTTCATAAAGGAAAGGGTGTGATGGGTAATATACTTTACTATAGTAATGCAGTCATCACTAAACACATATAAAGCAATAACAGTAACGAAATCTGGAAAGGAGAGAACAGTACCCAGAGTTGCTATATTCTCTATAATGAGTTTTACCACAAGAAATTATGAAGCATGCAAAGAAGTAGATACATATGACCCATACACTGGAAAAACAAAAAACAAAAAACAGACACTAGAAACTTCCTGGGTGAATAATGAGATGTCAGATTTAACAAAAACTTCAAAATAACCATTATAAGTCTGTTCAAAGAAGTAATGAAAACCATGGTAAAATAAGTAAAGATATGGTGACAATGCTACAACAGAGAATATCAATAGAGAGATTGAAATTATTTTAAAAAGAACTAAATTGACATTCTGGAATTGAAAAGTTAGTAACAAAATGAAAAAATTTACTAGAGAGGCTCAACAGTAGATTTGAATAAGCAGAAGAAATAATTCTTAAACTTGAAGACAGACTAATAGATATTATGCAATCTGAAGAGAGTGCTAAAAAAGTATTTGAAGAAATAGTAGCTGAAAAATTGCCAAATTTATTGGAAAACATTAATCTACACATATAAGAAGCTCAGCAAACTCCAAGTAGGATACATGCAAAGAGATTCACAGACAAATCATAGTAAAAATGCTCAAGGCTAAAGACAAGAAAACCTTAGAAGCAGCAAAAGAAAAATGACACATCATATATAAGGGACCTTCAGTGAGAGTAAAGGTAAATTCTTACCAGAAACAATAGAAGCCAGAAGGTGAGGGAAGGGAGACTAACATAACCAAGTTCTAAAATAAAAAAACTGTGAACTAAGAATCTTATATTCAGCAAAGCTGTCTTTCAAAATCAAAGTCAGAAAAAAGACATTAAAAGATAAAAAGTGAGATAATTTGTTGTTAGCAGATTTGTCTAGCAAAAAATACTAAAGGAAATTTTTCTGGCTAAAAGCATGTAAACCCAGTTTTTCAAGTCCACACAAAAAAGCAAAGAACACCTACCTATAAAGGTAATTATGTAACTATAAGAGTATAAATGCATATTTCTTCTCTTAACTGATTTATAAAGCAGTTATATATAACAAAACAATAAGTATATAAAGAAAATAGAAATATAATATTCTTGCTAATAATAACACAAAGGAGATTAGTAGGAACATAGCTCAATTGGGCTTCAGGAAATGTTTCCAGATGAGAACCCAAATCCACAGAAACAAATAAATCCAGAAATGATAAATGAGAAGTTTAATATAACAAGATGTGTAAACATATACTTGCTCTCCTTTCTTTATTAGCTTCGTTAAAAGGTATACAATTATATAAAGTCATAATTACAGACATGAAATATTAGGTTTATAACATTTATAGAATGTAATGTGCATAACAATAATATGATAGAGGGAAGAAGGAATGGCTCTATAAAAAGTAACATTTCTATATTTCATTGGAAATAAGAGTATAAATCTGAAGCTGATTCTAATAAGATGTATATGGTAAAACCTAGAACAAGCACTAAGTAAATGACTCAAAATATATAGTGAAAAATCATTAAAGAAATAATATGCTACATTAGAAAATATGCACATAATGCAAAGAGCATGGTAAAAGAGGAACAGAGGAGCAAAAAAGACATGAAACATAGACAAGAAAAATGAAAATGACAGATGTAAATATAACTACAGTAATCATAACATTAAATGTGAATGAATTAAATAATCCCATCAAAAGGCAGAGATTGTCAGACTGGATAAACAAATAAGGTCCAACTGTATGCTGTCTATAGGAGACATGCTTTAGATTTAAATATACAAATAGATTGAAAGTAAAAGTATGGAAAAACAACATGAAAAGAGCAATAATGAGAAAGCTGTAGTGGCTATAGTAACATTAGACAAAATATATTTTTAAACAAAAGATGTTACTATAGATAAAGGACATTTTATAATCATAAAAGGTTAAATAAAGCAGGAGAATATAACAATTATAAACTCATATGCACCTAACAATGAAGTACCAGAATACATTAAAGTAAAAACTGACAAATAAAGGGAAAAATAAGCAATCAAACCATAATAGTTGGAGATTCTAGTATACCACTGTCAGTAATGGATAGAACAACTAGGCAGAAGATCAAGAAGGAAACAGTACAGTCAAATGGCAATATAAGCCAAGTAGACCTAACAGATATATAGAACACCAAAAAACAGAATATACATTATTTACAAGTGCATGTAGAACATTCTCCAGGGTGAACTATATGATGGGCCATAAAACAAAACTCAAAAGTTTTAAATAGAAATAATACAAAATATGTTCTCTGATCACAATGGAATAAAAATAATGGGAAAACGTACATATGTGGAAATATTAAAAAACACACTCCTTAACAGCCAATGTTTCAAAGAAGAAATCATTAGGAAAATAAAACATACTTTGAAATGAATAAAAATGAAAGCACAATCTACCAAAATTTATAGAATGCACTAAAGCAGTGCTGAAGGAGAAATTTATGGCTTTAACTGTCTCTGTTAAAATAGAAGAAAGATCCCAAATCCATAACCTAAACTTTCACACTAAAACACTTGTAAAAGAAGATCAAATTAAATCTAAAGCAAGAAGAAGGAAGGAAGAGAATAATAAAGATCAGAGTGGAAATTAATGATAGAGATAATAGAAAGCCAATTAAGAATTTTAATTAAACCAAATGCTGGTTCTTTGGAAATATCAACAAAATTGACAAATCTTTATCTAGATAGATCAAGGAAGAAAAAAAAACACACAGAGACAGGAATCAAACTACTAGAGTCAGATGTGAGAGAGGAGACAATGCTATCAATTCTACGGAAATAAAAAGGATTATAATAAGTGCTATGCACAATTGCATGCCAATAAATTAGACAACTTAGATGAAATGGACAAATTTTTTAAAAGACACAGACTATCAAAGCTCACTCAAGAAGAAATACACAATCTGGACCTACAGGGAAGGAATGAAATTAGCAATAAAAAAAACTACCCACAAAGAAAAGCCTAGGTTCAAATTGCTTTACCACTGGATTCTACAGATATTTAAAGAAGAACTTTAACCAAATCTTTGCAAACTCTTCCAAAAATTAGAGGAGGAGAGATACTTCCCAATTCATTCTGTGGTGGTGGTAGTATCCTGATACCAAAACCAGACAAAGACATTACAAGAGAAGAAAACTACAGACCAATATCTCTTGTGAATACAGACACAAAGATCCTCAACAAAATACTAGCAAATTGAATCCAGCAATAGATAAAAAGAATTATACACCATGACCTAGTGTGATTTATGTCAGGAATGCAAGTTGATGTAACATCCAAAAATCAATTACTGTAATAAATCATGTTAATAGAATTATTAAAAAGCCAAATAATTACCTGAGTAGATTCAGTGAAAGCGTTTGACAAAAATTCAACACACTTTTATGCTAATTAACTCCAAACAAACCAGAAATAGAAAAAAACAACAAAAAACTTCCTCAACCTTATTAAGGGTACCTACAAAAAAAACCCCCATGGCTAATATTGTACTTAATGGTGAAAGAATGGATGCTTTTTCCCTAAGAACAGGAACAAAACTACTCACACTACTTTTCAGCATTGTACTGGAGGCTATAGCAAGGACAATTAGAAAATAAAAAGAAATGGAAGACATCCAGATTGAAAAGAAAGAAGTAATCTTTATTCAAAGATGGAATTATCTTGTAGATGGAAGAGGCTAAGGAACCACCTCTGACCCACCCTCCCCCCACACCCCCAAAATGAGAAATAACTTTAGCATGACTGCAGGGCACAAAATTAATACACAAAAATCAATTGTATTTTGAAATACTTGTGAGAAACAATCCAAAAATAAAATTACAAAACCAATTTCATTTATAATAGCATAAAAATTACTTAATAAAGTTAACAAACTACAAAACTTATACTCTGGAAACTGTAAAACATTGAAAGGAATTAAGGAATATCTAAATAAATAGAATAGCATCCCATGTTTATTCATTAGAAGACCTTATGTTGTTAAAATGGCAATACTTCTATCTGTGGGCTTGATAGTGTTCCTCCCTGCACCTCATTTGTATGTTAAACTTTTGGCCCCCTGAACTTCAGAAAGGGACTGTATTTGGAGATAGGGCCTTTAAAGAAGTAATTAAGGTAAAATGAAATCATATGGGTGGGCCCTAGTCCAATATGACTGGTGTTCTTACAGAAGGAGAAGATTAAGACTCTTTCAGAGAGAAGATCTTGTGAAGACACAGGTTAAAGATGGCCATCTGTGAGACAAAGAGAGAGGCCTCAGAATTAAAGCAACTCTGCCAGCACCTTGATCTTGGACTTCTAGCCCTCAGAACTGTGAGGAAATAAATTTCTATTATTTAAACCACCTAGTCCGTGGTATTTTGTTGTGGTAGTTGTAGAAAACTAATACACTCCCTATATTTATCTACAGATTCAAAGCAATCTGTATCACATTCCCATCTGGCTTCTTTGTAGAAATTGATAAACTGATTCTAAAATTTACATGGAATTACAAGGAACCCAGAATAGTAAAACAATCTTGAAAAAGAACAAAGTAGAAGGACTCACACTTTCTCAGTTCAAAATTACTACAAAGCAGTAATGATCAATGTGTAGGCGTATAGATCAAAACAATATAATTGAGACTTTAGAAATAAATTCATGTTTCTATTGTCACCTGATTTTTTAGCCAGAGTGCTGAGATCATTCAACAGGGGAGAGAACAGTCTTTCCAGGAAATGATGTGGGTACAAATGCATAGCCACATGAAAAAGAATGAAGTTGGACACTTATCTCATACCACATCTAAAAAATTAACTCAGAATTGATTAGAGACCTCAATGGAAGAGCTAAAACTATAAAACTCTTAGAAGAAACATAGCAATAAATCCTCATGACCTTGAATTTGGCAATGGATTCTAGGAAATAAAAACATGAGGAACAAAATAGATAAATAGGTCTTCATCAAAATTAAGAATTTATGTGTTTCAAAGGACACCTTTATGAAAGTGAAAAGACAATCTATGGAATGGGTGAAGAGCATTTACAAACTACATATCTGTTAAGAGATTTGTATCAAGAATATATAAAAAACTCGTGTGTGTGTGTGTGTGTGTGTGTGTGTGGCTGGTTGGTATGGGGATCCAAACCCATGACCTTGGTGTTACAAGGCTGCACTCTATACAATTGAACTATCCAACCAGCCTAAGAATATGTAAAGAACTCTTAAAACTCAATAATAAAAGACTAATAACTTGGTAAAAAAGGGACAAAGGATCTGAATAGACATTTTGCCAAGGAAGATATAAAAATGGTTAAAAAGCAAAAGAAAAGATGCTTGGCATTGTTAGTCAAGTATTAGAAGCTATTGAGTTGTACTCTTTAAATGGATAAACTATATGACATATTATCTCAGTAAAGCTATTTTTTTTAAAAAAGAAAAAAGATAATGTGGATGTCTTAGAAATTATGATTTTGTTTTTATTTCCAGTAATATTTTTTCCAGTCTCTTCCTAAGGATCCTGAAACAGGTGATTTATTTGCTTTCATAGGGATACTATATACAGACAATATTTGATTGACGTCAAGTTTTCTTCAAATCCTTTCTCTAAGCCTATTAACCACTCTTTTTTTCCTGTTCCTACTCTGAAAAGAAGGAATGTTTCTTGCTTCCATTTATGGATTAGAAAAATTTGTGAGTCGATGAATACTTTTGGTCTTTCTAGTAATCCCTCTTTGCTAAATGTGATACTGACTTTCTAAGCCCTGTTTCTTCCCTCTCCTGGCTTCCAAGTTTTTCCTGCTATGGTCTGCTTTTGTGATACAGACTTAGGATGGAAAAAACAGGGAGAGAAGGACAGGAGGGCATGAACCAGCAATCAACAAATGGTCCATCTACCTAATTTCCCAGGAAAATTGAAGCCAGGAATAGTTAGGAGAAGCTGTGGATGTAAGGAAAGAGGAACTAAAGAAGTGTAGTGGTGGAATTCCACCACGATCTTCAATCAATTTAATTTAAAAACTTAAGAACTTATTTTGAAATTAACTTTTTTTTTTGCTAATCTGACTTTGATCAACCCCTCTCTGAGCTATGCTATTCTTTAAAAAAAGACCAATACACTCTTTACTAGCTTTTCACCTGCTTCAAGTCTTTCCCAAGTGCTTTTTCAGTCTGTTTTAGACTTTTAACCACTTGGTTCAAATAGTACTTTTTTTTTCTTTTATAATCAGTAATATTAATTAATAATATTATTTTATGAATAATATTAATTATCAACGATTTCCCAGGCAAGTAAGAGACACTGTGAAATAGAAAGTAATTGAGTGAGAGATCTGTGTTTTAGTACAGTTTTTACCATAAATATCCTGGTATCTTTGGTCTATCTTTATATGTTTTGAGTATCAAGTTTCTTACCCATTAAGTGATGGTGATGATTTGGTCAGGGATTGCATGCATAAACCTTAGCAGGTCTGTGAACACCCAGAGTTTGTTTTTGCTTGGTTTGCATCAGGAAAGAGATTGTGTAGCTTTCAAATAATTTTCCAGTGAGGGAATGATTTCCTTCAAAAGGGTAAAAATCTCTGGACTAAGTGTTCCAAGGTTTCCTTTAATTGTAAAATTTTATACTACCATTAACTAAACATAGATTTTTTTCAGTGTCCAATATTATAAATTTGCTTACTTCTTGCCATATAAAATGTGACTGTTTCTCAGTTTATGCAGTGATCAGTTGTCTGTAAAAGAACTGGTTCAAAAATTACAAACATGTTGCTGGAATCTCTCATTACTTATTTCTACTTCTATGACTCCATTTCAAAAAGGATTTGGGTATTGGCATCAGGGAAAAAAAAACCGGGCTGGCCAGTTGCTCAGTTGGTTAGAGCACAATGTTATAACACCAACCTCAAGGGTTCGAATACCCTTACTGGCCAGCTGCCAGGGAAAAAAAGTGCTCTCTAGTTCTGGTTTTGTATGTGTGTATCTTTATTTTATTTTAGCTGAAGAGTCTTAATAGGTCATTCAATCTAGCCTTGTATCTGTCTTATACTCGGATAGTCCTTAACTATACTGTCAGTTGGAAAAAGTAGAAGACAGTGCAAAATATAGTAATGTGATTCAGTTAGTGGTGGGATGATATAAGAAAAAAGATTCATTTAAGAAGCATTTGTGCTGGTGTAGCTTTGAAGTTGTTTCATATCTGGGGACATGGGTAAAATAATTTAAATGAATCTTCTCTGTTAACTGATACATCGATTACACTTGTTAATCTTGAAAGTAAAGGCTGAAGCTTTAGTCACAATTTAATTATAATTTTTTATCTTTAGTGTCTTAGCTTATTGGAAAAATACAAAATTAATTCTTGCAGTAGCTTGTTTTGACTTTAGAACAGAACCTGCTTATTGTATCAACTTTGCTGATAATCAGGTGCTCTACTCCTGCTTTTGTAAACGTGCTTGCTTATCACAATGACTACTGTACTGGGTACATGAATGCTGAGAGAACAAAACTTAAAAGAACCTGGAAGAGTCTGCCTATATAATCCCTGTAAGACCTAAACTCGAGGCTCAGATTTTGAAGTGCTAGCTCAACTGGGCCTGCTGGCGTAATAAAATCCATGACTCTCCAACCCTGTGAATGCTGACCACTTCTCTGTCGAAGTTCATTCTGTAACAAGCTAACAATTTTCTACAGATGATTGGGGTGTGACTCAGTACAGGAAATGAAGAAAAGTGGAAAGCTTATTTTATGTGTAATGTTAAATGCAGAGAATACACTTTTATTTTTCTATGTGTCTGTTGCTTAGTGAAAATCACCTCAAAAGTTTGAAGACCTTTATTTGTTCCAGGTAAAATCTAGCCAGTTTGGGTGAGCTTTACAGAAAACTAAACCACATTTCTCCAGTGAGAAATTTTGGGGAAATACACTGTTTGAACCTTGTTTATAGAGAACAAGGGAGTGCTTTTCAGGTAATTGTTTCTGATGTAAGCATGAACAGCTCATAAAAGAACAATCAACATACATAAGTAACTTTTATATGACCAGCTGTGGAAGTATAAAGGAAAATTTTAAATATTGGTCTAGGTTTAAGAAAGCATACTAGTCAGTGTCCTGCCAGGAAAAAGAGAAACCACTTTAAGTCTTTCAAGCAGAAGGAACTCAATACAAAGGGTTGTTGATATATGAAAGAACTGAGGAGCTAAAACAGGGTTAGGTTGGGGCAACGCAGAGATTAGCCACAGCCCAAAGCCCTTACCTTCTCAGTAGATGAAGAAACAACAGGATGAGTGAGATGTTGTTACTATAACCCAGAAACTGGGATGTCTGCTGAGAGGTAGAACCATGGCACAGACTGCCTGGCAGAAGCTAGAGCCATGGATAAAACATAGCAGCTGCAGGAGGCCACCAGAAGCAGAAATATCCCACCTTCACCCCGCCCTCTTCCTCATCTTCTGTGAGTTTCTCCTACTGCATTTATGGAAAGCCAGAGATTAGGGCAGCTGAGAAATATGGATTAACATAATGGAGAACAGAGCAGAGAAAAAGTGGTGAATGAAGGTAGACGATAAACACCAGAGGATCTATTTGCAGAAACAATACCAAATGCTAAGACAATTAAATGGCAACATGAGAAAATATGTAAATGCGAGCTCGTAATTATACAGATGGAAACTAGGACAGAAGACATGAGAAATGTCTCTGGTAGAGAAAGATGTGATCGCAGAAATCAAGAAACCTGAGATGTGATAGAACTTGTCCTGTGACTTCATTCAGTTTGGGCAGAAAGCAGGGAGGCATTAGAGAGTAGACATATAGCATAAGAAAAGGCAAAGATAAAAATTATCTTGAAGGCGAGGGTGGAGAAGAAAGGAAGGGGATGGTGCGGTCAGGGAAGGGACCAAGAGAATAATTTCCTCCTCTCTCCCCTCTCTTCCATCCTTACTTCCTTTCTCCATTAAATCAACAAATGTTTATTGAGTAGCTTCTATTTGTCTGGTACAAGGTGTACAAGCAAACAAAAACGTCTAGTTCTTGCACTTGGAAAACTTATAGTTTAGCTGAAGAAATAGAAAATAAACAAAGAACTTCAAATTGTGAAAAGACTGTAAAGAAAACAAACAGGGTGGTGTCAAACAGAATAATGTTTAGCAGTAACAGAGAGATTAGGGCTTTGACTCCTAATGTGTAAAGTGTTATACAATACAGTATTCTGGGCATATAAGACTTCTTCAAAAAGTTCACGGAAAGATTTGTATTATCTTTTAATTCTATTGTTCCACAACTTTTTGTGGTACCCTCATATTTTCTGGTACTGTGAAAAATGATTCATTGCAGATTCTGTTCTTTGGCGGGGGGCCGGGGGGTGGCAGCTGGCAAGTACAGGAATCCAGACCCTTGACAGTATTATAACACTGCTCAAGCCAACTGAGCCTACCAGCTAGCCCTAGAACTCACTGAAGTTTCTTGGCCAAGGAGGTGATGTGGGGAAAAATGAAATTCTGGTTTTTCTGACAGGCTGACTGGACTCAATATACTAGGCCATGGTAGCAACATAAACAAAATTGATTTTAGACTGCATCAGCAATTGTGGACACAGGGAGAAGACAGCTAGCAGAGGTATCTCAAGACTTAATGACAAACTTGACATGAAGTTTAAGGAGAACAAAATCAAAGTCTAGTAAATTTAACTTGGAAAACCAGAATAATAGTGATGCCATCAATAAAGGATGAGAAGCTGAGGAAAAAAGCAGATTTACAGGGGAAAATAATTAGTTTTGAATACATCATCTTAAAGATAATGTCCATTTCAGACAACTTGAGACTTAGAAAAGTGATGCAGCTAATTTCAACATGATGGATCCATTTCCAGACAATTCGCAAAGAAAAGTTGGTGATGGTCCGAGTATGTTCATAAACCCTGAAGTTTAGTAACAGCATGCTTTCAGGGCAGTGACAAAGCATGAGCTTAGATTGCTCTCATCCAGTGTGATAATCAATTATTTTTAAATCTCTGTAATCATATCCCAACTTCCTCTGAAGTCTGAATGTGTATTACAAATTTTATACTCTCGGAGATTGCTCACGTAACACAGCAGGTTCTCAACTTCATTGATGATTAGATTATTAGAATTAAGCTCATCTCTGAGAAGGTGAAGATGCTTCGCAGGAGCACCTGGGAACTGCTTTCTTCCCCTGGATGGTATGTGGCCTTGCAGACACTAAATGTGACACAAAACAGTTTGTGTTAACACACATTTAAATGGAAATGCATAGATTATGAGAAAAAATCTCTGACTCAGGAAGCTATAGCAGACATTTAGTACTCAACCCATCTTCCCTTAACCATTTTCATATAACAAGCTCCCAGTCAACTTTTATTTCTAACAGTCAGCATCTGTGTCACTTGGTAGGTGGATGCCCTCAAACTTTCAGATCCCACTTTTATGCATGAATGGAAATCTAAAAATGTTAGGAATTTACTCCTGTACCCTTACCACCATGGGTGGTATGTAAGAAATGTGTGGTCAGAGGAGAGTGAGTCACTCAGTTCTCTTGCTGTTTGATTAGGGTGATTGAGAAATGACCCACACTGTCTCCAGAGCTTCCCTATATGATTTTTTAAAAATTTATTTTATTGTGGGTTGTTTCACTTAGGATAATTTTCTCCAGGCTCATCCATGTTGTTGCAAATGGTAGAACTTCATTCTTTTTTATGGCTGAGTAGTATTCCATGGTGTAGATATACCACAATTTCCTTATCCGTTCATCCATCGATGGACATTTAGGTTGATTCCATCACCTAGCTATTGTATGGAGCTGCAATAAACATGGGAGGGTAGCTATCCTTTCAACAGATGTTTTCCAATCCTCTGGATCCCAGGTACAGAAAGAGAAATACTGCTTGTTCTCATTCATAACTGGGAACTGAATCCATAAATTAAAAAAATGAACGACAAAGAGAGACAGAGAGAGAGAGAGAAAGAAAGAAAGAACAACCACAGCAATACATTGAACTTTTAGAAAACTAGAGGTGGAAGAGGGGAGGGGGGTAGAGGGAGGGGGGTTCATGAGGAATTCATCAATATCCGCAAAGAATGATTGCGTATTGTAATGATGAATAAGCTAACTATGCTGATCTGACCACCACACATTCCACACAATTATTGAAAATCAATGTTGTACCCCACATGTATGTATAAATAATAAATAAATAAGTAAATAAATTTATTTATTTTATTGTGGTGAGAACACTTAACATGAGATCTATCCTCTTAACAAATTTTTAAGTATAAGCTATATTACTGTTCCCTCCTTGGGATCCAAAGTCCTCCATCAGATTTAGCATGATTTGGTGTGCTAGACTGGTCTCCTTTTCTTCCTGGTCCCACTTCGCTACTCTCCTAAATAATTTTTCCTGGGAACAATTCCTAATAAAACAATTTCATATGAACCCTTATTTTAGAGCCTAAAACCAGTCTAAGTCAGAAGGTGTATTAGTTTTCTATTTGTTGTTATAATAAATAACCACAGACTTGGTGGCTTAAAATAACACCAATTTATTATCTTCCAGTTCTGTTGGTCCTGCAACAAATGTCCAAAAAGGGTTAAAAACAAGTCACTGTTAAAACAAATCACTGGACTAAAACCAAAGTATCGCAGGGCTGCATTCCTTTTTCAAGACTCTAGGGGAGAATTGTTTCCTTGCCTTTTCCAGGCTCTGTAGAAGCCTCCTATGTTCCTTAGTTTATAACCCCCTTTCTCCAGCTTCAAAGCCAGCAAAGGCTAATAGATTTCTTTTCACACCATGTCACCTTTACCTTTTCTGCCTCCCTCTTCACTTTAAAAGATGCTCGTGACTACACTAAGACCACTTGGATAATCTAGGACACCCTCTTCAACTGAAAGTCAGCTGATTAGCAACCTTGATTCTATCTGCAATGTTAATTCCCCTTTTCCAGGAAACTTAACATAGTCATAATTTCTGGGAATTAAGACATGGACATCTTGGGGGATGGACGTGGTCATAATTCTGCCTATAGCAGATGGTAAACTTTAAATATAAAAGGCTGTGGTCACAAAAATTAGACAATTTTCTCACATAAAGCATTATTCTACTTTATGCGAAGTGTTAGTTTCTGCCTTTTTGGGTAACTAGAGGCCTAGAAAAAGTCACATTAAGAGAAGTTACATCTGTTTCTAACTTGCATGTTCCATCCTTCTTGCTCCTGTTAGTTATTTTTGTCCTTGGCTGATTAAATCAGAGTTTAATCTAATCTGTATGTAAATGGGGAAGGTGGGAGGAATCTCTTCTTGCCAATCCATGACCAACACAAAAGACCAGAAGTTCAGCAATGATAATGTTGAAATGCACTGTTTTTTCCTACTTGGAACTTAAGAATGAAAAGTATGGATAGTGCTTCTTTACTAGCAAATTCCCTATCAACCCAAGTCTTCAAGAGATGGAATGTCAACTGCTTAAGGACATTGCAATAAGAATTCCAAGAAAGATGGATGGAGATTACATTAGTTTGCATCCAAGATATGTTCTATGGTATGTTTTACTACTGCAATTATATCAACACAATGAAATTAACATGGATTTGGGAACTGTCTTTTTATCACAGTATAACTCAGCCGAGTCACCATCAGCAAGGCGGGGTTAATGGAGACTATCTGCAGCAGAAATTGTCCACCTGCTGACCAATGAAATACTGAAAAACAAATTGAGAAAGGATGAAATTCTGAGTCATGTTACAAAAGAAAGCTTTTAGGTGTCCAGGAAAGTTTGGAAAACTCTCCTTGGGAGACGCTAGTAAGGTGCACAGAGCCATGAATTAAGGGCTTATGTGAAAGAGGATTTTATAAGCCAGAGGAAGATAGATGTTTAAATATGCTTATGCTATCTTATTTGAAGCCAAAAAAGGAGACACTAGAATTGTTTGTCATATCTGAACTGTTGCTGAGAAACTAAGAAAGGTATTTCCAAAGTAGGATGCCAGCTAACGCTAAAAAACCTTGGAGGCTGCTTGCCAATACTGTAAACTCCATTTGTCACAGAGCCTGTGTAGTACAGAGTTTCTTCTAAATTTATCTTCTCCATTTGTTTTTGTCATACAATTATAAACAATGTGAGGTTAGACACATGAAATTGCTATATGTGTTGCTTCTTTTAGCTCTGTTAGAAGCAGCTTTGTTTAACATCAACTGCACTGTTAAAATCTAGGAGGACTCATATTCCATTAGATCCTAAAGTTTTGAGGGTTAAGGATGATTTATTTTTTCCTTTCTGAATGCTCTAGATTGCCCCACTCAGTGGCTAGTACATACTAGGTGTGACATGCTATCCCAGAATTGTGAAGCAACTAATGAATTGCTGACTAAAAAGCAATGTAGAGGTATTTCTTTCATGTTTTTTAAAATGTATATTGAGTCGATATGGTAAATAGAGCCATATAAAATTGTTGATGTTTTACTATTTTTGATCTGCAGAAAGGGCAATTTCTTATAGTTCGACTGAATAGATGACTAGTTGATAGTTCACTTGTGCTTCCTGCCTCCAAATATCATATCCAGAATAAATCACAATTTGTTGGGCCCCTCTTAAGGGTTAGGAATTCAGATAAGTGTTTTTACATGTTATGTTTAATTTTTTAAACAATCTTGTAGAAGGTAGAATTCTAAAATGGCCTCCAAGATTTCCACCTCCTGGTGTGCACTTTGTACATTATTCCTGGGACTGTGAGTCCCACAGATTTCACTCCTATAATTAGGTCATGTTATATGGCATAGTTGACATTAAAAAGAGAAATTATTTGAGTGGGCTTTACCTAATCTCATGAGCTCCATATGTCAGACAGAGAAGTCAGAGATTTAAAGCATGAGAGGGATTTGATGTGAGTGAGATACTCTGTAGCTGGCTTTTCAGATGGAGGGGCCATGTGGCAAGGAACTATGGGCAGCTTCTGGGTTTTACAAGTGGTCCTAAGCTAACAGCCAGTAGGAAAACAAGGGCCTCAGTTCTACAACAACGAGGAAAAAACGTCTTTTAGCATCCAGTGTGCTTTAAAGAGGACCCTGAGCCACAGAAGAGAACTGTAGACCCAGCTGACACCTGGATTTCAGCCCCATGAGACCCTGAGCAGAGAATACAGTTGTGATGTGTCTCAACTTGTGATCTACAGAAACAGAGATATTAAATTTATAATGTGTTTAAGCTCCTAAGTATGTGTTGTTTGTTACACAAAAGTATAATGAAAATGAATACAAACTGCTATGGTTCGAATGTTGTCCCCTCCAAAACTCACGTTGAAATTTAAATGCCATTATAACAGTATCAAGAGGTGGGACATTTAAGAGATCATTAGGCCATGAGGGCTCCACTCTCACTGGTGAGAATGGTGCTGGTATAAAAAGTTGAGTTCGACACTCTCTTTCTCTCTTGGCCCTTCTGTCTTCCACCATGGGATGGTACAGCAAGAAAGCCTTCACCAGATGCTGGCAACTTGATATTGGACTTCCCAGTCTCAAAAACAAGAAGAAATAAATTTCTGTTTATTATAAATTATCCAGTCTCAGATATTTTGTTACAACAATACAAAATGGGGCCGGCCCATGGCTCACTCGGGAGAGTGTGGTGCTGATAACACCAAGACCCCGGGTTCGGATCCCATATAGGGATGGCTGGTTAGCTCACTGGGTGAGCATGGTGCTGACAACACCAAGTCAAAGGTTAAGATCCCCTTACCAGTCAACTTTAAAAAAAAAACAAAAACAGAAAACAATACAAAATGGACTAAGACAGAAAATTGCTGTCAGAGAAGTGGGATGTTGCTCTCACAAATATCTGAAAATGTGAAACAGGTTTTGTAACTGGGTAATGGATAGAGGTTGGAGGAATTTAAAGGAGAAAGCTAGAAAAAAGCCTAGATTGCTGTGACTGGAGTGTTAAGGGCAATTCTGGTGAGTCCTCAGAAGAAGAAAGAGCTGTAGGGAAAGACTGACACTTCCTAGAGATTACTTAAATGGTTGTGATGAGAATGTTGGTAGAAATATAAAGGCTCTTCTGATGAATTATCAGGTGGAAATGAGGAACAAGGTATTGAAAACTGAGGGAAAGGTCATCCTTGTTACAAAATTGCAAAGAAACTGGCTGAATTGTGTCCATGTCCTAGGGCTTTAAGGAAGACAGAATTTAGGAGCAATGATATCTGGCAGAAGAAATATCTAAGCAGCATGGCATTCAGGGTGCTGTGTGGCTTCTTTTAACTGCATATAGTAAAATATGAAAAGAAAGAAATGATTTAAAGATATAATTTATAATTAGAAGGGAAACAAAACTTAGGTATTTGAATGATTCTTAGCCTGGCTGTGTGGTAGAAAATGAAAAAGAATTTTCAAGAGAGAAAAATTAAGAGTGTGGCCAAGCAACCATTTGGTAAGAATATTAGTGTGAATGGAACAAAGCTATAGGCTGTTCATCAGGACAATGAGAGAAGGACCCCAAAGGCACATTGAAGATTGCCACTACTGCCCCTCCCATCACAAGCTCAGAGGGCTAAGGTTTGGGGGAAGGACATATATCAAAAAATAGGCCTAGGTTGTACTTGGGACTTTGGGGCCTGCTGCCCAGGGCTGCCTCAAGTCTCCACTCTACATTCCAATGCAGCCCTCCACAGCTGCCCCAGCCATGGCTCAAGTGGGCCCAGGTGTGGCTCAACCTACTACTCTAGAAGGTACAAGCTGTGAACCTTGACAGCATCCACATGGTGTTAATTTTGCAAGCACACAAAATGCAAGAGGTATGGGGCCATAGCTTCCTCCACCTAAAACTCAAAGGATGTTGTGGACAGCCTGGGGGTCCAGGCAGAGAATTGTCACAGGGGCAGAGCCACTGCCTAAAGTATCCACTAAGGAATGCCTAGTGGAATCATGGGGACCGGGCTACACCTGAGACCCCAGAACTGTGGAGCTACGAGCATGCGCCAGCAGCCTTGGAAAGCCTCAGTCATGAGACTCCAACTCATGAGGGCTGCTATGTAGGCTAAGCCCAGCAAAGCCATAGGGCTGGGCTGCTCAAGGCCTCAGGGGCCTGACCCCCACCCAAGTGTGTCTGTAAGGTACGTGCTATAGGTTAAATGTGTCCCCCAAAAGTTCATGTATTGGAAAGTTAACCTCCATTTTAATAGTGTTAAGAGGGTGTGAAATCCTATTATAGTAATTGAAAGGTGGGTCCTTTAAGAGGTGATTAGATTGTGAGGACTATGCCCTTTTGAGTGGATTGATCCATTTATGAAGTAACAGGCATGGTTCTGATGTCTTTAAAAGGACAGCAAGTGAGGAGGTTAGCTCTCTCTTACTTAGCCCATTCTCAGCATATGACACCCTGGTCACTACAGAACCCTATAGAGTGTTACCCCACCAAAAAGAAGGCCTTTACCAGGGAGAAGGCCTTCTCTGGACTTTGTACTTCTCAGCCTCTGAAACTGTTCAAAATAAATTTAATTTCTTTATGAATTACTTAGTTCAGGTATTCTGTTATAAGCAACAGAAAATGGACTATTACACTGGGATATAAGTCAAAAAAGATTATTCTCAACCCTTAGGATTTAGTACTGTTTGCCCTATTGAGTGCTGGGCTTGCCTGGAACCTGTTACTCCTTCCTTCTTTCCTATTTCTCCCCTCTGGAATGGAAATATCTATCCCATTTTGTGGTTTTCAGCAACTTCAGAGTTTATATGATTCTTCCTTATTTATTTTTTGCTGAAACAACAACCCACCGAACTCAACATTTGATGAACCACTTTTTTTTTTTTTTAATCACATGATGCTGTTCCATGATATGTTGCTATGTTTCTATGGATCTCTAGGAATAAGAAAAGCAGCATATTGCAAAATACCAATTAGACTCTGTATTATTACATTAAAAAATATGCATGTGTATGTGAGTGATACCATTGACTTCAAAAGCCATGCAATCTGCTTACAATTTTTTTCAAAATAGATTTTATTTTTTTGTCACGTGCTGGTCATATTTTATACAAATAAAGTATATATGAAAAGTTGTAAGAATAATTTTTTTAAGTTACTCAAATATTTTGTTTAGAATTTTTTTGTCTCTGATTATAAAAGAGAATGTTCTATGTTTTTAAAATTTCTTTGTCAGTTTTGGTATAAAGTTTATCTTGGACTCATAAAATAGTGTACCTTTTCTCCAATTTCTGAAATTATTTGGGTAATTTTTTTCTTAAAATTTTGATATAATTTACTGGAGAATCCATCTAAATCTGGTGCTATTCTTTGTGGGAACATTTTTTAACAATGTATTTGCTTTATTAGATTTGGGATTATTAAGATTATCAGTATCTTTTTGTGTAAACAATGGTCATTTGCTCTTCTGAGGAATTCATTTATTTTAACTAAATTGTCAAATTTGTTGGCTTAAAGTTGTTTCATTATAGCCCTTCCATTTTTTTATTATATCTAGGATCTGACTGTTATATGTTCTTTCATCATTGGTAATTTGTGTTTTCCCCTGTTTTGGTGGGGGGGCATTCTTACTAGCATTTTATCAATTTGATTTGTGACTGTTGATTTTTCTCTGCCATAGTTATTTTCCCTATTTCATTCATTTCTGCATTTCTGAATTTTTCCTTCTTTTACTTTTTTTGAGTTTGATTTGCTGTTTTTTTCTCTAGCACCTTTAGGTAAAATATTAGGTCATTGATTTAGACTTTATTCTCTTCTAATATAAGTATTTAAAGTTATACATTTTCATAATTTTAGCTACAGCCTACAAATTCTGACATTTTCTGATTTTCTGTGTTGCTAGAACTGGAAAGTGCCCTCAGTTGAAAAGCCATGTATATGTATATATCCCCACCCCTTTTTTTAAGGGTCTACTTTCTTCCAGCTTCTTCCTGCTTCCAGTCACTCTCCAGTAGCTCAAAAGGTTGTTGTTGCTTTTTAAAAATATCTTGTTATAACTGTAATATGTGGGAAGAATTAATTCAATACAAGCTATTCTGTCATCATCAAAAGTGGGACTTCTATAAGGTCTCTGAGAATGTCATTTTATGTGATTTTCTCTATAATTTCCTATGTTTTTACACATATGGTTTATTTTGTTGTTGTTGATTTTAATGTGGCTTTCTTATCTTAATGTATTCATTTTTCTCTTACAATTTGTTTTAAAAGTTTGCGTGTCAAAACTCATCTCTTGATTTTGTGTAATTTCATCTTTGAAAGCTTCATAGTTTTTGTTTTATTTTTACAAAACACAACAATGTCTATAAAGAAGTACTTTGATGATTTCCTTTTCTGTTTCCTTGTGTATTTACTCTTGTGATGTGTGTCTTTCATCTATAGATAACTTGTGTTTCAATCCTTCTTTATCTTCTTCCCCACCTAAGTTTCATACTGATTCCATTGTTGTTATTACTTTCGATGAAGCTATTTGTTAAAGAATCATGTGGGGAGAAACAGGGATAGTAAAATGAGCCAGTCAGCTTCTTCTTGTAATTGCTGTTGCAAATAACCTCAATAAATTTATTTTCTTTGCCCTGGGGACAACTTTCCTGTTGTTGTTATTGCTGTTGTTATTAGTGTTCAAACAGCTTGTTGAAGATGGCTTTAGGTCAAAGCTCTCTGTGTTGCTCTCAGTCATTTTATGCTTTTTTTTTTTTTCTTACTCCTTTAGTGGCTCCTCAGGCCAGCAAAATAATCATACGAGTACCTGATATACACATTTTATCCTTCAGCCCCAACTCACTTTGTAATTTGTGGTTTCAAACAATATCTCGACCAGGGTCTTTAATTTTAAGAAAAGTCTGAAAAAAAGTACATCAAATCTCATCTTTCTCCTGCATTTTGGTCCAGATTTTACAATATTTTGTAAGTGTGCTTTGAGTTTTAGTGTTTTTGTATTTCTAATATCTATATGATTTCCCAGAAGTTTGAAAGAAAAGGAATGAGAAAAAGGACTTTTATTCTTTTATATTTAGCTGGAAGTCCAGCCAGTACTTTTTGAAGGTTTTAGTTTATATTGCTCCTTTTAGATAAAGGTGATAAAGTGATGTCAAAGATTTATATTTCCTTTGCTCTTCAGGTGCTTTAGGATTCTGTGAATCCTACAATACAAATTTTAATGCGTCTTAAATAAAACCTTCAGCTCAAACAGTATTTATTAGACAACATAATCTAGTTTTGAGATTAATATGATGTTTTTGAAAATAGACAGGACTGGGTTAAAGCGTTATATGTACCGTTATAATACCTGTTGTATTATAATTCAGAAAATTGCTTAACTTCCCTAGTTCCTAATTTCCATTTCTGTATGTTGGTGATAAAAATATCTACCTCGAAAGATGTGGTAAAGATTAAATGAGATAACATAGAGAGAACAATAAAATAATTGGTACATAGTTATTGCTGAAAAATATTAGCAATTATGATTATTAATTTAGAAAAAAAATATTTGACCAAATTATGATATTAATTGTCATAAAATTTTATTGATGAATTCTATTCTCTGCCATCCTTGGGTGAAAATATACGTGTAACTGTTCCCCGACAAATGAAATTATTTAGCTGGAGAAACAGAAATATGGTTGACACTGATTCCTATGTGCTAGGACCTTGATGTTTGAGGGTTGGGCTTACTGGGAGGAAAGCTTCGCTCGTGGAAGTTTATGCCAGCTGGTGGCATGTCATCTTTTGTCTCGTCTACGCCCTGACCTTTCAGCTTTATAACTTCCAAATGTTTATGTAATGAGAACTGCCCTTTTAAAATTGACACAGTGATTAAAATTGAAAATGAGAGCTGAGACTTTTCTCTAATAAGTAGGCTGGATCTGAGCATACATCTGTCCAGCAAAAATCTAAGCAAGCAGGCACACATTTCTTTGCTTGTATTGAAAAAGTGAAGGTGACATTTATACTGTTCAATAATTTTTCTCTCCATCTGTTTATTCAATGGTGAGATTTAAGTTGGCAAATGCTATATTCATATTGATGCTACTTCTAGGCTATCTTTCAAATATTCAGCTTTTTGATGGTTACATCCAAAGTCTTGTTGAACACATAGTAATTCCAATTTATAAGAAAACATCCCTTCAGGAAGAGAAGTATAATCCACGCAGAACCCATACTACTCCAGCAGTTCATCTCACCAACAGACCTGCCAGTTCTGTCAAAGTTTTCTAGGTCCTGTAACAGGTTTTTCTAACTACTTTCTTCACTTCCAATTATGTTTTTACATATATATACACACACACACATAACTTTCTTCTCACCTGAATTGAGATGAGTTGCAGTTATTCAAAACCAATGTTCTAAGGGACTAATGGGGAAAAAGAATCCTTAAAGTGCAATACTTTCAGCTTTATATTTTTCAGAGAACGTAGAGACTCACAGGAAAGATTTAATAGCAACAGAATATTTTCATTCAAATATGATTGAAGTCGAGTCACAAATGTGAACTGGACATAGGGATTTTTATTTCCCCTCTTCCTCACCCTGCTCTCCTCTACCTACATTCTAGTGGCTTTCTTGTTCCTTCTGCATACCAAGTTAAATCCTTTTGATTAGTTTTTGGGACCTTTTTCTCTAGCTGATCTCTCTCCATGGGACACTCATGCTCCATAATTTTGTGTGACTAACTCCTTCTCAGTTCAGAATTCACTGCTTCAGGGAAACTTTATTGGTCATTACTTTTTAATGCAATGCCCTTTTTTATTTTCTTCAGGGTGCTTAATAAAATTATATTAAATTATTTTATTTGTTTTTTAAAATGTCTTCCTCCCCTAGGATGTAACCTACACGATAGCAGGGACTTATGTTTTTTATTATTTTCCTGTGTGTAGAAAAGTGCCTAGAAAATAGTAGGTACTCCATAAATAGTTACTGAGTAGATGAATAAATGAATGAATAATATTTACCATCCAGAATTCAGCTCTCTACTAAACTTAATTGAAGTTGGATTTCCAACATCTTTTGTTTTAAGCTAGCATCTAAAGTTAATTACTTTCAGTCACAGTGACCAAACTTACCTTAACTGTGCTCTGCTTTCCAGATAGATAGAGGGTGGCTTCTTTTATTTCAGAAGCCTGAGTTTCCTACTTGTCTTTCTACTGAGTACAGTATTTGAATTTGAGTGATTCATGTAAATTTTTCTCATTTTCCTGGGAAAGAACATTGACATGACTGGGTCAAATAAGTGTGACTGTTCACTTTCAAGTTGTTCTAATTGACTCCTTCCTTTGGAAGATGAAATGCTTGTGGCATTTGAACATGCCCATTTAAAATATTTATTTTTTCATTTTATTTTAATTTATCAATATACCATATAGTTGATTTTCCTGTCCCTTTACCAATTCCTCCCTTCCCCCCTCCCCCCATCAGCATCATATCTGTTCACGTGTCTTAACAAGTTCAAAGAATTGTTGTGATTGTTGTATCTTCTACCCCCCAACACCATTTATTTGTTTGGGTATTTATTTATTTATTTAGCTCCCACAAATAAGTGAGAACATGTAGTATTTCTCTTTCTGTACCTGGCTTATTTCACTTAATATATTTTTCTCTTAAGTCCTTCCATGTTGCTGCGAATGGTAGTGTTTCTTTTTTTTTTTTTTATAGCAGAGTAGTATTCCATTGTGTAGATGTACCACATTTTCCTTATCCACTTATCTGATGATGGGCATTTGGGCTAAGGAACGCTCCTGTACTGTTGGTGGGACTGCAAAATGTTGCAGCCTCTATGGAAAATGGTATGGAAGATCTTCAAACAATCACAGATAGATCTACCACATGACCCAGCTATTCCACTGCTGGGTATATACCCAGAGGAATGGAAATCATCATGTTGAAGGGATACCTGTACTCCCATGTTTATTGCAGCACTATTTACAATAGCCATTTGAAATATGTAAACATTTAAATATTCAAGTAACAATAATTTTCCTGTCAAAAAATTTTTCTACAAAAATCCAGATAAGATGGGAAAGTCTCATCACTATATAAATGTGCATTATTATCAAAGCCCACTTTGTGTGCTTTAAGAAAGGACACTGATTGCTAAAATTTGAGGGATGTTCAGATCTCAAAATCATTCAGTCCAGCTACTCTCCCAATGCTTGGATTCTCTGCACCAGATTTCTTTCAAGTAATTGTCTTGTGTGGTGAGTCTGTACCTGAACACCTTCATTAGCAGGGTTTATACAATGATGAGAGATGGTCTATTCCATCTTTGAACAATTTTGATTGTAGAAAAGTGTCCTTTTAGGTTAATCACTTAAATATTCTTCTGGGTTATCCTTCAGTTGGTTCCATTTATGTTCCATAGTATATATTGAACAATTTTATTTCTGATTACCAAAATAATTTTCTTTTTAACATTTTTATTGTGAAAACAACACAAGCTTATACTAAAAATTCAAATGATATAAAAGAATATAAAATAAAAAGTATCTCTTTCTTACTACATTTTCTTAGCCCTATTCTGCAGAGGTGGCCACTAAATTTTCTTGTAGAATCTCTGATAAAATTTTCACCTAAAAATATATATGTCTACTTAAGATAGATATAGATTATATAGATTTTTAAAACACAAGTTGGAACATACATACTTTTCTGACTTATTTTTGAATTTTACAACTGATTCATATTTTCCTATGAAATTGTGTTGAACTACTTTATTCTTTTTATTAGTTTCAGAGTATTCCATTGGAAAACTCTGATGGATAAAAGTTTATGTTCGTGTGTGAGAATATGAGTACAGTAAGTGTTTTAAAAAGGTTGTTTGATCAATTTTGAAGAATTTTGCTCTTTTTAAAAATTTTATTAGTTTTTTGTTATAAAATGACATAACACATTACTTTTTTTTTCAAGTTTCATAGTAAGTATCCTCTTTGATAAGAAAAATCATGAAATAAGTATGTTGTGACTGAAATTTAAACTTCTTTCAATTTCAGGAGAACAAGGTGAAGTTTTCAGTACTGTCTCTGGCTAGTACCTTTTAACCTAACTAACATGTAATGTGTGTGTGTGTGTGTGTGTGTGTGTGTGTGTGTGTGTGTGTGTATTGCAAGGTGTATTACTCCGTTTCTGTTGCTTATAACAAAAGACATGGAATTGGGTGATTTATAAGATGACAACATTTATTGCTTATAGTTTCAGAGACTAGGAAGTCCAAAGTCCAGGGAACATATCTGGTGAAGGCTTTCTTTGGTGGTGTCTTCAGTGACAGCAGGGTATCACACTGCAAAATGTCAGAGCAGAGAGAACAAAAGAGCAACCTTTTCATCCACTCTCTTTTTAAAGCCCTCAGAATGACACCCCTGACCACCATTATTAACCCATTCACTACTGCACGGTCCTACAATCCAATCACCTCTTCAAGGCCTCACCCTTCAATTACCATAATAGGATTTCCCACCCTCAAGAGTTACATGGGGGATTAAGTTTTGTGGCGACATTCAACCCAAGGCACAAAGGTACTTCAAAAAGTTCATGGAAAGATTCATATTATCTTTTAATTGTATTTTTCCATAAACTTTTTGAAGTACCATCATGTGGGCATGTATATATATACACATGTGTATACTTGTAATACACACACACATATACTTTACATTAGGAACAATTTTATTTCACAATTTTGTTTACAGTAAAATTGTGAGATTAATTGTTGAAGTGACTGATAAATTTCTTTTGTTAAATTCCAAAGAAAAACTTCTAGAAGTGTATCCATTTTATAATTTTTCTAGAGTAAGTTTTTAAAAAACTTTATTTTGAAATAACTTGAGACTTACAAAAAAAGTTGCAAATATAGTACAGAGAGTTCACACATACCCTTCACCGAGATTCTCAAAGTACTAAAAGTTTATAAAATCATAGTACAAATTTCAGTTTTTCCCTTATATTTCTTTTGATTCCATAATCCGGTTAGAATCCCATGTTGCATTTAGTTGTTATGTGTCCTTAGTCTTTCTAATCTGTGACAGTTCCTCAGTCTTTTCTTATCTTTCATTAGCCTGATACTTTGCATGAGTACTGGTCACTTATTTTATAGAATGTCTTTCAACTTGGGTCTGTCTGATGTATTCTCATGATTAGAATGAGGTTATGCCTTAAGAAATATTAAATTTGTCAGCTAAGCACAGCCTATCTTTATTTGCAATCTTTCTCTTTTATAATACAGTTTTTCCACCTGTGTGCGGTAGGACTGGATATTTCTAGAAATAAGTAAAGATATTTGCTGATATTAAAAAAAAAAGAATGAGGTTATGTATTTTGGCAATAAAATTACAGAAGCAATGTGTCCTTTTCACTGCATCATAATAAGGGAAAAAAGATGTATTATTATTAGTATTGTATACCTCAATCACATGGCTAACTTGGCATTTACTAGGTTTTTCTAGTATAAGTATACTATTTTTCTCTTTATAATTGATAAATACCTTGGGGGAGATATTTTGAGGACCTGCAAATATTCTATTTCTCCTCAAACATTTTTCATTCACTGGTGGATCTCACTTATAATTATCACTGTCATGTTTGCCTAATGATGTTTTTGTATTTCCCTTATTTTATTTACATTTATTAATTGAAATTCTTCTGTGAAAAGGAGCTGCTACTTCTCCGTCAATTATTTACTCAATTATTTTTATCCATATCAATTTAGGACTATGAATATTTATTTTATTCTCTAGGTTATAATTAGATACAATCATTCATTATTTTGTTGCTCATTGTTCCAAATTTGGCTATTAGGAGTTTCTTTGGTTTGGCTTCTGTATCTTTTTAACATGCCTCCATCTTTTGTTTAATCACTGTCTTGTTTCCCAGTGCTATAATATGTTCCAAGCTCATCTCCTGGTTTTTCTGCCCCATCCTTGGAACCACTAATTTCTCCAAGAAGCCCTAGTTTCTTTTTATTAGAGAATAGTATTTTAAAAGCAAGATTTAGGGGCTGTGGGTGTTCGTTGCTACAAGATATCATTGCTTCTAAGCCCTCTCAGTTGGCAGAAAAAAGAAATCTAGGTGTACTAACTCATATTACTTTTACATCCATATGTAGTTCTATATCTATCTGAATATGTATTTAAAACCATGAATTCATGCTGATACTTCCTATTTCAATTAAACTCCACAAGGTTTATGTTAGTTTTCACCCTTGTTAGTTTTTCATTTCTATTAGTTTGTGTAAATTCTTTCTCCCTGGTTGTCAGTATGTGCAACATATTCACTTTTTAACTTAATCCTACTATACATATAAGGTATATTTCTTATTGTTTGTATTCACTTTTGGGTTAAGGTTTTAACTTAATTAAACCTTTAACAAAGTAGTTGCACCAATTTATTGTCTCTCTAACATTACTGGAGAATTTATTTTTCCACATCCCCACAAATTCTGTGTATTAATTTTTTCTTCATCTTTGGTAATCTAGTATATCAAGATTAGAATTTTATTGTTGTTATATTGCCTTTATTTGTAAGTAAGATTAAGAATTTTTCATAAATATATAATGAATTTGTATTTGTTTATCTATGAACTTATTGTTTATACCATTTGGCCATTATTTTTATTAAGCTATTGGGGATTTTTTTAACTGCCTCAACAATAGATAAGCAAATGAGCCTTTTTCTCTCTTACATATGTTGTAAAAATTTTCTCAACTATTTACTTATTTTGTAAACATTGAAATGCACAGTTCTTTGTGGACATTTCAATAAATTGATATCCACGTCAACATATTGAACATTTTAATTGCCTTTTTACTTTGAGTTTGGAATGTCACAAAAGCTTTCTTTCTTTCTTTTTTTTTTTTTTTTTTTTTTTGGTGGCTGGCCAGTGTGGGGATCTGAACCCTGGACCTTGGTATTTTAATGCCACACTCTAACCATCTGAGCTAACTGGCCAGCCACAGAGCTTTCAATTTATCAATTTTTTTGGTCAGAGATTTAGATATTTGTCTTCTTTATAAAGGATTTCTCTACCATAGGATTATTTCTAAAAATTTCCTTATGCTTTTTTCTAGCATTTTAATGATTTATTTTTGCATTCAAATTATTGCTTTCTAAAAATTATATATGTGTGTTAAATAACATAGGGATTTTATATATTGAATAACATTGATTGAGCTCTTGCTCTGTGCCAGCTATTGGGCTGGATAACCTAAGGATCAACCTAAGTTACTTTTTACAGCTGCTGTAAAACAGAGATAGCAGCATTAAATTTTGCAAATGAGAATACTTGTTCAAAGCCACATAAGTGATAGATGCTGGAGCTGGATATTACATACAGGTCTACCTACCTACATATTACATATTCTCAACCACTGTGTCATGGAGATTATCTTTGAGGAAAAGAGACAAAAACAATTAAAGTAATAGATACCAAAGAACAACAACAAAAACAAAACACACGTCAATATCTTATAATACTATTTTCTTTATTGGTTATTCTAATAACATTACTGCAATTTATGTGAAATCATCATATAAATGCACCCATAGAATAAAATAAACACATAAATGTCATAGTTACTATTCTGTAATGTTTTACCTACAGAAGCAACATATTGCCTCTACTGTAAGTAGCCGATTTGCTTCATAGTTATTTATTTCTTCATACACCAAATCTACCCTACAGAGAACACGAAGCCAAGGCTCTGCTCAGTTTACACTAATCCAGCCAATGCAGACTGATGCTGTTCTCTCTCCATGCCCAAATATCTATTAACATGGAGAAAATCTGGATTATCTGGTACTGGATGTGCAAAAATGACTTCAGCATTCTGTGCCGGATGATTGAATACATCCTTGGATCAGCCTATCAAGGTTTAATTGAACTACAAATCCAGTGATAAGTGGAATAGAACCCCTGTGCAAAACAGGACAGAAATATTCTAAGCTTTAGTTAATAAACAGAGGCAAATGGAGACTTCTGCTTACATTCACAGCATCCTTTGATTGTATCAGTGATTCAAAAAATATGACTTTGAAATATTTAAAGTTAACAGTTCTATAACAGTCATTATACGGTAACCACTTTGTGGTCCATAAATGATACTAGAAAAATAAATTGTAACAACAAAATATTTTAAAATTTTAAAATAACTTAAGTCCTTAGCTGTAGTTTAAATTCCTCAGGGCTGTTTATTTATTTGCACAATACTCTTAAGTATAAAGTGGATGCTAAATACATGTTTTATTTGTATGTATGACTGATTGGTTTTTAGAGGAAATATATCAGTAGATAAGGTATAATAAATTTAATTCATTATAAAAGTCATATTAGTTGATAAAATAAAGGTTTGCTTATTGAGTAAGAGAATGTATAATAGTCAGTTTTGTAGTTGCCACTGTCAACATTTTATCTGGCATATTGGATGAGCTCATTGGTTTAAAATCAAAATTAGGTAAGCTACATTCATATTTACTTAAAACTTGCTGAACCTCTCATAAGGTTCGAGAGGTTTATTTCTGAAATATTTATGAAAGTATTATTACTTAAAAATTCATGTTTACAAATCCATACAAAACTAAAGACAAAATTGAGTAAATCAATATGACAAAATTGCAGAGATGGGGAAGAGATTAGTCTTTGCTAGGGGCTAGAGAAAAGAAGGAGGGGGTGTAACCGTAAATGTTAGCATGAAGGAGATTGTTGTGGACAGAATAGTTCTGTATCTTAACTGTGATGGCTGTTGCATGAATCTGCACATGTAATTAAATGGCATAGAACTATACACACACATTGTACTAATATCATTTTTCTGGTTTTGGTACTGTTCTACAGTTACATAAGCTGTATCATTGGGAGGAACTGAGTGAATGATACACAGGGCCTCTCTGTAGTATTTTTGCAAATTCTTGTGAATCTATAATTATTTCAAAGTAAAAGTACAAACAGTGACTGAACAGAGTTAGACCTGACTTGTGTCATGGTTGTATTTTCCCCCTCACCATTTACATTTAAATGTGTTCTACAGTCCTACTTTGAATGATGCTATTTACAAGCTGTACATCCTTTGGCTTTTGACAAGCCGTTGCAGGTGGCATATCAACTCATCAAATGCATCATGTTCCCTGGTTTTTAAGTGATGAACACATGGCATTTGATCTGAAATATTTCTTTGGAGGACAGAATTTCTCAAGTGTTTTGGTCAAAACACTGTTGTGACACTTGCTCATTTCTACCTTTGTTGCAAATATGGTTTGATGTCTTTCTCTAGTACAATAGAAAATGTGAAATATTGGAGTTGTCCTGATTTCATAGCTTCTCTGTGATATCAGGAACTCTTTGCAACAATATATCAACATTCTGTTATTCGCAGATTCTTTCCTGTGCTCATATATATATTACATGTAGGTGAATGGTGTGGATCCTCCCTATGAGCATAAATAATGTTGTAAGACATACCACTGGCAACTTAGGATATATGTGTAAAAGTGGGAAAGAAAGATATTATAATTCTCTTGTCCTGCTTGTCTCTGTCAATGCTAGGAACTCTCAACAGGCAAAAATTCCATCTTGTTTCAATTTCCATTTCCTTATAAACTAGTGAACTTGAATATATAAATGTTTTATTCCATTTGTTTCTTATTTTATAAATTGCCTTTGTAGTGTCTTTGTAGTAATTTGCCTATTTTTTCTTACAGAATAGTCCTTTCCCATTTGATTTAAAGAGCTGCTTCTGTGTAATCATATAGAGTTTTTGTTGTATACGTTGCAAATATTACTCCTTAGTGTATGTTCAGTGGCAGGAGAACAAAAATGGTGTGCACAGGGAATTGAAAATAAAAAGACCAAAGAAAGAAAGAGAGAGAAAGAGTAGGAAGGAAAGAAAGACCACAGTGATGTGTTGGACTGCAGAGGGAGAGAGCTTACCTAGGGTTGCGAAGTGGGGTGGCTGGGGGGAGGGAGGTCGGGGATTAATTGGGTGGGGCACACAGGGAAGAATCACAATTTGTGGTAATGGGCATGCTGCTAGTATTGATCTGGCCATCACATCTTGGACACAAGTGGTGACCGTCAGCTTTGTACCCCATGAATATGCATAACCAATAAAATAAAAAAAAAAAAAAAAAGAAGAGAAGAGAGAGAGAAAGAAAGAAAATGCAAGCAAGCCTGAGGGGGCTAATGTACAGAGTTAGGGCTGATGTGAAGGGCTAGCAGGAGCAAAAAAAAAAAAGAAACACACATCTTGTCTAAAGGATTTTAGTTTTCATCCTGGCAATGATAAGCCATTGAAATGTTTTAAGTTGGGTGTGTGAGTGGGATGAAGTGTGAAGATGGTAGTGGTGGTGTAATTGAGGTTTACTGTAAAATTTTTAAAAATCTATCTAAAACTCTTTGCAAAGAGAATGGGACAAAGTTAGTATTCAACAAATAACTGTTATTCATTTTTAATATGAATATAATGATTTCTATTACCATTTCTGTTAGAAAGAGACTCTGAGATCTGGAATGGCTAAATGATTATTCCAAAGTCATAGCTATAAGAATTGCAGATAGCTGTTTCTAGGCTACATCTCATTCTCATCTAATATCTAGAGTGCAAGTATGTCTACAGCGAGCAATTTGTGAGCTCACAGCACTAACCCAGCCAGAAGAGCAATCCTGTTACAGACCAAAACATTAGGAGTATTAACAACAAAAATTTAATCATGCAATTGGGTCACTCTGATGAGAATCATACCAAGTACTTGTGATTAATATATCAGAGGCAAAAAGATTTAGTTACAATAGCATTTGCACAGAATAGGTTTTGAGAAACAATATTATCCTCATTACAGAGTTAGTCTGCCAGGATTTACAAGTGCCATTTTTCAAAATTAAATAATCTACAAGCTTCACGTTCACAAGCATGCCTATACTCTGTGGGCCCTCAATAAATAGTAGCTGACTGACTGACAGATAAACACTCCTGTAAACAGATAAACGCTTCTAAGTGAACAGTTGCCATATATTTAAAGAGACAGTATCAGATCTACATGTAAAACTAGAGATTAACTATATGAGAAACATAGCAAAAATGAAATAGTAAAAATATTTTTCTTGAGAACTCTATTGAGTTCCTTAAATGGTAAATGAAGATAAAGTTCAGCGATTATTAAAGTAACTCGATAAAAATTTTGTTAAGTAACTTTATTCCGCACAATGAGTGCTCTTTAAAGATTATAAACAAATCCATTTTTATAATTTCAAATCTTTAACCTGCCTATCAATTAATCTGTTAATAGTGAGAACAGTCATCTTACAAATATATGTGATATTCTTGAGGAAGAGGCATATAAAGAAACAGCCCAGACAAAACTAAAGAAGCAGACATTTGATTACACCCTCTCACCTCAATTTTCTTTATGCTAAAGTCTCATTAAGTATCCTTACCTAAAACAAAGAGTATTTTCCTAGTAATTTATCTGAAATGTAGTAACATCTTGATTAACAATCTTTGCTCCAATACTTAACTAGCTTTATGAACTTAGGCAAGATTTAACCTTTCTGAGTTTAATATTTGTTCATCTCAGTAATAAGAATAGTTAATTGCACAATTGCTTTAAACAAAATATTTTTTAAAACATGTATAATATCTGGTATAGTACTGGGCATTTGATGGACATAAAATAAGTCTTATTTACTGATATTATTTATTAATTAAGGATTATAGTGACAATTTCTCCAGCAACAAAGCTCCATTTAGCATAATCTCTCTTGTTAATGGGAAGTAGGGAGCAGTTCTTGTGTGGCAGCTGAATTTATTTTATTTTATTTTTATTTTTTTTCTTTTTCATATTTTTGTGTGGCAGCTGAATTTAAAGGATGAGCCAGCATGGTAGCCTCTGGGGGACAGGACAAGTCTGGCTGAAAAGAGGGTCTTGCTCTCTGGGTTGACATAGGTTGGATGCCTGAAATGTGTTAGTGAATCAGCTCTGATCCAGAGGAGAAAAGTAAAGAGGATGAGTTGAGTATAGATTTCAGTCATGCCAGAGACCAGCTGGAAATTTTTCAGCTGTCACAGTCACTCCAGGTACTACTTCATTGTCTACAGAAGTTAGACTTTCTTTGTAAGAAGGGCTAAAAAAAAATAATACAGTGACATGTTCTAAATGTTGATCCAAGTAGTAACATTTCTAAGTGTCATGTTAATGGGATACTAATGAATCCTATTAATAAGGTAGAGAGTCACTCATAAATGTCTATAATTATGTTCTTTCTGTATTCGTTCTTTCAGCCCCTTTCTTTGCCTAGAAATAGAGTGAATGTTGAATAGGAGATACTGGCCTGCTGTGTAGAGACAGAGGCAGAGGGGAGAGAAATTACTGTCTATATTAATAAATGCTAAGCATTAGGTCTGTCTTTTAAAATGACTTCAAATGTTTTTTTCTTAGAGTTCTTCACAATACGGTAAATGCTATTCTTAAACCAAATTTCATTGATAAAATTGATATTTAGAGAAGAAAAATAACAAGAATGAGTTGGAATTTAAAACTAGGAATGTTTAAAATTTGGGAACACATGCCTTATTTCTGATTGAAAAGACTTACTTATTATAAGGATGTAAAACAACCTCAATATATATCATTTAATAAAATTGCAATTAGAATTTCAAGGCATCTTGCTTTAGCTGATCAAAATAATTTTAAAATATATATGAAGAATAATTTACCAAGAAATTTTGGGAAAGAAGAATATTAGGGAAGAACTTATATTAGTGAATAAAACTTGCTATAAAGCTGCAAACAGAACCATATAGCAGTGGCGTAAGATTAGGTAAATAAAGAAATGGTTCTGGGCCATAGCTGGACTCCTAACAAAATCATGTGCAAAAATCGATTTCTTAAGGACTACAAATCTCTACCTCCACCTTTTGCTGTCTTTATATCTATCTCTATCCCTACTCTTACCCACCCATATCTCTATCTCTCTACCTCTCTTGTTCCATATCTTTCTTCACCTGTCTATCCATCCATTATCTATATCTATATCTGTCTATCTATTTACCTCCCTATCTACCTACCTATCTCTGTGCATAGATATGGAGTAGGGAAGAGCATTATATATAATACAACTCAGGAGACATATTGGAAAAGACTGAGATTTGATTACAGAGAGTACTTAGAGAAAACATATTAGCAACAGAATCAAAAGACAAATAATATAATTAAAAATGTTTCCAACACTTATGATAAGAGATTATTTCTGATATTCAAAAAGCTCCTAATAATAAATAAGAAACAGCTCAAATGTAAAATGTATAAAGGAGACAAACAGGCAAATCAAAAGAGAAGAAAAGCAATTGAATAAAAACCATATCAAAAGGCATTTAACTTCAGGGAAACATATATTAAAAGGCAATGAAAGGGACACAAAAATCAACTCTATTGTATATTGATAAATTAAAAATTTAAAATATATATTAAAAAAGGCAATAAAATGTTTATCATCATGAGATTGGCAAGGATGAAAAAAATTGATAACACCCATTATTGAAAGAATTGTGGGAGACAGGTACTCATAAATTTCTTGGGAGATTTTGAAATGTTACCACCTTTTGGAAAGTAAATTGGTAGAATATATTAAAATTAAAATTACCCCACCATTGACTGAGCCCAATAGCATCTGTTAAAATAGAAACTAATCACATACATGCTCCCTGAAATTACACACCAATAAGTAATACCATATTCATAAGAAATATCTTCACCTATTGCAATATTGCTTGTGAGCTGCTACTATTCTCCCTTTATTTATTCTACACCAGGCACACTAAACTTCTTGCCGCCCTTCATATAGGGGGAATACCTTCTACCTGCTCTTTCCCACACACAGATTCTCTTCCCCCAGGCTTGCATCCTGACCTCTATCCTATCCCCTCCTTAGGGAGACATTTTCTGATCTCCTTATTCAAAATTGCTTTTCGTTCTTCTACACTGATACTCGTTGTATTCATTTCCTCTTTATTTTTCTCCATTATATTTTTATGGCATTTCTAACATTCTTCATAATTTACTTGTTTATTTTTACTATCTTCCACCTGGAATGAAATACTACATTTTAAAAAATGTCCATACTCTTTTTCTATGTAACATGCTTCCTCAGTCATTCTCAGGAATGATAAAATCGTGGAGTTGCAAATCTGTCCTAATAACATAAAATTAAAAACGTTGTATATAGGATGCTACTTATATACAATGCCCAATGTTTGTTAAGACATCATTAGAAACTCTGTCAAACATTATTAGATCGTAAAAATACAACAACATCTATTTCCCACATTTTTTATTTCTCCTTCTAATGTATGACCAGAGAATTCAGTACTGTAATAAATAGTTCTTCTCTAAAATTTCTCTTTATCCAAAATTTCTAGACCTTCTAATTAAAATCTTCATTTGATTAGAACTGCTAATGTTAGCTAGAAATTGATAAGAATAATAAACATCAAGGTGAGAGAAGGCTTATATCTTCTAAGGTATCTGCATTTGCACAAGTAAAATACACAAATATTATTGGTCTTGTTTTATAGATTGAGGAGGCAGAAATATTCTACTGGTTGGGTATAGGAGATTCTATAGAGGGCTACATTTAAAATTCAACGATATTTATCTTCTAAAGAGGTTAAGCTGCATCTTCAGAGATCTACCAACATAAAATACTCAATCTTGTCTCTTTAAGACATGCAAAAATTTTCACAGAAGACCCAGACCCAGAGAGACTTGGGTCATGTATTCAGTTGACTTTAAACTGTGACCCAGAGGTAAACTCCATAGCAGGGATACCTGATATTGCAGATGATGATAAAGTCAAAAGGACAATAAATAATAAAGAACTATACACAAGTTGAATCACTTAAGTGCTTGGGTTAAAAGATGGCAAATGCCAGAAATCAATGCAGATAAATGTAGAATACTGAATCTCGAGAAAGAAGAAAATGAGGCAATGTTGGCAAAAGTTTAAAAAAAAAAAAGTGCTGCAGCATGTTGCTCGAAGAACAGATTTGGGCGTTATGGAAAAATTCTCCAAAGCATGCAATGCATTGTGTTGCTTTCCAATGATGAGGGCAAAAAGAACAGTGACATATTTGCCCCTGAAATCCAATACAATTATAAATCACAGGGAAGAAGGAAGGTTTCAGAGGCTCTGCAAGGAAGTCACTGAATTTCTAGAGTAAACTGCTGATAGCATTAGCCAGGTCTATGTACGGAAAAGTGTGGGTAGCAGACAAAGTATCACAGACAATTTTAACGGTACCAAAAACTAGACTTTAAATTTCTTAAACCATTTTTGTCAAAGCAGTTTTATAAATTCCCCATAGACAGTGAATCAAATATCACTTTAAAGAGCTTGAATATCTGTCAATAACTTTGATGTTAAAAAGAATCAACATTTTTACATGAAACTCATCTTCTCACCTAATGCATCCCTCTCAAAATGTTGAATTGAAAGTAACACATACTTTTTCTACTTTAGAAAAACATCATTTTGAAAATAGTTCCCATTGACAAGTATTTATTTCTTCCTTCCATAATTCCCTTTTCTCTCCCCTTTTCTTCATTTCTTTCCAATATAGTTGATAAAAAATTGCTTATTTTTCTTAACTCTCTGTCGTTATCTTTTGCCAACCACAGAAATTCCTAAAACCATATTTACTTTAGTTTTTCTTCCCAACAGTATTAAGTTTTTTGGTATCTATGCCATAATGGACATACGACTGACATTTTGATGACTGCAAAATGAGCTTTACAGGACCCATAACTAGCACTAGTCTTATAAAAATTATTCTGTGCTCAATGTGTGCCAGATGTTACTTTAAGAGCTATATTTTAATTTTTTGTCACAGTTTTATGAGGCAGATTCTATAATTATCTCATCTGCAAAGGAGGAACCTGAAGGTCAAAGAGTTCAAGGTCACAGTGCTAGGAAGGGGCAGAGATGAAGATCCCGAAGCCAGAGGGGTTTGAATCTGGAGCAATACTCACATCCCAGCATACCACTGCTCTGTAGGTTCTAAAAACAATACATTTAGCACTTGTGGGAAGGTTCCAAAAAGCTTCAAAGCATTCAGAAATAACAGTACATTCTGTAATTCATGAAAAATGAGGAGCTATGCCAAGTCCTGGGACGGAAGAGGTGTCCCGTCTCTCTGCCTCATTTTCTCATTTCCTTATACTTGTTTGTAAAATCAAATGAGAATGTATGAAATATTTCATGAACAACTTGGCTTTATAAGTAATATGTGCAGGCTGCTCATTTCATAGATTTTTCCAGACTATAATATAATCATGATAGCTTGTTTACTTTTTGGTATTTCAGTGAAGAAAAGCAACCAGATTGAAGCTCAGCTCTCATCTTTGTCTCCTGGTTGTGACTATGGCAAGTGCAACTTCAGGTTTTATCCATCAGAAAAGGCACATCCAACTCTGTTTCAATAGTCATCCAAGCACCTATCAAAGATGCATTCGCATTAGGAGGAGAGGTAAGAAACAAGTGTAAAATTAGTAAAGACGTGATATCCTAATTAAAAGAGTCCTGTGTAGAATGCCAGAGAGGATATAGGCAGAGCCAAAGTGGTTGTGAAATCTTGTCTTCTCAGATGTCAATATCCTAGGAGCTGCTCCTTTAATTAGAATCTTCTTATATTTTATCTATGCTCAAGACATAAAACTCACTACAGTCACCCTGCCTAGCAACTGAGTCGCTTAAAACAAAAAGATTTATCCTGGAAAAAGAAAATCAGGGTCATAACAGTGCAAATATATAAATATGTACAGGGACTATCATTTTCTTGTAACGAATGGTAAAAAGATATGTGGGTGACAGTGAGAGAGTCGTGTGGATGGCTGCTTTATCACCCATCTCTGACTATGTTTCCCAAGCAGCTCTCTCACCAATCCTCAGCCCCAGGCCATCATTAGTCCTTGCACATGGAAGCAATGAAGGTGTCTCTTAAAGTAAATCATTTGAGGATTTTTATAATCTCAAATAAAATTTTCTAATATTTTTTTCTAAGTTTTCCAGGTTTAAGGTTTTAATCTTTTATTATTTATTGTGCAGCAGTTTTGAGAAGCATGATGAGAAGCCCTGGATAAATAGTTGGATGGCAAAATCTGTGCCGTACGATGCTCTATTAAAAACTAATGAGTTCTTTCTTTTTCATATTATCAGTGTTCTAGCCTCTGGTGCTTAAAAATTAATAGCATGTGGGTTTATAAACCTTTGGCTGTCGATCAGTAAAATTGCTGATAAATATCCTTTAGAGATTACATGGGAAAGAAAGTCTGCATATAAATGTTTTCTTCAACCACCAGAAAGACCATAGCATTCATTTCAACCAAACACATTTTACAGCGTTTTTATCTTTTTAAATGATATCGGGATAAAGAAAATTACATTTCAAAACAAAACAAATTTACTTCAAACAGCAACTTTGAAAATTAATAAGGAAAGATGGTAACAAGGCAGACGCTGTGGAATAAAGTGAATATTTCTCATTTCATTGCTAATGAGAATTTCATAAAATAACAAAATCATTGGTAAATTTTTTGTAGAAGTAATCAGAATAAAATTAAGAGAGACAGTCTATTGTTCGAAATTCTTTTTTGAAAGTCTTAAGTCTCTGTATTTATTTCTAAGTAGAATTGACTTGCATCTGCCTGTTAAGACTTAGATATGGACTTAGAAGATTATGAAACTTGAAAGGGTCTAACCCTTACCTAATGAAGGAAAAACAGAAAGCAGACACACTAAGAATCAGTACAAAATGTGAAGTCATGATGACATTGACTATTGAATTATTATTCTTGTATATTTATGTTTTCATAAGTCCCATATACATAGAAGAAAGGCTGGAAGTCAGGAAGAAGGAAAGAAGGCAAGAAGGAAAGTAGAAAGGAGGAGAGGAGGGATAGAAAAGGAAGAAAAAGGAAGGCAAATGATTACTGTTGAGTGTGTGATGAGAATTGAATTAAATATAAAATGGCTTTAAGTCCTATGCTGCTTTTTAGACATAATTCTCGTCATATGTTTTTTTCAGTGTTTACAATGAAATACATTTATTCTCTCAAGATAAGTATCATTCTTGTTTCTCTTAGACTGGTTTTCGAAAAGCTTTATTCTGGTTTTGGATTGCATATGCCATTTGGACCTTTAGTTTATCTGTGGCAGCAAGCACTCTGATGAAAGTGCTGCTTATTCTGTCTTCCACTGAGCATTTTGTTCCATTATGATCTCCTAGAACATTTTATTCTCCAAAAGATGTGGCACATACTGATTCTTTATTTTAAGAATTCTCATTTAACTTCTTCAGATTTTAAGATATTTAAAATTATCTTTTCAACAATGAAAAGTGAAAAAAAGAGAATGATCAGAACTGGGACATATTTTTAAATTTTTATCTTTTATTTTGAAAATGAAAATATATTATGGAATGTAATCTCACACTTACAGACAACTCATGCATGATGTGCATTAATAATATAAATATGTGGATAGAAACAAATTCCATGGTGGAAACATGGAGTAATTCTGAGGGCTTTTTAGCTAACGGTATTTTCTTTTACCTTTTCTTATGCAAGTTTCATCATGACTGCAGTAATGATGATTTGTAAGGATGACCACCAGTTCAGGTGTTTTTCTTCATAAGTAAAGAATATTGATTTTACCTGTTTTATGAATGTTATGCTGTTGCCTTGAAACCATCTTTGTGACTTTTAAAAATGATCAATGAGTGATTAGGAGAATTTGTATTTTGTTTTAAGTACGTATAAGCAATTTTAATTGTTATTAACATTGTACCTGGATCCATGTGAAGTACCTTGTAAGATTTTACTACATAAATAAGTGTTTACAATTTACATATACTTTAAAAAATGACCTGAGGTGACTTACACAAGAGTAGTAGTATAGTTATAAATGAAGTTAAATAGAGAGGTCAAAATACATATTCTTTAACAAAATATGGTTGTTGTAAAAAATTATAATAGGAGCATATGACAAGGCTTTTAAATTTAGATTTAAAGACAGCTCTGGGCTTCCTGACTGCCAAGTCAAAATGGGAGTACATTTGTCATTATACAACAAAAGAAAACATATCTGATCTTCTGGGGAAAAAAGGCAGAATATCACTATGCAAATAACATGGTAAATATTTCTTCCAGGAAGAAGACATCAAGACCCAACATAAAAATAGAAATTTCTTAGATGTTTTTTGGGAGGAGGAGGGAACATTATTGCATCGCACGCCTATTAAATTTTCATATTTATTTATAATCTTATTACATAACAATGTTGTGTCCAGTGAGGAGAGCAGTGCCTTTCCCTCTCATAGTTCTCAGCCTGAAATGCTCTCCTTCCCTCACTCTGGGACATTTAGGTAGCTGCTACTCATTCTTGAAGCCTCATCACAAATGTCATCTCTTAATAGAAGGTTTTCCTAAGCATCCTTAAGCTTTCTCATAGCACCCGGAGGATGGCACTTTTTGCTCTGTCTTGTTATAGCTGATTTACTTCTTCCTGATAGATTATTAACTTTCTGAAGGCAAGGAATATCTTTGTTGTTATTTTATTCCCAGTACCTAATATGGTCTTTGACAGCTAGTAGATGCTCAATAAATCTTTGGTGGATGAATGAATGTATGAATGAGTCTTGCACTGGGGAGTCTTGTCATCAATGGGTTTGAGGTAAGCAGGTGAGTGAGAAGAAGTGAAAGAGGGAAAATGACAGCACTATATATGGAGAGGAGTGGGTGTGTTCTTAGTCTTAGAGCTAATATTTCACCTGCTTTCTTGGGCAACTTCCTAAATGTTAAGAGTTAAGTGGATCTGGATCATTGAGTGGAATCTGGTGAAGGATAAGAAAAGATTTTGTTTAATCACATTTCCAAATCTCAAACTATTGTGTACTTGAGGACTGAAGGGGAGAAACAGAAAAATCTTGATACAGCTCTTTTCTATAAAATAGATTTTTCATGCATTCATTCTTAATAGTGTCTTTATCACAGCTGCCTTTGAGGAAGGCGACTTATATTTAGCAAGAACTGTTATTAATTAGTATTCATGGGCATAGCCTTTCATTTTGTTTGTTCTGAAGTTCCAAAATTGCAAGGAAAAAAATACTTGCCATTTAATTATATTAAATCAGATATCTGAACAACAGAATTCTGGCGTCAAGGACTGTATTAGCAAATTGTGCCAACTAGAAACACACAGCAAGAACCACACACTTTCCCTTTGCATTAGTGGCTTTTAAATCATATAGTGGCACAGTAACAGATACAGCTAGCATGGTATGACTGTCACATTTTCCACAAGTTCATTTTTAGCTACTTTGCCTTTTAAAGACAACATACAGTATGCTTTAGGCCTACACATAAAATGCTTCCCAAAATATAAGAGATAATTATATGCTTAAGAAGTAATATGCAAACAATCTTCTTCAGATAATTATGAACACTTTCTCATCATGGGAAACTAGCCAAGAAGTAAAGATATGCTGCACTTTGGGAAGTCATCCATTTTTAATACATGAGGCAGTGCTCCATCAAATACTGCAAGAAGAAAGTTATCAGATTTCTTGTGATCAAATGAACAACCAAAAGTAAAAGGAAACTAAAATTACAATTAACATCATTCACACAGTGCCCCATTAAAAAACAATTTTATGGAAAAAATATCTTCTATATGAATACATGTTGGCAGTCATCAAAAAACATTCCATTTTTAATAGATTCTGAAGATATTTGTGTATGTATTCCTTCAGGAATATTCTTTAAAACCCAATGGAAATTTTAAAATGCAAGTAAATTTGTGTAAGCTGTACTTTTGTGTTTCCTTATCTACACTCAAGTAAATATTGATTAATTATAGAAAAGGGTGATAGTTATAGTATTGCATAGAGAAGATGAGAAATTGAAATATACATGACACTAAATAATGTTTTTGTCCATTGTTTAAACATCCTAAAATCTAAAATTTTAACAGATCTCCACTAATATTTAAAATTATCTAATGTAGGAGAAAACTTTAAATTTTCTTGCCTTGGAAATTTTATTTATTTAAGGGTAAAATAAATTGAACATTAATTTTCAGTTTCTTTTAAAGTGTCTTTGTATATATTAAGATTCTCTTATTTACAAATGTTTACTAATACTGTAATATTATCTTCTAAAGAAATTTTCACATTCTTTTATTTAGGTAAAATTTGCACAGAGTTAAATTTATTGATTTACAGATTTACAGATTTTAAGTATATACTTTGATGAGTTTTGACACATTTACATAAATATGTAACCAGCCTCCCGATCAAGATAAAGAACACTACCATAACACAGAATGTGCCCTCATTTTCCCTTTCCCATAACCCAGAGGCAAACACTGTTTTGATTTCTATCACTATAGAATAGTTTGGTATGTTCTTGAACTTAAATAAAATCGTTTAGTATGCATATATTTACACTGGGTTTTTGAAGCATTTTTGAGATTTATCTACCTAGTTGGATGTATCAGTAGGTCATTTTTTTTTTTTTACATAGTATTATATTGTAATATTGTTTAATTGTTCTGCCTAGGATTTCCAGATTATGTTGAAGGAAGTGGCAAGAGTGGGTATCCCTGCATTGTACAAGATTTTAGAGGGAAAGTTTAATGAGATTGAATCAGTAATTAAATACTTATGATGTTAACTTGATTGTGGTGTTATCTGTGGGCTTTTCATGTATGGCCTATATTGTGTTGAGGTAAGTGTTTTCTATACCTATTTCCTTGAGAGTTTTAATCATGAAGTGGTGTTGAACTTTGCCAAATACATTTTCTGAATCTATTAAGATGATGGTGTGGGTTTTTTTTTTTTTTCATTTTGTTAATGTCATGTATCATATTGATTGATTTGCCTATGTTGAACTGTCCTTGTTTCCCAGAGATAAATTCCACTTGGTCATGGTGTATGATTTTATTACAGTGCTGTTGAACTGTTAGTACTTTATTGAGAATTTGTGCGTATATGCTCATCAGGGATATTAGCCTAGTTTTCTTTTCTTGTGATATCTTTGTCTTGTTTTGGTACTAGGGTGATGCTTGCCTCATAAGATGAGTTTGAAAGTGTTCTCTCTTCTAATTTGGGGGAAAGTTTAAGAAAGATGGGTATTGAGATAACAGAGCAAGCCCAGTGTCCTAGGCAAGGAGCCGAGGACTGCGGCCCCCTTTTGCCCTGGAGCAGGCAAGAGAGCACACCTGGGGTCCTAGGCAGAAGCTGAGGACAGTGCCCCCTGCCCAAAAAGAGCAGGTAAGAGAGCACACCAAAAACACCGCTTCCACATGAGCAGCCCAACAAAGTCACTGCCACAGCCACAGCGGCTGAAAGAGCAGCTTGACACCATAGCAGCATCCACAGCCACCATGCAGGCAGCCTGCCAGAGACTCGACTGCGTTGACACGAGGAGAGTCACCAGTGGAGACCAGAAAAAGAAGAGGATGTCTCTCTCTCCAAACCCCCCTCCAGAGTAATAGAAAAAGCACCTGCTCTACCAGATGATCAGACATCAGTGTGGAGATACTGGAAATACAAAAATCCAGGTAAATGTCACATCACCAAAGCCTATCGAGCAGAAAACTCTTGAAATGACTGAGAAGGAATTCTGAGTAACAGTCTTAAGGAAGCTCACTGAGATAATGAGAAGAATCATTTAGACAGCATAATGAAACCAGAAAAAAAAATCCAGGATATGAAGAAGGAAATTCACAAAGACATTAATACCTTAGAAAAGAATGTAGCAAAACTCATGGAACTGAAAGTTTCACTCAGTGAAATAAGAAACACAACCAATAGCTTAAGCAGCAGGCTGGAACAAGCAGGTGAAAGAATTTCTGATCTTGAATGTAGCCTTTTTGAAATAACCCAGGCAGACAAAAAAAAGGAAAAAAGAATTTTTAAAGATAAAGAAAATCTAAGAGAGCTAGCAAACAACCCTAAGTACGCAAACGTTTGAATCATGGGTGTTCCAGGAGGGAAAGAGAAAGGAAAAAGGTATGGAAAACCCTATTCAGTGAAATAATAATGGAAAACTTCCCAGGTATAGGGAAAGACACAAACCTTCAGATCCAGGAGGCTCAAAGATCCCCAAACAGATTCAGCCCAAAAAGATCCTCTCCAAGGCACGTTATAGTCAAACTGGAAAAGCTCAAAGACAAAGAGAGAATCTTGAAAGAAGCAAGAGAAAAGCATTTTCACCTATATGGGAGCTCCTATCAGACTAACAGCAGACTTCTTAACAGGCCAGAAGAAAATAGGAAGATATATTCAAAATACTAAATAAAAATAACTCCCAGCCAAAAATACTATATCCAGCAAGGCTATTCTTCAGAAATGAGGGGAAAGTAGTATATTTTCCACTCAAACAAAAACTGCAAGAGTTCACCACCACATGACCAGCCCTGCAAGAAATCCTCAAGTGAGTCTTCACCAGGAATCTGAAAAATGATAATCACTACCATGAACACACAAGAAAGAAAATAATCCACTGGTAGAACAGAAATGCAAATGAGAAACAGAAAGAAACTAAATCTCACCACAAAAAAGCAATAGTGACATTGTAGTAATTCCCCTACTTTATTTCTGATTTTAGTAATTTTGGTCTTCTTTCTTTTCTCTTTGGCAGTCTAGATAAAGGTTTGCAAAGTTTGTTATCTTTTTAAAGAATCAACTTATGGTTTTGTTGATTTTCTCTATTGTTTTTTAATTCCCTATTTCATATATTTCTGTTGTAATCTTTGTCTCCTACTTATATTTCCTTTTGGTTTAATTTGTTCTACTTTTCCTATTTTCTTAAGGTAGAAGTTTACATTACTAATTTGAGATTTTTCTTATTTTCAAAATAGGTATTTACAAGTATAAATTTCCCTCTAAGCACTGCATGAGCTCTGCATCCTATAAATTTTGATATGTTGTGTTTTGATCATTATCTCAAAGTATTCTCTAATTTTCCTGTGATTTTTCTTTTTACCCATTGTTTATTTAAGACAGTGTTGTTTAACTACCACATATTTGTGAGTTTTCTGAATTTCTTTCTTTTATTGTGGTCAGAGAAAATATATTCTATGATTTTAGTCCTTAAAAAAAAGAAATATTTAAAACAAACAAACAAACAAAAAAGTTTGTGGAAAGATTTCCATGAATTTTTATGCAATTTATGTCTCTAAACATAGATATTTAATTTCTTTTTCTTTTTTTTATGCTTTGTTCTGTTTTTATTGGTTCTGAATATTCATGGGGTACAAAGCAAAATGTCACCACGTGTGTCTAAGATGTGATAGCCAGAGCCATACTGGCAGCATGCCTATTACCACAAATTGTGATTATACCCTGTGCCTCCCCCCAATTATACCCTCAATTATCCCTGACTTCCCTCCTCATCCCCTTTTCCCCCACTCCACTTTGTATCCCTAGGTATGTTCTCTCCCTCTGCAAGTCCAATGCACTACTGTGGTCTTTCTTTCCTTTCTGCTTTATCTCTTAGCTTCCACTTACGAGAGAGTACATACGGTACTTATCCCTCTGTGCTTTGCTAATCTCACTCAACATAAGTTTCTCCAAGCTCATCCATGTTGTTGCAAATGGGAGAATTTCATTCTTTTTTATGGCAGAGTAGTATTCCATGGTGTATATATACCACATTTTCCTTATCCAATCATCCATTGATGGACATTTAGGTTGGTTCCATATCTTGGCTATTGTGAACAGAGCTGTGATGAACATGGGAGTGTGATATTTAATTTCTGTTCTTGATTCCTTTTTATTAAGTGGACTTGTTGATTTGCTTAGAAATTAATTTGCCTTTGAAAAGTTTATTCATCTTCCTCTTTTGAAATCAATTTGATGTTTGTGCACTTTTGAAAGACTTCAGTGAGCTATTTCAAATAATTGTAGATATTATAAAATGAAATATGTAAATTTTAATAAGTTTTACATCTCCAGTTTGTGTGAAAATTTGAAGCCCTCCTTTCTAAAGAGTATTTGTTATTCATCTGCTTTTCAGTTTATGTATTTGTTATTTGAATAAATAAATATGCATATCCTTGTTAATAAAAAGATAAGGAAAGAAAAGAAAGATGGGTATTAATTCTCTGAATGTTTGGTAGAATTTAGCCATGAAACCATTGGGTCCTGGTCTTTGTTGGGAAGTTTTTAATTACTGATTCAATCTTATTAAGAAGGATAATTTTCTGGGTAGAGAATTCGTAAGTGGTAAGATTTGTTTTTTGGTTTGAAAAGTTTTTTGAATATATTATCTTACTCTACATTGGCCTGCAAGATTTCTCCTGAGAAATTCACTTGTCATTTTATGGGGATATCCTTATGTGTAATGAGTCACTTTCTCCTTCTACTTTCAAAATTCTGTCTCTGTTCTCCACTTTTGATAATTTGATCATAATGTGTCTCTGTATAGTCTTCTTTGGTTTGAAACTATTTGAGACCTTTTGAGTTTCATGAATCCAGATGTTCATTTTCCTCCCAAGATTTGGGAAGTTCTCAGCTATTATTTAAATAAGTTTTCTGCCCCTTTCTGTCTCTCATCTCCCTGTTGGTGTCCCCCATAATGCAAATTGTAGGTCACTTGATGATGTCCCATAAATTTCATAGCTTTCTTCACTCTTTTTCATTCTTTTTTTTTTTTTTTTCTTTTTGCTCCTCTGACTGGGTAATTTCAAATGACCTGTCTCCTAATTTGCAGATTCTTTCTTCTGCATGAGGTTTGTGTTCTTGAGGCTCTGTACTGAATTTTTAAAAATTTCATTCATTGTATTCTACAGCTCCAGAATTTCTGTTTGGTTCTTTTAAATAATTTCTATATCTTTGCTGAACTTCTCATTTTATTCATGTATTGTTCTCATGGTTCTGTTGATTTGTCTATCTCTCTTCCCTTGTAGCTTAGTGAATTCCTTTAAAACAATTATTTTTTTAATTCTCTGTCTAGCAATTTATACATCTACATTTCTTTGGAGTTAGTTACTGGAAATTTATTGTTCCTTTGGTAGCATCATGTTTCCTCAATTTTTGTGGTCCCTGTAGCCCTGCATTCATTTGTGTGCATTGGAAGGATCAGTCATCTCTTATAGACTTTATGGACTGGCTTCAATGAGAAAAGATCCTCATCTTCAAGTCAATATGAGGGCACCAGCTGGGGAGGAGTGCACTAGCTCTGGCTCATGGGGGCATGAGCTATGGGCAGCTTTGTCATCTGAGGTATCCATGGTGGAAGCAAAAAAAAGCTGCAGGTGTCCATGGTGGAAGCAAAGGTGGCCAGGGTCTTTGTTCACTGTAGCTGCTGGGAACTTCTTGCTCTATTATTCCCCTGTGGGAGAAGTCACAGTGGAGGAGCTCTCTCTTGGCACTAGAGGCTGTGGTGCAGGTGCATATGCTGTGGGTCAACACCCTGGTTCAGAGTGTAGGGGTGTGTGTGGTGGCAGCAGTGCTAGATGCCAGGAGGTTGGGTATCCTATGGCTGTGGTCCTGGTGTGGCATAGTGGTGGCTCGTGCGCTGAGGTCAGAGGCACAGCAACATGAACTCTGAGCACCTTTGTCAGCTGGGTTCAGCATTGGCAAATATTGCAGAGGTCTTTGGTGGTGAAAGCTATGGGTGTTCACAGAGGTGGCAACAGCTGCTGGAGTCCTCAGTGGTTATGTCTGCTGGGGACCTTTTGCTTTTTCTTTTGCTGACAGGGGGGTGGTCATGGCCAAGGAGATTACTCTGTGTTGAACCGTGCTGGGCTAAGGGATGGACTGATGCTGGTAAAATGCTTCCTATTCTTTTACATATAGCCATTCTTGGTTTTTGCTCCATTAAGTAGCTGCAACTTTTTAAATTATAATCCAGAGTTCTCCCATAGTTGTTTTTGCTGGTAATTCTTAAATTGTTTTTGTGGGGAGGATATGGACTAGGACCTCCAAATCTACCATCTTGCTGATGTTACTCCCCCAGATCATGTTTTTTTATCCAATCTGACAATCTTTGTCTTTTAACTTGTATGTTTACACTCTTCACACTTAAAATGATTATTGATATGGTTTGATTACAATATACCATCTTGCTAGCTAGTTGGCATTACTTCCACTTGTTCTTTATTTTCAATCCACTTAATTAAATTAATTAATTATTATTATTTTTGCATTTTCTGGGCTTAATTGAACTTTTAAAAATTATTTTAGGGCCGATCCCATGGCTCACTTGGGAGAGTGCGGCGCTGGGAGTGCAGCGGCGCTCCTGCCGCGGGTTCCGATCCTATATAGGGATGGCCGATGCGCTCGCTGGCTGAGCGCGGTGTGGACGACACCAAGCTAAGGGTTGTGATCCCCTTACCAGTCACAAACAAACAAACAAAAAAAGGCAAAAAAAAATTATTTTATTTTCTCTACGGAGTTATTATGTTTTTAAACACACAATACATTTGTTACTAATTTTGCTCCAAACAGTTATCGTCAGAGCAACTTAAAATTAAGAAACTCATAAATTAATTTACCTTAATTTATTCCTTTTCCAGCACTCTGTATCTTTGTGTAAATCCACAATTATTGTATCATATTACTTCAGCCTGATGAACTTTCTCTAACATTTCTACATTTCTTTTAAAGAATGTCTGCTAAGAATAAATTCACTTATTTTTTTTGCTTGTCTAAGAAAATCATTATTTCTCCTCTTTGAATGATATTTTAGTAGGTATAGAACTCTGGGTTCACAGTCTCTTTTCCTTCCAGTACTTGAAAGATACCACTCCACTGTATACATTCTTGAATGGTATCTGATGAGAGGTCTGCTATAATTCTTATCTTTGTTTCTCTGAAGGTAATGGCTTTATTTTCTAGTTGCAAGTTTTTCTCTTTGTCTTTGGATTTTAGCAATCTGAATGTGAAATACATAGTTGTCCTCCTACATCCACTCTGCTCTCTCCCCATAGTTCTCTTGTATTGGTCTGTTTTGTGTTGCTATAACAGAAATACCTGAGACTGGGCAACTTATAGGGAAAAGAAGTTTATTTGGCTTAAGATTCTGGGACAGCTGTATCTGGCAGGGACCTCAGGCTGCTTCTACTCATGGCAGAAAGTGACAGGCAGCCAACGGGTACAAACAGATCACATGGAGAGAGGAAGCAAGAGAGAGAGGAGGTGCCGTGGGTCTTTTTAAGCAATGAACTCTCAAGGGAACTAATAGAGCGAGAACTCACTCACTACCCCTCCTCCCCCAGGGAGAGCATTAATCCATTCATGAGGGATCCGCCCGCACGACTCAGTCAGTTTCCAACACTGTCATATTGGAGATCACATTTCCACATGAGTTTTGGAGGGGACAACACATCCAAACTCCAGCATCTCTGAACTTCTTAAATCTGTGGTTTGATATGGTTTGCCATGAATTTTGGAAAATTCTTAGCCATAATTTTTTCAATACTTCTGCCCCATTCCCTCTTTTCTCTTTCTAGGATCCTAATTATTCATGTATTAGACTGTTTTATAATGTCCCACATCTCAAGGACACTCTCTTTATCAATTATTTTATCTGCTTGTGTTTTAGATTGTGAAGTTGTTATTGCTTATCTCTGAGTTCGCTGATACTTTCCTCAATGTGTAAAGTGTACTGATGAGTCTATTGAAGACAATCTTTATCTTTGTTCCTGTATTTTCATATTTCTAGCATTTTCATTTGTTTCTTATAGTTTTCATTTCTATAAAATTTCTATATGATTTTATATATGGTCGAGATTTTCCATGAGTCTTTAACATAATTCATTATAGTTATTTTAAATTTCTTGTCTGATATTTTCAATCCATGTCATGTCGGAGTCTGGTTCTGATGATTGCTTTGTCTTTTAAAGCCTTTTGGGGGGCATTTTTATATGCTTTATGATTTGTTTTTTATTAAAAGTTGAACATATTGTATAGGATAGTAGATACAAAGATAAATAATTTGTATGTTTGGATATATAATCTATCATTGTGCTTGTTTTTTAGTGTTAATCTACTCAGGAGTTTGGCTGGTTTTAAATTTGTTGTGCAGGCTCACTTGACCTCACTCATAAGTGGGAGCTAAAAAATAAACAAATAAATTAAAAGAAAAAAAAAAGAAAGATACAACAATCACTATAATACACTGAATTTTCAAAAAGAGAGAATAAACTGAGTTTACCAGAGGTGGGAAAGGAGAGGTAAGGGAGGAATTGGTAAAGGGATACGAAAAATGATTACATTGCGTAATGTTGAATATACTAACTATCCTTATTTGAGCATCACATATTGCACACAGGTATTGGTATTCAACTCTGTACCCCACAGATAAGTACAATAAACTATGTTTCATTTAAAAAATAAAATAATAATCAGAAGAATATAGTTATAGTTCCTCTAGCTATAGTTTCCCAGAAGGTTTTTCTCTATGTTTGCTCCCCAGAGAGAATACAACTTCCTATCTTCATCCCATTGTTGTAATTACCAGATGCTTGTCGGCATGGTGGTGGGAAATGGAGAAGGGGGAATAGTTCCCCAGTGTTGTGATTAAGCCTCATTCTTAATCAGGGGACTTAGGTAAGTGAGTTAGCGGAGATGAGTTTGGAAGGAGTTTTGACATTGGCTTCAGTTCTCCTCCCCCAACAAGTGTCATGAGGAAAGTCTTTTCAGGATTAACAATTTTCTCTGTAAGCACCTGGTATGGTTCATGGAGAAAAAAATATGCTATAAAGTGCAGAACTCCCTGTATGTATAGTCACAAATGGCTTTATAGTCTCTCATCAACATACTTTTTTTTCTTTTTTTGGCAGCTGGCTGCTATGGGGATCTGAACCCTTGACCTTGGTGTTATCAGCACCATGCTCTCCTAGTCATCAACACACATTTGGCCTTTAGCAATTGAAAAATTTTAGCTGAACCTTCTTACTAGCTTGTATGGTATCTGGTGGCATTTGACTGAGGTAAGCACATTTTTGATTCCTTTCTCTCCATAATGTTTCTGCCCCAAAATTAATGTTTCCTTATAGATTCAAGAGAAAGTTCTTAATATGCAGAATGACAAGATTAATTTTTATTGCAAGGATGAGGTGAATGCTCTTTACTGCTCTCTATCTCTGAGATGAAACAGAAAGTTTACAGTATTTTTAGTATGTTGATTCTAGTAGGGGCTAACCGGTATCTAATTGTGGTTTTAAGTTGTGCTTCTCTGATGACTAATGATGTTGAACGTTTTGTAATGTGGTTACTGACCATTTGTGTATTACACATGTGTAATGAAACTACTACGTGTTCAAGTCTTTTACACATTGTCTGATTGGGTTGTTTCTCTGCTTATTATTGACTTATAGGAGCTCATTACATTATTTGGGATAAAAGTTCTTTGTCATATAGGTACATTGCAAATATTTTCTCCCTGGCTGTGGCTTGCCTTTTCGTTTTTTAATTGTGTCTTTTGATGAAGAGAAGTTTTTCATTTATATGAACTCCTATTTACCAGTTTCTAATGGTTCTTCTCTTTGTGTCCTTTTGAAAAAATTATTTTCTTCTCCCATAACAAAAACACTTATTTTTTCTCATAAGCACATTATGGTTTTAGGTTTTATATTTAAATGTATGATCTGTCTCAAAATAATTTTGGTGTATAGTGCAATGTAGGAGTAAAGGTTCAATTATTTTCCCTAAATATTTGTGTAGCTGTTTCCAGCACCATTGGTTAAAAACTGTACTTCTCTTCATATTGAATTATGTAGATCCCTTTGTTGAAAATTAATCAGCCATATGTATTCCTATTGCCAGAGTTCATGTCCTTTCCATTGATATGTTTGTCTGTCCTTATACCAATATCACACAGACTTGAGTACTACAGGTTGATAGTGTGTCTTTTTTCTTCTCTTATGGTATATTGAAGTTGCATGGTGTTTTATGTTGTGGTGAGAGGAAACTGGAATTGGATTCAGAAGTCTCAGAGTCTGAAATATGCTTCACTTTTATTAGCCAAGAAGTAAAACCAAGACCTCTAGACCTTCTGAGACATTCTACCTTAATTTCCTCTCTTTCCTTTATTTTCTTCCCCACTTTATTTTAGAAATTAAAAATGTAATATCTGCCTTGCCTACACATCATGTAAAAATGCTTTGAAACAGCATTACTCTATGCAAAGTTATAGAGTTTTGTATTTACCTGATGTGAAAAGACAATTCTTATACTCCTTATACTTCTTGAATTTTAGAAAGCTGTTAGAAGCTCTGGATTTTTTTATTTCTGGTTTTGACTTAAAGACAAGGAGAATCAGGGACACAAAGCCATAGCAGAATGACTGTTGTATTTCAGTTAAAATAGGGCCTCTTCTCATCACCCAACACCTCCATCTATAGTCAGGCAAAAGCCCAATTAGTTATTAATTGATGTGCATTAAAATTCATTAACTCTGCATGTGAGGCCTGGGCTATAATTAACTGTCTTTCTCATCTTTTGTTCTGAAATCTCTAGGTAAAAAATCCCATTGCTAATAAGAAAGAGGGAAACAGTTTTGCTGTCTGTAGTTAGTTAGAAACGAGGTCTCCAGGAGGCTAGAAGACTAAGTGCCCAAAATGACTGATCATATCCAAACAGCATTGTCAAATCCCTAAAAATTACTTTCCTAGGTCAACTTTATTTTTCACATATTTGAAAAGTAAACAAAAGTAGTAATAGTTTTTGTTACAATGTTCTGATATTGTTCAGATATTTGCACACTTAAGTATACTTTGTACTTTTATAGGTCTTCAACCAAATCAAAATTTATATTCAAACTTAAGATACAAAAAATAGTTCCTGAATGTACATTTTCAAATAAATAGTTTTGAATGCAGATCAATTTTCAACAAAATGTATTGAAATCAGTATATATTTTCTTAAGAGACATTTTACAAATGAGTAAAAGACAAAATAAATTTTTACCTCAGACTCAATTGAAGTAAAAATTTTCCTAAACAGCTTGCATCTAGCCTCTGAGCATGATATTTTGACATATTTACAGTAACAGTTATTTTGGAACTTTGATATCTGTAATCTACAACAATATAAAAAATTTAAAACCTTATGATCTCAAGTTCCTTAAAAGTGGGTATGAGGCGAATTATGCACAAACTTTATTTAAATGAAGATTTTAACCCGTTTGCAATGGGTTCCATCTGTGGATAGACTCAAAAAAAAAATCATTTCAAGCGAGAAATAAAGAAAACTTAAAATTCATAAAATTTAGAGAAATCCATTAAGAATTTTTAATCTCTCCACTTCTCCAATCTGCAAATTGGGCTGCTGGGGCCTTGGAATTTAAATGACTTTTCTCAAGTGATAATTCTGGTAAGTGCCAGAATTGTAGGAAAACTTGATTTTTACCCAGTTCATAACTTGTTCTCTCCAGTTCCTAATGAACTCTCAATTCATGCTTGAAGCTAGAAAACTATCACTAATTTCTACATTCATATGGATATGTTGTAGGTGGCTTTAGCTCCCAGAAGATAATGACTGCATGTGATACTGATAGCTAACATTTATTTTAGTGTTACGATGTTATAAGCACTGTTCTAGATATTCTACACCTATTAAATAATTTAACCATTAGGTCAGTTCTGTGAGATACAACCTATTATTACCATCTCCATTTAACAGGTGAAAACTCTGAGGTTCAGAGAGGTTAAGTAACCCACCCAAGGTCCCCCAGCTAGAAAGTGAAGGTCTGTGCTTTAAAAGCCTACCCTCTGCATACAAATGTTTAAATATAGTAGTGACCTATTGTGATTAAGTGATTCACATAAGTACAGTTCAACAATATCAGCATTATTAGGATATCTCTCTAAACTTCAAATTTTTTTCAAATAATTGCCTATTGACTTACAAATCAAACAGTTTCCTCTGAGGTTTTGTTGCTTTGGATTCTCTCTAGTGTTTAGGTGAGACATGGTTGAAGAACAGAACTAATTTTGTTTTATTACCTGTATATTTAAAATGTTGAAAAATTAATTGCATGACATGTATTCTGGTTCTGCTTGGTCTCTTTGCTGGCTCTTCCTCGTGTGATCAACTCTCAGTGTCATTTGGCCCAGATCCAGGTTCTGAGACATTCCTTCTCCTTCTACATTCTCAAACAGATGTTTTTATTCAGTCATTGGACTGAATGAAAACAATCCATGTGTACGTACTTTCAATCCATGTATATGCCCATGGCAACTAATTTTCTATCACTAGCCACTGAGTTTCATATTTAAATATTTGTTGACTTGTCTTTTGACATATCCACTTGAATTTCCAGTAAATATCTCAGCTTTAATATAACCTAAGTAGAATTCTATAATCTTCTGCCCTCAAACACAGATTAGTAAACAGAAACAAAACCTACTCTTAGCTCAGTATTTTCTGTACTCAATTAATACCATCCCATCCACCTAGTTGTTCACCTCCAAATTAAGTCATTCCTAACTTTTTACTTCCCTCACCCTCTGCATTTAGTCCTTTAGCACATCTTCTCAACTGTACTTCCCAACCACACCTCATCTCTATCCCCTTCATTTCTTCTCCACTCTCAGTCTTGCTTATTAATATGATTTCATTGTCTGTCACTCTTTTCTCTGCTAATTACATTCCAGCCACTAAATTTTGATTTCAGTTCCTTGAATAAGCTAAATAGGCTTTACCTTGGGAGTTTACTAGAAGTTTAAAAAATAAATTAGGTAAGTCACTGATGTGTCATGTATTTTGACAACCACTTCTTGAAAAGGGTTTCTTTCCCCAGCCTCCAGGCCAAGTAGTTTTAGAGACCTACTCAGGCCATTCAACATGGGGTAGGAGGGGATAAAGAACACAGGAGCTGCCATCTGACTTTCACCTGAAGATATTTGTAGGTAAATGAACTTAGTGGAGGAGTTGAGAGTTTTACAGTAGGGGAAGCTGGGCTTGCATTGATGGAAGGACTGTGTGAATTTTCCCATGAGCTATGTGAGCCGACAGAAAAGAGCAGGACTTGAAATCTATCCTTCTGTGGAGGGGCAAGGTATTCTCAACAAAGAGTTTGTGTGGAATAGGCTGCTAGAAAACAGGTGCTGAAACACTGTCATGAGCAGTTAACTGGAAAGGACATTTCCTATACCAAGGGACCATCAGTGAATGGTTAATAGCAAGAATGGTGCCGTGGGATGAATTGTGCCCTCCCTTGCCCCCAAATTTATTTGTTGAAGCACTAACAAACAACTTGATGGTATTTGGAGTTGGGGGCCTTTGAAATACAATTAGGTTTAGATGAGGTCATGAAGGTGGGGCCCTCATCATGGGATTATTGCCCTTATAAAAAGAGATACCACAGAGCTTGCATTTGTTCTCTCTCTGTGTCTCTACCCTTTGAAGACACAGCAAGAAGGTGGCCATCTACAAGCCAGGAAGAGAGCCTTCACCAGAAACCGACCATGCTGGCACCTCGGTCTTAGACTTACCGGCTCGAGAACTGTGAGAAAGTAAGAGTTATTAAGCCATCCAGTGCATGATATTTTGTTATGGCAGCCCAAGCTGACTAAGATAAATGGTTTCTGATTTACTGACAAAAAGTATCTATAATAGAAAGAACCCATTTCTTATCATGTGCCACACTCAAGTGACAATAACATTAAAACATGAAGGACCTCTAAAACTATACTCTTTCATCTAATCCCACCTTTCTTCCTTGATCTGCTAAGCCTAAAATAACAACTAGAGTTGGGAAGAGATTGAAGAGGAGATGGTATGGAGGAAGGATCTGACCAAAATTCCCTTCTGCCCTCAGGCTTCTGAGACTGTCAGGCCTAAGCTAGAGGAGAAGAGAAGTTTTAAATTGCATAACAAATTAAAGGTTTTTTGAAAATATTAAATGGCATTGAGCTTTTTCACACATGAAAAAGATGAGAAAAAGGGTGGCATTCACACAAGACTTAAAATGGTGTCAAGGAACAACTATTTGACAAAGTCAGTTTAAAGGGATAGTGGTAAAATAGAATAAAGTTGCTTTCTGTTTCTTCTCCACAAAATACAGATTATTAATTAACCAGACACACAACTAAAATACCTACCATAGAAAAGCATGAAAATGCCCTAGAGGAATACATAGAGGAGGTGGTGGGGGCTTGGGGGGTAGGGGATGATGGGGAGCAATTCATTTTGCCTGTTGGATCAGTCAGGCTACAAAGACAAAAGAGACTTTGAGCGGGACCTTTAAAAATGAGTAGAACATTCTAAGACATAAGATGAAGAGAGGGAGAGAATGGTATCCCAAGACAAGTAAAGGGCATGGGCAAGAAAAGGGAAATTTGAAAATCCTTGAGAACTCAGGAAATGGTGCTTAGTTAAGCACAGTTAGACAATAGGGAGTTTGTAGTAGGGAAAAAAGGAAATGATTGGAGAAAGGTAGTCTAGTACCACATATGCCTTGTTAAGTCATTTAAACTAGATCATAGAGGTAATGGAGAGTTATGGAAGGTCTTCTTTAAAAAGAGAAGTGACTTTAAAAATTATCTGCATGTAGTCAAAGAGATTACTGAATGGACATGTACAGAGTGACTATAATGGAGGGCTTCGGATGGAATCTGAGGAAAACTTCAGGTATAGTGAGCAGAGGAAGAGGATCCAGGGAAAAGCTAAGAAGGAACAGGCACAGAGAAAGAGCAAAAATCCAAAATATAGTGTCACAGAGGCAAATGAGAAGAGGGTGTTAAGAAGGGAGTGAACGATTATCAAATTCTGCAAAGAGATCAATAAGAAAAAGGAATAAAAAGAGATCACAGGTTCTGAAGTTGTTGTGTTTTAATTTCCACATTTAGAAAGTAAAAGTAGTACTTTGGATATTTGAGATGTTGCAAAACAAACAAAATATAACCACACAACATTAAACCCAAAGTATTACGACAAGGGAAATCCAGATTGTTTTTAAGAGAGGAAAAATAAAAAGAGATTTTTTTTTGTATCCTTAGAAAATTATATCAGGCTTATAGTGTGCTGTGAAACTCAGGAAAGTTTTTACATTGTTTTAGATTTTCTCCAGTTTCAAAGAGTTATCCCCAGGATTGGATAACTGAATAGCCAGTGATCTTTGTTTGTTTGTTTGTTTGTTTGTTTTTAAATCTTCATAAATAATTGTCCAGTTTCACCAAAAGTCATATTAAAATAATAGAAATGAAATCTTTTTTTAATCTATGTAAATAGACTGGAAATGTAAGCAGCTGGGGACCTTGAGTGTTATCTAGTATGTTCCCCATGGCATCCATTTAGCAGATTAGGAAACTGAAGTTGAGAGAGGTCAGGCTCCCTTAAAGTTACTCAGTGGTTATTGGCAGAAATGGAATAGGAATCAAGCCTCATGACACCTCTTTAAGGGTGTATTTTCACTATATCACACTGGTGCTCCTTAAAAATTAGTGACTGGAAAGTAGAAAATGATCATTAGCAATGGGATGAAGCCCAAGCAGATGCTCTGGTGAGGTGAAGCTTAGGGCATGAAGCAGAGACACGATTAACAAATACTGCTGGATTTGCCATGGAGGAAGTGAGTTTTATGACTCATAACAAAACCCCACAAAGGAGAATTTTGGCAGTCTCAGGTCAACTTTCAGCAGCCCTTGCTTGAGATTCAGCTTGCTTAATGGGCCGAGCTACTCTAGGTCCTCCTGGGACTCATTAGACAATGACTATGGTCTTTAGACCTTGAGATGTGGAGCTTAAGCTGCTTGTCCTGTGAGAGGAAGACTAGCAATGGCTGTTAATATTAAAGAGCAATAGATCATTGGGATTTATTTTAGGGAAAGCAATTCAAGTTCTTGTTTGAGGACATAGAGATATTGTTCAAGGCATGGAATAAAAGTATGTTGTCAACCATATTTTAATCACAGAAACTTGAATAAATAAAGTTATGTATGAGCTATATCTTCTCATGGTTTTGTCCCTTAATTCTGGGTTGTATCAGTAAAATTATTATTGTCCACCTATTGATGAAAAGATAAATGTTGCATTGAGATGAAATATACAGTCAATATGGGAGAGGTTTTTTTTTCTCCTCGAGTGGTACAAATAGTGATGAAACTGCAGCAAAATCTAGCTCATGAATCTACAGAGCAGGATGAACCCCACATAATCAGCTCAGTCAGCCCTTCTAATGGTTGCTACCAGTTTAATATCCAAACCACAGTGCCTTGAATTTGTGGCTTTCTTCTCAAGACATCTAGGACTTACGGAAAGTTAAATTATAAAATTTAAAAAATGAGGTGTCTTCTTCAAAACATATAAATATGTAAAAATCAGAGGCATCTTTCACCAGCCTTACAGGAGCTGATGGCAGTAAAGTGTTCTGGTCCTGTGAAGGAGAAAGAATAAGTTGGAGCTTTCTGTCTTTGTGCATTACCTTTCAGTTTTCCCAGCTGAAAGAAGTTGTGTTGAACTTGCTTCACTGTCAATGATACTTTTGAGACTGGGTGTGTATGTTTGATTGCATTTTCTTTAGTTCCTTGAAGGATTTCTCCTTATAGGGGCTGCATTAGCTTGTTAGAAAATATTGCAGAAATCATGGTAATTCAAGTAAGCATTCATTTCTTGAAAAGGCCTTTGGGGAACTTGGATTGTTCAGTTTTCCATTTTAAACTGGAGGTGAGAATAAGCATACATGAGAAGATAGGGCCGAACCTTGCAAAGCTTATGGCAAGGAGGACTGGGAGGTATGTACTAAATCTGTGGGCAACTGATGCACTTCAGTTATGTCAATCTCTCAATGGACAGCTTGCTGAATCAAGAGTTTGCTGCCTGTATTAAATCTTAACTTTCTTTCTGTTGGGGAATTTTCACATTTGACTGAGTTTAATATTTTGCTCTGCCAAGAATAATCACTAAATACGATGGTGTATATGGAGCCTGTAATTCATTTTAAAATATTTACCTTACAGTCTTCCTCCATTCAAGATTGTTTTTAAAAACTCCCGTGACATTATTTTCTGTGAAGTGATAGATACTATATTAGCAGTCTTAAAGGGAAAAAGTAAGTACGATGTTGGAGAACCTTTGAAAATGCAAAGTTCAATAAAAGCCTCAAAAATATCTATTTTTATCATTCTTATATTCCTAATTATGAGCTTTCTAGAACTTCTTACAATTTCTTCCTCTTTTGTTAAGTGGAAAAGAGAAAGCTAGAGTTAGAACAGTAATTAGAGAACTGATGAAGGCCGTAGCTTCTCATAAGTGGCTAGACAATGTACCCATCATTTTTTTTTTTTTATTGCTTTTTTTGCACTCTCCACCATTTCTAAATCTGGAAGTTTGAGGACAGGAGGGAGATGAGATGGATTTGGTGACTGAAAGGAAAGGACAGGAGAGCAGCGGGCTTGGCTTTGCCATGGTTGGCCCAGCAGAGAGCTTTGGCACAGTGGCTTCTGTCCCAGGCTCTGCTGCTGCTCACCAGGATGACCTCACCCTTTACTCCCCTGTTAATTATGTTGTCTAGAAAAATGATGACAAATTATTGACTCATGTTGATGGCTCTATATTTACTTTGAGACATGTTTTATTAAGTATAATTTCCAAACTAGTGAGTTATATTCTATCAGAGGTAACCCCAGAAAGTCACCCCATGTAGATTAGGAGGTGTCATAAGCACAATGGGAAGGAAGGAAGAGGAGGAAGGAAAAGTGCACAGTGCATTCACTGCATGATTCTTTGAGAAATGAAATTGCTGCCAACATGTGTCACTCTGACAAATTCCTGAACAGATATAGAGCTTCTTAGAGAAGTTTAAGAGGCTGTATTAGTCAGCAGCTGTGAAGAGCACCAGCCAACAGCTGAACAATTCTTGGCTTAAATTGGGCATAAACCCGGTTAACAGAAAGGTGGGGACTGGGGAAGAAACAGGCATTGCATTTTCACTACCCACCCAACTCTTTATGAGGCCATTGAGGCACCCTATGAAGACAGAGAGGGTGCATAGAGAATAGTAACTTTGTCATTACTATTTGTAAATAATGAACAGCGTAAAATGCCATTCTCCTGATGGGAAAAAAAGCAAACTCAGAAAGTGTCTTTTCCACCCAGTGAAACAATGTCATTGCCTAGTGTTTTAAAAAAGAGACACTATAAGTAATAAATATTGGTTATTTCAAATCTGAAGAATGCAAAGCTACACATTACTGACTTGAAAGCAGAAAAGTTTTCTTCTTTTCTGAAGTCAGTGACCCCCAAACTCTGTCATTAGTAACAATAATTAAAAGATGTTCTAAGAGGGAATGGATGGATGATTGCCACTAAACGGCACATTCTCATTAATTTATTACCGATTTTTAACTTTGCTTCATTAGGACATGTCTGTTGAAGGCCATTTAGGACTCAGGGGATGTGCCTGCACTTCACTTTGCCCCCATATTGGTTCCAGGAGGGAGGATCATTTCAGTTTGTTGTCCTCCATGGACCTATATGCGCAGAGAGGTGGAGGGAAATCTCCTGTCTTGTAAATCTTCCAGTCAGTGGTCAACTTCTTTAGGACATTCTTAGAACTGACTGCATAGGTTTTTAGGAGTCAGTTCTGGAAGACAGTCACCAGCTAAGAAAATTGTGAAGCAGTTTGCATGTTGTTTATGTGTCTGCTTGCAGTGAGAAGTATGAATAAAGCTCAGCTAAGGAACATGGTCTCAGGAATTCTGAAAGCACCTGAGGCTAAATTCCCTCAGTATCTTTTGCTCTCTCAGTGTTTCCAGTTGTCACATAATTCATGACAATTGCCTCCTGGGAGAGGGTTAGCTCTGCAAGATGTGTGGTCTTAGAGCTTTGCAGCAGGTACCACCAGACCCCATAAGTGTAGGGTTCATCCCAGTGACGTTCTCTGATTGAGCTCACTCAGCAAGGGGCTTTTTTACTTTTTAAAAATACTCTGAGTGAAATAAATTATTCCTATTATCTCTCTGCCTTAGGACTAAACACACAGATCTATGTCTCTTGGTTTCCCCATGGATATCTCTTGTGATGGGGCTGTAAAGACATAATTGATCTATCCCAGAACTGGGCTACCACTAAGGAGAATGGAATTAGGCATTTGTTGGCTGTCTGTGGCATAATTTACTACAGCTTGTCTTTGTCTCCTATAGAAAAGCAAATGCCATACCAAATGCCCTTGAACTTTATTTGCAAGGATAAACTATTTAGGAGCCTCTAGGGTGAAATTTTCCCCATCATTACCATTGCTTTCATCTCCACAAAGCCTAACACAAAACCTAGTATGAAGTAGACTCTTAATAAATGAATAATTGGATAAAGTCTTAGTTCATGTCATAAATGCAACGGCCTTTTACATTATTTTCTTCCATGGTGTTAGATATACAGAATGTGATCCAAGATCATCTGAAGTAAATTCTTGAATAAAACCTGGAAATTATATTTGCTTTAGCTGTATAATTAAAGTATTATATTCTTTAATTTGGCAGAAGGCTTGGAAATCAGCATTATGCTTTTAGGAATTTTTTTTAACAAATGTATTAAAGAGAAAAGAACCCCCAGATTGCCATCGTAAAAATAAATGCACAAAATGAATCCATTACGCAACACTCATAGAGCACTGTTTACCAATAATTAACAAATCCAGCTGATATTAAGAACTTAGCCCTCTCTAATAGAGCAGACCACAGGGAAATATCAAAGAAGTACTAACAGCTGGCTTGTTAATATTCTCAGTCTTTTTTCTTTTACAAGAAAAACAAATGGAAAAACACAAAAGCAATTACACATTAGTCCTGTTTAAAATGAACCATAAGAAGAAAGTACTGATGGAATTGATAGCATAACCATATCCCAGATCACAAATTATAATATTGGATAACAGATATACACAGCTTAAGAAGCGCTAATATCTAAGTAACTGATTTTATTCTTTAGTAAATACTTTTGCTAAAAAAGACCCAGCCACATATCCTAACGTGGGGAAGAGCATTTATCTCATTAAGTCACTACTACACACCGCCTGTTTCAAGTCAAACCCATGTGAATGAGACCTTCAGATAGCAAAAACACCGTAGAGAATGCCAAATTTCATCTTGCCCTCACTTTTTATTTTTAATATCTTAGTTTATTTTTAAACACTGTGATTCTGTTTGAAGAGGTGGAAACAAAGAACTAAAGCTAATTTTTTTCTAGAGGAAAGAGCTATCCTATCTTTTGGATTCCCTTTGCCCTTCCTCAAACTCTCCTAGCCACTCAAATCAGGTCTCTTCTTAAGTTACTTGGTCAAAGCTTTTTCCTAATTCTTAGACATGGAAAACTCCCTGGCCACATATATTACATATTGCCTGGATCTTAATACTCATAATATGTAAATTTCCAAGGTGCTAAGACAACACTTGCCTTTGGCACAGTTCCATTCTTGTAGTACTCAGTGGAGTGCCTGGCACAAGGTAGATATTTAATCAATATTTGTTAAATAAATGAAAATAAATGAATGAAAAACTTAAATGGTAAAGATAGATTGTTCTAATATCACCCTAAACTAAGTAGAGACTTTTAGATGATATTTTATGGGTATCAACTAGGAAGATACATTTAGAAACACTAACCAGCAGAACTTCATGCTTTACTAACAAGCCTAGTATAGATATCCTATATTAAACAACGGGTTTCAAAAACATGTCTATCTCAGTAGTGCCCATCTCATTTAATGTGTGTGTGTGTGTGTGTGTGCACGCGCGTGTGTGTGTGCGTGCGCGCGCGTGCGTGTGTGTGTGCGTGCGCGCGCGCGTGTGTGTTTTGAGTGAAGATGGCAATTGAATCCCCAACATTTTCTTGCATTAAAATACTTAAGCTCCTAAAGAGTTATTTGCGGAAGATATTTTGTGAGTTGTTGTAACCTCCAGTTCTGAGACACTATTTGGATCTCCTGAAATTTTAGAGGCAGTTTTAAACCCAGAGAGAATCCAACTAGGTAATATTAATCTGGAATTCATCCTTTGGGCCACCTCATTCTAGCTGCTTGTAGTAATAATTTTCCCAATCATGTTAGGCTATTTCCCCTCACCCAACAAATTACGCTGGAACTCAAGGACCAAGGCTGAAAGAATATATTGTACACATATGCACATTTGAGGCTATTATAGTCCAGCAAATAAAATTTAAGGCAAAAGACTGATAAAATCCAATTCTATGAAATGGAGAAATATTATGATTTATTACCTTATACTTTGTGTAGTAATCAAACTATTTCAGTTTAAGTATGTCTGAAACAAGTATATAAAAACTAAAATTAATGTCCACATACCGTCATGAATACCAAATAGTTTAGACAGTAAAATCATAAAAGGAAGGAGAAAAAAAAGGTGTAAAATACCATTAACCTTTACTTCACTTTTACTGCTTAGTGTCAGGAGAGACTCTTGCTTTTCAAGATTCAGCTTTTAGCTGTTCTTTGTTTTGAATGGTGATAGCATAATGAATTAAGAAGCCGCTGTAAAACATCTTATTAGCCTTGTTTAGAAATAAGCATGCATTTATATTTATATAATTTATATAATTTAACAACATTAAACTTCAAAATGTTTTAAGGTTTTACAATTGCTCTTCATCTTATTTTTAATCCCAGGGAAAAAATTTAAACCTTGTAAGTATTTCATTGTTGTGTATATGTGTACGTGTCTGTGTGATCATTTCTCTTTTGTTTTAGCTTACTTAATTTTTGCATTTCTGTATAGGTATATGTCACCCCAACAATCTGTGATAATTTCTTGTTTATTTATTTTTTTAATTAACAGATAAAATTGCATGTATATTTGTCATGTACATTGTGTTTTGAAGTATACATACATTGTGGAATGATTAAATCTAGCTAATTAGCATATGCATTACCTCACATAGTCATCATTTTCGTGGTGAGAATGCTTAACATCCACTCTCATAGCATTTTCAAGAATACAGTATACTGTTATTAAGCGTAGTCAGCATATTGTACAATAGATCTCTTGAACTTATTCTTTCTAACTAAAATTTTGTATCTTTTAATGAACCTCACACCCCCTACCCCCTCGCCAACAGCCCTAGTCCGTGGTAACCACCATTCTACTCTCTGGTTCTATGAGATCAATGTTTTTAGATTCCATGTATGAGTAGGATCATGCAGTATTCTTCCTTCTGTGCCTGGCTTATTTCACTTAACATAATGTCCTCCAGTTTCATCCATATTGTCACAAATAGTAGAATTTCTTTATTTTTTATGGCTGAATAGTATTCCATTATCTATTTATCTGTTGATGAACACTTGGGTTGATTCCACATCTTGGCTATTATGAATAATATTGCAATAAACATGGAAGGGCAGATATATCTTCTACATGCCGATTTCATTTCCTTTGGATTTATTCCCAGTAGTGGAATTGCTGGATTGAATAATAATTTCATTTTTAATATTTTGAGGAATCTTGATACTGTTTTCCATAATGGCTGCGCTAATTTACATTCCCACCAGCAGTGTGCAAAGGTTTCCTTTTCTCACAACACTTGCTATCTTTTGCCTTTTTGGTAATAGCCATTCTAACAGGTTTGAGGTGATATCTCACTGTGGTTTCAATTTGCATTTCTCTGCTGGTTAGTAATCTTGAGCAATTTTTTATATACCTATTAGTTATTTGTATGTCTTCTTTTGAGAAATGTCTGTTCAGGTCCTTTGCGCATTTTTTAATCTGATTATTTACTGGAGTTGTTTTAGTTTAATCTGGTTATTTGTTGAGTTGTTTGAATTCCTCTAGCTTTGCTCTTTTTGCTCCAGCTTTGCTCTTTTTGCTCGATATTGCTATTAGGGGTCTTTTGTGGTTCTATACAAATTTTAGGAGTTTTTTTTTCTATTTCTATAAAGAATGTTATTGATATTTTTGTAGGGATTTCATTGAATCTGTAGATCACAGACATTTTAATAATGTTAATTCTTTCACTTCATGAACATGGGATACCTTTCCATTTATTTGTGTCTTCTATTTCTTTCATCATTGTTTTATAGTTTTCAGTGCAGGGATCTTTCATCTCCTTGCTTAAATTTATTCCTAAGTATTTAATTTTTTGTAGCTATTACATATGAGATTGTTTTCTTGATTTCTTTTTCAAGTAGTTTGCTGTTAGTGTATAATACTACTTATTTTTGTATGGTAATTTTGTACCCTGCAACTTTACTGAATTTGTCTGTTAGTTCTAAGAGTTTTTTTGATGGTGTCTTTATGGCTTTCTATATATAAGGTAATGTTGTCTGCAAAGAGGAATAATTAAACTTTTTCTTTTTTCAGTTTGAATGTCTTTTGTTTCTCTCTCTTGCCTGATCACTCTGGCTAGGCATCCCAGTACTATGTTGAATAGAAGTGGTGAGAGTCGGCATCTTCGTCTTGTACCAGATCTGAGAGGAAAAGCTTTCAACTTTTCCCCAGCTGGATATGATAGCTGTGGGTTTGTAATATGTGGCCCTTTTTGTGTTGGCCTTTATTGCGTTGAGATACATTTTTTCTATACCTAATTTTTTGAGGGTTTTTAATCATAAAAGAATGTTGAATTTTGTCAAATGCTCTTTCTGGATCTATTGAAATATCATATGGCTTTTGTTTTTTATTCTGTTAACAGGAAGCGTTACATTTATTAATTTATGTTGAAACATCCTTGCATCTTTGGGATGAATCCCACTTGAACTGGTACATTCTTTTTTAATGTGCTATTGAATTTGATTTTCTAGCATTTTGCTGAGGATTTTTACACTTATGTTCATCAGGAATATTGGCCAGCAGTTTTCTTTATTCATAATGCTCTTGTCTGGCTTTGGTATCAAGGTAATACTGGACTTATAAGTGAGTTTGGAAGTATTACCTCCTCTTCAATTTTTTGAAGAGAAGAATTGATATTAGTTTTTCTTTAAATGTTTCATAGAATTCAGCAGTGAAGACATCAGGTCCTGGGCTTTTCCTTGATGGGAGACTTTTTATTACTGATTCAGTCTTTTTACTTTTATTAGTATGTTTGGATTTTCTATTTTTTTGTAATTCAGTCTTGGTATCCTGTATGTTAAGAAATTTATCAATTTCTCCTGTGTTATCCAATTTATTGGCCTATAATTGTTCATAATACTCCCTTATGATCTTTTGTATTTCTGTTTCATCAATTGTAATGTTATGTCTCCTTTTTTCATTTTTAATTTTATTTATTTAGGTCTTCTTTTTTTCTTAGTTAGTCTAGCTAAAGGTTTGTCAACTTTATCTTCTCAAAAAACCAACTTTTAGTTTTTTTGAATTTTTGTATTGTTCTTCTAGTCTCAATTTTATTTACTTATGCTCTGATGTTTATTATTTCCTTCCCTCTACTAATTTTTGGCTTTGTTTGTTCTTGTTTTCTAATTCCTTAAGGTGCAATGTTAGGTTGTTTATCTGAGATCTTTCTTCTTTTCTGATGTAGGTATTAATTGCTATATATTTTCTTATTATAACTGCTTTTGCTGCATGCCATAGGTTTTGGTATGCTGTGTTCCCATTTCAATTTGTCTCAAAAGATTTTTAAATTTTCCTTTTAATTAATTCATTGACCCATTAGTTGTTTAGGATCATGTTGTTAAATTTTTAATGCATTTATAAATTTTCTGAAGTTCCTCCTGTTATTGATTTCTCATTTTATACCATTGTGGTCAGAAAAGTTACTTTATATGATTTTAATTACTTAAATTTTTTTAAGACTTGTTTTATGGCCTAACATATATTCTATCCTGGGGAATGTCCCATGTGCAGTGAGAACAATGTGTATTCTGTAGCTGTTGGATAAAATATTCTGTTTATGTGTGTGAGGCCCATTTAGTCTAGAGAACATTTTAAGTCTGATGTTTCCTTATTGATTTTCTGTCTGCATGATGTGTCCATTGCTAAAAGTGTGGTGAAGTCCCTACTATTATTGTATTGCTGTCTATTTCTCCCTTTGGATCTATTAATATTTGCCTCATATATTTAGTCACTCCAATGTTGGCTGCATATATATATATATATATATATGTGTTTGATGGCTGGCTGGTATGGGGATCTGAACCCTTGACCTTGGCATTCTCAACACTGCACTCTAACCAAATGAGCTAACTGACCAGCCCTGCATTTATATTTATAATTGCTATAACCCTTTGTAGATTTGACCCTTCCTTTCATGTGTAATTGTCTTCTTTGTCTCTTTTTATAGTTTTTACTTAAAAAGTGTATTTTATCTGATATAAGTATGGTTACTCCTGCTCTTTTTTGGTGCTCATTTGCATGGAATATTTTTTTCCATCTCTTCACTTTCAGTTTATGTTTGTCTTTGCAGGAAAAGTGAATCTGTCCTATGGAGCATATAGTTGAGTCTGTTTTTGTTTTTTTTTAAAAAAATCCATTCAACCACTATATCTTTTGATTGGAGAATTTAATTCATTTATATTCAAGGTAATTATTGATAGGTAAGGATGTATTTCTGCCATATTGTTTTCTAATTGTTTTGTAGATCCTTTGTTCCTTTGTTCCTTTCTTTCTATCTTACTTTGTTGCTAAGTGATTTTCTCTGGTGGTGTGTTTTGATTCCTTCCTTTTTATTTTTTTTGTATCTACTACAGGTTTTTGCTTTGTGGTTACCATGAGGCTTACAAAAAAACTTATAGTTACAACAGGTTAATTTAAACTGATAACAGTGTACACTTTTACTGCATTACACCCCCACATTTTGAATTTTTGATGTCACCATTTACATCTTTTTACATTGCATATGACTTAACAAATTATCATAGCTATTACTATTTTAATAGCTTTATCTTTTAACCTTTAGATTAAAGGTACAAGTTATTTACACACTATTTTTACAGTATTAGAGTATTCTGAATTTGATTGTATCTTTACTTTTACAGTGAGTTTTATACTTTCAGATGTTTTCCTGTTACTTATTAGCATCCTTTTCTTTCAGCTTAAAGAAATTTCACAGTTTCTTTTTCTTTCTTTCTTTCTTTTTTCTTGGCTGGCTGGTATTGAGATTATTGACCCTGGTGTTAAAACACTGCACTCTAACCAACTGAGCTAACCAGCCAGCCCTATCCTTTTACAATTTCTCATAAGACAGGTCAGGTGACGAACTCCCTCAGCTTTTGTCTGTCTGGAAAAGTCTTTATCTCTCCTTCATTTCTGTAAGAAGCTTTGCTGGGTACGGTATTGTTTTTTGTTTGGCACTTTGAATATATCATCCCATTTTCACCTGACCTATATGGTTTCTGTTGAGAAATCTGCTGCTAACTGTATTAACACTCCCTTATATGTTACTTGCTTCTTTTCTCTTGCTGCTTTCAGAATCTCTCTTTGTCTTTGATTTTGACAGTTTGATTATATGTCTTGGGGTAATATTGTTTGGATTTATTCTGATTAGATACCTCCATGTTTGAAATATCTCTGCTGTTATATCATTGAATATGCCTTCTACCCCTCCAGAATTTCTGTTTTTTGTTTTATTTTTTAATTTTAATCTTCTCTTTCTGGTCACTTGTTGTTTTTGTCATCTCATTAAGTTGTTTCCTTGAAAACAGTATTTTGAATTATTTGTCAGGTAGTTGATACATCTCCATTTCTTTAGGGCTTTACACTGGTAGTTTATTTTGTCCCTTTGATGATGTCATGTTTCCCTGAATATTCTCAATCCTTGCTGTCATAGGTCAATGTCTGTGCATTTGAAGGGTATGTGTTTATTTCAGTCTTCACAGACATTTTTTCTGGGAAAGCCCTTCAATAGCTAGTCCATTTAGAGATTCTGGCCAGCCCATCTGGAGTGGTTCCGAAGTATGGGGCCATTGGGGTTGATGTGGCACTGGGGAGTGCCTGAAGCAGTTCTCTGCAGCTGGCCCAGTTCTGGAAGTTCAGGACCACTGAGGCCTGCCTGGCACTGAGGTCTACCTAGAACCCTCGGATGCTGACATTGGCTCAGCAGTGGTGCAAGCTGGAAATACAACCTGCCATGTAGGTCTGAAGTCTGGGGCTGTGGGGACCTGCTTTACTGTGGTAGACACAGTGCTGAGGTCCAAGGTATGGCCCTGTCCTTACTATCCTCTCTTTTGCCCAAGTGGGCAGTATCTCTCTCTCTCTGTGCTGTGCTGCCTGGGGTTAGGGAAGTGTTGATGTAGATAATATAAAACTGTCTTTCTGCACTCTTCAATGCATGTTTTTTTTAAAAAAAAAAAAACTTTTTGTGCTGTGACCACATACTGTGATCTCTCACCAGATTTTCTTAGCTCTCGTGAAGGTATTTCAGTGCATGTGTATTGTTCAAATTGATGTTTCTGTGGGGAAATGATCACTGGAGAGTTCTATTTCACCACCTTGCCGTGCCCCTACAATAATAGCAGTTTTGTTTGATCTTACTTTTGTCTCTTTTGTTCTTTTAGCCTACAAAAATACGTGAATGTGATAAAAAAAAATTATTGGAAATAGGTGTCAAACTAAAGCCTACTTTTTAAGAAAAATAATTATATTTTTTCTTTATCTATCTTTAATATATAATACTTAAGATGGATTCAGCATTTTAGAAAGATAGTACTTCCAGTTTACATTGTAGTATGTGAAATTACTAAGTTTATAGACTTATGCTTCTCTTCTACTCAAGCTAATATTTTTGTATTAAATATCTAATGATTCCTAAAGAAAAATTGCAATGTATCACAGCAGCTTTGCACTTATAATGCTATCCACTGGGACTATGTTATAGCAATATATAAAGTAATTAATTTTCATAGGATTTATATTTGCTTCTGTCATTATTAGTAAAAATTTTGCCTTCCCAGTATACAAAAAGTCACTGTAATCCTTTAGTCAAATTCAGGAAGAATGGAAGAGAGGTGTTTGCATTGATATGGGTTGAAGGGTTTTGGAGCAGGTGTAGCAGAATGAAAAGAGGATGAGGCTATTGAGAGTGTTTATAAATATCGATAAAAGGATAAAATGGGTGGGTGATGATAGAAGGAAATACATTTAGAAAAGGTCAATGGATTAGAAAGAAGTCTCTATTGGGTCTAATGTCTAATGTAGTAGAAGTAATGGAGTGAAAACTGAATGAACAAGAGTATTTTCAAAGTGGGCTAACGAACTCTAGTTTTCAGAGATATAGTGACAATTATGTAAGAGTGAAATCATGACAATGTGCTGTGGAAATGGAAAGGCAATTATGGAACTTTGAATCTATATATCTATATAATTGACAAAGTTGTAACCAACGTGGTGGCAGAACTTGGAGCTTTAGGAAACCTGTGACCTGAGTGACATAGTTATCAGTGAATTGCTCAAGAGTCCCCTGAATATAGGTAGAACTTCAAGGGGGTACAAGGCAATAGCCAGATAGGCAGAGCTCAAAAAAGTGAGAATTTAGTTCCAGGAAATCAGAGCTGTGGACTTGTGAACTGGAAGTCACAGGTCTTTCTACAGTGAAGAACTGTGGAAAGCTACTTTTGTCACAGAAAAAAGCAGGCTCCACTGCAAAAAATGTGAGTTCTTTTGGGATGGGCTGTTTCTACAATGGAAAGGACATGAAAGAGTTTTTTCTGAAAAGAAAAAAAGATAGAATAGAGAATACTCAGAGATACTGTTGGTATGCCACTCGGATGTCACTCAATCCCTCTTACTGTTTCTATGAACCCCCACTGCCCACATCCCCATGCCCCCATGCCCATATCCCCATTTCCACAGCCCTCATTGTGAAAGTCCAGTGACCTTGCCTTCATACCATTTCCAGATTTACTAATAAAAATAAAAGATGGCCAGTTAAATTTGAATTTCAGGTAAACAACAAATATTAATATTTTGTAAATGTCCACGTGATATTTGAAATATATTTATAATAAAAATAATTTATTGTTTGTCCAAAATTCAAATTTAATTGGGTGTCTTATATTTTATCTGGAAACCCTATTAAGGGGACAAACTTATCTGTATAAAATTTATGTTCCAGATCTCTCCTGTGAGATCAGGTGCAGCCAAATCTTTGCCTGAAAATGGGCCCTTGCTTGCCTTCTTCTCTTTCCCAGTCCTGCTTCCCTTATCCCCTGACAGATCTCTCCTGGTAGCTATTTCTTAGTGAGTCATTTATCCAGGAATTCTCGTCTCAAGGTTTGCTTCTACATAATCTGAATTATGACAGGGAGCTTATTTAAAGAAGGCATAAGAAATCACTGAAAAAGTTTTAAGGGAGATTAGCAAAGGAAATGTAAGGTCAGGAACAAGGCAAAGGGGGAAAAATTTGTCCCAGTTTTACAAATGAGGAATATTGTTGCTTGGAAAAGCTTAACTTACCAGGTTAAAACAATTAGAAAATGGCAGTGCTGAGGTTCAAATGTAAGTCACTGTGTTGCCAAAGCTTTTGCATGTCTCCACACAATACTCCTACTCTAAGGCAGAGTAACAACATGCATGTAAGGGACTAACTCAGGGAAGGGGCTTTGTAATATACACTGAACTCTGTGCACACAGTGAGTAGTATGCTGGTATCATAGGAAGGAACCTGGTTTATATTTTGTGTGTTGCCTCAGAGAAATAGAGATCAGAGCAATGATGGAATCAAATGACTTCAATGTCTGAGGCTTGAAAGGAATTTGTTGTTTAAGTTGGTAGGGTCCAGAACTAGGAGGCTTCTAGGTGCTTACTGAAGCCATTTGTAGCATCTCCCAAGGTACTGATAGAGCCAGAAATGAATGGAAATCAGCTTTCCAAATGCCCTTAATGTAGAACATAGACATGCTTTCAGAAGACTTTTCAATATGAATCACTTATATGCTTACATGCACACTTTTCTACCTTATTATTTAAATTTTAATTATAAAACATATTCAGGGTTAAAAATCACAAATATTTTTAGGAGAAAACATGAAGACATTATTTTAAAAGTAAAATATAGTTGCTTAAAAGTGCCTTAGAGATTTATGTAACACTGTCTTTGTGATTTCTTCATTATGACTCTCTTTTACTCCTATTAACACACATTTCTTAAATATGAAATTTTACTGATATTTAACAATAATAATAGTTGGTGTTTTTCAATAGGGGGAGATTAAAAGTTTGGCAAATGTGTGGCTGGGGATGTGAAATATATCTTTGGCATTTGGACAGCTGTGGCTCCAAAATTTGGAGTTAAGAGGCAGGCAAAGAATGTTTTATTGCCAGTATCTAAAACAAATTTTATTGGAAACTTTTATGTTTGTAGGTTTGAGTAGTTTTTATAGTGAAGAGTTCTGAAAACTGCCATCAAATTTTGCCTTGGGGGTTATGATTACATTTGTATCTTTCCCAAACTTATATAAATAAAAAAGACAGTTTTTACTGTGAAAGCTTAAAAGGTTAGAGAGGTATTTGGTTTGTGATGAACCTTTTATAGGTTTGATGTTATAAGAATTTATTTTTAAAATATCAATAAAAATACAACTTCAGAGGTCTTGATAAAAACATTGCAAGAAACTTGAAGTTAAAGTTTCCATTCAAATGGATTCACTAAAGATAATTAATTTATTGGGCTATGCAAACTATCCTTAAAATTAGCTGTTATTGTAATTTTACATGGTTGTGATACATAACTTGTAATATTTTTTATGGCTATACAGTCCTAGGAGGCAGAATTTTCCTTGCTAGAGCTGTTTAAGCACAAGCTGGACAATCACTTGGCTGAGAAATTACAAAGTAGAGTGAAATGTTATGGAGGAGACCAGATGAAACCTAAGGTCCCTTTCCAAATCAGATAGTAAGATTTTTCAAACTGTAAGAGAAGATATTTTAAAAATAGTATGTGCAAATATCCTCCTTTTCCTCTTTCCTTCATACCAGAGGTTTTATCTTGGAAAAACGGATTGTATAAAAAGGGAAGAGGAGGAGGAAGTAAGAAAGGAAGGAAGAGAGGGAGGGAAGGAAAGAGGGAGGAAATCTTTGTAGTGTAAATAATGGAGCACACATGATCTAAAATAACTGTGTAAAGCAGGAAGAATATCCTCATTTTCTAAATGAGGTAACAGAGTCAATGCAGAGGTTGAATCCACATCTGAGTCTTCTTGATACCCAGACTTGTACATTTCCCCATTATAAAAATTTTTAAAATTTCATTATTTAGAATGAAAGGTGAGGTAAGAAATGAGGAACTGTTACGTAACGGAGCAGCTTGCCAATTCATTATGACTCAGATAATACGGATTTAGTCTTCAAAGGCAGTTGTCTGGCTAGTGCTGGGTCAGTCAGTCAGACAATCAACAAATATGTATTGGGCATCTATTGTGTGTCAGACACTGTCGTAGGCACTGCAGATACAACAGTAAACAAAGTAAATAAAGTTCTTGCCCTTAGAATGCTTATCTTCTAGTTGGGAGGGGATAGGGAGGAGACCAGAAAAAAACATAGATAAGACAATTCCAGACCTTAATAAATGCTTTGAAGGAAAAAAAAAAAAAACAAGACATTGTCATGAAAAGCGACCTTTTGTTTTTAAGAAAAAAAAAAAATGAGGTAATGTCATGAAGGCAGCTTTAGAAGTGGTGGTCAGGAAAAGACACTCTAAGGGGTGTCATGTGAATTGAGAGTCAAATGCAAATGTTTGGCATAAGAAGATCTGAGATAAAATCATTCCCAGTTGGAAAAACAGCAACTGCAAAGGCTCTATGGTGGCCACATCCCAGGGAAATGAAGACATTCGGCAAGCAGGCAGGGGCCAGTTATTTAGCATCTTATGGACCACAGTAAGAAGTGTTGATGTTATTCTAATTATGATTGGAAGGCTCTGGAGGAGTTCAAGTAGGGAAGAAATCAGGAACCTTATTTTCTCTTTGAATGACCATTCTGTTCTACAGAGAACAGGCTATAGAGAGGCAAGAATAGATTTACGGGGAGCTGATAGGAACTGTTGCAATCAGTTATCCAGGCAAGGGAAGGACCAGTAGGGGTGTGAGTAGCAGCAGGTTGTGGAGTATATTTGGGGGGAAAAGTCGAAAGGACTTAGTGATACATTTTCATGTGGAGAGGGAAGAAAAGAGAGAAATCAAGGATGACTTGTAGGTTTTGGAACTTAAATATATGAGTTAAAATTAGTGACATTTACTGAAATGGAGAAAATACAGAAGGGAGAAAGAGATGGGAACCAACAGTTCTGTTTTGGCAGAGCTAAGATTCAAAGAAAGGCATTTTGACTTTTAAACAGAAAACTAGACTTGATTTAGCTATGAGTGGAAGGGACTGAGGATGTTACGAAAGATTGAATACAGTTTGTTCAGAGCACTGAAAGTCATGCTAAGGAATTTGGGCTTGATTTTGCAGGTAGTTGGGGATCCCATAAGAATTTTTTAAAAGATTAAATCTGTGTGTGTGTTTGTGTTTAGTATGTTGCCTAGCATAAATTTTATTTTATTTTTATTGATTATGCATATTCATGGGGTACAAAGCTGACAGTCACCACCTGTGCCCAAGATGCGATGATCAGATTAATACTATCAGCACACCCATTTACATAAATTGCAATTTTTAGACAATTGCCACTGCTGACAATGTGGAGACTGGAATGGAAAAGAAAGACACAAGAGGCAGGAAAAAAATTAATACAGAAAATAATGAGGAAATTACCAGGGCAATGAGGATGGGGAAGGGCAATGAGAAATAGATTCATGAGCTATTTGTGAAATATCAGGACAGGTATTAGTGACTGGATGTATGTGGTGAGAAAGTGATGAGCTGCACAGTGTCTGAGTTTGCTAGCCTGGGGTAAAAAGATAGCTGTCCTAGTTATGAAGGATATAGGATGAGGCAGAAAGACAAGTATGACATCTTTCCAGACACAATAAATTTGGTTTTGGGTGTGCCAAATTTATGGTACATGTGGCATTGTGCAAGTTGTTTTTTTCAGCAGGCATCTGGAAATACAGTACTCTTAGATCAGTTAGGTCTGGAGATAAAAATTAGGGAGTTAGCAGCTTAAATGTGCTAACTGAAGCTATGAGAGTGGATTGAAAATTATGCTGCAAAATTTAGCAGACATGAATGTTTGGTATGCACTAGCAATATCTGTGATTACCAAGCTTTTCTCTGGGTAATTATCTTTACAGAGTAAAATAATAAGCCCCAAAGCTGCTTGCAAAATACAGGAGACAAAGGAAATTCCCCTGGAGTGTGCACACATCTTTTGGTGCCCTATTGCCACTTTCCCCTCCTCTCTTTCACTCTCTTGCTTCACGCTCTTGCCGTGCAACTTCTTATTCAAATTAATCCTCCCTTTCTCCTCTTCTCTTCAATATCATTCTCTCCTTTTTCCACATGTATACCACTTCTCACTTGGATCTAATGGCATTTTATGATTCTTAGCCTTTTCATTTCATTGACTCTTAAACAAAGAAAATTAAGGTTATAGGGGGAAAAAATGCCCTTGCATCAACCTTGTAAAAATGAATAGGAAGGTTATCATTGTATACTGTAAAGATCAGGGAATGTGTTGCCTAAGAACCTGGGTTTCAAGTCCAGCATTTCTACTTAATAACAGAACGGGCTAGGTCATTTATGTTAACTCCTTTGAATCTTTGTATTCTTCACAAGAATACACATCTCACAGGACTGCAACAAGTATCAAATGGAATGATATATGTGGATGTGCTACATAGAGGACTGTACAGATACTAGGTTTTCATCTTCTGCCTGGCTTACTCAATAAATGTTTGCTGAGTGAATGATCACCTCTATTAAGTCTTCTTGGATCTGCCCCTTTAGATCTGTCAGTCTCTATAAAATTGTTTCTTTAAGCATTCATAGCTGCCAGAATGTCTGACCTTAAGAATGTTTTTAATACACTTCTGTATTTTGGGTTGTATTGGCTTTATCTTAAATAACAAATGTATTAAATTATTATATAAATTGTATATCATATATTTATAATTTATGATAAAAATAATATTCCCATTTTCCTTATAATTCTGCTTTTTCAATAATCTTGATTTTCTTTTTTTCTGTGAATCTTTTTCATTTAGCTCTCAACTTTATACATAGGACATAAAAATATTAAAAATACTTTATGAAACACAACACAAAGTTATAGCAACAAGCAAAAGCCATCATTTACTTAAATTCTCATTCAGCTGTGATATTTTTATGGCCCAATAAATTGTATTTACCTTCTGACATTTTTCCTTACTATAAAATATTCAGAATTGACTTGGAGGCTTGTCTTAAAAACTTGAAACTTGAAACCATGGTTTATTTCTTAGGCCTTCTTATGGACCTATCGATATAATTATATGATCTCAAGAAGGGCATTGCATTCCAGTCTGTAACTTTCTTTTTTTTTTTTTTCTATCAAATACAAGAAAGCTTTATTTCAAGCTATGCTATTAGATTTGGTTAGCTTGCAGTTCACATTTAGTACAAATAAATGGTAGATATTAATAATATTGAAAATATAATACTAGACTATAGGCTTTATGAAAGCAAAGGCAATGTCAGATATTTCTAATATATTTCCAAGACCTAGCACGGAAATTACATACAGAAGCTTACGTTAAACTAATAAATGTTGTTGTAGCAACTTTTACGCAATGATTTCACAAATATTTCACGCAATTAAGCATTTGTTTCTTACTAATTTTGAAAGCACACTTATTGTCCACTGTCTTCTTGCTGTTTATTAAACACGCCAAGTTTGTTGTACTTTAGGATTTTAACCCTAAATATCCCTTCTGGACTGAATGCTCTTCTCTAATAGATACAGTTCATTCCCTCACTTTAAGTTCTCCTCAAATGTCCCTCAAAGAGTCATTCCTTGACCACCCCATTTAAATAGTGTCTCCTTACCTTGTCCCTAATTACCAGTCTCTGTCTCCTTTTCCTAACATTTTTCTTTATAGCATTTTCATTATTGGAAATCAAACTTTTATTTGTATACTTGTATATTGTCTGTCTCTGCCACTGGAAAGTAAGGTGTGTGCAGGCAGGGATCTTGTCTGTATGCATCACCGTCATATCCCCAAAGCTTAAAAGAGTGCCTGGAAAATATTAGGTGCTCAGTAACAATTTATTGAACTGATAAATGAACGATCTTTGAGAGTAGAAATTAAATTCCATATCTCCCCAGCTCATAGGAGGGTTAAAGTCATTGAATAAATATTTAAATTTACCATTTACTTAGGACTTGTTCTAATTCAGGCACTTGCATTTTCTCATTTAGTCCTCAAAACAACTTTCTGAGGTGGTGGTTATTATCACCTTCTTAATGAAACAGATTCAGAAAAGATAAGTAATTTCCTCAGAATCATTCAGATAATAAGTGGCATAGCTGGCATTCAACCCAGTTTATTTTGACTCAAAACCCTATGCTCTCTCTCACTAAGGTGTGTTATTTAATAAGCAAGCCTTTAGAACCCTCCTGAACAAAAACATATTCCATTTCATTTCTATTTTACAATCCAATAGCAAAATTTTCCACAGTCTACCTAAAACTAAACCTGCAGTTCCGCACTACACTCAGCAATGCTCTCACTTGAGAACACCCTTTCTAGCCCCTAAAACTCTCAGGCTCTAAACAGAGCCTCCCTGGACCTAAGCACCCCCCAAATTTTCTTCTACTACAATTGTTCCCTTCAGAACATTTTACTACCAGATTTTACTGCCTCAGTGAATCTTATCTGTCTCATAACTCCCCATTTAAGATTATATAAATATGACTTAATTTTGTTAGAATTTGTGTTACTAATGTGCTGGGTATAAAACGATTTGAGTACAGCATAAGATGTTAATCCATTACTCATAAAAGTAAATAATAAATATTTAAATAAAAAGCTGGACCCAGGATATGAGATCAAGGGAAAAAATTTTCAAAGGAAAATTGCACGAAACAAGGTAAGTAAGCAATAAATACTTTATTCAAGACTATTGCAACAGGGGAAAGAGACTGAATTCAACTTTGCTGAAATGAAAGGCAGGAGAGTTTTAAGTACAGGGGTGAGTTAGTAGAAAAGTACTAGAGGATGTTAGGGAAGTGGTTGGTCAACGTGATTGAACTATTTTATGTTTTCTAATTGTTGCTTACCAAAATTAGGCTCCTACCCTCCCTCAGTGACTAGGAGACAGGAGCCCTGTATTTCTGGATGATTACATTTCAAAGCAGTGGCTCCCAGGTCCATGAGAAAAACATTTCTGGGTTGTAAAACTTGAATAGAGTTGGGAAATTTACATCTCCAAGGGGCAGAGAAGAATTTACAATTGAAAGTTTTCTGAAGTAAATGTTTTAAGAAAAGGGATGTTAGGGGTCTGTAGTCAGGAAGAAACCTGTTTAAAGTCAAGCTCTGGGAAATGCTAAGGTCATCCTGGTCAGCACAAATAGGTGATCATCAATGTATACCAAGTATTTCTATTCAGAGAGTTTGATAATATTTATTGATAAGTAGCTTTGAGTGTTTCTTTTGAGTCTGCCTTATAGTGTGATAATTGCAGTAGCTTATCAGTTGAAATAATTGTCACAAAGCACTATAAAAATTTCTTCCCTCCGTTCCAGAGTATTATCCAGTGAGACCTCTTTGGCAGACAATTCCCTTACCTTGTTACTTAGCCTGAAGTGCCAACTCTAGAGTGGGAACTCCAGACCTTCTTTTTGACAGGTCTGTAGATGAAGAGGATATTTCAGAAAGCTAAAATTTACAAACTTCCAAAAACAGTGTTATGATATTCAATAGCTCTATGTTCTTGGAAGTTTTGATTATAGAAATATTGGCAATGGGATCTCATTTTAATTCTCCTGATAGATTTATTTATTCAACAAATATGTATTGAGTTAATACTTACTATATGCCAGACAAACTTTTACTTCTAGGCACTGGAAATTCATCAATGAACAAAAATGCCTGCCTTACTAGAGCTTACATTCCAGTGAGTGCAGGTGGAAAAGGCGATAATCAATCAATGTAACACCTAGGTAAATTATATAGTGCTAGGGCAAGCTAAAAGGGGGATTGAGAAGGTAAGGAGTGGTACAGGGACAGATTATAGCACCAAATAGGGTTTGCAGGGCAGGCCTCATTGAGCAGGTAACAGTAGGCAAAAACTTGAAAATGGTGAGACAGTTAGCTGTGCAGACATCTGAGTGAACAGTGATATAAGCAGGGAGAACAGCAGTTCCATGTCCCAAAGGTGGGATTGTGCTTGGTATTCCCGGAACAGCAGGAGTTCGGTGTGGCTACATCTCAGTGCAGATAGGTGGGAGGGGGGAGAGTAGTAAAGTTAGAAAGGGAGCGGTGAGTCTGGGCTTTAAAAGGGTTGCATAGACCCTAGGGGCCAAAGATTGGAGCCAGGGAAACTGTTAGCTTGGTATTGAGGTAAACTTTTAAAGCGATTACACATTACAAGAACAAATACTATTTTGTATGTAGATTGTTTCATGAATTATACACTTATTAGTTCTGGTTTTGGTATATAATATGTTTATATAAGAGCTTATCTGTATGGTGTTGGAAAAACTGAATATTTACAAGCAAAAGAATAAAATTCGACCCTTATCTTACACCATACAGAAAAATTAAATAGATTAAAGAACTAAATGTAAGACCTGAAATTAAAACTCCTAGAAGAAAACACAAGGGGAAAAGCTCCTTGACATTGGCCTTGGTAATGAATTTTTGAATACTACCCCAAAAGCTCAGGTAACAAAAGCAAAAATAAACCTATGGGACTACAGCAAACTAAAAAGCTTCTGCATCATAAAGAAACAAAATAAAAAGGCAGCCTATGAATTGGAATAAAATATTTGCAAACCATATATCTGATAAGGAGCTAATATCAAGAATATATTAAAAAACTCACACAAGTTAATAGCAAAAAAACCAACCTAATTTAAAAAAATAGAAAAAGAACATTTCTCCAAAGAAGACATAAAAATGGCCAGCAGGTATATGAAAAGGCGCTAAATATAACTAAACATCAGGAAAATGCAAACCAAAACCGCAATGAGATATCATCTCATACCTACCTGTTAGGATGGCTGTTATAAAAATGGTAAGGTAAGTGTTGGCAAGGATGTGGAGAAAAGGGAACTCTTTTACACTGTTGGTGGAAATGTAAGTGGGTGCAGTAACTCTAAAAAACAGTATGTATGAAGTGTCTTCAAAAAATTAAAAATAGAACTGCCATAATCCCTCTTCTGGGTATACACTCCAAGAAAATGAAATCAGCACCTTGTAGAGATATCTGCACTCCCATATTTATTGTGACATTATTCACATTAGCTAAGATATGGAAATAATCTAAGTGTTGACAGATGAATGGATGAAGAAATTATGGTTTATGTAAATACAATGGAGTATTATTCAGCCTTTAAAAAGGAGCAGCACCATGATGAAACTGTGGGGCATTATGCTAAGTGAAATGAGCCAGATAAAGAAAGAAAAATACTGCATGATATCACTTAAATGTGAAGTCTAAAAATAAAAAGAAGGTGACTACATAAAAGCAGAGAGTAAAATGGTGTGGTTTCCAGAGGTGTGGGTGAGGAGGAGAAAATGGGGAGACATAAGTCAAAAGGTATAAAATTTCAGATATGTAGAATATATAAGTCTAAAGTTATAATGTACAACATGAGGACTATAATTATAATATTGTATTGCATACTGAAAATTTGCTAAAAGAATGTATTTTAGCTTCTCTTATCACTAAACAAAGGTAAGTATGCAAGGCGATGAAAGTATAAATTTACTTTGACTATAGGGGCCATTTCACTATGTATATCACAACATCATGATTGTGTTACATATATACGATAAAAAAGAATGTTAATAAAGAAAGGCTTAAAAGAAAAAAAGAGCTCATCTGTAATTTGGAGATTTTGATGAAAGCAGCAAATTAACTCTCAATGAGACAAAATCATTCACTCAAATAATAATAATGATAATAATAATAACAATAGTCTACTCATTGTAGGAAAAAAGTTTAGTAATTTCTTGTACTTTTTAGCTAACTGATTTGTCATCCTATCATCAGCCAAACAGATTTTCGTGTTTGACTCCTATAAAATTATGAAAATTACATGTACCTGAGTTTCCAAAAAAAGGCTCAAGAATCACTTTCTTTGAATAACAATATGCTATTATTCCAGGAAAAATATAAAGTTATTGATCTACAGTAGAGGCATCACTATTATCCAGATATTTGGATGAAAGTACTTAGTACCTATTGATGACCACCCTATGCACACTCTTTTTAACTTCATACTGTGGGGCCGAACTCTGAATCCATATATTTATACTTATTTTTTGTTAGTAATGGAAGAACATTGTTCTGATTTCCAAGCACATAGATTCCAGAGCCTCATGTAAACTCAGGAGAATGCATTTACATGAATGTCACGATCTCTACTTACAACCATTTCTATGATTCAGTGACCCGACTGGACAACACCATTTTTATAGAAGATACACGTAATGGAATGAAAGAGAATATTATCTTCTTGCACTTTTCTGGTTTTAATTATCTTAGAAACCAAAAAAGAACCAAAAACCGATTTCCATATTATTCCAAGTATTTATTGTCACCTTCTCAAAGAAGCAGCTATTTTAACCAAAGTATATATAAAACCATAAGAAATGCCCCCACCCAATTAATGTTAAATATTGTCTTTTGTCCACTGATGAGTGGTCAAAAAATTATCTCATGATGTATAGAGGAAATTGAGAATTTTCAGGTCTATCTTTATCAATTTCACATGTAGATCTTTTTGCTTCAGCTCTGATTTATTTTTTATAGGCAGTAAAATCTCTCTGCTTTAGATACTTAAAAATTTCACTTTGGTGAGCACCTATGGAAGACTTCTGATATCTGAATAAAGTAATATTTAAAAGACCAACAGCTGTTTTTTTAAGACTTCATCACTTCCTTTCACAGTAAATTGTTGCTGATTTAATATTTAAATCTTTTTACTCTCTAACATGGTGGTCTTTAATCTTTAGTATACATATGAATCATCTGAAGAACAACTTGAAAATGCAGCTTCTTCCTTCCACCCGACCCCCACACCCAGGCATGGTGAGAATGAGGAAGAAACCAGGGAGCTATATTTTTAACAAAACTCTGTTGACTCTGATGTAGTTCCACAGAGTGAGAGCAGAACTTTTTAAAAAATCAACTATTGAGGCATAATATACATAAAATAAAATGTACATGTTTAAATTATACAGCCCAATGGGTTCTGCAAAATGTATGAACTACGTTTATGCACCATCTCCATCAAAATATAGAACATTTCTATCACCCTATAAAATTGCCTTGCACTCCATCTCAGGTAACCATAGGACTGATTTCATCACTATAAGTTAATTTTGCTTTTTTTCTAAAACATTGCATAAATGGAATTTCGTAGGATGTACTCCTGTGCTTACCTTCTTGTTTAGCATCATAATTTTGAAGGTTCATCCGTGTTCTTGTGTGTATTTGTAATTTGTTCTTTTTTATTAAGTAGTGGACCATTATATGGATATACCACAATGTGTTTGTTCGTTCATTGTTGATAGGCATTTGTGTTGTTTCACTTTTAGTATATTATGACTTAAGCTATTATGAACATTTGTGTATAAGCCTTTATGTAGAGAAAAGTTTCTGTTTCTTTTGGGCCAAATGGTAAGTATATGTCTAACTTTATTAGAAATAGGAAAACTGTTATCTAAAGTGGTTTTAGATTACATTTATTATTTTACATGCCCACAAGAGAAATATGAGAGTTTTAGTTGTTTCACATTGTCCATCAACACTTGGTGGTTAATCTTTTAAATTAGCTATTATAGTGTAGGTGAAGTGGTATCATATTGTTGTTTCAATTTGCATTTCTCATATTAATGGTGTTGATATTTTTGTGTATTTATTAGTTATTTGCATATCTCCTCTTTTTGAAGTGTATGTGCAAGTCTTCTGTTCATGTTTCAATCGGGTTGTCAATCTTATTGCGTTTTAGGAGTACTTTTATGTATCTTGAATGCAAATTCTTTGTCAGATATATGTATAGCACATATTTTTTCATAATCAACATCTATTTTCATTTTTTTATGGTTTATTTTGAAGAGTAGAAGTTATCAATTTTGATGAGATCCAATTTACAATTTTTTTCTTCTATACCTAATACTTTTGGGGTACAATATAAGAAATATTTGCCTAAAAGCAAAGGCATGGTTTTCTCTAATGTTTTAAGTTAGATACTACTGTAATTTGTCTACAAATTTTACCTTTAGACTCACAATCTTCCAATAATCAAATACAAATGAGTGCATATTTGTATGTAAGTGAACATCAATGTCAATCCCTATACTCATAAAATTTATGTGAAGTGCTTGCAACCAATGGGATTGAGAGTGGACAGGTTAGATTGTTCACTCTTCAAGCTGAGGCATGAAGGACACTGTTCCTTGAGAGAGAATGTGTCAGTGAAGGTGAACACAGCGGCAGCAGTGGCAGCAGTGGAACCATGTGGCTGGACGCGGCCCCTCCCCTCTCCTTGGACACAGGGATGGTGAGAGCCAGGCCCCGCCCTCACGCCCAAACCCTGTGGTGCAAGGTGAGCGCAGCAGAAGCAGTAGCAGCAGTGGAACCACCGGGCTGGACGTGGGCAACCCCCCCTTCCTCGGACACATGGAGGGTGAGCTCCAGCCTGCCAGGTCTGACCCAACAAGGTGTGCCCAGCAGAACTGCATGGCGCTAGGGGCTCAGGCTATGACCATAGAGTCTGGAACAGGAACCAAAGGGGTTTAACATCACCACCACCACACCTACTGTGAAGAAAAGATATTTCACCTCCACAGTAGCAACCAGGGCCACCCCACAGCTAACCTCAGTGTAACAGAAGAAGCAAGCCCTGTACCAAATGACCAAGCATCAGCAAAAAAATACTAGAAGTGCAAACAATCAGGAAGAAATGACACCACCAAAAGAATACCATAATGCTTCAAAGTCAGACCTCATGGATCAGGGAATCCTTGAAATGTCTGAAAAAGAATTAGGGGCAATGATTTTAAGAAAACTTGAAGAAATAAAGGAAGACTCAATTAGAGAACACAATGAAACAAGGAAAAATATCCAGAATATGAAAGAGGAAACCTACAAAGAGATAAATACCTTAAAAAAGAATGTAGCAGAACTTCTAGAAATGAAAGATGCACTCAATGAAATAAAAAACCACAACCAAGTGCTTGAGCAGCAGGGTAGAGCAAGCAGAAGAAGGAATTTCAGAGTTTGGATATGGTTTTTTTGAAATAAATCACTCTGACAAAAAAAGGGAAAAAAGAATTAAAAATAATGAGGAAAATTTAAGAGAGATAGCAGACAACCTCAAGCAATCTAACATCCAAATTGTGGGTATTCCTGAAGGGGAGGAGAAAGGAAAAGGTATTGAAAACCTACTCAAGGAAATGGTAACAGAGATCTTCCCAAGACACATTATAGTTAAATTTGCAAAGCTCAAAGACAAAGAATTCTACAAGCAGCAAGAGAAAAGCATCAGGTCATTTATAGGGGAACCCCCATCAAACTAATAGCAGACTTCTCAACCAAAACCCTACAGGCCAGAAGAAAGTGGAATGACATATTCAAAATACTAAAAGAAAAAAATTGCCAGCTAAGATTTCTTTACCCAGCAAGGCTCTCCTTCAGAAACGAGGGAGAAATAGTGTATTTGCCAGACAAACAAAAGTTGTGAGAGTTCACCACCACATGACCAGCCCCTACAAGAAATTCTCAAGGGAGTCATTTATCTGGAATCTGAATAATGGTGACCACTATCACAAATGCACTGAGGCACTGGCACAGTGTACCTGGTTGTGGGAGGGGGACCCAATCCCCTTCTCCATGCCTTGGGCTTGCAGGTGGGCCCCGAGGCACTGGTGTGGTGTGCCTGGTTGTGGGAAGGGGGTCCGGTCCCCTTCTCCATACCTTGGGTCCCCAGACAAACCCTGAGGCACTGGCATGGTGTGCCTGGTTGTGGGAGAGGGGTCCGGTCCACTTCTCCATACCTCAGGTCCCCAGGTGGGCCCCAAGGTGCTGGTGTGGTGTGTGTGGGAGAGGGGTCCGGTCCACTTCTGCCTCGGGTCCCCAGGCAGGCCCTGAGGTGCTGGTGGTATGCCTGGATGTGGGAGTGGGGTCCTTTCCTTGGCTCTATGCCTCATGTCCCCTGGTGGCCCCAAGGTGCTGGTGGTGTGCCTGGGCCAGAACTAATTTTTTGACCTTTGCTTACTTATTGAATGGGGGAACATCCTGTGGGAACCAGTACTTGAGCTGTGTGGTTGAGCTAAATTGCTGTTTTGCTGCTGTTTCCGTAGGGAAGGCTTTTTGTGCAGCTCAGTTTCTAATGGTTGACTTTATAAGTACTTCTGGCTCTCCAGAGACTCAGTGCACCTGGGTTGTGTAGAAATTCTGATCTGGGCCTGAGTTTTTTCATCAAACTGCACCCCATGCAATTCTGTATTCCCGACCAGTCTCCTCTGAGTGGTCCTGCACTGAATGTGGAGTGGATCGGCTGTCCTTGCTATGTCCCAGTTTTCTCCCATTGGGCCCATCTTCCCCACCACCCATGCTCCAAACACTTCAAATGGGATGGGCCCTGTGCCGGTCCCTTGTGCTGACTCCCCAGCCTCTGAAGTTCTCCCTTTTTTCAGTTGCTTTGGTTCCTTGCTCCTGTGTGGGTCTATGGGAACCCTATTTGTGGTCTTGCTGTCCTGGGGGCCACCAAGGCCCCGTTCTTCCCTGCTGCCTCCAAGTAAGTCCATCTGAAGGGCACAGCTGAGGCTTCTGCCGGCTCCTGCTCCATGCACTCAGCAGCTCCAGCATTAAAGCAGCTGCTGCCTGAAATGCTCTGAGCAGTTTTTTCTTTCTCTCATCATGGTTTCTCCCACCTTCATGAACTCCATAGGTCTCTCCTCCTCTTCCCCTGAGCTCTAGTGGCCCCAGCTTGGCTGTTGTTACATTTTTATACTTGTAAACTGGTTGATTTGTGAGAGAGAGTGATGCTGGGGACCATCTATTCTGCCATCATGACTGGAACTCCTTCCTTAGGATTGTTGCTTGAAATTCCTGGTCAGTCATTTTAAAGACTTCCTGTTTTATAGGGTCTAGAACTTGAGAGTTATTATATTACTTTGGTGGTGTTGTACTTTATTGGTTTTTCGTATTTCTAGTAGCTCTCCATTGATGTTTAGTCATTGTGGCAAAGGCTATCACAGTTTACTTGTTCCACCCTGGTGTCTGGAGCAATATCAGGGAGTTTTGTCGATGCTCAGCTGCCTGTTGCTGCCTTGGGTCTGGGGGATGGATGGCAGTATCGGGGCATCTCTCAGGGGCAGGGAATCACCTGGTGGTGGCCTGGGGTCTCATGTGGAGGGTACTGGGACTCTGTAGCACCTGCTGCCTCAGATCCTGGGGGGTGGTGGCAGCTGGAACCTCTCTCAGGGAGGAGACTAACCTCCCTTGTGAGGAGATTCTGATTATGAATTTAATATCTGTGATAGATGGAGGCCTGGTTGCATTTCCAAAAAATTTGTCTAAGAAAGTGAATTTTTTGGCATAAAGTTTTTCAAAATATTGTATTGTTATCTAGGTAATATATGTAGAATCTGTAGTGATATCATCTTTTACACTTATGTGCTCATTTGTGTTTCTTTTCTTTTTTTGCTTGATTATTCCTGCTAGGAGATTATTAATTTAATAATCTTTAAAAATAAGTATGTTTGTCTCTATCTCTCTATTGTTAGCCTGTTTTCAATATAATTGATTTATGCCCCTTTCTCCATTATTTACTTCCTTCCACTAACTTTTGTGTTAATTTGCCTTATCCCCTACCTACCTTTTCAAGGTGGAAAACTGGATCATTGATTTCAAAACTTCTTTTCTAGTATGGATTGTAAAAGTGACAAATTTATTTTCAAACACAGGGTTAGCTGCATCCATTCTTCAAATTTTGGCAGATTATGATTTCATTATCATTTATTTCAAAATATTTGTAAACAATCCCTTGAGTTACTTAGATGTGTATTGTTTAATTTCCAAATATTTCTTGGCTTTCTAAATATCTTATCGTTACTTGTTTCTAGTTTAATTCTGTTAGAGTAAGGTAAAATACTCTGTAAAATTTCCTTCTTTTAAAATTCACAGAGACATATCATTCCAGATGAACTTGAAAAAGTCAGATTGATAGTGCTGTTCACATCTTCTATATCTCACTGATTTTTTTGTTTGTTTTTTTTTCTACTGATAAAAGGATGTTAAAATCTTTTATGTATAATTGTGGATTTGTCTATTTCTCCCTTTAGTTCTGTCAGATTTTGCTTCATCTAATTTACCCTCTGCTGTTAGGTACACATATATTTTGGTTGTTATGTCTTAATACATCAATTCTTTTGTCATTATATAATGTCCATATATCCCCAATAATACACTTTATCTTGAATTCTACATTTTTTTATATTAATATAGTCACACAAGCTTTTGCATTGCATGGTATTTATTTGTCAATATATATATATTTTTTACTTTCAACCTGTGTTTTTATTAGTTTAAATGAGCATCTTATAGATAGCATATGGTTAGATCTTGCTTTTTATAGAATCTTATCATCTCTGCCTTTTAATTAAATATTTGTTTTATTTATATTTAGTGTAATTATTTATATTTTTAGAATTTTTAAAATATATTTTGTTAGGAATGATTTATGGAAGCCCTAAGGAGTTAACCAAATTTTTATAACTTGGCAGGATGGAAATTTCAAACTCTGTCATTCTTGCAGATATTTTCAAGACTTGACTTTAGTATTTGTGTAAAGCTAGGGCCAGGGTTCACAGATCCCTTGAGCCTGTTGTCCAGACTGGGTCACAAACCCTCCACATGCAGGTCTACCAGCTAGGTAATAGGAAAAGATCCTGGGAGCCGTGGGTGAAGAAATAATAGACTTTATTCAGAGCTAGGAGCAGTTGCCTAGTGGCTTCCCAGAGCATCTCAAAAGCGCCATTTATCTGAGCCCTTACTTCTTTATACTCAATTACACAATCCAAAACACCTTCAGGGATGCAGTATCCAACTCCAGGATGTGAGGAACAGTGTTGGAATCGCCCCACTGTCTGCAATTTCCATACAGAAGATGGCATACTGGGTGGAACTGCACATGCACGATCTCATTAGAGAATAACAAGGAACACCTGGGTGCATGTGCATATCCAAACCAGATGCTCAGCAAGATTCCAAACTTCCAAAGGGCCCTGACCATCCTTCCACACCTTCCCAACAGTTAGTTATAGTGGTTTTGAAACAGTCTGAACCATGGGAGCATGTGGTACTTAACACTAAATCCTGGATTTTCTGTTATTTCTGCTGGCTGCTTGGGGTTTTAAAAGCCCTTCTACTTTGGCTAGGCCAGGACTTTAAAATCTCCCATCATTGTTTCTATCCCCGTCCTGTCCCCAATGCTATAGTGGCTGGTCTCTAGTAAACCTTGTATGGTCATATCCTTTTCATGTGAAGTGTGACTCTTAGCCAAGGGCTATGAGAAGTTTCACACAGAATTCCTCCTCCATCAACCTCCACATGTGCAGCTAACTTTCCATCAGGTGCCCTGCCCTGCTGAATCTAGGCATTTTATCAGCTTTAAAGTGTGATTTGTGTGTGTCAGGATATGGGCTCCATGGTCCTGTGTCATGGTGGGGATATTATCCAAAAGCAGAAAGCAGAGGAAATATAGGGTTCAGGGATCATCAGTCTTGTACAGCATATTGTTCAATATCTGGAACCAATTACCACATGTATCACAGTTTTATAGTTGTTTATGGTAGAAAGGCTACACTAGTGCTTTCTCGTAGAACAAAGTAGAAGGCGTCTGAGAACAGTAATTTTTAACTTCTTTTAGGGGAACTTTGACAATATGTTGAGAGCTATTACTGTTTCCTCAGCATTAATAGTTAAATTTTTTAGATTGTCTGCAGCTTATATTTTTACCTCACTGTGGATGGGAGTGGGAGGAAGAGAGATATTAGTTATTTTTTACTTATATCTTAAACAATTTAAATAATATATAATTTGGTGTATATAGTTTTCTGAGTTTTTCATTATATACCACACTCCTAATTACTAAAAAAAGACTTTATCACATTTACATAAAGTCATTTTTTGTCAGGTATTTATATTACAATCTTTGTTTTCTTTCTCTGGTATTTTTTTATGCCATTAATCATTGTATTACTGTGAATCATTCTGAGTCAACTTCTTTTAGGTAGCTCTGTAGTATACGATTACAATAGAACATTATTACATTTCATTTTTACCAAATCCAGGAGTCCCTTCCGTTTAATTTATGAGTTTATTACATTTAGAGCAATCATTAAAACAGAATTTCCATTTTACTTCTGCTATCCTATCTTATTTTTTGTGCATAAAGATTTGTTTCTCAGAGTTATTATCTATGCTTAGTTGTTTGGGGTAATTAACAGAAGATGTAGTTCTGTTTTTAATTCTAGTAGTGGTTATTTTTATAAACTTAAATAATGTCAAATCTTATATTTCTTAGTCTATCCCCCTCAGAAATGAGGCAGTGTCTCATGAATGCACACTGTGAAATATGAATAAGTTAGCACACTTACAGCTACTTTTACACCCTCCCTCTTTCTTCTCTGTTTCCTAAATTTTGTAAATTTGCTTTTAGTTTTTTTTAGACTTTTTAGCAAACATAATTTGTTACATGGTTGCTTCAGTGATAGCCTTAGGTACATGTTTAGAGGGATTCAATGATTCCTGCTACTCCTTTTATACCATACCTCAAGGTTGATTAATTTATACCCACAAGGTTAATTGAGAACTTAGTCTCTTCTGGGCAATGTTCCAGAAAATACAGATTCAGCAATAGGTAGTGTAGCAACTAACCACCTTACCCAAGAGCAACTCTCAGTACACTAACTGCAACTTCCAATGAGGAAATAAAAGTTGCTTCACTTTTTTTGCAGTTGCAATAATCATTTAAAAAAATTCTTTCATTTTTATGCTTTTACTTTTTCTTGAGATCTCATTTGATAGTAGAAACCTCTATGGGTACTCCAGTCTCATTATTTCATTTGTGTTTCTAGGCATGCATACTTTAAGTTTTCTATTTAATTCTCATGGCTTCAGAAGCAGCACTCTTCAGTTTACCTCCGAGTAAAGAATTTCCCCTGTCTCGTCTGCTTCATTCACCCTCACATATTTGTTTGGAGCTTTGGATTTGTGCTTGTTTAATGGTGTGTAAGTTTGAAATGCCAGGGGAAATAATTGAATGATTTAACTCACTCAAAGTTTAAAAGCTTAATTATGTTTCTAATGTTCTATCAGTTGTCAGAAGCCCATTTTGTTGAATCCCAGACAGTTATCAGGACATTCCTATTCCTTGAACAGTATCCTGGGAATGAACTTTTAAAGCATTGTCTCAACTCATTTCCTTTCAGTTCTCTTTCCATTCACAAATCATTACCACTGCCTTCCTATGTTATTTTGTTAGAAAGGATTCCTTGAGATGGGGAATTTTTTTTTTTTAAGCCAGAATATAACATCAAATGAGAGTAACAGGGATTCTAAAAGGCAGGAAACTGTTTCACTTCTAGATCAGGAGTCCCCTACCTTTCAATAGTGAGCCATAAAATTATTTTACTAATATATTTCTTTGTGAAGACAAGGGAGGAGAGGGAAAGGGTTACAGCAGTTGCCTTCAAACCACCCTCCTGAAAATTCAAGAGAATGTTATTGTCTGGGTAAGCCCACCTAGAAGGGTCACCTACGCTTCCGTCAACAGAATGTATTTTACACAAACACACACACGTAAAGTTCCATTACACAATTATCTTGATAAAAACCTCATTTCATATTTCTAAAAGCTTCACATTAGTACATAAAATGTTCTATTACCTCTTGTGAAATATAAAACAGATAACTTTATTTAGCTTATCTTTATCCAAACTTAGTTGACTTATTTTCTCCAGAAAATATCTTAATAATATTTACTGTTACTGTTCTAGAAAACACAGTTTGGGGAATGTTGCCTTAGGGAAATGCTTCCCATGAAGCCTATAGCTTTGAGATTTGAGTTAATCGTTTAAAAAAGAATAAAGAAGTTACCAGACGTGGGAAAGGGGGAAGGGGTGGGGGGAAAGGCAGGAATTGGAAAGGGCCACAAAAAGTGATTACGTTGTAAAATGTTGAAGATAGTAATTATCTTGATTTGAACATCACATATTACACACAGGTATGGATATTCAATGCTGTACCCCACAGATAGGTACAATTGACTATATTCCCATAAAAAATTATTTTAAAATAGAAAAAGAGGGTGACAGGAGACTCCTTTTATTTTCACTTGGCTGTTGATCAGCTGGCACACACAAACACACACATACAGAAAAAATGTTTCATTAAAAAATTCTGTATCTGTACTTAGGCTCAACTCGAGAAGTAAGTTCGGTATGTGGCTGCTTCTCCCTCAAATATTAACAATACTCCTTATGATTTCCAAATGTTAACGCCATTCCATATTATTTTAGTGCTTAAAAAAAAGAAATCACATTTAAACTAAAAATATTATGGGGGGTAAGTTCACTCTAAAGTATTAATTGTTACAAATTTTCTTAATTTCTAAAGGAATTAGTTAAATCATGAGGCAGAGTTGAACACAGGGTTGATGCAGTCGTGAGGGACGTGAACAACTCTGTTGGGACTCAAAAGAGGGAATTTCTTGAAGGTAGAGGTTGAGGGTCTGCTACAAAGATAAGCTTTCCTGACATCACAATGTGGTCTACTCCCTACTCTAGCTATGCTACTATGCAGTTACTCCCAAATGCACACTACTAAAGTGATTTCCAAAAAGAACGCACCACTTCTTATTTAACAGTGTTGTGGGATGACATATCTCATTGTACCCTTGTCAATATTCGTGTTATTGCTAGTTTTATGCAGAGAAACATTTTCTTGTTCTTATATTAGAAGTTCTTTATTAGTGAGGTTAAATATTTTAAAAATTTTTTGTGAATTATATCTTTATATCTTCTCATGCAACATATATTGACTATGTAGGCGCTGAAGATTTAATTTGTAATAATTCTGACCTTTAACTTACCTTCATTCCTTAAATTATTCTGCTTTATGAACATACCCAGTGAGGCTGAGGTGTAAACAAAACCAATTTGCTATTTCACTAACCAGAGTGGGATTTGTTGATAAAGCTGCTCAAAACTAAGATGAGAATACAGTGTGAGATTGTTTATACATTTTATTTATTGTGCTGTTTTTAAGGTGGCTACATATCATGAATGTCAGAAACAAAACAAAGATGCCTAGCCTGCTGTGGTGATTGAATTGTGTCCCCAAAAGTCCATGTATTAGAAACTTAACCCCCACAGTGACAGTGTTAAGAGGGTGGGAAATCCTATTATGGTAATTGAAAGGTGGGACCTTTCAATTACTGTAATAGAAGCGGTGATTAGATTAGGAGGACCATCCCCTAGCAAATGGATTAATAAATCGATGGCTTAATGGTAGTTATGGGTGTGATTCTGAGGGCTTTAAAAAGAGAGCTAGGGAGGAGGTTAGTCTCTCTCTGCTTCAGCCATCTGCCAGGTGACATCCTGCTTTGCTGTGAAGAGTCACTGCCACCACCAAGGTTCTCATCAGATGTGTTCCCTGGGCTTTAGACTTCTCAGCCTCCAAAACTGTAAACAGTAAATATTTCTTTACAAATTACCCAGTTTTAAGTATTTCTGTTATAAGCAACAGAAACAGACCTACTATCACCTTCATTAGTTAACACTTTTAAAAAGAGTATTGTGTTGTATTTCAGAGCCTAACATACATACTGGACAGTACAGATGATTTTTAAAAATAGTGAAAAAATGAATAATAATGTCCCCCAATTCTTTAGATACCTAGGCTTAAGTATATCACAGGTACTATGGAAGAAAAAGCCTGTCTGTCCTCACAGAAATGGTACAGTTTATCATTTTCCTTCTGAAACTTAGATGAAATCCAGGTGGATTTAATCACTTAGAAAACCAATTTTAATTTCCTGGTATTTGGGTAATATATGTTCAGTCTTATTCAAGGAAAGTCTCACCAATAGAAACAATTTTCATATAATCACATTTTTTTAAAGAAAGAGTAACCTGCAATTTTAAAAAATGCAACCAAAGGAAGGGATCAAGATTGATAATCAGCTATATTTGATAAACGCTATTTCTTACACTGATAATCTGTATGTGGCCACCTTTTGGACTTTTCTGAATAGCCAAAATATTCCATACTGAGATATGGAAAGACATAAGGAAGAAAGAGGAAGAAATTGGAATAATTATTGCAATTGTAAAAGGGATTTGTGAGGTATAAAAATGAGAAGGGTAGAGATATCTAATAATATTAATGGTTAGAATTCTCTACTTATTATGTTCCAAGTATTATACTAAGTGGTTAACACAGAGTGTAAGTTTCAGCCTTCAAAACTAATTTTTGCAGCAGCTGATATTTCTATGCCCAATCATGTGAATAAGAACTGAGGCTTAGAGAGGTGAAATATCTTTTCTAAGATCAAATAGCATAGCAGAGACGAAACTAGAGCACAAACCTATATGATTTATAAACTTGGGAGTTTATTTACTTAGTCTAAATTTATATTTATATATATATATGTAAATTTAAAAATGTATAATTTATATATAAATTTAAAACTCAAATAGTTTAATAAGGCATCAAATTGAAAATGCTATTATTTACTCTAAATCTGAAATCCTACTCCCAAAATGCAACATTTTTAATTATTTTATCTATGTTCCTTGGTCATTTACCTCAATATTTCTAAATAGAGATTGCATCTCTATTTTTTATAAATCAAACTTACTGAGTTATAATTTATTATATCACAAGATGTGCAGTTTAATGAGCTTAAATACATGTGTACATCCATGGAATCACTGCCCTAATCAAGAGATAGAACATTATAGTCACTCTGAGAGTTCCTTTGTGCTCTTTTCTAGCCAATTCTTTCATCTACCCTGAGCCAAGGCACTTACATAATTTTTATCAACATAGATTTATATAAATTAGCTCTACCTGTTCTAGAACTTGATTTATAATATGTCATCTTTTGTGTATGGCTTTGTGTCGGGCCTTCAAAACTAATGCCACCTTAAGTGACATTACAAGCAGTGCTATTATGGGCCCACAAGGGCGTATTAACGTGGCAGCCTAAGACAGCGCCGGGAGGAAGTAGGGTGGGAGTGTCTGCGGGAAACTTGCCGTAGCCCTTCTTGGCCAAATACGCGTTTCTGCGCTCGTGAACACTGCGTGATTGCAATAGCTAGGCATTGAGACAGGATGCACGCTCTTGACCTTTAAGCTGATAGGATTGTTAAAACCTCCCCTCCCCATCTGCCTATAAAAGCAAGTGCTTGTGTGATAATAAACGGAACTGCTTGACAGAACCCCCGCCACGTCTGAGTGTCTTTTAATGGGCTGGTTGGGGCCGGCGGCTGTGCTCACCTCTCTTCACAGCTCTCTTTCCCCATCTCCTTCCAACGGGGACAGGAGGGAAAGAGGAATCCGGGCAATTTGCTCGCCCACCAGAAGGAACACCAAGGGAGAGACTGATAGCGAGGCAAGGGCTGTACAGGTCAGCCGGCAGCTGACCTGACAGAGTGGTGCCCCACGTGAGGCGTTTTTTAAAACTCGTGGGTGAAAGGCGAGCGAGTGAGGCCCCCGGCTGCTCCGTCCTGAAAGAAGGTCCATGAAGGGTGACTAACCAATGGAGTGGCCCCCGCAACCGCGGTAGTCGCCATGAAGTAATCCGCCTGCGTGTCAGGGTGAGTACCATAACAGGGGGCAGTCCCTGCACTTCTCTGCCCTGTTGCTTCCCTTTGTCCCTTCCTCACGGGGCAACATGGGAGGCATGTGTGGAAAGAGTGACAGGACAGCCTGCAAAGCTCTAAAGTACATGATAAAAAGCAGAGGCCTAGAAATATCTGACTCCATGGTCACCAACACCTGGCGTCATGTGGTGCAGGTGGCCCCTTGGGCACCTTCGTCCAACTTGTGCTCGTATGAGACTTGGGACCGGGTTCAGACCCTGGCCAGAAAGAACGAGATTAGTCATGAGCTAGACCCCCCCCCTTAGGGGTCTACCCAACCATCTCTGCCCTAAAGCTTTGCTTCCATCCTGAGCATCAGGAAGGGGCAGAAAGGGATTGGGCGCAGTTCGATGAGGAGAGAAAAAAGGAAACAAAGCTACCAATGCAAGGCCCTGAGCCACTGAGTGATAACTATGCCCCTACCGTGTACCCTCCTCTCCCGGCCTACTCACCCCGCCAAAGTTTAGCCGAAGGAGAGAAAGCAGCACCTGAAGAATGGAGGAGGCTAACCCACCTTTAAAAACACCCCCGGCAGAGCCGCAGGTTTTTCCTGTCATGACTCGCTGGGAACCCCCAGCCATCTGCAGCCCATGGGGGGAAGCGGCCCCTCAGGCCTATCCAGTCAACGTTGCCCCTGGTGGAAATAAGCTGGCCGCTTGGTACCCTTGGGAAGCTCATGACCTTAAAGAGCTGAAAAGGGCTGTCACAGAGGATGAGCCCAATTCCCCATGGGCAGAAACCATCCTCCAGGGCTTAGCACACCAACCCTGCACAACCCAAGACTGGAAAATACTCTGTAAGGCTGTCCTCTCTCCAAATAGGTTTATCAAATTCTGTGCCTTCTTTAAAGAAGAGTGCCATGTGCAGGCAGAGATAAATCAAGCAGCCAACCCACCCATCCCTATCAGCTTCGGCATGCTGTCTGGAACAGCAGATCAATTTAGTACTGGAATCCAACAGGCTGCTATCCCAGCCCCCTACCAGGACCAGGTTAGGACAGCAGCATTAGTCGCATGGGAAAAGTTGGCTGAAGGGCCCAGTGAGCCCGCAATGGCCGCCCAGTGACCCTCCGAGGACCTGCCCTCTTTCATAGTTTGAGTGGAACAGAGCATACAGAGAAAGTTTCCCCCAGGTCCTCTCCGGGACCAGTTTGTAAAAATGCTAGTGTGGTATGGCATGACTGCTGACCACAAGCTTGCCTGTGCCGGGCTCAAAGATTGTTCTATGGAAAAGTGGGTCATTGCCAGTAGAGATGTTGGAAGCTATCAACAACAAACCAGGGCCTTAACTTCCACTCTACAAGCTCAAGCAGAAACCCTTGCAGGTGCTATGACCCAGGCTCTTAGTGTCAGGATCCCTAAGAAGAGCCCCAGCCAACCCTCCCATAGGGGTCAATGTTATGGCTGTGGGGAACAAGGTCATTTCAAAAGGGACTGTCCCAACCGGAAAAATAAAAACCTTCCCTCTACACCATGCTCTAGGTGCAGTGAGGGGCTTCATTGGAAGCATGAGTGCCGGTCTAAGTTTGACAAGGACGGAAAGCCTTTTTTTTTTTGTAATTTTGCCGATATACATTGTGGCTGATTATTGTTGCCCATCACCAAAACCTCCCTCCCTCCTCCCTCGCCCGCTCCCCCCCAACAATGTCCTTTCTGTTTGCTTGTTGTATCAACTTCAGGTAATTGTGGTTGTTATATCTTCTCCCCCCCCCCCCCGGTTTTGTGTGTGTGTGTGTGTGTGTGTGTGTGTGTGTGTGTGTGTGTGTGTGTGTATGTGAATTATCTATTAATTTTTAGCTCCCACCAATAAGTGAGAACATGTGGTATTTCTCTTTCTGTGCCTGACTTGTTTCACTTAATATAATTCTCTCAGGGTCCATCCATGTTGTTGCAAATGGCAGTATTTCATTCGTTTTTATAGCTGAGTAGTATTCCATTGTGTAGATGTACCACATTTTCTGTATCCACTCATCTGATGATGGACATTTTGGCTGGTTCCAACTCTTGGCTATTGTAAAGAGTGCTGCGATGAACATTGGGGAACAGGTATACCTTCGACTTGATGATTTCCATTCCTCTGGGTGTATTCCCAACAGTGGGATAGCTGGGTCGTATGGTAGATCTCTCTGCAATTGTTTGAGGAACCCCCATACCATTTTCCATAGAGGCTGCACCATTTTGCAGACCCACCAACAATGTATGAGAGTCCCTTTTTCTCCGCAACCTCACCAGCATTTATCGTTCAGAGTCTTTTGGATTTTAGCCATCCTAACTGGGGTTAGATGGTATCTCAGTGTGGTTTTGATTTGCATTTCCCGGATGCTGAGTGATGTTGAGCATTTTTTCATATGTCTGTTGGCCATTTGTATATCATCCTTAGAGAAATGCCTACTTAGCTCTTTTGCCCATTTTTTAATTGGGTTGCTTGTTTTTTTCTTGTAAAGTTGTTTGAGTTCCTTATATATTCTGGATATTAATCCTTTGTCAGATGTATATTTTGCAAATATTTTCTCCCACTCTGCTGGTTGTCTTTTAACTCTGTTAATTGTTTCTTTTGCTGTGCAGAAGCTTTTTAGTTTGATATATCCCATTTGTTTATTTTTCCTTTGGTTGCCCGTGCTTTTGGGGTCGTATTCATGAAGTCTGTGCCCAGTCCTATTTCCTGAAGTGTTTCTCCTATGTTTTCTTTAAGAAGTTTTATTGTCTCAGGGTGTATATTTAAATCCTTAATCCATTTTGAGTTGATTTTAGTATACGGTGAGAGGTATGGATCTAGTTTTATTCTCCTGCATATGGATATCCAGTTATCCCAGCACCATTTACTGAAGAGGCAGTCCCTTCCCCAGTGAATAGGCTTGGTGCCTTTGTCAAAGATCAGATGGCAGTAAGTGTGTGGGTTGATTTCTGGATTATCTATTCTATTCCATTGATCAGTGTGTCTGTTTTTATGCCAGTACCATACTGTTTTGGTTATTATAGCTTTGTAGTATAGCTTAAAGTCAGGTAGTGTTTTGTCTCCAGCTTTATTTTTTTTGCTCAGCATTGCTTTGGCTATGCGTGGTCTTTTATTGTTCCATATAAATGTCTGGATAGTTTTTTCCATTTCTGAGAAAAATGTCTGGAATTTTGATGGGGATTGCATTGAATTTGTATATCACATTGGGTAGTATGGACATTTTCAGTATGTTGATTCTTCCAATCCAAGAGCATGGGATATCTTTCCATCTTCTTGTATCCTCTCTAATTTCTCTCAGCAGTGGTTTGTAGTTCTCATTATAGAGATTTTTCACCTCCTTGGTTAACTCAATTCCTAAGTATTTTATTTTTTGGTGGCTATTGTAAATGGGCAGGCTTTCTTGATTTCTCCTTCTGCATGTTCACTATTGGAGAAAAGAAATGCTACTGATTTTTGTGTGTTGATTTTGTGTCCTGCTACTGTGCTGAAATCATTTATCAATTCCAGCAGTTTTTTTGTAGAGGTTTTAGGCTGTTCGATATATAGGATCACGTCATCTGCAAACAGGGATAGTTTGACTTCATCTTTTCCAATCTGGATGCCCTTTATTTCCTTCTCTTCTCTGAATGCTCTGGCTAGTACTTCCAACACTGTGTTGAATAGGAGTGGTGAGAGTGGGCATCCTTGTCTAGTTCCTGTTCTTAAAGGAAAAGCTTTCAGCTTTTCCCCATTCAGGATGATATTGGCAGTGGGTCTGTCATATATGGCTTTAATTATGTTGAGATACTTTACCTCTATACCTAACTTATAGAGGGTCTTTGTCATGAATGGGTGCTGAACTTTATCAAATGCTTTTTCAGCATCTATAGAGATGATCATATGGTCCTTGTGTTTGAGTTTATTAATATGGTGTATCACATTTATTGAATTGCGTATGTTGAACCAACCTTGCATCCCTGGGATGAATCGCACTTGATTGTGGTGAATAATTTTACGTATGTGTTGCTGTATTCTGTTTGCTAGTATTTTAGTGAGGATTTTTGCATCTATATTCATCAAGGATATCGGCCTATAGTTTTCTTTTTTGGTTATATCTTTACCTGGTTTGGGTATCAGGATGATGTTTGCTTCATAGAATGAGTTTGGGAGATTTGCGTCTGTTTCAATCTTTTGGAATAGTTTGTAAGGAATCGGTGTCAATTCCTGTTTGAATATTTGGTAAAATTCTGCTGTGAATCCATCTGGTCCTGTGCTTTTCTTTGTTGGGAGCCTTCTGATAATAGCTTCAATCTCCTTTATTGTTATTGGTCTGTTCAAATTTTCTACATCTTCATGGTTCAGTTTTGGGAGCTTGCGTGTGTCCAGAAATTTATCCATTTCCTCCAGATTTTCAAATTTCTTGGCATATAGTTGTGTATAGTAGTCTCTAATGATTCCTTGTATTTCAGATGAATCAGTTGTAGTATCGCCTTTTTCATTTCTAATTTTTGTTATTTGAGTCTTCTCTCTTTTTTTTTTTGTTTGCCATGCTAATGGTTTGTCAATTTTACTTATCTTTTCAAAAAACCAACTTTTTGATTCATTGATCTTTTGTATTGTTTTTCGGTTTCAATTTCATTCAGTTCTGCTCTGATCTTAATGATTTCTTTCCGTCTGCTAACCTTAGATTTGGATTGTTCTTGTTTTTCTAGTTCTTTAAGGTGAAGTGTTAGGTTGTTCACTAGCCATCTTTCCATTCTTCTGAGGTGAGCATTTAATGCAATAAATTTTCCCCGTTAATACTGCTTTTGGAGTATCCCATGGGTTTTGGTATGATGTATCATTATTTTCATTAGGTTCAATAAATTTTTTGATTTCCTGTTTGATTTCATCTTGGACCCATATGTCATTAAGTAGAATGCTGTTTAAATTCCATGTGTTTGTAGAGTTTCCAGAGTTTCATTTGTTATTCATTTCTAGTTTTAATCCATTGTGGTCTGAGAAGATACATGGGATAATTCTAATTTTTTTGAATTTATTGAGACTTGATTTGTGACCTAATATGTGATCTATCCTGGAGAATGATCCATGTGCTGATGAGAAGAATGAATATTCTGAGGTTGTAGGATGGAATGTTCTGTACATATCTGCCAATTCCAATTGGTCTAGAGTATTGTTTAGATCTTGTGTTTCTCTAATGAGTCTTTGCCTAGATGATCTGTCTGATATTGACAGTGGGGTGTTCAGGTCCTCTGCTATTATGGTATTAGTGTCTATTTCCTTCTTTAGGTCTAATAGAGTTCGTTTTATAAATCTGGCTGCTCCAACATTGGGTGCATACATATTTATGATTGTTATGTTTTCTTGATGGATCAGTCCTTTTATCATTAAGTAGTGTCCCTCACTGTCTCTTTTTATGGTTTTTAGTTTAAAGTCTATTTTGTCAGATATAAGAATAGCTACTCCAGCTCGTTTTTCTTTTCTGTTAGCATGGTAAATCTTTTTCCATACTTTCACTCTTAGTCTATGTGAATCTTTATGGGTGAGGTGGGTCTCTTGTAGGCAGCATATAGTTGGGTCCTCCTTTTTGATCCAGTCAGCCAGTCTGTGTCTTTGGATTGGGGAATTTAAGCCTTTTACATTAAGAGTTTATATTGAAAGGTGTTGGTTTATTCCTAGAATTTTATTGGTTGTTTGGTTGTCTTAGGTGTCTTTTGTTCCTTGCTTTCTGATTTACTGTTTGGTTTCTGTGTTTCTTGGTTCCTTAGGTTGTAGATAGCATTTTTGTTTGCTTGTTTTCTCTTCATCAATGCCATTTTTATTATACTAGTGGGTTTTGATTTTTCTTGGGTTTTTATGGCAGTGGTAGTTATTTTTCAGGAACCAAACCCAGTACTCCCTTGAGGATTTCTTGTAAGGGTGGTCATGTGGTAGTGAACTCCCGCAGTTTTTGTTTGTCTGAGAAATATACTATTTGCCCTTCATTTCGGAAGGATAGCCTTGCAGGGTAGAGTATTCTTGGCTGGCAATCTTTGTCTTTTAGTATTTTGAATATGTCATCCCATTCCTTTCTAGCTTTTAGGGTTTGTGATGAAAAGTCTGATGTTAGCCTGATTGGGGCTCCCTTATAAGTGATTTGACGCTTCTCTCTTGTAACTTTTAAGATTCTCTCTTTGTCTCTGAGTTTTGCCAGTTTGACTATAACATGTCTTGGAGAAGGCCTTTTTGGGTTGAATACGTTTGGAGATCATTGAGCTTCCTGGATCTGAAGATCTGTGATTTTTCCTATACCTGGGAAGTTTTCTGCCACTATTTTGTTGAGTATGTTTTCAATGGAATCTCCACTTTCCTCCCCTTCTGGAATACCCATGACTCGGATATTTGACCGCTTAAGGTGGTCTGATATCTCTCTCAGATTTTCTTCAATGTCTTTGATTCTTTTTTCTTTCTTTTTGTCTGCTTGTGTTATTTCAAACAGCCCATCTTCAAGTTCAGAGGTTCTCTCTTCAACTTCGACAAGCCTGCTGGTTAAACTCTCCATTGTGTTTTTTATTTCGCTGAATAACTTCCTCAGTTCAGCAAGTTCTGCTATATTTTTTTTCAGGACATCGATTTCCTTGTAAATTTCCTCTTTCAGGTCCTGTATACTTTTCCTCATTTCATCATGATGTCTAGCTGAGTTTTCTTGTATCTCATTCAGTTTCCTTAGAATTATCACTTGAAATTCCTTGTCAGTCATTTCAAGGGCTTTGTTGTTCTATAGGATCTAGAGTTTGAGATTTATTAACTTTTGGTGGTGTACTTTCTTGATTTTTTTGTATTTCTTGTATCTTTTTTTTGATATTTATTCATTGTGGCAGGGGATTTCACAGTCCACTAGTTTGAGACTATTGACTAACTAAGATGTTGCTGTGGTTGCCAATTTGGTTTGTCTACCTCCGTGACTGCTCAGTTGGCCTCTAGTGCCTTGTGTGTATGGTTGCCTTGGGTCTTGGGCCTCTCCAGGGAGCCACCTTTCTGGTCAGCTTGGACTCTGCTGGGCTGGTGGATCACGTACCACAGGGTGTGTGATCTCTGTTGTGCTTTCACTTCCCATGCAGGACTTCTCCCTGTTCCATGTGCTCTGGCCTGGGCTGTTGGATCGTGAAGTGGCGACCCCACAGGGTGTGTGGTTTCTGTCGAGTCTCTGCCTCTGTGGCCGCACGTCTCCCCACTCTGTGTGCACTGGGTTGGGCCGGCACATGTTTTCTGCAACCCTCGTCTATCAGCTGGGCCTTCTAAACCCTGCTCGGCACCGCCTCGCCCAGGAAGTCTACCAGGTTTCTGCTAGGCACAGACGACTGGTTGCTCTGGGTACCTTTGTAGCACTGTATAGATCTTTCTCGGGACTTATCACCTTCCTCCTGTATCGCAGTTCTTTGTGTACTTGTCTTATCTCCCCCACCAGAGCGTGAGCTCCTCGGGGGAGGAAACCGCAGCACACGGTTCACCTTTGTATCTCCCTGGCATGGACCAAGTCCAATGCCTGCCTGCAGTCAGCTCTCCGGCAGGTTCAAGCGGACTTGGGAACTCTCCTACCACACTATTCCCAACCAGAAATTGGTTAGGCGTTTCTCCGAACTGGTGGCCGCAGAGATGGTATGTGCTTCCCAGTAACAGGAAGTTTACTGGGGGCCGGAGTCCAGGGTGTGGTGGAGTGACAGTCGGCCCCGCCTGTACTTCCTTGCCCTCCCGACACTGGCCGGGGACGCCCCATGCCACCAGTCCCGCCAGAGAACCATGGAGGGATTGGGAGGGGAGGCCAGCCCGCAGGCCCTGGGAAGCCCCGTGCCGGGGCAAGCAAGTGGGAAGGCTCAGTGAGGAGCCGAGCCGGGCCGGAGCTGCCACCATCTGAGAAAATGGAGGCAGCCCCGGGGCAGTGAGTGGTCTGGTGATGCAGGCGGAAGCCGGGTGGGCATCAGCCCCCCAAGCAGGGCCAGGCCAGGGGTCACTCACAGGGCTGTGCCAGGTCAGGCGCTCACTCTCTGCCTCTGGTTTGTCGCCTTCCCCGTTCTTGGTTCCCACTGCCTTGGGCAGACGGAAAGCCTTTAAACTAGAGGAGGGGCAATCCCCAGCCCCATCACCCCAAGGGGATACAAAGCCAGTGCCTCCATGCCCTACCAGGTGGCCAGTACCGCAGGCTCATTGGACTATACCTATAGTTCTTGGTTTAAGACCAAAAATGAATCCTAAAATTCAAGGCATAGAGTTTCGATGCCTTGTTGACATGGGGGCGGGTCAGACAGTCCTTAGACGGGAAGAAGTCCCTTCAAGCTGAAGTTAGTTCCAGGCCCCCAAATTTTGGGGGTAGGGGGAATAACCCCAACATGGGAAACCCATGAAATCCTTCACTGGGAAGATGCTGATGGCACAAAAGGGGAAGTAAAACCTCTCATTGCTGCCGGATTGGCTTCCAACCTGTTAGGCCAAGATGTTCTAGGCCAAGCAGATGCTTTCATTACCACTGACCATAAGGCCCTTTATGAAGATATCCTAGATGAGGAGGAGTATCAGCAACAGTTTAATCTCCCCTGTTTCCCAAACTATAGGGGGGACCCTACTTTTCGGGACCTAAGAAACCATCTGCTTCTCCCCAGGGTAAAAAGTCAATTATTAAAACAAAAAGGAGGAGTCACCAGCCCTCATCAGCAGTTGGGACAGGCATTCCTAACTTTAAACATCCTAAATTTTTCCAAAAATGAACCCCTGTCTGCCTTCCAGAATCACTGGTCAGCTCAACCACTGCGCCCGGAAGTCCAAGTGCAGTGGAAAGACCCCTTAACAGGCCAGTGGAGGGGCCCTGACCTATTGCTAACTATGGGTAGAGGGTTTGGTTGTGTCTTCCCCTTCAGTGAGTCAACCCCTATATGGGTCCCAGCCAAAAGTCTTAAGTTCTTGCCAGACACCCAGGGTACTGAGGACCCTGAGGAGTTTATTGTTTGTATGTTTCAGACTGCATTATGAACCCTTTGTGGATGCTCTAAGTGGCCGCCCTCCTCGGGTCAACAAGGACAAGGGCCTCTGCCACCAGGGGAGCTCCCCACGAGCCAGCCAACCAAACCTGGGAGGTCATGCAAGCCGCTACAGAACCGACGTGGATTGGATCTGCTATTTCTACAACAAGGAGGGCTATGTGCCGCCCTCAAAGAAGAGTGTTGCTTCTACGCTGACCACTCTGGAGTGGTCAAAGATTCCCTAGCTAAGCTTAGAGAAGGGCTAGAAAAGTGCAAAAATAGAGCGAGAAGCCAATAGTAATTGGTTCCAAAGCTGGCTTTCAAGTTCCCCGTGGCTCACCACCCTGCTGGCCTCCCTGCCGGGCTCCCTAGCCATTTTCATCTTGGGGCCTTATGCCATTCACCAGCTTGTGCCCCTTATGAGGTGCAACACCACTTCTCTCGTAATGCTCACCCAGGTGGTAGAGGAGGTGGCCCATAATGAAAGCCCTGACAGCCCTTGGGTCAATATGGCCCTTTAGAAAATCAACACCAAGTTATAAGGCTCTGCCCCACCCCTGCTTGGCTGGATAGTCAATGACGGGTAAGATTTCCAGAGGGAAACAACCTAAGACAGGCACAGCCACCAGAGGGAATGGAGATGAGGCTGGGAAGGTTAGCCACCTCCAGCTGCCTTATTAAAACAAAAAGGGGGAGATGTCGGGCCTTAAAAACTAATGCCACCTTAAGTGACATTACAAGAGGCGCCATTATGGGCCCACAAGGGCGTATTAATGCGGCAGCCTAAGACGGTGCCGGGAGGAAGTAGGGTGGGAGTGTCTGCGGGAACTTTGCCGTAGCCCTTCTTGGCCAAATACACGCTTCCGCACTCATGAACACTGCGTGATTGCAATAGCTAGGCATTGAGACAGGATGCACGCTCTTGACCTTTAAGCTGATTGGATTATGTTAAAACCTCCCCTCCCCATCTGCCTATAAAAGCAAGTGCTTGTGTGATAATAAATGGAACTGCTCAACAGAACCCCTGCCACGTCTGAGTGTCCTTTAATGGGCTGGTTGGGGCCGGTGGCTGTGCTCACCTCTCTTCACGGCTCTCTTCCCCCATCTCCTTCCAACGGGGACTAGAGGGAAAGAGGAATCTGGGCAATTTGCTCGCCCACCAGAAAGAACACCAAGGGAGAGACTGATAGCGAGGCAAGGGCTGTACGGGTCGGCCGGCGGCTGACCCGACAGCTTTGCCTGCTCAGCACAATAGTTTTGAGATTCATCTGTGTTGCAATTATCAGCACATTGTTCCTTTTTATTGCAGAGTAGTATTTCATTTTAAAGATATGCCACAGTTTTTAAAATCTATTTTCCTTTGATGGATATTTATTTCTAGTGTTTGGCTATTAAGACTAAATTTACTATGGACATATGTTTTCATTTATTTTTGTAATAGTATGATTGGTCAAGAGGTAGGTGTACATTTAACTTGATAAGAGACTGCCAAAATATTTCCCAAATTGTCCCATTTACACTCTCATTAATAGTGTATGAAAGTTCTGTGAAGCAGGTTTGCTAATTACCAATCCCAAGGGAGGACTCCCGCTGCATGGGGAATAGCAAGATCATCATTATGCCAACCACCAGGAACAGGAGTCCAAATACATCTTCCCTCTGCATCCTGGGCTATTGTTTAGTTCCACCATACACTGGTTGCCATTTGTCTGAGTCTGTGAGACAGAACATATTCACATACAAGTTACAGGACACAGGTTTACTTACAGATTGGCTGCAAAGAACAGAAGTCTTGTATCCATTTTGAACCTGTCCCCCAAGGCTCAAAGAAAGCTGCCTGAGGTCTTAATTGCATGTGCTCCACTTGTACCACAGCTGAGAGACCCCAAAAGACAGTCTGCCCTGAGTTATATATCCTAGAGGGAACATAGCTCACTGGGCAAAACTTTGAAGGACATCCTGCTTCCTGAAGAAGAAGATAGAGGAACAAAGCCTGGGCTATACACTTAGCAGTTCCTCTCTGATGGAGTTTAGATGTGTTGTCCCCTCCAAAACTCATGTGGAAATTTGATCCCCAATGTGGCAGTGTTGGAAACTGATTGAGTCATGGGGGCAGATCCCTCATGAATGGATTAATGCTCTCCCTGGGGGAGGAGGGGTAGTGAGTGAGTTCTTGCTCTATTAGTTCCCGCGAGAGCTCATTGTATTTAGGACCCTGGCACCTCCTTTCTCTCTCTTGCTTCCTAATGCCATGTGATCTGGTTGTACCTGCTGGCTCCCTGCCACTTTCTGCCATGAGCAGAAGCAGCCTGAGGCCCGTGCCAGATGCAGCTGTCCCAGAATCATAAGCCAAATAAACCTCTTTTCCTTATAAATTATCCAGTCTCAGGTAATTCTGTTATAGCAACACAAAACGGACTAAAACAAGGCCTGGGCTGTTTCAGACAGTTCCTCCCTATCTCGGGATATTGCATTCCCAGCATATTCTACAGCTATTTTTGAGAACTACAAGCAAGAAAAGGGGTGGAAGGAGAACTAGGTCAATTTAAGCCACCCAAAGAATTGTCCTGCAAGTTCCAGTTCTACATCCTCACTGACACTCGTTTTTGTCAGTATTTCTAGTTTTAGCCTTTATTATGAATGTTTGGCCATATCTCATCTCATTACAATTTTAGTTTACATTTTCTTGAAGAGTAATGATCTTGAGCATCTATATCATATGCTTAATGGTCGTTCATATATTTTCTTTTGTGAAATATCTGTAGAAGTGCTTTGCCCATATTTTATTGCATGTTTTGTCTTTGAGTGTACTTATACAAGCCTTTTGTCAAATACATGTATTGCAAATATTTTCTCCCAAAGTGTGGTTTTCCTCTTCTTTTGAGGAGAAGTTATTAATTTTTATGGGAACCAATTGATCAGTTATAATTATTTTATTAATTTTTTTTGTTTGTTTAAGCAATCATTGCCTATCTTAAGGTCACAAAAATTCTCTACTCTTTATTTAGTTATTTATTGGGAGATAGTTGATTGTACCTATCTGTGGTGTACAGCATTGAATATCAGTACCAGTATGCAATATGTGATGTTCAACTCAGGGTAATTAACATATTCATCATTATATAATATAATCAATTTTCATGGCCCTTTACCATTTTCCCTTTCCCTTCTTCCATTCCCCCTTTCCCACCTCTGGCAACCTTAGTTCTGTTCTGTTCTCGTAATATATTTGATGTATTATTGTGATGTTTTATATATTTCTTTCTTTCTTTCTTTACTTTTTATTAGTTCTCACATATAAATGAGGACATGTGATATTTCTCTTTCTGTGCCTGGCTTACCTCACTTAACATAGTTTTCTCTAAGTTCATCTATGTTGCTGTGAATGGCAGTATTTCATTCCTTTTTATGGCAGACCGGTATTCCATTGTGTAAATATAGCACATTTTCCTAATCCAGTCATCCAATGATGGGTATTTAGGTTGGTCCCAACTCTTGGCTATTGTCAATAGAGCTGCAATTAACACGGGAGTACAGGTGTCCCTTTGACATGATGATTTCCATACCTTTTGGTATATACCCAGCAGTGGGATTGCTGGGTCATCTGGCAGTTCTATCTGTAGTTGTTTGAGGAATCTCCATATCATTTTCCATAATGGCTGCACCATTTTACAGACCCACCAACAGTGTAGGAGGGTTGCCCTTTCTCTGCATCCTTGCCTATATTTGTTATTCTCTGTCTTTTTGATAATAGCCAGTCTAGCTGGAGTGACATGATATCTCAGTGATGTTTTGATTTGCATTTTCTGGATGCTGACTGACCCCAAAAGCACAGGCAACAAAATGAAAAATAAACAAATGGGATTATATCAAACTAAAAAGCTTCTGCACAGCAAAAGGAACAAGCAACAGAGTGAAAAGACAACCAACAGAGTGGGAGAAGATATTTGCAAAATATGCATCTGACAAAGGATTAATATCAAGAATATACAAGCAACTCAAGCAATTTAACAGTTAAAAACAAAGTAACCTGATTGAAAAATGGGCAAAGGAGCTGAATAGGTGTTTCTTGAAGGAGGATATACAAATAGCTAAAGACACATGAAAAAATGCTCAATATCATTCAGCATCTAGGAAATGCAAATCTCCTTTCTTCTAGAAGTTTTATAGATTTAGGTTTTTAATTTAGGATTGATTCATTTCAAATTAATTTTTGTGTACAGTGTGAGGTAGGATCAAAGATTATTTTTCTCAACTGATATTCAATTGATCTAGCCTCATTTTCTAAAAATGCTACCCTTTTCCATTAAACTACTTAGGCACCTTTGTTAAAAATAAATTGACCATATATTAGTCTGTTTCTGTTGCTTATAACAGAAATACTTGAAACTGGGTGATTTGTAAAGAAACAATATTTATGCTTACAGTTCTGGAGGCTGGCTGGGAAGTCCAAAGACCAGGGAACACATTTGATGACAGCCTTGTCAGTGAGTGGTGACTCTTCACAGCAAAGCCAGGTGTCACATGATGGATGTCAGAAATAGAAATAGAGAGCTTCTCATGCACTCTCCTTTTAAAACCATCAGAGCCATACCCATGACCATCAATGGATTAATCCATTTACTAGGGCATGGTACTCAAAATCTAATCATCTCTTCAAGGCCCCACCTTTCAATTACCATAATAGAATTTTCCACCCTCTTAGCATTATTACAGTAGGGATCAATCTTCAATAAGTTTGGGGGGACATCCAATCTACAGCAGAAACTATATGTGTGGGTCTCTCTCTGGACTCTCTTTTTTGATTCATTAATTATTTGATTATTTTTGTGTCTATAGTACACTCTCTTAGTTACTATAGCTTTATAATAAGTCCTAATCAGGTAATGTAAACTTTCCAGCCTTATCTTTTTCAAAATTATTTTAGCTATTTCAGGTCCGTTACTCCACTAATTTTTAATATTTTAGTTTTAGATATTATGTATTGATTACTTAATTCTCAAGGTGAGAATTGTTATTTACTCCTTTCCTCAATGTAGTTCTATCAAAATTTTTGATTAAATTCTTATTTAATTTTTTGTTTAGTTAATATTTGTGTCATATTATTTACAGATGATTTATGTAACATATAATAATTTACATTCACATTCTTGCAAAGAATAGTTTTTTGTAAAACTTTTGTTTTACCTGGAGTTGTTTGCCTTATATTTACATTTGTATCATATATGTAACAATCTCCTAATTCTTCCCTAACTCTATGCCAGAAATTTAAATCTTTTTTGCAATGTGTTCAAATACAGTACCAGTACTTCACCATTTTTCTGTTCTAATTAGTAATGTTTTCTCTCTAAGCCTGATATGCAGCTGTCATCCTGGAAGTTTTTTATCCCCATAACTCTGGGAACCCTGTTCATTTATCTCCTGAGTTTGATTGAAGTTTTTAGTTTCCTGCATCTTATATCCTCTTTTTTCTTAGTATGGACCACATCCTCCAGTGGATAAGTAAAAAATGATACAAAAAATTAATTTTTTTAAGGAATTATGTGCTTAAATAATGTGAGATTTTTTTTCTAACTGATGGTGTGAGTGGATGTAAAATTGTAGGTTAAGATTTTTTTTTTTCCTCAGAGTTGTTTAGATATTGCTTCATTTACTTCTAGCTCCCCATGTTTCTCTTGAGATGTTCGATTTAGTTCTGAGTCCAGATCCTTTTATGATTGTGTGTGTGCACACACGTTTGAATGCTGTAATGATATTTTAATTCCCACTTATCTATAATTTCATGATGAAATTCCTTGTTATGTCTTTATTTTATTTATTGTGCCAGGTATGTTTGGTACACTTTCAATTTAGACACTCATGCCTTTTGGTTTGGGGATATTGTATAAAATTTTAATAATTAACTGGTTTCAGTTTCTTTTTTCTTTTCTTTTGGAAAAACTATAGTTTAAGTTTTGGATTACTTGGCCAGGTTTTCAGATTTTCTCATCTTTACTCTCCTATGTGCTGTATCTTGGTAATTTCATTTTAATTTTTGGATGGTTCCTCAAATTTACCTCCCGATTCTTCTTTTGAATATTTATTTTTGCCAAAGCATTTTTTCCTTTGAAATTTCTTTTTTAGATACATGCAAACAAAAATCACAAAAATACAAATTCCACTGAATTTCTTTTCCTTTGTGGTCTTTTGTTCATTTTTAAACATATTCCGGTTTTATTTGTGTGTGTGTGTGTGTTTTCTTAGAAATGCATTGAATATACGTATTTGTAGGGTACAGAGTTATATTTCAATACATGTATACAATGCGTGAGAATAAAATCAGGGTAATCAGCATATTCATCATTACAAACGTAACCATTTTTTATGTGATGAGAACATTTGATCTCCTTTTTCTAGCTGTTTGATAACAAGCAGTAAATTATTTTTAATTACAGATACCCACCACAACTGTTGTGTCTTTAATATTAAGATGTTTCCTTGTCTGGTGATGCATGATTGTCTGTTCATATTTATGAAGTAAGCAATACCAAGCTGTTAGGAAACTTTGTACGTGGAAGGAGCTTGTCATAGCTTACTGTAGGATGATTTTGGGGGAACATAACTGTTTATTGGGAGAAACCCAAATGTTAATATTTTTAAGTATTTTTTTCTTAGGTTTGTCTAAGAGGAAACCTCTAACCTGTCTGAATTATATAAAAATGGTTGTCAACAAAAATTTATCTGAATGGAGGAGAGTTTGAGCTGGGTGTAGGGGTGATGTTTCACTTTTCATATGTAGACTTTCACGTTATCCTTATATTTTCACTAAAGCCCCCATACCCTTGGTTGATCTGGGTGGTCCTCAAGGTCTCCTTACTTTGGCAGAGAGTAAATCCTCAGTCTTCTGCTGTGATGAACTTAAGGGTGGGAGTGGAGGGTGGTTCCTGTGCTGCGTGGTTAATGGCAGGGTCTGGGGAATACAATGATGTTCTTTATTGACTTCAAATAGACTCAGTAAATGCTCATTGGCTGATCGATTTTGTCTTTCAGCATTAGTGTACCAGTTACTGGTCTGAGAAGAAGACAGTGTAGACTAGAAGGAGTACAAGAAAAATCTGAGCATTTTCAATTGGTTGAAAATGAAAGTTGCTAAAATTGTTAAGTCTCTGAAATTTCTAACTAAACCTATTAGTGATTGTGAATATATGATTTCCTCACAAAGTCCTCTTTTTAAAAGATACATATATCACTGATATTTAAAACTCTGCCGTCATATGCAGAAATATAGAATGTTAACTGGATAATTTTTGGAATGAATCTGCTTAGATTTTGCAGTTAGAATTCAAAATATCTCTGCTAATAGGATTAGAAATTTAAGAAATTCTTTAGGAGAACAATTTCATTTCCCTGAATAGCTCATCATTTTTCTTCTGGGGTTTTCACGTAGGCTATTTAGGTGAATTTTGAAAGTGTGAATAGGAATATTTTGTACCCGTGATGCTACAGATTGGCATCTTCAAGAGACGAGAGATATTGCCAAGTCTATAGCTAATCAAGTTTCATAATTTACAACCTGTGCAAACTGTGGGCTGAGAACCACAGCAGTTGTGCTGAGCATTTCTGGGATGTTACCATCATCCCAGCACCAATTATTAAAACCTCTTGCACACATTAAAGCTATAAAGATTAAAAATATAGCACATTTGTCATTAAATATGGATGACTTCATGTAATATGCATTATATACAAAAACAATGTCCTACCACTTGAGCTTTATCACTACCCTACGGAAAATCCACAAACCCAGAGTCCCACATCAAAGCTCATTTTGGCAAAGCCAAGAAACAACTTCCTCATGCAAAATAAACACAGATGTTCCTCTCTCAGGCAACTGGCTAAGAGGAGGTGGAGCAGTGGGGGACTGTGCAGCTCCGTAAAAGATAATGCCGCCTTACAGACCCCTTTTTCGCTTCTTTGGAGGCTGCAGGGTGTTTGAAAAAACTTATTCTACTGTTTTAAAAAATTGTATTCTCTGACTATGTACCTGTGAACACATTGAACTGGTTCTGTCTGTGTATTGTGGAAGTATAGGAACACTGTATGAGGATGTCAGTTTGGATGTTCTTGAGCTTTAGAACTAGATTTCACATGCTTCTTAATCAGTGCCTTTCTTGTCAGTGATTTATTGATTTCTGTCAGTGACATATAATATTAATCACCATATTAATTATAAAAATGTCTGAGGAAGGAAAAGTTTCTGGCCTCTTCCATTAGCTGATAGTTAATGCTGGACGGTTCCGAATGACCAGACAGCTGTAATTGACTACCCTTTGTTCATTTGATTCCCAACTAATGGCAATAGAATATTTTTTCTGAACAAACATTCCTGGGGCTCAGATATATTTTCCCTCAAAACAAACAAAAAGAAAACTTTTTGGGGGTTTCCGATATGTATCCTAGAATCACATTGATATTCATTTATGGCCTTTTTAAAATACCTACTCACAATAGAGTTTTCCCCTCTTCCTTCACACTGTCATGTAGAGGACTGGAAAGAAAACAGCATTTGGTTATTATTGTGTTTTAGGAACTGTAGAATTTTTTTTGAAAGCCTCTGTCTTAAAATAGTTTTAATGTAAATTACACCTGAATCCCATGCAGGTGGAAGGTGGTAAAAGGCAAACAAACTCTTCCTATATTTTGCCAGCAACGCTGTCTTGGATCTGACGGGAAATGGACCGTGGTAATCATATTATAATTGCTAGGAAAAAATTGATAAAGCATTTTAGAAAATGAGTAACCTCTTGAGAAGATGAAGAGTCTTGTTCAGCATTTTTCCACCATCTTATATTTTAACCATCAGCCTTTGGTGTTAACAAGCAAACAGTTTTAGACTCTGCTCCTATTTTGAGCAAGTACCCCTAATATATATTGATTGATTGATTGACGAATTACATACATGTACCACTAGACTGAAATATTAGATACTTTGTAAAGTATACTCAGAAATTTTTAAAAAATTAAAAATAGATGAGGCAAAGATAAGATTTTAAAGACAATTTTTATTTTATTTCTTATTAATTCAAAAGCCTTCTTGTATTATAATTTTATTTTTAAATTATTCCAGAAATAATTTGAGAGTAATGTAATCACTGTGACTAAACGTGCTTTTCAAATCTCAGAAATCTTAAAATATAGAAATTCAAGGATCTGGTTCTTAAGTACAGTTTATTTCCATACTTGGTCATAATAACTTCCATAGTTGAAAAATATACTTTCCAGAAGTATATTGGTTCAAATGAGAGAACATATTTAGCTGTGATTACTAAATTATGACATTCACTTAAAATTCTCATCCCTCATTTAAGTAAAACTAGTTTTTAAAATTTGACTAATAAATTTCCATTTTCTCTGTCAGTCAGTTTTTCTTGCAAGCTAATCAGAAGGTGTTACATCAATTTTAACAAACTGCTTCAAAACCCACTAAATATTTTTTCAAGCTTTTAGCATGCACAGATTTGAAAATCTTATATAAGTTTAATTATTTGTGGCTAAAAAAATCTCTTAATAATGGGAACATTTCCAAAATTCAGTATTCAGGATGCCCTCTCCATAATCCAAGTTCATTTTTCACTTGTTAAAGTGTTAATTTTACCTTGAAGGGACATTTAAAATTTTTCCCCCAAATATTTGCCTCTGCTTGTCATAGAGGAGGTCAGTAAATTTGGAATGCTTTACTTTTCATAGTAGAAAAATGAGTAACTCATATTTTAATTCACACAACTTTTCATGGCTTACCACTAAGTATCAGTGAAACTCTGTGGGATAAAAAAAGTTTATAATTTCTCCCTGTTTTATTACAAGATAATGCCATATATTCTATTTTAAATATCTTATCCTTATACAATAGCTATATTATGAAATACTCAATAATTTTTACATTTCTCATTTTAAGTTATTTTCTGCAATAGATAAAATGATACAATAAATAAATTTCATAAGTGGTGCTATTGATTAATGTAATCCCAGATTCCCTCTTTAAATTCCATTTGGAGCAACTGCTCAGAGTTTGGACTTCCGTAATATGACATACCAAATATTGTTTTTGGAAATGTATTATTTTTATTTAAAAAGTCATTAGTGTTAAATTATGTTTCTTGTGGCATAGCTTTTTAAAAATGACTCTTAAAAATACTTATTTATGTATTCCATTATTGAAATAGGATCTGTAGAATACCATAAGCTGAGACAACACCTGTGGTCAGGTGATTGTTGGAAAAGATAACCTAAATGAAATTCTCTTTCTTTCTACTTCTCACTTCCAGCTCCTTGTCTTTTTGGACCAGGAAATGCTGAGACCTAGGGACAGCTGGGGTTGAGTCCTGAGGCTCTGTCCTATTTGGTGTGTCTGTCCTGGCATAAAGAACAGGAGACCTATTGAAGAGCTTCTGTTATGGAAATGGACTGGACCAAGAAGCGGTCAGCACTCAGAGGGTTGGAGAGTCAGGTATTTTATTATGCCAGTGGGCCCAGACAAGCTAATGCTTGGAAATCTGGACCCTGAGCTCAGGTCTCACAAAGCCTTTATAGGCAACACATTTACAAGGCTAGCATAGCAGTAAGTTTCATTTCTCAGAATTTATGTGATCTAGGCAGATAAGCAAGCTTGGTTACAGAAGCCAAAAATGCAAGTAGTGATTAAAGACCAGAGTAGTGTAAAAAGCAAACAAATATTGTTTCAAAGACAAAATATTACTTAAAGGACAAAAGAGGCTTATGAGAAAATTATTTTGGCATTTTTTCCAACACTTCTACCACCTTCCCCACTGTGCGCCATCCATGTGCCCCTCCTATTCAGGTACCTCAGGAGTTAAAGATCTTTTGTGATATCCATGCCCTTTAGGATACCTCAGAAAATAGAAGTAAGCCCTATTAAATGAATAAAAGAAAATAACAAACCTCCTAAGTGGTTCAGCAGTCAGAGAGAGGAAGAATAGTCTAATTAGTGTTAGATCCAGTGAAATAGAACTGGTAGGGGGACACAGAAAAAAAAAAAAGGAAAAAATACACACATGCACACACATTTCCTTGAATAAAAATTCAGTAGATAAAATGAGGGAGAAAATGATCATTGTTGATATCTGTATTAATCATGTTATTATCTACAAAGAAAACCTCAATGTATTTATAAAAAAAATAGGAATTATACAGGCCACTCTGTATTCGTAATTCAAAAAAATTAGAAATTAAAAATTAGATAGTGAAAAAATTCATACCTACATAGAAATTAAGAAATACACTTTGAAATAAAATACACTTTGAAAAAAAATCATGAAAAATTACCTCAGGAGGGAATGTAAAAGAACGATAAAAAAGAAAATAGCTATGAATGAGAAAGGAGACATAATCACAGAGCTAGAGAAGATTTTTAAATTGTGATTTATCTATGATGTTTTGGTCAGAACTTATTAGATTATTCTGTTTTCCTCACAGTGTGGCTGATAAAGAGATCACACGAAAAGTTTCCAACACTTGTACTTTAGAATTCTCCTCCTCTTAGTCTCTCCTAATCCTACTCCAACCAAGCTTTCGCCCTACCACATCATTGACACTCCTCTTATCAACATTACCATACTTTTGTGTTGCTAAATATAATTTTCAGTTCTGAGTCCACATCTTTTTTGACCTCTTAGAAAGATTTGACGCATCTTTCTCCTTGAAAGAAACACTTTCTTTTCATGAGTTCCAAGACCCTACACTCTTGGGGTCTTCCTCCTACATTACTGGCTGTTCTTTCTAGCTTTCTTTGCTGACTTCCTTCTTATCATCCTAACCTCTTTTTGTTAAAATGTCCTGGGTCCACTTATCTTCCCAATCTCATATAGCCTCATGGCCTTCAATACCACCCAATCTCCCACCCGCCTCTACCTATGCACACATATGTGTATGCACATGTGTGCACATGCATGCACCCCCACCCCATCTAATCATGCTTCACCTGTGATCTTCTCCATTTCCATCTTTTAGTTTCTCAGATAAAAACCATTGGTATCGCCCTCAACTCCTGCCATTCTCCAGCATCCCATGTCCAATTTGTCAGAAAATCCTGTTGTCTTACTTTGAAATTTTACCCAGACACACTCTCTCTGCTGCTACCATCCTTGCTCAAGCCATCATCTTCTCTATCCTACATTTTTGGTTTTCTTATTTCTACTCTTATCCCACATGGTCTGTTCTACATACCCTACCCAGAGGGTTTTTTTAATTATAAAAGTGTAACTCAGATCACATGATTCCTCTGCTCAAAACCTGTGAAGGCTTACAACCTTTTGAGAAAGATAATTCATGTGCTCATCTTTAATTTGGTCTCTATCAGGAACTATATCAAGTCTTTTAGACAAATACATTCTATAGGAGCCGTCATTAAGTAAACTACTAAATATCAGCAAAATTGTATGAAAATTATCTTTAATTATTAAATTTTACCTTAGAAGGAAATTTATGGGTCTCAACAAAGCTTGCAGGGTGCATGCTAAAATTAATTATGATAATATAGGAAAACTACATTACAAACTGTAATATATTATCCAAATATGTTAATCCATTAATTTTATCCAATTTATTGATTACCTCTTAAGGATTGGATGCTCTTCCAGATGCCAGAGCAACAACAGCACAAGATAAAGTCCCTGTGTTTATTATTTAGATCAGCATTCTCATTTTACAGAAAAGGCATGAGTGTGCACCAAACCGATGTAACTGGCCCAAGTTCTAGCTTCAATTAGTGCAAAGTTAGGACCAGAGAGTAGACCTCATGGCTCCTAGTTCTCTCTCTATGGCAGTAGAGTTCTTCTCTCACACTACGATTTTGAGGTTGTAGTATATGGGAATTTGCAATTAAAAAAAAAAACATAAATAAAGAACACAGAATCATATAAACAGAGGCATCTGGCCCCTAATCTTTCTAATGTCCCCCAGAGCCCTAAGGAGTATAAGTTATTCTTACATATCAAATGGAACCAAAATAGCACAAAGCTGACAGCTACAAAAGTTAATGGTAAGAACTATAATTTCAGTAGTTTTCGTGCAAGTGAAGACATATATAGCATGTTGCCTGCCTCATAGCAAGCATCTAACATGGAAGTACTTATGCTGCATATTTTCTCATTTAATTATGAGAAATGAGAGACTATGGGAACAGTCTCTCAATGAGAGAAATGAGGAACAATTGTCCCAATTTTCCATTGAGAAAATGAGGCTTGGGAGGCTAAATCATTTGGCTAAGGTCACAAAGCTAGCAGGCAGAAAAGCCGGGACTCAAATTCAGATTTTCTGACTCCAAAATTGATGTCCTATCTTGAATTGCAAATTTAAGCTACTTTAACACAAAGTTATTGTGGCTTTGGGTCTTTAAAAGCTACACAGAGGAGTCAAACATTTTCAGGTTCTAGTACAAATGATATATCACTAATAATTAAAATCAATTATATTTTCTCACAAAAGCTGTATTTGTGGTTTTTCTTTTGCTAGAAAATATAAATGTGAAAGATAAATATATGGAACTTTAACTTGTAGAAAGGTAGACTGGACACAGTTTTCTGTATTCTTCCTATTAGTACAACTAAAAATACTGGACAGTATATATAAAATAAACATAAGAAGGCTCTGAAAGATGGAAAGAAAGACTGGCTTGAGGTCTCAGGACCTGACGATGATGGGGAGGTGAGTTCCCAGGGTTTTCTTTTTGCTCAAACATCACAGACTTGAAGCTGAAGCAGCCAGAAACCCAGAAATGCCAATGGGTTCAGGCAAACAGAGCTGCACCAAAAGTCTGTTCTCTCTAGCCAAAGGACCAAGAAAGGGCAGCCCGGTAACACAGAAAACTTTTAGACAGTAATTGTTGTACTCCAGCTGAAAACCATTAAACAAAAAAACATGCAAACAAACAAGAAAAAACAGTGATCCTTCCCCCAACCATACCAGCAAGGGCATAGTTGGTGGCTAGACTTCCACTTTCTTGAGACTGTAATGAGGCACCTGCAGGTGTAGTGTAAGATGTTACAAAGTAGGGAGCTGGGACTTCCAACCACACTATCTGGTAATGAGCAAGTCTTCCCCAGTCTCCCCGATATAGTACATGTGTCAGTCGAGACAACATGCGGAGTCTGTACTTTCACCCCCAGGAGGACTACTCCTCCTCCTCACTAGGAGGGTATCAGAAGAAGGATTGGACGGTCATGACTTTGGCATTGCTCACAAGTAAGGAGGCCACCTGTACTGCTGTGTCAATACAGACTACATGAAAAGCTGAACTCCCAACCAGCCCAGAAGGAAGAAGGGACTCCCCCACTCAGGTATCAGTGGAAGCCAGGTTGGGAACTTGAATATCTACCTCCATCTAGCAGTAACGATACAGTGTGCCCACCTCTTCTGCCAGAGTGGTGTGAGAGAAAGCCAGATTTAAAACTAACAAACAAAAGAAGGCTTAAGATCCAAAAGATCATAACATAGCATAAAAATGCATAGATTTCAATTGAAAATCTCTGAAGCCAAGAACTAGGAAGATCGCTCAAACTGAATTAAAAAAAAAAAAAGATGACAGCACTGATATGACAGAGCTGTAAGAATTATCAAAGATTTTAAAGCAAACATGACTTAAAAGAAATGCTTCAGTGAGCAATTATAAACATGCTAGAGAGAAATGAAAAACTAGAAAGTCTTAGCAAAGAAACATCAAGTTTCAGCAAATAAATAGAAGATATAAAGAAAGCCAAATGAAAATTTTGGATCTTAAAAATATAATACCCAACAGCAGAATGAAGTGGACACAAGAAAGAATCAGTGAACTGGAAGATATAAAAATAGGAGCTACCCAATGTGAAAAACACAGAGAAAATAGACTGATAAGAATAAATAGAACCTCAGGGACTTTGAGACTGTAACCAAAGATCTACCATTCTTGTCATCAGAATCCTGGAAGGACAGAAAAAAAGGGAGCAGGTTGAGGAAAGTGTGAAGAAGCAATGGCTGAAAACTTACCAAATTGACAAGACACATGAATCTACAGATTCAAGAAGCTAAGTCAGCCCCAAATAGGATAAACCCAAAGAAATATACACCAAGGTACAACATAATTAAAATTCTAAAAAGTGAGATGAAAAAAAAAAATCTTGAAGGTAGTGAGAGATACATGACACCGTACCATTAGGGTAAAAACAATTAGAATAACAGTGGGTTTCTCATCAAAAATCATGCAGTCCAGAAGTAAGCAAACATGCAAATAGCATATGACCTAGCTGTTGTACTCCTGGGCATTTATGTCAAAGAAATGAAGACTTCTGTTCACACAAAAACCTGTTTACAAATATGTATAGCAGCTTGTAATGGGCAAATAATGGAAGCAACTCAAGTTTACTTCAATAGGAAGTGAATGGTTAAACACACTGTGGCACATCAGTGCCCTGGGATACTATTAGCAATAAAAAGGAACAAATTATGGATACATGTAACAACAGGAATGAATCTCCAAAGAATTATGCTGAGTGAAAAAAACTAATCCCAAAAGTTTATACATTGTATGATTCCACTTATGTAATATCTTTTAAATGATAAAAGTATAGGAATGGATAACAGATCAGTGATTGCCAGGCATTAATGGGGGAGTAGAGTGGAAGGAAGTGGATATGGCTGTAGAGGGGCAAAAGGAGGGATCATTGTGATTATGAAAATATTCTGTATGTTAATATAGCAATGTCAGTATTTTGGCTGTGATATTGTACTATAGTGTTGCAAGATGTTATCATCAGGGGAATTTGGGTAAAGGGTGTCATTTCTTATAATCATATATGAAATAAAATTATCTCAAAATAAAAAGTTTAATTATAAAAATCAAATTTGGAAAGCCAGCAGTGTAAACAAACTGTTATGGTCGTCTCAGGATGACACAAGACGTACCCCACTAGAGATGGATATAAAGGAGAAATATATTTACCGGCAGCCGGGGCTACATATGCCAATCTAGAAAGAGCAGCCCCGAATGGCTTTTGCCCTCCATATTTATTGGCACAGCGAGGGCGGATACATTAATTTTTGAATCAGCCAATGCAAGCAAGCTAACAATACATAAGCTAATTTTGCGGTTAGCTTTTAGTAGGGTCTTTCCATAAGTTTTGGGTAAGGGTCTTTATAACACTTGGGTATAAGGGCAGGAAGTGTGGTTACTTGAGGAGGGGTCTTAGGCAGCAAGCCTGTTTCTCACCTACACAGGAAGGAGCTGGGAGCTGACAGCCTGTGGTTTTCTTGCTAACACAAGCACAAGCTTGTGACCACAGAGCTATAGAGTACAGAAATATTCGACTGTTTTTTGCAGCTGGGACTCAGTGGGTTTTTGCCCAAATTCTTATTTTTCGTAAGTACCTTTAGTTCTAGGAGATGGAAACCTATCTTACAAAATGATGTTAGTTTACAAAATGGAGTCACTCTGGTTATCTTATTACATAGCAAGCGGTTTACAGAAGCAGATTGCGAATTAAAAAATGTTGCTGTTTCAAAACCAACCAACCCATGTGTTCTTTCTAAAATTAAAAAAAATTTTTTATTACAGTGTATAATAACATATGGTCAGCTGGTAAAAGAACAGTCAGATCTGACAAATATCATAAACCCTTGTTATGTATTTAATTTACCATAGTTCATTAACTGTGTGGTGCAAGGCACAGTGTATTTTTCCCTTGACTTTCTAATCAGTTGATTATTCCTCAGAGAGTGAAAAATAGTCATTGGAACAAGTTACAGAGAGTTTAAACCACAGATAATTCATTATTCTCAGTTCTCTGTGTAAAAGATGTGATGTAAGTAATTCAGAATCTTCAGGCCTAATCAAGTGTCATTTAAAGATTTATTATTATTTTTGGTTGTGGCACAATTAAAAAGTAATCTGTTTTAGGTGTGAGAAGCAGTGACAAAGAAAGTTTGTTCTAGTGTAATTCTGAATATTCATTATTGAAGGTTTTAAACTGTGCAAGGGTTTGCTTTGAAGCTTCCTGTCTCAGAGTACACAATCACTTCCTCATGTCATAATACTGAGAACTGCTGTGGAGCTGGGAGCCACCACGTAAATGCCAATCACATTGTAGAAAGTAAAATTGTAGTGTGGGTTAGTACTTCCTCCTTTCATTATTATGTAGCATACCATAGCACGGGTGCTATTTCTGCCGTTATTCTTGGATAGTCAAGTCGTTCAATGGTCTTCTCTGCAGTAAACCCCAGGGAGGTAAACGTGTACTACAACTAACACCCTGGAACAACTGTTTTATCTGCTGGACATTCCTGGTATGACCCAGTGTCACACTAAGCCCTTGCATTTGGCCCCCAGTTGCACCAGATTGTAAGCACCTCGTTGGGAGGTGCTATGTCTTAGTAACTATTGTGTCTCCATCACTTGTCGTGGTAACTCCTTAGAGTAAAAGCTGAATAAATAGTGTGGGGATGTATGCTGAATATATGGCCAGCCAAAATAACTTTTTTTTTTCAAAATAACTATTTAAGTGACAAAACCATACAAGGATTGTGAAAGAAATTTAATTTTCCTTAGACATGTGTTTATGAAATCAGTTACTTTCATTAAATGCTTTCAAGACCCGTTTGATAGAAATCAACAAACGTGTGAAAAATTGAGAATTCATAGTTTATAATGGAATGTTGAATAAAAAACTTTGTGAGGACTACAGTGCCAATTTAAAGATGAATTAATTTTCATTTTGAGTGCCTGCTACATGCCAGACCTAATTGTTAGACTTCATGGTTATAATGACAGGCAAGAATGATAATGTTTTCTGTACTCAAAGCCCTTATGGTAATGTGGAGGACACACACAAATAGACAAAAAGTACATTGGGCGGAAGAGAGGGGTTTACTAGGACAGAGGAAATAAAGGATGTTTAGGAATGCCATAAAGTGTACTCATTGGGATTTCAGGGATTGCAGAAGGCTTCCTGCAAGAAAGTGACATTTAGAGTACAAGATAAATATTTACTTAATGTTGTTATTTTAATACTCTTATGTTCATATTAATTAAATGACTAATTGTGTTTAATATGATAACAATGCAAATACAATTACTGTTTAGAAATGTGTTATTAGCCATGGGTGCATTTACTATTAGTGTAAGGGGGGGGGGGATTTTTTCCTAATTAGGCTAATATCTAATGCTTGGCAGTTGAGAAAGTGCCTTTGATCCATCTTATTTAATTATCAAACTTATTTTATTGAGTTACAATAGATGAGAACACTGAGTTTTAGATTAAGTCATTCATCAAGTTATAGAGTTAGGCTCAAATTCTATGTTTCTGATGCCAGTCATATAGTTGCCTACTGGGAGATTCATGTTTTATAGAAAATTCCTAAAATTGATTTTATAAAAATAGTATAACACTATATGTGTATTATCTTTTGGCACTTGCATTTTCACTTGATATTATGTTTTAAAATTCATGCATACTGTGAATAGCTATGGCTCATACCTTTTCACTTCTATACACTGTGGTATTATTGAGTATACAAACATTTATTTATTCATTCTACCATGGATGGATACTTGCTTTGCTTCCAGCTGTTTTCTTTTCATGAACAATGTTACCATGACCACCATGTGCATTCTTGAACATTTTTTGTCTGCAGATATACAAGTTTGGGTGTCTATCCAGGAATGAATGAAATGGCAGGACCCTAGGACATGCATAATGTTCAGTTTCACAAGATAATGTCAAATGGTTTTTCAAAATGTTTACATTAATTTATAATCTCACAAAATGCTTAAATGTTCTCATTAATCTACATTGTTTCAAATATTGGTGCTGTCAGATTTCTCAGTTTTTGCTGATTTAGTAGGTATAAAATGGTGTCTCACCATGGCCTTATTATTTTCACTTTCCTGATCACTAGTGAGATTGATTATCTCTTCATATATTTATTCATCACACACAATTTCTCTTTGGTGACATGTTTATTCTTGCCTTTTGCAATTTTCCTGTTATGTTGTTTGTCTTTGGCTTGTAATTTTGGTAATTTATTATATGTGCTATATACCACACATAAGAATTGGTGTATACCAATCCTTTGTTAATTATGCTTAATGCAAATACATTTTCCAAGTTTGTGTCTTATTTTTTTAAAACTTCTAGTGGTGTCTTTTAATGAGCAGTTTTGTTAACTTTAATATAGTTAATTTAGCAATCTTTTAAAAATTATGACTAACACTTTTTAAACTTAAGAAATCCTTTCCTAATCTTCTCTCAGAATGGCATACGTTGTCTTCTAACTTTTAAATTTTATTTTTCATATATAAGTGCTTATTCATCTATAATTGTATAGTATGAGGTAGGGATTCAGTTTCATTTTTTCCATATGGTTACTGATTGCTCCAACCCCATTTATTGAATAGTCCCTTCTAGCTACATAGATCTGCAGTGCTTCTACTAATCTATACCAATCACAGGTCTATGTCTTTATAGATTTTCTGTCATTTTTCATTGGTTATTTTGCTTTATTTCCATTGTTTAAACTTTCTTAATTATTTGTGAGTCTTGACATCGTGTAGAGTAATCTCCCACCCTGATTTTCCTTTTCAGGAATATTCTGGCTATTCTTAGCCAGTTGTTTTTCTTTAAACTTGTCACATTTCATGAAAAACTCTTTGAGAGCCTCATTGTAACTATATTTAATCTATACATTAAATTGGTTACAACCAACATATTTGTGATCTTGAGTTTTCTTAAACACAAATTTGGGTTATCTCTTCATTTTAAAAAAATATTTTCATTTCTTCCACAAAAGTTTTATAATTTTTTGTATACAGGTCTCATGCATTTTTGATAGGTTTTTTTTTCCTCTTAAGTACCTTAAACATTTGATTGCTATTGTAAATGCTTTCCTTCTCATTATGTTTTCTGTTTGTTACTGGTGTATACTCCATTTATCTTAATAACTCCTCTTTTTCCTAAAAATGTGTCTAAAATTTTTTGTTTAGATTCTTTGGATTTTCAGTGTAATAATATAATCTGAGAATAAAACATAAATGTCTTCCTGTCCAATCCTTAAATCTTAAATTTATTTTTCTTGTCTTGGTGTATTAGATAAAAACTCAGAAGAATATTGAATGCAATTGGTGATTGTGACCATCCTTATCATTCTTTTATTTTGAAGGGAATGTTTCTAATGTTTTCTCATTGTTGATGATGTTTGCTCTCAATGTTTTGTGGGGGGGAGGGTAGTGGACTAGAGAACATAACTTTGGAGATTAGATGTGTGGTGATATTAATAATATCAGAAGTACAGAGGAATGAGTAGGAAAATCCAGTTATGGTATTTGAAAGGTGGTGCCCAATCATATGGGAAACCACTGGCTAACTAGTGACATGCAAGTCCAAAATTGAACTCTTCATCTCTGCTCAGTACTCAGATATGCTCATCCCTCAAATCCCTTGCATAGCATTCTTTGATTCTCCAGGAAATCTTAGACACATCTTTCCCTATATGTCCATTGATCTCTGCACTCATCAGCTTTGCAGACATTATGGCACTGTGTTAAAATATTGTGTTTACATGTCTAGTGACCAAAATTATATCAGCTATCTTTCTCCATTTTCTCAACCCTACATTCAATCTCTCAGTTAAATAGCCCTGTCAATTTATCTATAAAAGCTTGCTTTGAATCCACCTGATTTTGTCCACTCTTTTACTTCTTTAGTCTACCACCACCTCTCAACTGGTTTGGCATTGTAGCCTCCTAACAGTTTTTCCTGCCTCCACTGTTGTCTCAACACAGTATGTACTCCATAGAGCTGCCTTCATGGTCTATTAAAAGTATAAATGAAGTCATGCCACTCCTTAACCAGTGGTTTCCCATATGATTGGAGTAAATTCAAACTCCTTTCCCTGGCTTAAAAATTCCAGTTATTGGGCATCTTTTTACTGCATCCAGAATTACCAGCCTTCTTTCAGTTGCTTGATCTTCTCTATTTTTAACTGCAATCTTCTCACTAGTCTTCTTGCGGCTGTCTCTCTTTTGTCATCTAGATCTCAATCGATCATTATTACCTCTGAGAGGACTTCCCTGTCCATGCAGTATAAAGCAGATACTCAATCATTATTCTCACATTACGTAATTTTCTATTTTAGTTCTCTACATAGCATTTATCACCATTTAGTAGTTTTCATGTTAATATAACTATGTTGTGTTTTTCTCCCATTGGAATGTAAAACCCATGAGAGTATAGGCACTCTATTTCTTGTTCAATGTTGTCTTTTTTGTGGCAAGAACCATTCCTGGCATAGAAAGAACTGTATAAGTTTATTGAATTCTACAAGGGTACTCCAAAAAGTTTTCAGAAAAATAGAATCAAAAGATAATATGAATCTTTTCATGAACTTTTTGAAAGACCCTAGTATACGTATGTCTTTCTCCTCCTGAGCTGTAAGAATTCTTGAGGATGAAGTTTGCTTGTTTATTTATTTATTTTTGGATAAGAAACACTTGGCAAAATTTCTAAAATGATTCCAAGCCCCGTCAATGTATATACTATAAAATTCTTCTATCACTACTATACTTACAAAATGTGTTTGTTCCATAAAATTTTTGAAGGTCCCTCATTGCTATGGGTCAAATGTGTCCCCCAAAAGTTCATGTATTGGAAACTTGATCCCCATTGTAGCGGTGTTAAAAGAGTGGAAAATCCAGTTATGGTATTTGAAAGGTGGGACCTTTAAGAGGTGACTGGAGTATGAGGATTATGCTCTCAGGAATGGATTGACGCATTCATAGAGTAATGTGTTACCGTGGGTGTGGACTGATGGCTTTATAAGGACAGCAAGCAAGAAGGTTAGCTCTCTTGCTCTTGCCATTCTCTCGCCCTGTGATACCCCGATTGTCACAGGACTCTGTAGAGATTTCTCACCCAGAAGAAGGCCCTCACCATGTGTGCCCCTGGACCATGGACTTCCAAGCCTCCGAAAATGTAAGAAATAAATCTTATTTTTTAAAATCAATGACCCAGTTTAAATATTCTGTTATGAGCAACAGAAACGGGCCGATATGCTCATCTTTCTCTTAATAACTCTTACCCAATCTCGAGGCCTCTCATATCTCTTAGAGGACAAACCCAAGGCTCTGCTCTCAGCACTAAAGGTCCATTCCATAATCAAAAAGGCTATTGAAAACCAAAGCAAGATAAAGTGAAGAAAAAGTACTGTTGACAATATATTTTAAATCCCAGTGCCTAGATTCTCTTTAGTATGATCTGATTTTTTTGTTTTTTTAAACTTCTCGGTCAGTACTTTCTTAACAAAGCCAAACGTATGTGCGCACGTGCGTGTGCGTGCACACACACACACATACACTCTTGCACCTTGGCTTTTTGTCCACTAAGAGTCTGTAAAATGATGAGTTATAATTGACTGATAGGATGTTTGTCATTTATCATCCTAATTTTTCCAATATTTATGATAGTTTTGATTTAAAAAAATCTGTATTATCTCTGAGTAAATATATTGTTCTAGATATATTTCACTTGATCTTTTAGGTTCACTTTGTAGTACTATTTTCGTCCTGTTGTCTTCTCTGTGATCCTGACTTGTATGGATTTTGACAGGTTTTTCTAACTTCCCAGGGGTTCAGCCAATAGTGAGCTCCTGAAGAAGTTTAAAAGGAAGTTGGAGAATGAGGTCAAGCAAGGCATTATTCCCCAACTGTCACCTGAAAAGTAAGCTGACTCTGTGCAGGTCCCTATTCTACATTCTCTGTCAACTAGTCCCTCCTCTCTTTGCTTTATTTAGTCTTAGATTGCCATACTACCTCTAATGATTTCTCTATACACAACACCTCTGTAAATAAGCCCTTTGTAAACAAATCCTCCTCCTACTATCTTTTTTAGAGTGTGCCATATGTTTCGTGTTGGGCTCCTGACCAACATGTGTTTGAGGACTGTCAAAGTATTATACAAAGTATATTTTTGTTAATTATATGTGGACCAAACCCACATCCTAAGCCAAATTTTGTTATACCCTCTCATTTCTAGAGCTTCATATCTCTATTTCATACACTCAGGTACATAATCAAATTACTCATTGAACACATCTTGTGCAAGGCTCTGTGGTATTCTGCATATGTGTGTATGTGTGTATGCAGGGGTGAAGGTGAGAGGGTGAAGATATAAAAAGATAGTGTCCCTGCTCTCAAGCGTTTATGATGTATTAGAAGAGATAACACAAAAAATAAGTTTCAGGAATACAGCAGATACATAATATGGATAGAAATAACAACAATGGAAGAAATTTCTCCAAATAATATATAATTGAAGCACAGGTCAAAAATAAAACACATTGGTAATGATTATTAAATTTTGGTTCAGTAGTTAAGGGTGGTCTTATTATTTTATTTTATTTTGTGAATTCAAATTTCATTTAATTAATTTTAATTTTGGTTATTTTGATGCAGATTGTAGACCATACTTTGAGCAGCATCACATTAGGAGTTCAAAGGAGAAAGACCACCTGGCATGAAGTGAGCAGGATAAGTCTTGTGATAGGGAAATGCTATTACAAGGTGAGGTATAAGAGTGGATTGATTTGATATGAATAGGTATAAAGAAGAAGAAATATTGTTCAAAATAGAAAGCATAAGAATAAAGACTTTCATAATACAGTATAGTGGTTCAATAAGAAAAAATTATAAAGGGTATTTACATTATTTTAGAAATTAATATTTTAAGGTATCAGGAATACTCATGTTATAAATTATTCTCAAGCTACTGTGTAAAATATTCTTCTGCATTCCAGAATATATTATAATCATGTTATTAGCTACTATAAGAGAATGTCAGCCCAGTGCCCCGAAAGGTTTTAAAAATTGTGTTACTTTCTCTGTATTGAGGTCATAAAACTGCCCTGAGTCCCAGCACAGGTGGCCACTCTCTGTGTGAAATGCCCAAGCCTGTAAAACAAGAAGGTATGTCATGGATCTGTGGTGATCACCACTCACAGGAAAGTGAGTACCTCCCTCGCTACCTCTGCCTGAGAACTGACAGAAGTCAAAGACTTCATGAGGCAGAAAATACAAAGATGCCTAATTAGCAAAGTCTTTTCCCATTTAACTTGCACACATACTTGGGAGCTGGAGCACCACTAAATAGAAATGTTTAAATAATCTACTGTCTTTACAGTGTGGTCATGAATGCTTTTGAATGATTTGTTTGTTTGTTTTCTACATGTTTTGTCACCTGTCAATAATTTGCTAGTTTGGTAGGAGGAACCTCTTTCCTCAGTTCCCCCAACTGATTTTACTTCAGTAGACTTTGTGGCTATAATTTTTCTTAATAATCACAAACAAAAAAATCTATTATTAAATCATTTCAGTACTAGCTAATAATAGAGCTCAATCTTTTAATTTTAAACAAACACTGTCTTTACCTTGAGGTATTTTTGAGATTTTTGGCAATTTTGTTAGTTCTTTTTTTTAAGGGGAAAACTGCTGTTCAAATTTGTGTACAATGCTGTACTTATAATATATTATAATTAACATATATGGAAGTATTCTGATTTCTAATTTTAAATAAGACAGGGAAAAATAAAACAGAATATTTATACTTAGGAATGAATATTTGTGTTAATTATTGTCTTTGATTATAATTTAGCTACTTAAGTTAGCTACCGACTTCCTCATAGTATATACTCACTTCCCTTTAAAATACTCCTCACACAGGTTTATGTAAGTTCTGGGAGGTATTATCCTATACATCTCATTTACATAGTAGGTAACTGAAATATAATTGAGTTATTTATTTTATTCTTGGGAATATGATTAGTGGAACAATTAGAATCCTCAAGACTGAAACATAAATAGGCTATTTCATTAGGACGTAAGACAAGTATATGCTATAGCTAGCAGTTACCAATGAAAATGGAAAGGCATTTTTTTAACAAAAGTAATGGCCTTTGAATATTGTCACTCGACTTTTCAGAACAGCAGAATCTGGAAGCCAAAGTGTTAACATCTATAATCTGTTCCAACAAGGGAATATATACTGTTAAATATTGGGAGTTATTTAAAATGCCAGTGAGTATAATAGCAGTGCTCTGAAATAACCATTTCATCTGCCTACATTACTCTAAAATTAATGAATAATGAAGCGATGCCCTTCACATTCTCTTCCCTTTCCATTCCAAGATATATTGATCAGATGACATTTATTTAAGTTTGGGATAATGTATTAATTTCAAGATAATTATTCAATATACTTTTGTCACTGTTGATATGCTTCAATGTCATCCAGGGGCCGAGGGATGAATAAACTGTTATCTGACATTGCTGGACAGGGTGCTAGAAATAAATGCAATTTTTCTCCTTGAGATTTACTGACTTGGTTTTTATTGAGGGTGGGGGGCATGAAAGAGGTGAAAACTGAAGGCAGAGAGGGTATAACAGTGTGACCCACAAGTTAAGAGGATAAGGATATTTTAAAAGATGGTACTTTGGGACAAAGTACTTTTCCATTGTTGTAGGGGTCAGACTGATCCTCAGCAAAGCTGACAGAGCCCATCCTTAGTGGATGCCACTGCAATATTAACACTCATTTGGAGCAGATGTGGCTAAAAGCATGAAACATTGAACAAACAGCTGCCACAGATCCAGTGCCATTGCATAAGCACTTATGTTCTATTAATGCAGTGGATTTCTAAGGCCAGTAGGGCAGACGTTATTCCCCACAGTTCTTTAGCAGATGGGCCAAACGATGGCTCCTCAGAGAAGTGCTGCCCTGTTGAAGCAATCCCTCCATCTATGTAAATATTCTTACACAAAGTCATCCACCCATAAAAAAGGATGCATTTAAAGTCAGATTATGCTACATCAAAATATTTTGTAGATATACTATGTATTTCAATATGTGCTCATTTTTCATTCTATTCCATTTTATTCTATTTTGATTTGGATGTTGTGCCAATTCTATTTCTCCTTTTTTCGCCCTGTGACTGTGTGTGTTTGTATGTGATGTATATAGGACTCCTGTGTTTCTGCACATAGGGTAAGTAGAAATGCCAGTACGGCAAGATTGTGTCGCTGCTTGCCTGATTCACTAGGCTCAGACACAGTGCTTCCAAGTCTACAGTTGTCAGTTTGACACCCATATGGGCTTCTAACTTTTTTCTCTGTTCTTTGCAACAATTTGAAATTCAGGACTTCAGAGCAAACATGTCAAAAATTATGGGTCATAGCTATAACTTGTTCATAGTTAAAATTAATGGGTCTCTTGCTTTCGTGCAAGGGGGAGACTATATAGGTGGTATTTGAGAGTTTAAAGAGAAAAAAAGCTATTGATGATTCTAGCTTGTTCTCTCTAAAGCTGATTTGCACTCCATTGCCTTCTCACTTCCCCATGTTGTCTAGGGCCACCTGGGTAATTAATTTGTAAAAACTCACACACCGATCTTCAGCAACTGGGTAATTCCTTCAAGTTGAGCATAAATAGCGGAAGTGTTATATAGAAATATATTTTTATGGATTCTCAGAGAACAATGCTTCCTAATTATAATTGTACTTCAGCATGTTGTACTGTCTAAGTTCTCTGCTCCAACTTCAGGAGGGAGGAGAAAGTAAAGGAAGGAGTGGGTAGGAAACAGAGTAAGTGGAGCCAAAATTGGAAAATAATATTGGAAAGCAACAAATACTTCATTTATTCATCCTACATATTTTGGGTGCATACTTTTGTGCCAAACACTATTCTGAAGGTACATCAGGTTAATGATGACATGATTAAGTCAATGATCACATGAAACATATTTTCATACAGAGCAGCTGATGAAAAAAATAACAAAAAAATTAACTGCATTTCAGATTTTGATAAGTGCTATAAAGATAACAAAACAGAAAAATGTATTAGAGAATATTGGGGTGGGGGGTAGCCTGCTGCCCTGTTGACAGAGTGGTCAGGAAGACTTCTCTGAGGAGGAGCTATTTGAGTGCCAAGAGCTAGTGAATGAGAAACAGCCACCGCTGGGAAGACACGAAGCTTGAGAGTCCCAGGTGGAAGGAACAATTAGGACAAGATTCCTATGGCTGAAACAGGCTCGTTCTGTTTGAAGATTATTAGAAAGAAGACATTCCAGTTGACAGTGCTTGAAGCCTCTGTATTATGATGTAAATGCACCTTTTTAAATTATCTCAGCTGGGAAGGGGGTGGGGAGAGGGTATACACAAGGAAACTGCACCTTCAGTCCTGTTCAGCCAGTGGTTCCTCTGGGATCCCTTGAAAAGCCATTGTCCACATGGCTCTGTTTCATGGTCCAGATCACCCTCCAAACCCTAGGCTGCTCTCTCAAAAACAGGTGTCATGTCCCAGAGAGAGAGGCAAGTAAGTGTGACTGTCCCAGTTCAGACACATCCTGCTTACTGTCCCAGCTGAGAGCAGTGGCCATGTTTACAAATACAAAGCAGGATATGGAACTTTACTGTGGGCCCAGCAAACGTCAGGAGAGAGCTGTGAGTTACACATTAGAGTTTGCCCAGATGTCTCAGAACAGAATGAAACAAGATGAGCTGAGAACAGTACCAGAGAGGAATTAAGCTCAAAATGTTCTATTTCTTTCCCCCCCCAAAACCTAACATGAAGCAAATCTAAGGCCAGAAAGTAGCAGTTTTAAACAAGTTGTGCTAGATGCTGCTTAGACACAGCAAGGAGATGTGTGAAATGACTCTGTCATGTTGAAATGTTTACTGCTTCTTGTGATGGGGAATGGCTGAAGCTACCTTTCTCGAAACTCTTGAATAAAAGTGTCAACAATCCCCATGTTAGCAAGTCGAAGTTGAGAATAGCAAATGAAAAGAAAGAATTATGCTAACATAATTATAAAACACATATGCAGACATGAAAAAAGGTGAATCAACGTGTGTGGGGGTGGAGAGAGGGGTGCTGGGTATGACGGTGATAAGAGGAGGAAACCTATCCCCAGTTCCAGAATTTTTCATATTAGTTGTTTAATGCAGTGTTTTGGAGACAATACATCTTTAGCCTTTGCTTGCACTTTAAATTAACACCTGGTATTCTTAACTTTATTCTCAGGATCACAGAATCAAAGGGGTTTTGGTAAGTTAGCCCATCCAGTGACTTTCAAACTTTATTTCCTAAGTCCTAGGACTTTTAGTTAAAGTACTTCAGATGTTCATCCTCTGGGGATTGAGAGAATTAAGAAAAGCTTTCCCATCCTATTTCTAGGATGGGAAACTCTGCCTCCTATATAAAATGGCTCTATATAAAATGCTGTTGGGGTCCAATCTCACCGATGCTAAGTCCTGGCCAGTTCATCCCTCCTCCTCCATGCAGCCTTCTGGAACCCCTCCAGATCTTACTAATCTTTCCTCTCTTCCTATTCTGATCACAGGAAGAGTCTATACTCAAATGCACAGTCTCCTTTAATGTTGGCTGGTTAATTCTTTTGTTAGTTTTGCTCTGTTAACAACATTGCAAAGTCCTTAAACACAGGCTCAGTCTTAAATTTTTGATGTATTTCTCAAGAACACAAGTACTAGAGAAGTACTGAATTGTTAAGGGCAAACAAGAAAATTTGTGGATTAATAGCCCTTGCTCATTTCAGAAACATATTATAACTTATTGGAACTTATTCCAGCTTGGAAAACATCCCTGATAACATCTGCTTTCTATATTATTTCTCCTCTGAAAAGGATTTATAACAGTTTTATAATAAACAATTTTCACTTCTCTAGTACATATATAATCCTATTCCAGATCAAAATTAAGAAAAGATGCGTATATTCTAGTGTCTTTCAGTCTTGCCATTTGAGGTGAGTATACCATGGACACAAATGTACTGGCATCACTCAGACTTTTGTGTATTCCTTCAATTGGTATGTTGGATTGTATATAAAAATGACATTTATAACTCCCAGATTTTTATCTTGATCCTATCTCGAATTTTGCATGACCCTAATTCCAAATCATCAGACCTATATATTAAGTTCCTAATTTTTAACGTGCCTGGGTAGTGCTTTCTTACCTACTAGTGAGCAGTGGTGTAAGTCTGATTTAGGTGCTGTCTGTCATGTGCATTAAAACTTAAGAACTGTATTATAAAAATACCAGAACTCATTGTTATTGTGACTCCAAGACATTATTCCAAGAAATGTAATAACCTGTCCTCAAATGTAAGTTAAACGATGTAGCATATACTTTGCTTATAGCAAGATGACTCTAAACTGCCACCTGGCTAACAAGCCCAATGAGAAATGTACAGGGGGCTCTGCTATCATTTATAACAATACCTATACAATGGATAACAAGGGCAGCACTGGCTCCCACCTCGGCTGGCTGTCTTCACTGCTGGAAAGACAGATCTGCCTCTCTGCACTGCTGCTGGCCATTGCCACCTGCTGGCTCTGGCACACTGCTCCCCTGGCTCCCCTCCTGCTCTTGTCCTGACATCCTCCACACTCTGCCAAGTTGGAGCCAGAGTGGCAAGGGTGTTTGGAGCTCTTCATGTTGCTGAGGCTGCATTGTGCAAACCAATTGACAGTGGGGCGTCTTGGTACTCTCCAGGGTCAGTATGTTGACTACTATAGTGATCAGCTGGCTGGCAACAGCAGTAATTGGAAGTTGCTCCAGAGCACGTCACATATTGGCAAGGACAGAATACCGAGGGAATGAGCCTTTATAAGAGAAAATAAACAGTGCTTTATGAGGTAGCTGTGACCATTTTCTATTTAGCCTGAATTCATTTTAGGCATTTAAAACTTTTCTTGGAGATACTTGCATTTTGAGCATTTGTATTTTAGTGTTGCAGCTCTTCATTTCATTGGATTCACTTTTAAGTTGTACCTATAACTTAGACTTTCCCATTTAGCATGTGTGGGGTCAATGCCTACCAGAGGACATAATAGTTTCTGGTGACAGACCTGTAATGAAACATCAGGCTGCTCACCCTGTTTAGTGTTTTAAGCACTAACACACTCAGGAATATTATAAATTATCTATATGGCAAATAAAAGGGTTTTGAACACATTGTGAATACACTGAACAATCCTTTCTTAATAAGGGTGGAGCCATTTATGAGCTATTGTCCAAACCAGGCTGTAAAAGCCCCAGCTGGAATCACAGCCGACTCTGCACTGTTTCTGTGCAGCACATGCAGAATCATAACAACAAAACTAGCAGTCTGGGGAGTGTGAATCATGCCATGAGATTGGAGCTTTCTGGAGTATTTTTAAATGTAGATTTTATTTTTATTCAGGTATGGTGAAGCCAACAGATTAGGAGACAATTGACATTGAAAAGACAGCTTGGAATACTCAGAGATACCAAGAGGAGGGTGCAACCATGCCAACAGGGTGCAAAGCAGGGAAGCACCTGACTCTGTCAGGAAGCAGAGGGAGTAGGGGAAAACATGGACAGGAGCATTTGTTGTGGTTTCATGGGAAGGTTTAGGATTGCCTAGTTTAACAACTTCAGCAGGCTCTGGGGCATAGGGGCTGTCTCTAGTTGTCTGCTACCTGGCCCTGTGGTGATTAGGACAGAGGAAGCGTATGAAAGCCTGATAGAAGAGGTGGTTAGTATATGGGCTCTGGATTGGTTAGTTTGCATGTGAAAGGCACCTTGCAAGTCAGTCCTTTGCTATCTCTGTTAACTAACCCTGGAAATGACAGTCCCTCCTGGGCTCCAGATATCAAATCATCAAGAATAAAAGGTAAAAGAACATGCTTAATATGTGGAATTAGTCAGCCTGTACAATGTTATGTTACACTGAATTTACTACAACAGGGTTGTGGCTTATTTGCTCTTTGTATTGTCTTCAATAAAGACATTGCAAATCAAGTAGTCCTTTGAGTTTTCTAATAGTTGTACAACAGGGAAGTGTATGGTGGCCTCTGACTTTCCAAATAGGCAGTCATAATCACTGCATGACAGGGTGTAGAGAGCAGGAAAAAAGAAGAAAAGAAAAGAAAGAAATCTCAGCAAAAATGAACTGTTCAGTAGAAACTGTGGATCATTATGACAGATCCATTTGATATGCTACAAGTCTGATGAGAGAGAGAGATAGTAGAAAAGCACCAAATCCTAATTTTGCTTTATATTGCTTTGTTGGGTGGCAGGGTGAGTGGAGCAGGTTTTTTTGTTTTGTTTTCTTGAGTTGAGTTTTTTTTTACTTCTAAGCAGTAAGCAGTCACAATAACTTTGGAGGGGGGATGAATGGGTTTGGACCCTGGCTCTGGCATTTAGTACCTCCGTGATGTTTGGTTTACCTCACTAGGCCTGAGTTTCTTTATCATTAAAATGGAGATAATAGCACCTTGAGTAAGTACTCAAAAAATGCTGTCTTTGAATAAGTTAAATCCTATTAGGACGGGCCAACATAAGATCATTCTTATATCTACTTTATGACTCTCTCATTTTACACTCATTAATAAATACAGTATTTTCATTTTCCACTTTTATTCCTTTTAAATTAATTTACAACATTTCTAGTCTTTTTACCAAAATTTCTTCTGAAAAACAGGTGATTCAAACGTGTTAGCATTAAAAAAGAAAATGAGAAGACTGAAAAGTACAGACATGCTACAGGGGAAGGTTAACATGTCAAAATATTGCTATAGTCTTGTGTTCTGATTTTCCTTTCTTTACATGTAATAGTTCAGAAATATTTATAGCTTTTTAACTTTTTAGAAGATATGTAGGCTCATAGAAGCTACTCAATCAAAATGTTGAGTAGCAGAAAGAACAAATTTAAATTAACCACAGTCTTTCTATCCAAACTCGCCATTCCATTTTTCATGATTTCTCATTGTTTTTCTTTTTTTCTGAATCAGTATCTTAAAGATATAATCATTACCATAATACATACAAATATATGCACACAAAAGGTACATATGATTTTATCTTTTTATTTAACATTGTATCATAAGTATTTGCAAAGTTGTTGCATACTCTATTATGTCATTTTTAGTTTCTAAGTAATATTCACTTTAGGTTATTATAAGAATAATTGAGACAATTGAGAAAATGTGACTATAGAACAGAGATTCTAAACTGAAGGTCCATGAGCTAGAGCTGGCCAGAAGATATATTTGGGAGGGAGGACCAACTTAAAAACCAAAACCAAACCAAACCAAAACAAAACAAAACACTTGCCTCTAAAAAAGTAAAGAAGTGTATTCAAAAATATGGATTTGTGTTTCTCTCGAAAGCATGGACCTGACAATACTGAACCTTTATTCTCCTGTGCAAGAATCTCTGGAAATAGAGTAGGGACCATTTTGGACTTGGTATGAGCTTTTCAGTTTGTTACAATTTTCTATTCCTTGTTGCTCTCACTTAATTCAAAGGAGACTTGGAGTGGATTCAAGCTATATGCATGTTTGAGCTAAATGCCACTAAGGCCACATTCAACTGTAAGAGTCTGAGCCTTTAGTTTAGCCATGAGGTCCCAGGACCAGAATAGTGGTAGCAGTAATAAGTGAAATGAGATAATTCATTGAGATAAATGAGATAAAGCAAAGGTGAAGATTAGAGAACACTTATAAAATATTGAGTCTGGTTAGGTAGGAGAGTGCAAACGTCATTGACTGATGGGGGAAGACAAATTTGACTTTTTAATTTGTGGATTTTTTCTCAAAAATCCTTTTTGTCTGGAGGAAATTAAAAGTATAAATTATTACTATGTGTCTACATTAACTGTGTTGCTTGCTGAGCCAGCAATGTCTTCAATTTCTCTCTGAGGTTGGGCTGAAATCACAAAAAGACATAAACTGTATCTGACAAAGTCAAGCTATCAGGCCAACAGAGGTAGCAGGCCCACTTTACTCCTCAATGATCTGATCACACTGAGCATTGAGCTGAGTCATTCTGTCTAAAAGAGAAAAGGCTTGAGACTGTCACAGGGGTGTGACAGTTTAGGCATGTGTTTGCATAAAATGGAATCAGTTTCTTAGGGATGACCTCAAGGTGCAAAATTAAGAGTAATAAGTAAAAATTATATTTTGGGAGGCTTAAAAATAAATATAATGAACAATCTTTTAAAAACTAGTAGTCTTCAAAAATAGAAAAGTCTCTTTAGAAAGTGTTAAGTTTCCTTCTATTAGGTGTACAGTCACATACTGGAAAATGACTTGTCAAGGGACTAGAGAGGAGATGCAGACTTTGACTGAATGATCTCTAAAATCTTATTCAGTCTTAGAATTATGATTCTACCTGCTAGAGTATCCTACAAATAACTTCAGAGACTCTTAGAATTGATAGAAGTAGCAAATTGGGACTTCTGGTCAAGATGGCAGAATAGACAGTCCCCGGTGTTAATCTCTCCCACAACCAACCAATTTACAACTATTAACAAGCAACAACTGTCAAGCTGGGGCCACTAGAGCCCAGGGGAAGAGGAAGAGAGAATTATGGGGTTCATGAAGGCAGGAGAAGCCATGATGAGAGAAAGAAAGGACCACTCTGACTATTTCGAGTCCCAGCCATTTCAAGGCTGTCCCTGGTGAGCACATGGAGCAAGAACTGGCAAAAGTTACAACAGTGCCCTTCGTATGAGGTTGGTTGGAGCCTGCACAGGAGAAAAGGGCCTTGGTGTCCCCCCGGTCAGCAAGACCACTAACAGTGTTCCTGTGGACACACATAGGAATGAGGGGCCACAGGCAGTTTAAAAAAGGAGCCACTCAGAGGCTGGTGAGTCATTGTAAGGGACCAGTGCATGGACTTTCCTATGGGGTTTTTGGAGTGTGGGGGTTGGTGGAAACAGGTACATTAGGGGAACATTGGGGCATAGCACGGACAGCTGATCTGCACCCCAGTCAGCATAGGACCACTCAGTGGAGACTGGTCAGGGATATAGAACAGCAGGGGGTGCAGTTTGCTGGAAAACCTCAGGCCCAGAACAGAGTTTCCACATAACTCAGGTATACTGGACTTCACAAGACCTGGAAGTGCTTAAAAGGTCAACAATTAAAAACTGAGCTGCACAAAAAGCCTTGCCAAGGGAATCAGCAGAGCACCAATTTAGCTCAACCTCAGGAAGTATTGACCCCCACAGGAAGTTCCCCCATTTTAGAAGTAATGAAAGAACAACAAATTAGTTCCAGGGCAGAGTTTAAGTGGTGGGGGTAGCTAATAATCAAACACAGAACTGAAAGAAAAAATATAAAACCCACAGATCAGAAACAAAATTTTGATTTTAACCAGTGAAAGTCTAACACCACCAAAGAACACCTATAAAACCTAGAAGGACCGGAAGCCCCTTGGACTCCCAATCCGAATTGGGGAGAGGGTTAAGAGCCTCAACCACACCCCCTGGACATCAGCATCCAGCCCAGCCACCACCACCAGGCCACAGCCGGAAGCACCCTGGGCTCCCAAGCCAGGGCAGTGCACACATCCAGCCCAGCGATGACCACCAGGCCACCACCAGAAGTGTCCTGGGCTCCCAAGCTGGGATGCAGGGAACTGTGGGCCTCAGCCACGTCCCCGTGACTTCCACATCCAGTCTAGCCATGACTGAGCCACTGCCAGAAGCCCCGTTGGCTCCTCTGCCAGAATGAAGGGGGTGCCACAGGCCTCGGCCGTGCCCCCTCCCCCCTTCTTGTCTCCACACCCTATGTCCCTCCCCCTCCTTCTCTCCTCCTCCACCCAACTGCTCCACAACAATATCTTAGAATGTAAAAATAATAATAATAATAATAAATTTAAAAAATTATCTTGGCAAAGCAAAAAAAAAAAAAATGTAGCAAACTCTGAAACACAACTTGCATTTCTAGTGGAGTTAAGAAATCAAGAGAAATCTTATGTCTCCCACTCAGCTCTCCACTGGTTGCCAAACTGCAGGGGAGTAAAAGACTGTGTTATCATGATAGACGAGTTGGAGAATCCCACACAGCTGTGTTGTGGAAATGATCTCGATTTCCTTCATGATAACATTGAGTCATAAAAGGAAGGAATGAACATTTATTTGCCAACTCCACCTGTCTGTTGGGCCCACCATATCTATATTAGCATCAAGGGAACTTGCCTATAGTGCTGAAATTTTTATCAGTAGGAGAGAAGCAACTGTTCTTTCCCTTAAATTGTAGTTAAAGCCAGTTCCTTTTTTCATCAGAAACTAAATGATAAGAACTGAGACTTGGATGACTCATTTGTCAACATTAACATTTAGTAAAATATTTGCAACCAAAAATCTCAAAACTTTTGAGCTTCACGTTTTTTAAATTCAGAACTGGAGTAAGATTACTTTTGTTCTGAATTTAGCCTGAATCTATGAAACAGTCCTTAATTAGAAAAAAGGAAACAAAAAAGACAATTTACTATGTTTTCTAGATAAAAACAAGATCAAATAAAGGAAAGAAAAGGAGACAAATGAAAATTCAGGAGGAACAACATTTTCTTTAAATCCAAAGTTCTGGGATTTATCCTATTCTCTTAAGTTTTTTGGTAAATTCGCTATTTCTGAAATCACTGCAGTAACATCTCTTCCATTGTCAAAGAGGATTAATTTTAGAGTTGAGTGGGAAGTGAGTTTTCAATCTATCCAGACTAACTGATGCACTAATTGAAGTGCCTGTTTTCTTTTTATTTATATTTGCAATTATCTCATCTGCTTCATTTACACTTTTAGGTCCAGATATTTGTTAGGCAGATTCCTTTTAAAAATTGAACCTATTCTGTCACTTTTGATACATACTCCTAAGTTGAAGTATAAGTATGACCTAATGGGACAGTGTGTGTTTTGTTCTGCTTTTAAGAATAATGCAAACACCAAAGAAAAATAATCAATAACAAAAACAAAACAGGTTCTCTGGACCATAACAGCAAATCAGACCTGGCATCTGTACCCATTGCATTCACCATTTGTTTGATAACTGATTTGCTGACTCTCTCAATTACTCTGGTTTCATTACATTGTGAGGAATGTGCCAAGCCCTCATTTGGCTTTTATTATCTTTTTAGTCTTATTCTTGAATAAAATGCCCCAAACTGGCATTTCAGGAAAAAGATAGGTAAGTTAGCTAAAGCCAAAAGAAAAGAAAAATCAGTTTCTTTATTATGACCCCTGCAATCTGTATCATATTGCATTATCACCAAGGACCATATAGAAATGCATCATTATCATTTGGGACACTGCAAACCAGCACACAACCTGTTCTGAGTTCTCCAAATATTCAGATCCTAAGTATATTGGTTTTTTCTTCTGTTATTAAAATCCCCTTTCTAGTATCAGGTGAACAGAGCCATTTCCAGTCCATTGTAACAATCTCCTTCCTCTGCACCCATCTGGTCACTGATCCACAGATAGTGGATCCATGGATAGTTTTGAAATGACCTCAAATTAAAGGGGCAACATTGAACCTATGACTCTAGCAGCTTGTGAGTGTTTTAGGAGCCCAGGTTATTTTATGTAACATTTGAACTCAGAGCAAAAGTTTCAAATCTTGCCTTCTTTTCCAGACAGTAAATATTAGAACATATGAATTGTTTTCTGGAGCATGAAGATTGTGGACTCCCAAGCCTTGAATTAGCAGCTTGGAATGTGTCTGCTGTGGATTGTTTGAATTGTGTCCCCCCGAGTTCATATATTAGAGGCTTAATTCCCACTGTAACAGTGTTAAGAGAGTGAGAAATCCTATTACGGTATTGAAAGGTAGAGCCTTGAGGAGGTGATTAGATTATTGGGCCATTCCATAGTGAATGGATTAATAATGGTGGTCAGCGGCATGTTTCTGAGGGCTTTAAAAGGAGCACATGTGAGAGTTTCTCTCTGTTCTGCCATTTTGTGCTATATGAGACCCCTGGGTCACTGTCGCCACCACTAAGGCCTCCCCCAGATGTGTTCCCAAGACTTTGGACTTCAATACTGCAAGCAATAAATTTCATTTTCTTACAAATTACCCAGTTTTGTGTATTTTGCTATAAGCAACAGAAATGAACTAATACAGAAAATTGGTAACAGAGAAGTGGGGTGTTGCTTATAACAAATATTTGAAAATGTAGAAACAGCTTTGGAACTGGGTGTTGAAGAAAGGCTGGAGAAATTTGGAGGAACAGCCTAGAAAATGCCTAGATGTTGGGGAAAGTTTAGAAGACAAGAAAACCAGGGAGAGTTTTAGAGATTGGTTAAATGGTGGTGACCAGAATGCTTATGGAAATATGGACCTGTAAAGAACATTCTAGGGGAGTCTCAGATAGAAGTAAGAAGGAGTTTTTTTGGAAACTGGAGCAAAGATTAGCCTTGCTATGAACTGGCAAAGAACTTGGCTGCATTTTGTTCATGCCCCAAGCTTTACAGGATGTGGAACTTCAAGGTGCTGACTCAGGGTACTTGGTGGAAGAAATTTCTAAGCAGCATATTATTAAGGAAGCTAGCCACTTGTCACAGCCTGTGCTGCTATGGCCACTTGTAACAGCCTATGCTGAGGTACGGCTGCAAAGGAATGATGTAAAGCCAGAATTTAAAAGGGAAGCCAAGCATAAAGATTTAGAAAATTTGTAAGCTGGCCATGTGATAGAGAAGCAGAGAGCATTTTCAGGAGAACAATTCAATGGTGGAGCCCAGCAACTATTTGCTAAGGATATGAGTATAGAAGAAAGGAATTATCAAGAGAAGGGAAAAAAGACCTTGAAGGCATTTCAGAGATCTTGGCAGCCGCGTCTTCCATTACAGGCCCAGAGGCTTAGGGAGACAGAGTGGTCTCAGGTAACAGGCCCAAGGTGCCCTCCACGGGCTCACTGCCCAGAGCCACCTCAGGATGCCAGCACCCCAGCTGCTTTGACTGCTTCAGTCGTGGCTAAATTGGCCCCAGCTGTGGCTGGACCTGCAGCTTTGGAAAACATAAGCCAGAAGCCTTGACAGCATCACTGTGGTGTTAGGTCTGTAGGCTCCAAGAATGCCAGAGCTGTGGAGGCTTGGAACCTTCCACCTCAATTTCAAAGGATATATGGAAAAGCCTGGAGGCCCAGGAAGAGATGGCACAGGGGTACAGTCACCACAGACATCCTTTGCTAGAGCAATGTGGAGAAACGTGGGGTCAGAGTTACGGCAGAAAAACCCCACCAAGGTCATGCCTAGCCGAGCCATGAGAGAGGGACTGCCATGGAGATCCCAGAATTGTAGAGCTACCAGCATGCAATGGCAGCCTGCAAGAGCTGAAGCATGGCCTCAGACCAGGAAAACCATAGAAGTGGCTACCTAAGGACTTGGAGACCCAACCCCCACACGAGCATGTAGAGGTTGTTGGACATGGAGTCAAGGTACATGATTCTCCAGCTTTGAGAATTAATGTCTGCCCTGCTGTATTTCAGACTTGTTTGGACCTGTAACCCCATTCTTTTGGCCTATTTTTCTCTTTTGAATGGGAATATGTACACTATGCTTATCCAACCATGGTATCTTGGAAGTAGGTAACTTTTTTTGATTTCACAGATGGGACTATGAACTTTGGACTTTTGAGTTGAAACAAGTTAAGACTTCAGAGATGGAATGAATGTATTTACCTCTGAGAAGGACATGAATTTTGGGGGCCAGGACAGAATGCTGTGGATTGATTGAATTGTGTCCCCCACAAGTTCATATATTAGTAACTTAATTCTCATTGTGACACTGTTAAGATGGTGGGAAATCCTATTATGGTAATTGAAAGGTGGGGCCTTGAAGATGTGATTGGATTGTAGGACCATGCAGTAGTGAATGGATTAATAATGGTGGTCAGGGGTATGGTTCTGATAGCTTTAAAAGGAGAGCATGTGAGAGTCTCTCTGCTCCACCATTTTCTGCCGTGTGAGACCCCTGGGTCACTGTCACCACCACCAAAGCCTTCACCAAATGTTTTCCCTGGACTTTGGACTTCCCAGCCTCCATAACTGTCAGCAGTAAATTTCATTTTCTTATAAATTACCCAGTGCCAGGTATTTTGTTATAATCAACAGAAACAGGCTAAGACAATGTCCAAAATTTATAAAAATTCAAATAAACCTTTTTAACTGTAGTCATTAAATTCTAGGGTCAATTTTAAGATAGAGATGAACTCTGGGTGTTTACTACTTAGTTCATATTTTGTTTGAAAACTTTATTCAGAACTCCAGCTCCTGTCATTTCTTCCATTTCTGTATTCTGAAGTCACCACTAAGATGGTGGAAGATTTGTTACCAAGCATAATCCAGATGTATGTCTGAAAATAAAAAGTCTAAATGTTGCCACCTGTAGATAATAACACGTTGCATTTGATTTTATTACAATGCAGATTTTTTTTAAAAACACAAGGAATAGGAAAGGTGATCTCACTTGAATTCTATTTCCAGTCTAGCTGTTAGTATTTTTGTTTGCATTCTCCTTTATCATTAACACCTAAGAGTAGTCTCTCCAATCACCTACACTCTTTGGCAGTGCCCCAGTGGGGCTCTTCACCATTGATCAAGTGTAGGGATTGGATGTGAAAGGGGCTCTTTCGCTCTATAATAGCAACATTCCAACATGAAACCTTGAGGCTGAGCGGCTTCTTTAAACTTAGCCCAAATCCAGCCACTTTCAGCAAATCTGCTTCTTTCTCACCTTATCCATTCTTGCTTACTTACTTCCCTGTATTATTTGTATGCAGTCTAGTTACTGGACTATATGGCAAGTTCTTTCAGTGTTGAGATATTTCAAATGGATTGTTGTGATTATCCTAGATCCAAACACAGTACTTTAACATCATAAGCATGTATTAATTTTTTGATATGTAAATAAATAGAAGTGAAAAACCATCAATATCATAAGTTTCTTAGGCTAGTCTAATATAGAGCCTATATTTTTCTCAGTTAACATTCACATTATTTTTCACATTAAACATTATTTTCTTAAGATTGAAAACTCTTGTGTGTATTTTCTGTAATCTGAAATTAAAATGTATTTGTATAAAATATATCTATTTAAAAAACATTCATAGAAAAGTAAAAAACTCTATCTTAAATTCTTCTCTTCCATTGTTTTCTACACATTTTAATTCTTTAAAAAGCCTTTTATAGGTAACAGTGTTAGAAAGCCTTGTGTCTTCCCTCGACAGATTAACAGACCTACTGAAGGCAGAATTGTCAGTGAATATCTCTGTTCAGTGACAACACTAGTCTTTGGATTTTGTCCAGATTTTTTAGATACAACCATTCCTGGACACTTTTAATAACTTCAGAAAAACCACATCTGGAAAGAAACCATCCATGTGGAAGAATACAAGGAATGAAAAGGCAGAGGATGTTCAGAAAAAGAAGATATGCTTAATGATTCATATCATGTTTCCATTGAAATTATACATTAAGCACTGTGGTTATATACAAGTTTCACAAGGTTCAAATGGTGCTACCATAGTAGAACTGAGTAGTTGAGATAGAGGCCATATGGGTTGTAAGCCTAAAATATTCACTGTCTGGTCCTTTACAGGAAAAACTTGCCAACGCCTATACTAGTTAAAATGACAACTTACAGACAACTACTTTAAATGTTTAAAACTGGTTTTACTTCCTATGCCTCAGTGAATCCTTATAACATCCCACTATTTTTTATCAATGAGGAAACTAATTCCCAGAGAGGTTAAGTATTATGTATCCTGACCAAAATCACAAAGCTACCAAGAGGCAGAGCTGGTATTAAAGGCTGGTCTTCTGACTGAGGGTCGCAGTCCTTGTACTAGGCCCTAGGATACAACAGGGAGGAAGACAGGTGTATTCTCTGCCTCTAATTCTTCCCATAAAAAAAGGGCTTGAAAAATATTCTTTTAAAATTATTAATTTTAGTCAACAAACCAGTGACATGCCAATCATAGGCAAGACTGAGGCAAAAGGAAAAATCAATAATACTGATCCTGTCTTTGTTAATATTACTATGAGATAAGCAATACTGATACTAAATATTTTGATATTTTGTTCATCGTGGTTTTTTTGCATTAATTGTGAGTTTTAAAATATTGCATAAAAATATTATTTATGTTGATTATTGAGTTTTTTGGCACCCTCTTAAATTTTGCTTGAAAAGTCAGTGCCTCACTCACTTCACCCTAGTCCCAGTCCTGTACAAACCCAAATATTTTAAACATTATTTCCCTTGCACTGAAAAAAAAAAGTAAAATAGTTTTTTTAAAAAATTCATTGTTATTCTTTTCCTTTATGACTTTGTTTCTAGCTTTACAATAGAATAAAAATTTGTAGAAGTATTTGTTTTTTATCTGCTTGTACTTGATGTCTGAGGTGTCAGAGGAGGCCACAGTGACCTGCATGGCAGGTGATCACTGTTGGTTGATGCTTCACAGTGGGCGAAGGCCATTTAGGAAATAGCTTCAAGCTCTAGGAATATGTTCTCATATCCCTTCCTTTTGCATTTTTGGATGGCTTAATCCTAGTAAGTGCATCTCTTCTCATTTTCCCTCCAGTGGTCTATCCCAGGGTTTCTACACCAAGGAATTCAAAGAGGTTAGGAAGAAGCAAGCTTTCTGACCAAAATCTAAAGCCATACCCTTTAGTCAATTTCTTAGTAACAAAGGTAACACTTTTATCCACATTTATCTACCAACTGTGCCATTCTCAACTAGTTCTAAATGTGATATGGGAATAAAGGGTTGTTACATATTGACCTTAAGTCTAATCAAAAACATCCTTTGGTTTTGTAGACTTATTCTACTTCTAACAGCAAAGTTTACAGTTGTCTCTGGCCTCCCCGTATTGATCCATAAGTTTAATGCCCTTCCAACTGGAAAACTTTAACAGGAAGAAAGCATTTTATTTTAAATTAAAATGAAGTCTCAATAAAACTGAATATTTTAAAAACAAAAAGATAGCTTGATAATCTTAAATCTTATTTTCATTTTATATATTGACCTGATTATGTGTATATGACTGTTTCATAGTTGCTATCTAATACTATGAATATATTCTGATTTTCTTTCTCACATTATATCAGATCAGTTTTCCTGAATTTTTACATAATTATTGTAACAGTCATCATTGTATTTTGTGCTATAATTTATCAAATCATGTCCCATTTTAAACATTTGGTTTTTTCAATTCTTTGTTTTAGTAGAAGACAAAGAAAGTTCCTCATACATATAGAATATGTTTCTCTCTTCATATGAATTACTAGGAGTAGGGTTACCGTGTCAAAGGTACACTATAATTATGGTTATAGTTACCTATTCTAGCATTTTTTCATATTTTTCTATTTAAAAATAAAAACCACACTTCCAAACATGATAATATTGTGGTAGTTATTAATATTTGAGCTTTCTTTCCCAAATTTCAAAATAATTTATATACTTTCATCTTATCTTGCTGATAAACACCAAACATACTTCAAAATTATAGACAAGAAAACAGGTTTAAAAGCAATGAAAGGGATTTGTTTGTGTTCATGTGTTAACAAATAGCTTGATCAAAAAATTAACAGTTGGTTACGTTGTATAATAAAAATGACTGGATATATAGAGGTAGACAAATGTTTTTTTTTTTCTAAAAAAATTTTTTTAAGTATTTTCATCTGGCTGTTATGAGGCTTTGTAAATATACCTTGTTCCCAACTAGAAAATAGAGATAAGTAGTAGAAGATGCTCACATAACTTAAAACAACTTAAATTTGGAATAAAATTTACTGCTGTTAAAAGGCAAAGTAAGACACAATAAACTTTTAAAGAGTTTATCTGAGCAACCAGCAATTTATGAATTGGACAGCTCCAAACCAAAGGTGGTTCCAGGCTCCACTGAGGAAAAACAAGGGGAAGGCTTTTTTTATAGGGTGAATAAGGAAGTAAAGCAAAGAAAATATTTGATTGATTACAGTTATACACTAGCTTTATTTGGTCCATCCTGCTGGAAAGTCTCTAGTTATATAAATACTAGTTAGTTGGTAGCTTTTGCTCAGTTAGCCTTAAGTTTCATATTTCTTTAATATATGCATTTATAAGAAATAGCTCAAGTTAAGTTTCACCTATGTTTGCAGTCAAACAAAGTTAAGGTCATTTATGAGGTCTATCTGGCTTTGTCTGCTCAGATTCTTCAGGCCTAGTCTCCATTTAAATTTACTTTCATACTTCTAATGGTGAAATTAGCATAAAAATGACAATCCCTATTTTATTATTTGAGAAAGAATAAGGTGATAAAATAGAATATAAAAAGTAGGGAATACTATTTTCTAACAATTACTAAAATTATCCTGGAATTCCTTTTCTTATTATTGCATTTTACTAAACCATGATTTCTTTGTTTAAAATTTATTGAGTTTAACCATTAAAACATTATTCCAGCTTTTTCTTTGGTGTAACTACAGATACATAGGATACTTAATCTGTCTTATAATGATCACCCACATTATTTGCTTAAAATAACTGTAAATTACTTGTAAGTGATCAAGGCTTTCTGTTTCTTGTTTCAAATTTATTCTTAAAAATTTGTAGTATCTAATAGGTACAAAACTATGCAATCTACCTGAAGTGAATCATTGTGCAGTATGTGCATGTATTAAAATAACACACTGTACAAATATGTACAAGTAAATATTAAAATTTCAAAAAATTTTTAAAATTTTAGTATCAAAATCTATGGAAACATTCAGATTTCATCTTGCACCATTTTGGACTCATTTATAAAAAGCAATCTTAGTATGAAGGCCATTGCTAATTAGAAACATAAAAGCTAAATAATTATATGTTGTAGTGGATTGAATTATGTTCCCCCAAAACCCACTGAAGCTTGAATTGCATCCCCCACGTTTTATGTATTAGAAACTTAGCTCCTACTGTGACAGTTAAGAGGGTGGGAAATCCTATTATGGTAATTGAAGGGTGGAGCCTTGAAGAGGTGATTGGATTGTAGGTAGGACCATGTTGTAGTGAATGGACTAATAATGGTGGCCAGGGGCGTGGTTCTGAGGGCTTTAAAAGAATAGGAGAGAGTCTGCCTTTCTCTCTCTCTGCTTCCACCGTCTTGCAATGTGAGACCCCTGGGTCATTGTCACAACCAATATAGATGGACTTTGGACTTTCCAGCCTCAGAAACTGTAAGCAATAAACTTTATTTCCTTTATAAAACTCCCAGTTCCATGTATTTTGTTATAAGCAAAAGAAATGTACTAATATATCTGTGTAATTAAATCCCCATATCATTAGTATATTCTTGTTTACGAAAATTGACTTTTGGTGTTTTTGTCTAAAGTCCCAGCTCTTATGGTATAGATTGGAACTCTACAGTTAAGTAGATAAAATAAGTCAGTCCCCATTGTCACTCAGGCTGGTGTGATAGTTCTTAAATCTGATAAGATTATGTTTTCATAGTCACAGTATACTTTGCTTTAAAATTATCAAAATAATTTGCAATTTATATGAGAGCAGAAAAAATTAGAAATAAAATTACAGGTGCAACCAGCTTTTTTTAAAAAAGCAGTATATAAAAATAAAATTTAAATAGCAGATACATTATTTGATAACTACTTGAATTAGAAATGAGTGTATCACTTTCAAGTTGGTTCCTTTTTTCTTTTAAAAAGGAGGTTTTCTATTTGCATAAAACATTTAATTTGTAGAAATTTCATTTGACAAAATTTTCAAGAATATATTACTTTCCCTCTGTATCAGTCTGTGTCTTGTCAGAAAATATTGATATTTCAAATGGAGAAATATAGTAAGGAATTGGATGCAAAAGTATTAAGATGCTGGAAGAGCAGTAATGAAGAGGTGAAGTAACATAAGTATTAGTACCTATTCAAAGCTGCTTTCACTCCTGGGATGGAAGAAGAAAAATCGCCCAGATCCGATGAGCACTGCATAGCTGAGGCTGTTATAACTGCTGTTATTGGAATCAGTTGGAGGAAAGCATAAGCTCACACCACAACATTGCAAAATCCCAAAGCCTGTATCTACAGCGGCTGGAGCCAGAGCCTGAAAAGACTTTGCTGAAGACCCTCCTGAAGCACCTACTGCCTCCACCACCTCCATAACAGAAACCTGGAATCCGTACTCCTGCGAAGGAGCCTGCACTTTTGCTGTTATTTCTGCCACTGCCAGAAGTACAGCCTAAAAGAGTAAAGCAAAAGAAAAATGCCTACTTTACTTTCAGTTTATAACTTTCCGCCACTTCCCATTGCGAGAACATAACAGGAAGCCCCCTGGTGGGGGTAGGGGTCAGGCTGGGAAATGTAGTTTTAAGGCATGCATCTAGCCCCCATGGCACAGCAAAGAGCACAGAATAATGGGAGCGGAGCAAAGGAAAAGCAAATAAATGATGTCATAACCCTATATAGTGTAAATATTTGATTTCTTCTTCAAACACTTGAAGGATGTAAAAGTTAAAATAATAATTATACTTGTAATATTATTTATTATAAACAAATAATTATTTGATTCTTGTGCTGTGAACATGATTTAACAGGAATATATGACTACATAATTACGTACAAATAAAAGTAGGGTAAAATTTTTGTTACCTTAGAGAGACAAGGTAATTTCCACTCATCTGAGAACACAGACTCCAGTTATGTTGGCTGTTTCCATCCATTCTCATTCGATGAGTAGCTACTACAGTTGCAGTCTCTGCTCTGACCAGTTATAACGATTTCTGATGCTAGCTACCTGAGTTAAGCCAAACTTTACAGGTTGAGGGCACATTCTTCCACATGACTGCCCTCACTTCAAACACCAGCCACAAACTCAGGGATTCCCAGAACTACCCTCACTTCTGACCACCTGACTACAAATTTAATGATTCCCACTACCCCTTCAGTTTTGATAATTGTCTAGAACGAGTCACAGAACTCAAGAAGTCACTATACATTTAACTGGTTCATTGAAGGAAACAAGATACAAATCAGAAATTGCCAGAAGAGACACATAAGATGAGGTCTGAGAGGGTTCCAGACATGAAGCTTCCAATGTCATCTCTCCAGGAGTCAGGATTTATCATCTTTCCAAAATGCATAGAGTATTGCCAATGGGGAAGCTCACTGAAGTTTCCAGTGACCAGAGTTTTGTTGGGGTTTTTTTTACGTGGGCATGACTAATTGAATCACTGGCCATGTGATTGAACTCAATGTCCAGCTCCTCCCTTCACCCTGAAGGTCAGGTTGCTATCATGTGGCTCAAAGTCCCAACCCTCTAATCACATGGTTGGTCTTTCTGATGTGGTCAGCCCCCATCCTGAGTTACCCCATTACCACAAGCCATCTTGAGGTAGAGGTGTCACTCCCTTAGCAGAAACTATCAGGGCCTACAATGAATAACAAAGACACTCCTGTAACTCCAGAAAATCCAGAGATTTAGAGGCCAGAAACTGAGGACAAAGACCAGCCAAATTCTTTATTACATAAGACCAGTGTTTAAGCCAGTCCTTCAGATGGCTGATTCTTAGAACCTTCTTCTATGTCAATAAATGAAATCTGAAGTTATTTCTACTGCTGTAAACCTGGCATACAGAACCAAATTAGTGTCCTTGCTTGGGATTACCAGAAAATGCCTCTGTACCTCTGTGACCAACTGTTTCAATTCAGACACACTCCATCTGCACCTAGGAACATAGCTGCCATATCTCTGACTCCTGATAGTTAAACTTCACCCAAAGCTTCCTACCGTCTTGCCCTTGCCCATCCACTTAGATTCCTTGGACTGTGGCTGCAGTGTGGATTTGGACTGAGTACCTTGTTCCACTGTGGACAATGTGATTTGGGGCTGTGGCAACTTTACTTTCACTGCCAATTCACCATTGAGGACCCACAGCAATATGTACAGACCATAACAGAATAAAAAATTAAATTTCAGACAAGAAGCTTGTCATTAATATGAGCTTGCAAGGTGCTTTTGAGAGAAAGAATTAACAAAAATGATTACCTAATGGTATTGAAAAGAATCTTTCAAAATAAGTTAGAAAATGAAGTCAGAAATGATGGTTTTCTTTGGCTGTTATTTGATTAATTCCTAAGAAAATTATTGAGCTTCATAAAGGGCAAGTCTGGATATTTATATAAGAAAAATAAATCATTACTTCATTTGCTTTAGTAATCTTTTCAACTATATGATCGGGCAGATTATAGAATTATTAAACTGGCTTAATGTTACCTAGTATTGGCATGATATTTTAGAAAATATAATAAGAATGCCAAAAGAGAAATTGAAAAAGAAGTTAAGTATTCCTTTCCATAATCTTTAGTGGAGTAATGATAGCTTGGATTATTTCAGTGAAACTTCAATAGAGGAGCCTATGGTAGATTGAATTATTAATTAAAATTGTTTTGTTCCTTTTAGTAACAACATACATCCGCACTTTGTTGTGGCCTTGGGGTAGACAAAACATACTTCCCTAACTCCAGCCATATAATTTGCTTTAGCCAAAAAGATGTTAGCAGATGTGACATATGGAAGGCTGAAGTGAGCGTGTGTGTTTGGGCATGTTTCATGCACTTCTGTGATTACCAGGAGAAGAGTTTTCCCTGAGTAGCTATTGCCACTTCAGCCTGGACCCCAGAATTAAAGCACATGGAACAGACCTGAGCCTGACCCACAGCAGAGACTGGCGCAGACCCAGACCCAGCCCACACCTTGGAGCCAAGACCTGCTGAACGCAGCCTCGTCAGCCAAGTCCTAGCTGACCTGGACACAAATAAGAAAAGAATAAATGATTGTTATTTTAAACCACTGGATTATGGAGTGATTCACTAACTGGTATTATTGTGGCAATATTGACTAATTCAGAAATTGGTACCTAGATGTGGGGTGCTGCCATAACGAATACTTAAAACATGTGGTATTGGCCTTGGGATTGGGTGGCAGAGAGCATAGAAACTTTGAGAAGAGTTGGGGAAAATGTTATGTAGTGGCAAAACATTTGGTAAACTGTCACCTTTGGGAACTCTAAAGAAAGAAAAGAAATACCTATTGAACTGCCAACCTTGGAGATAGAGATGTTAAGGAAGAAAGTTGAAAATGTGCTGATTGTTATTAGCTGCATCTGATAAGGTCCTACAATATTGAAATGAGCTCAGAAAAGAACTTACTGGCGAACAGTAATAAATGTTGTTTTAAGCCACTGAGTTTTTGAGTGGTTTGTTACATAGCATTATTATGGCAACAGTGGGCAGATATAGGACCTAAAATCTATAACAGTTTTAGTCTGAGCCTAATTGTTTTCTTTGCTTATATTAATATTGGCAAATCTCTATGCTGAATGTTATGAGGAATATAAAATAGACTCATTTGGTTTATAGAATTATTTTATCACTTCTCAGCCTTTTGGCTGAAATTAAGTGTGGTTTATAGAGTTATTGGTATTTGTAGGTAATTAAACTTCATTCAAATGAAATAATTTTAAAAGATTATATTTAATGAAAAGATGATTAATAATGTTTAAATATCAATATTTTTATAAATATGAGCTTCATATTACAAATATATTTTTAAATCAACTCTGGGATCCTAACTACAGGACATATCAAATATTCAAGTTGATGAAAACTGAATAATTTAACAATTAAATTATGTTATACTTACCATTTCTGCCTGTCAGTTAGAGAATAATAGATATTTCTGTATTTATTGTAATTGCTGGTAAACACATTACTGCCCAAATTAAGACATCCTAGAGTTGAACTGAACCAGTATGGCCAGTGTGATTAATTTGGTTTAAATCACTAATGGAGTCCTAATTCTAGGAAGAGACCTCATAAATTCTAGCATGGTACAAGCCAACAAGGTTGCAGTGCCAGTGTTAATGTTTATGCCTGTGTCCTGGCTCAGCACATTATCCCCAAATGAAGACCAACCAGAAGCAGTCCAAGCAAGAGATGGGCTGCCAGAGTAGATTTCCAGCATTGTAGCAACTTGCACATATTTATTCACCTCAGTTGTCTGATTCAGAAAGATTGTCTATATCTATAAAGGGCAAATACTTCACACACAGTGGTCCCATAAAATTGCAATAAAATGAGAATATAAGCATGATTATTATTTGGCCAGGAAGTTCACCATTTGACAGAAACAACAACAGAGGCCACACCTTGTATTTATGTAGGAAATTTTGTAAACTGTCTCAATATATTTTTCCTTCTTCTTCCTCGGGTACCTCATCACTCCAGAAAGAAAACCAAAAGTGCAACGTGGAATGCAAACCAGACAGAAATGAAAAATGTTTATTGTTATTAGAAAGCCATGTAATAAAGTTCAAATTTCAGTTATGTCAAACATTCCGAGTTTAATATAAATATTTTAAGATATTTGCTCAGATTATATATTCAAACATACCCAAAAAGACCATCCAGTAAAAATGATTTCTTGTCTCTCAGTGAGTTTTCCAGTTTGAGTCACGAAACTCATGAGCTAGATATATGAGCACATTACCACATGCTGGTGATTTCTTTCTTTTGTAACTAGGAAAAAACAGTCATTGCTTAACTTGTATTTTTTTTTTTCTTCTGCCAAACCAGACCTTTGGCTGTCCTTTCTTTAAAAATATAAGCTTTCTTAATATTAAGACCTTCTTATAATTTTCTACAAGAGGTTTGTAATTTTTGCTTAGTTTTTGTTTTGTTTGTTGAAAAATGGGATGATATGAAAACACATTATTTTTAAGGACTTATTTTAATTAGCTGGATGATGGCCAAACTACAATATATGCTGTTAATATAGAGTATGAAAAGTCAGGAGACATTTCTACATCAAGGCAACTAAGCATCAGTAAGAGTAAACTAAATGGACTCTTGGACTAGGATTTGATTCTGTAGGATTCTGTTTGTGTGATAAAAATCCCTTGTTAATGCATTCCAGATCAATCGAAATATTAAAGCCAAGGTTATTTGCATCCATCAAAGGCAATCACACCCACTGGCATCAGGGCTATGGAATTCTGAGCTTCACTTGCCCTTGGAGTTCAAAGGCTGTAGCAATAAGCTATTAGCATATTTCCCACAGACAGGGCAGTGGAATGATTGAATATTTAACCAATGCCAAAACATCACAATTCTCCTCCTCTGCTTGAGAATTGAACCTGTCAGCTCCTAAATTGTTTGCATTTTCAAGCAGTTAGCATGGTTTACCGTCTGAAAACCATCATGCCACCCCCATTCTTATAGCAAATTGCTTCATAAATGGAAATTTAAAGGATAATGTTATACTTCCACCATAACTGGCAGACAGAGATAATGTGTTCCATGTATATTTAACAATGACCTAAGAAGGAATAACAAAGGGGGAAGAGTGGGAACAACTGCTTACATTTTTGGCATACAATAATGTCTTTTTTTAAGAAAGTAGGTGAGTAAAAAATCTTGCACTCATTCATAGGGAGAATCTGATGGCATCTTATCAAGGAAAACTGGTCAGATTTCTATGGTATTTCCCATCTGCAAGCCACCGAATTATTTCCATCAGCTGTTAATGTTGCTGCTAAAATTAGGGCCAGGAACTCCACAGCTTAAGCAACTTAAGTGGCTTTGGAAATAACATTAGTTTATGCTGTATTTATAAGGTGATCTTTTTGTAAGTACAGTATGTCAAGGTTAATTCATTGTGGAATTTATTTCTACATAATTAGCTATAGCCAAATTCAAGGGGTATTGTACCTGGTTGATATTTCTCAGTTCCACTTCTCTGGGTTAGAATGCCCTGCCCCAGTCTGGCTCAGAGATATTTCCTCTAGACTGGAGTTGTAACGAAAGCAATTTAAAATGCATGAACACAGTACTTGAGCCATACCATATAGCCACCACCCAGCAGTGTAGCCATGCTAAAGCACTATCTCACTTCCTAACTGCTCAACAAGTCCTTACTCCCTTCCCAACCATTAATATTCGTGTGAATTTGTACCAACTATGTCCAGGCAGAATGAAAAGCAACATATTAGAACACTACAGGATAACCTGAAACTTCTAATACCAAATTTTCCCCAGAACAAGCTTTACAAAATGAAGAATCAGGGATTTTTATTTTACCTTAATTTTTGGTACGATTAAAAAAAAATACAGAATGGGATGTCAAGAAGCCTGAGTTTCAGCCTTGGCTCAACCACTAAATAATTAGATAATTCAACCAATATTTATTTGTGTTATTATTACCTTTGTAAGACAAGAACCATGAATTTTCTCCATTCCGGCATCTACCACTGTGACAAATACATAGTCCAGTGGTGGGAACTGACCAAATATTTTGTTTTGGCAAGTAAAAACTTTACCAGTCTCCATATCCTATTAGTAAGGAGGAAGGGTTAGAGTAGCTGATTTTTATAGCTGTGACTCTATGATTTTTTGTTTAAAAATGTATCTCTTATGTCACATTTTCAAAATGTACCACATGCCAAGCACTGTGCATTTCACTTCACATGAATGTTTTTCCTTAATCTCCACAAGAACACTGTGATTTTAAATACAAAGGTAGAGATGCTGCATAACTGGCCCAATGCCCCACAGCTGGTAAGCAGCAGACCCAGAGATGGGATCCAAGACTGCCTGCCTCCAAAAGCCATGCTCTTATAACGATGTAAACCACCTCAAAATAAGAATAAACTAAGACTATCCATGTGGGATATGATTCAGATGGAATTATAGCCTACAAGATAAAAAGTCATGACACGTTTTCAGGATGAAATTAATGTGTTGAGAGGAAGATTGAGAGGGATCATTTCTAGATCACATCTGTTTAGTGATTAAGTAGAGATATGTACTATTATATTCCATAATTTATGTTTTTC